>NW_027167956.1:10000-1210000 GCF_040954835.1 Lepisosteus oculatus | reverse complement strand
AACTTTCTGACTTTCTTTATACCTTATATGTTAAGAAGCTTCTTCTGACCAATCAGAAATGTATGCTTTATGTATGAACATTTTGCTCATCAAAGTGAGTGAGAGACAAGGTTAACAGAAATTAGCCACGGCAGTAAATGACAGCATATTTTTGGGTTCTTAAATGGTCTCTACCTGGCACACCTGCAGTGCAAACTGACACACACTGCTTAGAGAAACAGCTACTCTATTACTAATATTAATGAAACGTTTCTTATTCTATGGAACAAAAACAAACAGTAAAACTAAAACACAGATCTCTTAGCTTCCTATTTCATGAACCAGATGACTGAATGACCAAGCCTAACTAGTAGCCAGAACCCCAGTTAACCCTCCGTAAGACAAAGTTTAACCACACGACAGGAACTCTTTCAAACTGAGTGAAAATCATAAATGGATCCATAACTTTACATCAATTTACTATGTTGTGCCAATACCTGCATTTACATTTAGAACGAATGATGTCATAGAACCAGCATCACACCAGTTCCAGGTGTCTCCAAGGAGACAACAGAACTTCAGTTGTGTTTGCTAAAATACACACTTTGAAACATACTGTAACACTTAGTTAACATGTCTGGTTTAGTTGAAGAATCGGCTAAGGTAAGTTTCAGGGTTTAATGGTGGGATGGCACCTGTGCTTTTTTCCCCCAACCGCTAGAATATGATTCGCACCAAACCCAAAAGAAATACTGCACAGTTCAGGAACTTCATCAACCTAGCAACTGTAAAATAAGCTTACAAACAACTGAATTGAAATGCCAAAAAGTTCGGAGAAAGGCACAAACTATGTTTACTTGGGGTTTCCAAAATTAAAGCTAACTAAAACTGTAATGATAAACAATCATGCTGCCAATGGACAGAGATATATCATGTTTTTTGAATAATGTATTATTTGTTATATAGGAACCCAGTATAAGGGAATCCCTTGCGATCCTGTCTGCAGAGATAAAGGTAAGTATTTTTTTCTCTTTAGCTCTGTCACTCCAAGAAATATAATGAACATAAATATATTTGCCAATCTTTTCATAGTAATCCAAACAACTCTGCGTGTATCTGACATTTGTAATATTTATCTACCGCAGTATAACTCTTCTGGCAAGGCGATTGCTATTGTACCTTGAAAGAAAACTGATTGGAAATGTCATGTACTCTATGGTTTCTATTGATGTCAAGTGGCAAATGTTGACTGGTGATGTTATGTGAATCTTAGGAAATGGTCATTTTTCAATCGAGTCTATGTTTCTCAGAATTTGAGACAGAGAGGTCAATCTCTGCAATCCGAGCTGAGGGCATTTCTTGGAATGGAAAGGTAAGAGCAACGTGTTCTTTGATATTCTCTTAAGACTCTTCGCCAGATTTTACAATGAAAAATGTAAATAATAATAACAAACATTATTTTATATAGTGCCTTGAAAGGTGGCTTCTTTACAGAATGACAGAACCAACTACAATAAATAACACACAAGAAATGCATGATGACAATACACAGTTAGAGGAGACAGTAGATGGTCATTGTCAGTGCATTCTGAAGGTAGTTTTCCAATTTTTTGGAACAGGGTAAAAGAGGCCACCTCTACTAGAATCTTTGTCCTAACCAAAAATGTAACAAAGTATAATAATAATATTAAAAATAATAATAATAAACTTTATTTATAGAGCACCTTTCATACAAATAGTGCTTTGGTGCTTTAAAAAGCAAGCGTAAAAATAAAATATTAAAATTGAGAGATATACTTTCAGTTGTAAAGGAAAATACAGCAATACAGTAAAGCAACATACATGTCAATTAAATAAATACAAATTAGGAAAGTCGTAATAAAATAAGAACAATTAAAGAGAACTAAAACAAGAAACAGAAATAGAAAGAACAAAGAACCACTTTAACTAAAAGCAACATTTTCAAATGTTTTTTAAAACAATGTACCGAGCTTGACTGCCTAATAAAAAGTGGAAGTGAGTTTCATAATTTAGAAGCATAAAAACAAAAAGCAGCCTCTCCACTCTTTCTGCATTTCACATGTGGTATTTGCAGTAGGCCAGTATGTGCAGATCTCAGGTCACGTATAGGAACATATGAAGACAGACATTCAGTAAGGTACAGACGTGCTAGGTCGCTTAAAGCTTTAAAAACAAGTAAAAGAACTTTCAAATTTATCCTAGATAATACAGGTGACCAGTGAAGTTTTTTCAAAACAGGAATGATATTCTCTTTCTTGTATTTGTTAGGATCTGTGCTACTGCATTTCGAACAAGTAGTAAGGGATTTATTGTTTTCTTGGGAAGCCCACAAAACAGAGCATTATAATCATATCCACATCAATGTGAGCAATGGAGAAGTCAAATTAACGTGTCTAAATATCATCTAGTTCTATCCCAGGGAAGAGGGCTGTTCCCTACACAGACGACAAGACACAAAACGCTCAACTGTGCAAAACACGCATAAGGACATCAGTCAGGAGGAACAAGGTAAAGTGTTTTTACTTCTTCACCATGGTCATGTAGTTTCACTCCAAGCACTGTCATATGAAATAACTGTGGAAACGACCTCCCCAACATTTTGGGTTGTTGCATTTTGCTTCAATGAATTTTAACCTTTTCTTTTAGACATTAAGAGGAAGGACACATTCACCCTTGGTAGAGATTCAGTTGTTCTATGAGATGTCAAGGTGAGAATTAACCACCTCAGGCATAAGTCAATCCACATGACTGAAAAAGGGGCAATGAACAGGATATGGGGATTTTGCTAGTTATAAAGTACAATAATCATCATTTCATGATCTAAGACTACTGAAGTATAAGCTGTGTCCCTGACTGATTAATTAGCAAATTCATCTTTGTAGAGTGCAGCTCCTATCTATTCAGTGGCATTTCCTTAAAACAACTGTATTCCCACATTCTGAATATGGAGTGAGATCATGTAAGAATGTTGGACTTGTAATAACTAATTGAAGGATAATAATAATCAACGAAAGTGCTTAAAAGTATCAACAAATGCCTTCAAAGTACTTGACACGTACTTTGCTTTCAAAAGTGAAACATAATTAATGCTTACGTAAGATTTCTCTTGACTTCTCAGGAGTATACTAACTCCAAGGACAAGTAACATCACAAACCATTATTTAAGTGCTGATGTTGGAGCTGCAATACTACTACCAAGACAAAAAATGATACAGGTAACACTGCTTTCAGATTTCTAAGAATTGCTAAAATAGTATGTTTACAGAGCATTCAGAGTCTCATAGACAAAATAAGTTGAGAATATGACAAGTTCCTACCATCTCAAAACACTGCCAATCTAGAACAAAAAGAAAGTACTTGAACGCCTGCAGTAATCGAACACAAACCAGAACATATCAGTGCATGACAATGAAATGTAGTCACAAAATGATTCTACCCTTTCAAGTCCCAAAAAGGACCGAGGAACTTACCGGAGGCGATACCTGGATTTCAAACAGAGTACAATGTAGCCACTGTAGGGGAGAAGATCACAGAGAGCTCTTCTCAGATTGCTCAGAGTCAGCCCCAGCACCCTGTCCTGACTGAAGCAGACAAAGTGGTCAAACAGGTAGGTAGAAATGAGTAAGGAACAGAGAGTATGGTTATTCTTGCATTGTTTGTTCGTCTGTCAAAGAAAAGAGTGCTTCTGACTTTTGTCAATATTCAACTTTATTTTAGGAGAAGAACAAACGGTGGTATCACACTTTGCTCAAGTGTATGATGCCATGTGTGTACAGCAGACATCACCAAAGGAACAGGAGACACCTGAGTAGAGAACAAGAATATGAAAAGACTGATGAAAAAAAGCACCAGGAGAAATCCATTGAATATGCACAATCTCGTCCAGTATTTCAATGAAAAGTTTCAGTGTTGTTTTTAGTGTCGTCGTATTGCATACATTTAAAACAATGTGTCTTGTTTAATGAACAATTTCATTTACTTTAGTAAAAAGTGTTGTTTACTGTAGTCCTAGCATGGATGCAATTGTTAGAAAAAACGGGAATGAAAAACTGAATGTTTAATACAACATGGGTTTGTGTTAACCCACACACCTAAGTGAAATGTTTGATTACGTTTACAAGACATAACACATAGTTCAGTTGAGTGTGAAAGGGAACAACAGAGAAAGTCACAAACAAAACATTTGTGAAGGACTTGATGAATGTTTTTTCTTTAGAAATTACAAAAAATAAAGAATTTTTCAACAAGATGTCTTTCTATAGCGAGTTTCATTTGAGATAGTCTTTTCTTAGAAGTGCAAGAGTGGTATTCCCTACAACTTATTCCCCAATTTGATCATTCTCAGAAATTAGGAGACGGAAACCACACCTACTGTAATATTAGACCTTGTAACAAGGCAACTAGGTTTCAATGGCTTAAAAGGTGCAGAAAGAGGCTCATGTATAATGACCTCCAGTGTCCCACAGGTTTCCCAAATCATTTCTTAGACTATGGAAAAAGAGGAAATAAAGTGTCTACAGAAAGCGTATACCCCCTTGAACTTTGTTCAGTTTGTTGCGCTAGTGCCAGAGTTTCATGCAATTAAATGAGGACCTCTTTCTCACACCACATATGTTATACTTTCAATGGGAAAAAAGGAAATATTACAATTGTATACATTTTCACCCACATGTTAATATTTGGTAGAAGCCCTTTTCACAGCAATTTCAGCTGTGAGTCTGTTGGTAATGGGCTCCACCACCTCTGCACCAACAAGATTTGATAATATTTGAGAATTTCAGAAGTCTGTCTGGTTTAGCTGAAGAATCAGCTAAGGTAAGTTTCAGGAAGAGCATCTGATTTCTTTCAATAAAGCAGAACAGAGAAAAAACACACAATACAAAATCATGAGAATTTGTATCCATATGACACTTTGACTCGAATACTTTTATCAGACCTACACAGAGTATATACTGTACACACTTTTTCAGCCCAGGTTTATACATTTGATACATTTGGAACTGCCATTTGTAGGTGTTTTTGTGTCTTAGCTCAACACTGTGAAACCTGTAGTTACAAACATGGAGGATGAAGACATGAAGACATATATTGTACCTCTGACCGGCCTACCTTCCAAGAGGTGAAAGATGAAACTTTTCCTTTATCGTCAACTCAGTGAATGTCTTTAAACTTTCGAAAACTGTAACAAAGAATAAGTTAAAAAACTTATTTTCATTGGACCCACAGAAAAGTCAAAGTTGTCCATAGAAATGCCCGTCTAAATCAGAAATCTACAGCACAAAGGCAGTGGCCTTTCGGGACATAAGAATGAAATCAGACTTTACTCAGACGAATTGCCCTTGGTCACGGACATCTTGCTATCAGTCACTACAAAGATGTTTTCTCTCATGCCATGGCTTGCCTGACTTGCTTCTTCAGCTGGATGGCTTCTGGTCGCTGGTCAGGATCGACAGCCAGCATGTCCTGGAGCAGTGTCCTTAGCTCCGTGCTTATGGCTCTATTTACTTTCAGGGGGATGTGGAACTGCAGCCAGGGGTTCTCACGCAGGGCCTCTCCAACAGGCCCTGACAGACATATGCTCCTGTATCGGAAACACACTTTAGTTCAATTCTAAAATATTTCTCATAGGACTGAAGGAACCTTTGCCTGTTAAGAGTTAACAATTAGGTCCTCAAGAACTGTTTTACGGTTTTCTACACTCCTGGCTGGCCAAGGTCTCTTAAGTGGAGGTGTAACTCATGTATCCTACATGTGATTTAGCAACATGAAAGGGAATAGCTTCTTATCAGATTATGGTCTTGGTTAACTGCCTAAGGCTGACCTAAGTGCCTAACTTTCTGACTTTCTTTATACCTTATATGTTAAGAAGCTTCTTCTGACCAATCAGAAATGTATGCTTTATGTATGAACATTTTGCTCATCAAAGTGAGTGAGAGACAAGGTTAACAGAAATTAGCCACGGCAGTAAATGACAGCATATTTTTGGGTTCTTAAATGGTCTCTACCTGGCACACCTGCAGTGCAAACTGACACACACTGCTTAGAGAAACAGCTACTCTATTACTAATATTAATGAAACGTTTCTTATTCTATGGAACAAAAACAAACAGTAAAACTAAAACACAGATCTCTTAGCTTCCTATTTCATGAACCAGATGACTGAATGACCAAGCCTAACTAGTAGCCAGAACCCCAGTTAACCCTCCGTAAGACAAAGTTTAACCACACGACAGGAACTCTTTCAAACTGAGTGAAAATCATAAATGGATCCATAACTTTACATCAATTTACTATGTTGTGCCAATACCTGCATTTACATTTAGAACGAATGATGTCATAGAACCAGCATCACACCAGTTCCAGGTGTCTCCAAGGAGACAACAGAACTTCAGTTGTGTTTGCTAAAATACACACTTTGAAACATACTGTAACACTTAGTTAACATGTCTGGTTTAGTTGAAGAATCGGCTAAGGTAAGTTTCAGGGTTTAATGGTGGGATGGCACCTGTGCTTTTTTCCCCCAACCGCTAGAATATGATTCGCACCAAACCCAAAAGAAATACTGCACAGTTCAGGAACTTCATCAACCTAGCAACTGTAAAATAAGCTTACAAACAACTGAATTGAAATGCCAAAAAGTTCGGAGAAAGGCACAAACTATGTTTACTTGGGGTTTCCAAAATTAAAGCTAACTAAAACTGTAATGCTAAACAATCATGCTGCCAATGGACAGAGAAATATCATGTTTTTTGAATAATGTATTATTTGTTATATAGGAACCCAGTATAAGGGAATCCCTTGCGATCCTGTCTGCAGAGATAAAGGTAAGTATTTTTTTCTCTTTAGCTCTGTCACTCCAAGAAATATAATGAACATAAATATATTTGCCAATCTTTTCATAGTAATCCAAACAACTCTGCGTGTATCTGACATTTGTAATATTTATCTACCGCAGTATAACTCTTCTGGCAAGGCGATTGCTATTGTACCTTGAAAGAAAACTGATTGGAAATGTCATGTACTCTATGGTTTCTATTGATGTCAAGTGGCAAATGTTGACTGGTGATGTTATGTGAATCTTAGGAAATGGTCATTTTTCAATCGAGTCTATGTTTCTCAGAATTTGAGACAGAGAGGTCAATCTCTGCAATCCGAGCTGAGGGCATTTCTTGGAATGGAAAGGTAAGAGCAACGTGTTCTTTGATATTCTCTTAAGACTCTTCGCCAGATTTTACGATGAAAAATGTAAATAATAATAACAAACATTATTTTATATAGTGCCTTGAAAGGTGGCTTCTTTACAGAATGACAGAACCAACTACAATAAATAACACACAAGAAATGCATGATGACAATACACAGTTAGAGGAGACAGTAGATGGTCATTGTCAGTGCATTCTGAAGGTAGTTTTCCAATTTTTTGGAACAGGGTAAAAGAGGCCACCTCTACTAGAATCTTTGTCCTAACCAAAAATGTAACAAAGTATAATAATAATATTAAAAATAATAATAATAAACTTTATTTATAGAGCACCTTTCATACAAATAGTGCTTTGGTGCTTTAAAAAGCAAGCGTAAAAATAAAATATTAAAATTGAGAGATATACTTTCAGTTGTAAAGGAAAATACAGCAATACAGTAAAGCAACATACATGTCAATTAAATAAATACAAATTAGGAAAGTCGTAATAAAATAAGAACAATTAAAGAGAACTAAAACAAGAAACAGAAATAGAAAGAACAAAGAACCACTTTAACTAAAAGCAACATTTTCAAATGTTTTTTAAAACAATGTACCGAGCTTGACTGCCTAATAAAAAGTGGAAGTGAGTTTCATAATTTAGAAGCATAAAAACAAAAAGCAGCCTCTCCACTCTTTCTGCATTTCACATGTGGTATTTGCAGTAGGCCAGTATGTGCAGATCTCAGGTCACGTATAGGAACATATGAAGACAGACATTCAGTAAGGTACAGACGTGCTAGGTCGCTTAAAGCTTTAAAAACAAGTAAAAGAACTTTCAAATTTATCCTAGATAATACAGGTGACCAGTGAAGTTTTTTCAAAACAGGAATGATATTCTCTTTCTTGTATTTGTTAGGATCTGTGCTACTGCATTTCGAACAAGTAGTAAGGGATTTATTGTTTTCTTGGGAAGCCCACAAAACAGAGCATTATAATCATATCCACATCAATGTGAGCAATGGAGAAGTCAAATTAACGTGTCTAAATATCATCTAGTTCTATCCCAGGGAAGAGGGCTGTTGCCTACACAGACGACAAGACACAAAACGCTCAACTGTGCAAAACACGCATAAGGACATCAGTCAGGAGGAACAAGGTAAAGTGTTTTTACTTCTTCACCATGGTCATGTAGTTTCACTCCAAGCACTGTCATATGAAATAACTGTGGAAACGACCTCCCCAACATTTTGGGTTGTTGCATTTTGCTTCAATGAATTTTAACCTTTTCTTTTAGACATTAAGAGGAAGGACACATTCACCCTTGGTAGAGATTCAGTTGTTCTATGAGATGTCAAGGTGAGAATTAACCACCTCAGGCATAAGTCAATCCACATGACTGAAAAAGGGGCAATGAACAGGATATGGGGATTTTGCTAGTTATAAAGTACAATAATCATCATTTCATGATCTAAGACTACTGAAGTATAAGCTGTGTCCCTGACTGATTAATTAGCAAATTCATCTTTGTAGAGTGCAGCTCCTATCTATTCAGTGGCATTTCCTTAAAACAACTGTATTCCCACATTCTGAATATGGAGTGAGATCATGTAAGAATGTTGGACTTGTAATAACTAATTGAAGGATAATAATAATCAACGAAAGTGCTTAAAAGTATCAACAAATGCCTTCAAAGTACTTGACACGTACTTTGCTTTCAAAAGTGAAACATAATTAATGCTTACGTAAGATTTCTCTTGACTTCTCAGGAGTATACTAACTCCAAGGACAAGTAACATCACAAACCATTATTTAAGTGCTGATGTTGGAGCTGCAATACTACTACCAAGACAAAAAATGATACAGGTAACACTGCTTTCAGATTTCTAAGAATTGCTAAAATAGTATGTTTACAGAGCATTCAGAGTCTCATAGAGAAAATAAGTTGAGAATATGACAAGTTCCTACCATCTCAAAACACTGCCAATCTAGAACAAAAAGAAAGTACTTGAACGCCTGCAGTAATCGAACACAAACCAGAACATATCAGTGCATGACAATGAAATGTAGTCACAAAATGATTCTACCCTTTCAAGTCCCAAAAAGGACCGAGGAACTTACCGGAGGCGATACCTGGATTTCAAACAGAGTACAATGTAGCCACTGTAGGGGAGAAGATCACAGAGAGCTCTTCTCAGATTGCTCAGAGTCAGCCCCAGCACCCTGTCCTGACTGAAGCAGACAAAGTGGTCAAACAGGTAGGTAGAAATGAGTAAGGAACAGAGAGTATGGTTATTCTTGCATTGTTTGTTCGTCTGTCAAAGAAAAGAGTGCTTCTGACTTTTGTCAATATTCATCTTTATTTTAGGAGAAGAACAAACGGTGGTATCACACTTTGCTCAAGTGTATGATGCCATGTGTGTACAGCAGACATCACCAAAGGAACAGGAGACACCTGAGTAGAGAACAAGAATATGAAAAGACTGATGAAAAAAAGCACCAGGAGAAATCCATTGAATATGCACAATCTCGTCCAGTATTTCAATGAAAAGTTTCAGTGTTGTTTTTAGTGTCGTCGTATTGCATACATTTAAAACAATGTGTCTTGTTTAATGAACAATTTCATTTACTTTAGTAAAAAGTGTTGTTTACTGTAGTCCTAGCATGGATGCAATTGTTAGAAAAAACGGGAATGAAAAACTGAATGTTTAATACAACATGGGTTTGTGTTAACCCACACACCTAAGTGAAATGTTTGATTACGTTTACAAGACATAACACATAGTTCAGTTGAGTGTGAAAGGGAACAACAGAGAAAGTCACAAACAAAACATTTGTGAAGGACTTGATGAATGTTTTTTCTTTAGAAATTACAAAAAATAAAGAATTTTTCAACAAGATGTCTTTCTATAGCGAGTTTCATTTGAGATAGTCTTTTCTTAGAAGTGCAAGAGTGGTATTCCCTACAACTTATTCCCCAATTTGATCATTCTCAGAAATTAGGAGACGGAAACCACACCTACTGTAATATTAGACCTTGTAACAAGGCAACTAGGTTTCAATGGCTTAAAAGGTGCAGAAAGAGGCTCATGTATAATGACCTCCAGTGTCCCACAGGTTTCCCAAATCATTTCTTAGACTATGGAAAAAGAGGAAATAAAGTGTCTACAGAAAGCGTATACCCCCTTGAACTTTGTTCAGTTTGTTGCGCTAGTGCCAGAGTTTCATGCAATTAAATGAGGACCTCTTTCTCACACCACATATGTTATACTTTCAATGGGAAAAAAGGAAATATTACAATTGTATACATTTTCACCCACATGTTAATATTTGGTAGAAGCCCTTTTCACAGCAATTTCAGCTGTGAGTCTGTTGGTAATGGGCTCCACCACCTCTGCACCAACAAGATTTGATAATATTTGAGAATTTCAGAAGTCTGTCTGGTTTAGCTGAAGAATCAGCTAAGGTAAGTTTCAGGAAGAGCATCTGATTTCTTTCAATAAAGCAGAAAAGAGAAAAAACACACAATACAAAATCATGAGAATTTGTATCAATATGACACTTTGACTCGAATACTTTTATCAGACCTACACAGAGTATATACTGTACACACTTTTTCAGCCCAGGTTTATACATTTGATACATTTGGAACTGCCATTTGTAGGTGTTTTTGTGTCTTAGCTCAACACTGTGAAACCTGTAGTTACAAACATGGAGGATGAAGACATGAAGACATATATTGTACCTCTGACCGGCCTACCTTCCAAGAGGTGAAAGATGAAACTTTTCCTTTATCGTCAACTCAGTGAATGTCTTTAAACTTTCGAAAACTGTAACAAAGAATAAGTTAAAAAACTTATTTTCATTGGACCCACAGAAAAGTCAAAGTTGTCCATAGAAATGCCCGTCTAAATCAGAAATCTACAGCACAAAGGCAGTGGCCTTTCGGGACATAAGAATGAAATCAGACTTTACTCAGACGAATTGCCCTTGGTCACGGACATCTTGCTATCAGTCACTACAAAGATGTTTTCTCTCATGCCATGGCTTGCCTGACTTGCTTCTTCAGCTGGATGGCTTCTGGTCGCTGGTCAGGATCGACAGCCAGCATGTCCTGGAGCAGTGTCCTTAGCTCCGTGCTTATGGCTCTATTTACTTTCAGGGGGATGTGGAACTGCAGCCAGGGGTTCTCACGCAGGGCCTCTCCAACAGGCCCTGACAGACATATGCTCCTGTATCGGAAACACACTTTAGTTCAATTCTAAAATATTTCTCATAGGACTGAAGGAACCTTTGCCTGTTAAGAGTTAACAATTAGGTCCTCAAGAACTGTTTTACGGTTTTCTACACTCCTGGCTGGCCAAGGTCTCTTAAGTGGAGGTGTAACTCATGTATCCTACATGTGATTTAGCAACATGAAAGGGAATAGCTTCTTATCAGATTATGGTCTTGGTTAACTGCCTAAGGCTGACCTAAGTGCCTAACTTTCTGACTTTCTTTATACCTTATATGTTAAGAAGCTTCTTCTGACCAATCAGAAATGTATGCTTTATGTATGAACATTTTGCTCATCAAAGTGAGTGAGAGACAAGGTTAACAGAAATTAGCCACGGCAGTAAATGACAGCATATTTTTGGGTTCTTAAATGGTCTCTACCTGGCACACCTGCAGTGCAAACTGACACACACTGCTTAGAGAAACAGCTACTCTATTACTAATATTAATGAAACGTTTCTTATTCTATGGAACAAAAACAAACAGTAAAACTAAAACACAGATCTCTTAGCTTCCTATTTCATGAACCAGATGACTGAATGACCAAGCCTAACTAGTAGCCAGAACCCCAGTTAACCCTCCGTAAGACAAAGTTTAACCACACGACAGGAACTCTTTCAAACTGAGTGAAAATCATAAATGGATCCATAACTTTACATCAATTTACTATGTTGTGCCAATACCTGCATTTACATTTAGAACGAATGATGTCATAGAACCAGCATCACACCAGTTCCAGGTGTCTCCAAGGAGACAACAGAACTTCAGTTGTGTTTGCTAAAATACACACTTTGAAACATACTGTAACACTTAGTTAACATGTCTGGTTTAGTTGAAGAATCGGCTAAGGTAAGTTTCAGGGTTTAATGGTGGGATGGCACCTGTGCTTTTTTCCCCCAACCGCTAGAATATGATTCGCACCAAACCCAAAAGAAATACTGCACAGTTCAGGAACTTCATCAACCTAGCAACTGTAAAATAAGCTTACAAACAACTGAATTGAAATGCCAAAAAGTTCGGAGAAAGGCACAAACTATGTTTACTTGGGGTTTCCAAAATTAAAGCTAACTAAAACTGTAATGATAAACAATCATGCTGCCAATGGACAGAGATATATCATGTTTTTTGAATAATGTATTATTTGTTATATAGGAACCCAGTATAAGGGAATCCCTTGCGATCCTGTCTGCAGAGATAAAGGTAAGTATTTTTTTCTCTTTAGCTCTGTCACTCCAAGAAATATAATGAACATAAATATATTTGCCAATCTTTTCATAGTAATCCAAACAACTCTGCGTGTATCTGACATTTGTAATATTTATCTACCGCAGTATAACTCTTCTGGCAAGGCGATTGCTATTGTACCTTGAAAGAAAACTGATTGGAAATGTCATGTACTCTATGGTTTCTATTGATGTCAAGTGGCAAATGTTGACTGGTGATGTTATGTGAATCTTAGGAAATGGTCATTTTTCAATCGAGTCTATGTTTCTCAGAATTTGAGACAGAGAGGTCAATCTCTGCAATCCGAGCTGAGGGCATTTCTTGGAATGGAAAGGTAAGAGCAACGTGTTCTTTGATATTCTCTTAAGACTCTTCGCCAGATTTTACAATGAAAAATGTAAATAATAATAACAAACATTATTTTATATAGTGCCTTGAAAGGTGGCTTCTTTACAGAATGACAGAACCAACTACAATAAATAACACACAAGAAATGCATGATGACAATACACAGTTAGAGGAGACAGTAGATGGTCATTGTCAGTGCATTCTGAAGGTAGTTTTCCAATTTTTTGGAACAGGGTAAAAGAGGCCACCTCTACTAGAATCTTTGTCCTAACCAAAAATGTAACAAAGTATAATAATAATATTAAAAATAATAATAATAAACTTTATTTATAGAGCACCTTTCATACAAATAGTGCTTTGGTGCTTTAAAAAGCAAGCGTAAAAATAAAATATTAAAATTGAGAGATATACTTTCAGTTGTAAAGGAAAATACAGCAATACAGTAAAGCAACATACATGTCAATTAAATAAATACAAATTAGGAAAGTCGTAATAAAATAAGAACAATTAAAGAGAACTAAAACAAGAAACATAAATAGAAAGAACAAAGAACCACTTTAACTAAAAGCAACATTTTCAAATGTTTTTTAAAACAATGTACCGAGCTTGACTGCCTAATAAAAAGTGGAAGTGAGTTTCATAATTTAGAAGCATAAAAACAAAAAGCAGCCTCTCCACTCTTTCTGCATTTCACATGTGGTATTTGCAGTAGGCCAGTATGTGCAGATCTCAGGTCACGTATAGGAACATATGAAGACAGACATTCAGTAAGGTACAGACGTGCTAGGTCGCTTAAAGCTTTAAAAACAAGTAAAAGAACTTTCAAATTTATCCTAGATAATACAGGTGACCAGTGAAGTTTTTTCAAAACAGGAATGATATTCTCTTTCTTGTATTTGTTAGGATCTGTGCTACTGCATTTCGAACAAGTAGTAAGGGATTTATTGTTTTCTTGGGAAGCCCACAAAACAGAGCATTATAATCATATCCACATCAATGTGAGCAATGGAGAAGTCAAATTAACGTGTCTAAATATCATCTAGTTCTATCCCAGGGAAGAGGGCTGTTCCCTACACAGACGACAAGACACAAAACGCTCAACTGTGCAAAACACGCATAAGGACATCAGTCAGGAGGAACAAGGTAAAGTGTTTTTACTTCTTCACCATGGTCATGTAGTTTCACTCCAAGCACTGTCATATGAAATAACTGTGGAAACGACCTCCCCAACATTTTGGGTTGTTGCATTTTGCTTCAATGAATTTTAACCTTTTCTTTTAGACATTAAGAGGAAGGACACATTCACCCTTGGTAGAGATTCAGTTGTTCTATGAGATGTCAAGGTGAGAATTAACCACCTCAGGCATAAGTCAATCCACATGACTGAAAAAGGGGCAATGAACAGGATATGGGGATTTTGCTAGTTATAAAGTACAATAATCATCATTTCATGATCTAAGACTACTGAAGTATAAGCTGTGTCCCTGACTGATTAATTAGCAAATTCATCTTTGTAGAGTGCAGCTCCTATCTATTCAGTGGCATTTCCTTAAAACAACTGTATTCCCACATTCTGAATATGGAGTGAGATCATGTAAGAATGTTGGACTTGTAATAACTAATTGAAGGATAATAATAATCAACGAAAGTGCTTAAAAGTATCAACAAATGCCTTCAAAGTACTTGACACGTACTTTGCTTTCAAAAGTGAAACATAATTAATGCTTACGTAAGATTTCTCTTGACTTCTCAGGAGTATACTAACTCCAAGGACAAGTAACATCACAAACCATTATTTAAGTGCTGATGTTGGAGCTGCAATACTACTACCAAGACAAAAAATGATACAGGTAACACTGCTTTCAGATTTCTAAGAATTGCTAAAATAGTATGTTTACAGAGCATTCAGAGTCTCATAGACAAAATAAGTTGAGAATATGACAAGTTCCTACCATCTCAAAACACTGCCAATCTAGAACAAAAAGAAAGTACTTGAACGCCTGCAGTAATCGAACACAAACCAGAACATATCAGTGCATGACAATGAAATGTAGTCACAAAATGATTCTACCCTTTCAAGTCCCAAAAAGGACCGAGGAACTTACCGGAGGCGATACCTGGATTTCAAACAGAGTACAATGTAGCCACTGTAGGGGAGAAGATCACAGAGAGCTCTTCTCAGATTGCTCAGAGTCAGCCCCAGCACCCTGTCCTGACTGAAGCAGACAAAGTGGTCAAACAGGTAGGTAGAAATGAGTAAGGAACAGAGAGTATGGTTATTCTTGCATTGTTTGTTCGTCTGTCAAAGAAAAGAGTGCTTCTGACTTTTGTCAATATTCATCTTTATTTTAGGAGAAGAACAAACGGTGGTATCACACTTTGCTCAAGTGTATGATGCCATGTGTGTACAGCAGACATCACCAAAGGAACAGGAGACACCTGAGTAGAGAACAAGAATATGAAAAGACTGATGAAAAAAAGCACCAGGAGAAATCCATTGAATATGCACAATCTCGTCCAGTATTTCAATGAAAAGTTTCAGTGTTGTTTTTAGTGTCGTCGTATTGCATACATTTAAAACAATGTGTCTTGTTTAATGAACAATTTCATTTACTTTAGTAAAAAGTGTTGTTTACTGTAGTCCTAGCATGGATGCAATTGTTAGAAAAAACGGGAATGAAAAACTGAATGTTTAATACAACATGGGTTTGTGTTAACCCACACACCTAAGTGAAATGTTTGATTACGTTTACAAGACATAACACATAGTTCAGTTGAGTGTGAAAGGGAACAACAGAGAAAGTCACAAACAAAACATTTGTGAAGGACTTGATGAATGTTTTTTCTTTAGAAATTACAAAAAATAAAGAATTTTTCAACAAGATGTCTTTCTATAGCGAGTTTCATTTGAGATAGTCTTTTCTTAGAAGTGCAAGAGTGGTATTCCCTACAACTTATTCCCCAATTTGATCATTCTCAGAAATTAGGAGACGGAAACCACACCTACTGTAATATTAGACCTTGTAACAAGGCAACTAGGTTTCAATGGCTTAAAAGGTGCAGAAAGAGGCTCATGTATAATGACCTCCAGTGTCCCACAGGTTTCCCAAATCATTTCTTAGACTATGGAAAAAGAGGAAATAAAGTGTCTACAGAAAGCGTATACCCCCTTGAACTTTGTTCAGTTTGTTGCGCTAGTGCCAGAGTTTCATGCAATTAAATGAGGACCTCTTTCTCACACCACATATGTTATACTTTCAATGGGAAAAAAGGAAATATTACAATTGTATACATTTTCACCCACATGTTAATATTTGGTAGAAGCCCTTTTCACAGCAATTTCAGCTGTGAGTCTGTTGGTAATGGGCTCCACCACCTCTGCACCAACAAGATTTGATAATATTTGAGAATTTCAGAAGTCTGTCTGGTTTAGCTGAAGAATCAGCTAAGGTAAGTTTCAGGAAGAGCATCTGATTTCTTTCAATAAAGCAGAACAGAGAAAAAACACACAATACAAAATCATGAGAATTTGTATCCATATGACACTTTGACTCGAATACTTTTATCAGACCTACACAGAGTATATACTGTACACACTTTTTCAGCCCAGGTTTATACATTTGATACATTTGGAACTGCCATTTGTAGGTGTTTTTGTGTCTTAGCTCAACACTGTGAAACCTGTAGTTACAAACATGGAGGATGAAGACATGAAGACATATATTGTACCTCTGACCGGCCTACCTTCCAAGAGGTGAAAGATGAAACTTTTCCTTTATCGTCAACTCAGTGAATGTCTTTAAACTTTCGAAAACTGTAACAAAGAATAAGTTAAAAAACTTATTTTCATTGGACCCACAGAAAAGTCAAAGTTGTCCATAGAAATGCCCGTCTAAATCAGAAATCTACAGCACAAAGGCAGTGGCCTTTCGGGACATAAGAATGAAATCAGACTTTACTCAGACGAATTGCCCTTGGTCACGGACATCTTGCTATCAGTCACTACAAAGATGTTTTCTCTCATGCCATGGCTTGCCTGACTTGCTTCTTCAGCTGGATGGCTTCTGGTCGCTGGTCAGGATCGACAGCCAGCATGTCCTGGAGCAGTGTCCTTAGCTCCGTGCTTATGGCTCTATTTACTTTCAGGGGGATGTGGAACTGCAGCCAGGGGTTCTCACGCAGGGCCTCTCCAACAGGCCCTGACAGACATATGCTCCTGTATCGGAAACACACTTTAGTTCAATTCTAAAATATTTCTCATAGGACTGAAGGAACCTTTGCCTGTTAAGAGTTAACAATTAGGTCCTCAAGAACTGTTTTACGGTTTTCTACACTCCTGGCTGGCCAAGGTCTCTTAAGTGGAGGTGTAACTCATGTATCCTACATGTGATTTAGCAACATGAAAGGGAATAGCTTCTTATCAGATTATGGTCTTGGTTAACTGCCTAAGGCTGACCTAAGTGCCTAACTTTCTGACTTTCTTTATACCTTATATGTTAAGAAGCTTCTTCTGACCAATCAGAAATGTATGCTTTATGTATGAACATTTTGCTCATCAAAGTGAGTGAGAGACAAGGTTAACAGAAATTAGCCACGGCAGTAAATGACAGCATATTTTTGGGTTCTTAAATGGTCTCTACCTGGCACACCTGCAGTGCAAACTGACACACACTGCTTAGAGAAACAGCTACTCTATTACTAATATTAATGAAACGTTTCTTATTCTATGGAACAAAAACAAACAGTAAAACTAAAACACAGATCTCTTAGCTTCCTATTTCATGAACCAGATGACTGAATGACCAAGCCTAACTAGTAGCCAGAACCCCAGTTAACCCTCCGTAAGACAAAGTTTAACCACACGACAGGAACTCTTTCAAACTGAGTGAAAATCATAAATGGATCCATAACTTTACATCAATTTACTATGTTGTGCCAATACCTGCATTTACATTTAGAACGAATGATGTCATAGAACCAGCATCACACCAGTTCCAGGTGTCTCCAAGGAGACAACAGAACTTCAGTTGTGTTTGCTAAAATACACACTTTGAAACATACTGTAACACTTAGTTAACATGTCTGGTTTAGTTGAAGAATCGGCTAAGGTAAGTTTCAGGGTTTAATGGTGGGATGGCACCTGTGCTTTTTTCCCCCAACCGCTAGAATATGATTCGCACCAAACCCAAAAGAAATACTGCACAGTTCAGGAACTTCATCAACCTAGCAACTGTAAAATAAGCTTACAAACAACTGAATTGAAATGCCAAAAAGTTCGGAGAAAGGCACAAACTATGTTTACTTGGGGTTTCCAAAATTAAAGCTAACTAAAACTGTAATGCTAAACAATCATGCTGCCAATGGACAGAGAAATATCATGTTTTTTGAATAATGTATTATTTGTTATATAGGAACCCAGTATAAGGGAATCCCTTGCGATCCTGTCTGCAGAGATAAAGGTAAGTATTTTTTTCTCTTTAGCTCTGTCACTCCAAGAAATATAATGAACATAAATATATTTGCCAATCTTTTCATAGTAATCCAAACAACTCTGCGTGTATCTGACATTTGTAATATTTATCTACCGCAGTATAACTCTTCTGGCAAGGCGATTGCTATTGTACCTTGAAAGAAAACTGATTGGAAATGTCATGTACTCTATGGTTTCTATTGATGTCAAGTGGCAAATGTTGACTGGTGATGTTATGTGAATCTTAGGAAATGGTCATTTTTCAATCGAGTCTATGTTTCTCAGAATTTGAGACAGAGAGGTCAATCTCTGCAATCCGAGCTGAGGGCATTTCTTGGAATGGAAAGGTAAGAGCAACGTGTTCTTTGATATTCTCTTAAGACTCTTCGCCAGATTTTACGATGAAAAATGTAAATAATAATAACAAACATTATTTTATATAGTGCCTTGAAAGGTGGCTTCTTTACAGAATGACAGAACCAACTACAATAAATAACACACAAGAAATGCATGATGACAATACACAGTTAGAGGAGACAGTAGATGGTCATTGTCAGTGCATTCTGAAGGTAGTTTTCCAATTTTTTGGAACAGGGTAAAAGAGGCCACCTCTACTAGAATCTTTGTCCTAACCAAAAATGTAACAAAGTATAATAATAATATTAAAAATAATAATAATAAACTTTATTTATAGAGCACCTTTCATACAAATAGTGCTTTGGTGCTTTAAAAAGCAAGCGTAAAAATAAAATATTAAAATTGAGAGATATACTTTCAGTTGTAAAGGAAAATACAGCAATACAGTAAAGCAACATACATGTCAATTAAATAAATACAAATTAGGAAAGTCGTAATAAAATAAGAACAATTAAAGAGAACTAAAACAAGAAACAGAAATAGAAAGAACAAAGAACCACTTTAACTAAAAGCAACATTTTCAAATGTTTTTTAAAACAATGTACCAAGCTTGACTGCCTAATAAAAAGTGGAAGTGAGTTTCATAATTTGGAAGCATAAAAACAAAAAGCAGCCTCTCCACTCTTTCTGCATTTCACATGTGGTATTTGCAGTAGGCCAGTATGTGCAGATCTCAGGTCACGTATAGGAACATATGAAGACAGACATTCAGTAAGGTACAGACGTGCTAGGTCGCTTAAAGCTTTAAAAACAAGTAAAAGAACTTTCAAATTTATCCTAGATAATACAGGTGACCAGTGAAGTTTTTTCAAAACAGGAATGATATTCTCTTTCTTGTATTTGTTAGGATCTGTGCTACTGCATTTCGAACAAGTAGTAAGGGATTTATTGTTTTCTTGGGAAGCCCACAAAACAGAGCATTATAATCATATCCACATCAATGTGAGCAATGGAGAAGTCAAATTAACGTGTCTAAATATCATCTAGTTCTATCCCAGGGAAGAGGGCTGTTGCCTACACAGACGACAAGACACAAAACGCTCAACTGTGCAAAACACGCATAAGGACATCAGTCAGGAGGAACAAGGTAAAGTGTTTTTACTTCTTCACCATGGTCATGTAGTTTCACTCCAAGCACTGTCATATGAAATAACTGTGGAAACGACCTCCCCAACATTTTGGGTTGTTGCATTTTGCTTCAATGAATTTTAACCTTTTCTTTTAGACATTAAGAGGAAGGACACATTCACCCTTGGTAGAGATTCAGTTGTTCTATGAGATGTCAAGGTGAGAATTAACCACCTCAGGCATAAGTCAATCCACATGACTGAAAAAGGGGCAATGAACAGGATATGGGGATTTTGCTAGTTATAAAGTACAATAATCATCATTTCATGATCTAAGACTACTGAAGTATAAGCTGTGTCCCTGACTGATTAATTAGCAAATTCATCTTTGTAGAGTGCAGCTCCTATCTATTCAGTGGCATTTCCTTAAAACAACTGTATTCCCACATTCTGAATATGGAGTGAGATCATGTAAGAATGTTGGACTTGTAATAACTAATTGAAGGATAATAATAATCAACGAAAGTGCTTAAAAGTATCAACAAATGCCTTCAAAGTACTTGACACGTACTTTGCTTTCAAAAGTGAAACATAATTAATGCTTACGTAAGATTTCTCTTGACTTCTCAGGAGTATACTAACTCCAAGGACAAGTAACATCACAAACCATTATTTAAGTGCTGATGTTGGAGCTGCAATACTACTACCAAGACAAAAAATGATACAGGTAACACTGCTTTCAGATTTCTAAGAATTGCTAAAATAGTATGTTTACAGAGCATTCAGAGTCTCATAGAGAAAATAAGTTGAGAATATGACAAGTTCCTACCATCTCAAAACACTGCCAATCTAGAACAAAAAGAAAGTACTTGAACGCCTGCAGTAATCGAACACAAACCAGAACATATCAGTGCATGACAATGAAATGTAGTCACAAAATGATTCTACCCTTTCAAGTCCCAAAAAGGACCGAGGAACTTACCGGAGGCGATACCTGGATTTCAAACAGAGTACAATGTAGCCACTGTAGGGGAGAAGATCACAGAGAGCTCTTCTCAGATTGCTCAGAGTCAGCCCCAGCACCCTGTCCTGACTGAAGCAGACAAAGTGGTCAAACAGGTAGGTAGAAATGAGTAAGGAACAGAGAGTATGGTTATTCTTGCATTGTTTGTTCGTCTGTCAAAGAAAAGAGTGCTTCTGACTTTTGTCAATATTCATCTTTATTTTAGGAGAAGAACAAACGGTGGTATCACACTTTGCTCAAGTGTATGATGCCATGTGTGTACAGCAGACATCACCAAAGGAACAGGAGACACCTGAGTAGAGAACAAGAATATGAAAAGACTGATGAAAAAAAGCACCAGGAGAAATCCATTGAATATGCACAATCTCGTCCAGTATTTCAATGAAAAGTTTCAGTGTTGTTTTTAGTGTCGTCGTATTGCATACATTTAAAACAATGTGTCTTGTTTAATGAACAATTTCATTTACTTTAGTAAAAAGTGTTGTTTACTGTAGTCCTAGCATGGATGCAATTGTTAGAAAAAACGGGAATGAAAAACTGAATGTTTAATACAACATGGGTTTGTGTTAACCCACACACCTAAGTGAAATGTTTGATTACGTTTACAAGACATAACACATAGTTCAGTTGAGTGTGAAAGGGAACAACAGAGAAAGTCACAAACAAAACATTTGTGAAGGACTTGATGAATGTTTTTTCTTTAGAAATTACAAAAAATAAAGAATTTTTCAACAAGATGTCTTTCTATAGCGAGTTTCATTTGAGATAGTCTTTTCTTAGAAGTGCAAGAGTGGTATTCCCTACAACTTATTCCCCAATTTGATCATTCTCAGAAATTAGGAGACGGAAACCACACCTACTGTAATATTAGACCTTGTAACAAGGCAACTAGGTTTCAATGGCTTAAAAGGTGCAGAAAGAGGCTCATGTATAATGACCTCCAGTGTCCCACAGGTTTCCCAAATCATTTCTTAGACTATGGAAAAAGAGGAAATAAAGTGTCTACAGAAAGCGTATACCCCCTTGAACTTTGTTCAGTTTGTTGCGCTAGTGCCAGAGTTTCATGCAATTAAATGAGGACCTCTTTCTCACACCACATATGTTATACTTTCAATGGGAAAAAAGGAAATATTACAATTGTATACATTTTCACCCACATGTTAATATTTGGTAGAAGCCCTTTTCACAGCAATTTCAGCTGTGAGTCTGTTGGTAATGGGCTCCACCACCTCTGCACCAACAAGATTTGATAATATTTGAGAATTTCAGAAGTCTGTCTGGTTTAGCTGAAGAATCAGCTAAGGTAAGTTTCAGGAAGAGCATCTGATTTCTTTCAATAAAGCAGAAAAGAGAAAAAACACACAATACAAAATCATGAGAATTTGTATCAATATGACACTTTGACTCGAATACTTTTATCAGACCTACACAGAGTATATACTGTACACACTTTTTCAGCCCAGGTTTATACATTTGATACATTTGGAACTGCCATTTGTAGGTGTTTTTGTGTCTTAGCTCAACACTGTGAAACCTGTAGTTACAAACATGGAGGATGAAGACATGAAGACATATATTGTACCTCTGACCGGCCTACCTTCCAAGAGGTGAAAGATGAAACTTTTCCTTTATCGTCAACTCAGTGAATGTCTTTAAACTTTCGAAAACTGTAACAAAGAATAAGTTAAAAAACTTATTTTCATTGGACCCACAGAAAAGTCAAAGTTGTCCATAGAAATGCCCGTCTAAATCAGAAATCTACAGCACAAAGGCAGTGGCCTTTCGGGACATAAGAATGAAATCAGACTTTACTCAGACGAATTGCCCTTGGTCACGGACATCTTGCTATCAGTCACTACAAAGATGTTTTCTCTCATGCCATGGCTTGCCTGACTTGCTTCTTCAGCTGGATGGCTTCTGGTCGCTGGTCAGGATCGACAGCCAGCATGTCCTGGAGCAGTGTCCTTAGCTCCGTGCTTATGGCTCTATTTACTTTCAGGGGGATGTGGAACTGCAGCCAGGGGTTCTCACGCAGGGCCTCTCCAACAGGCCCTGACAGACATATGCTCCTGTATCGGAAACACACTTTAGTTCAATTCTAAAATATTTCTCATAGGACTGAAGGAACCTTTGCCTGTTAAGAGTTAACAATTAGGTCCTCAAGAACTGTTTTACGGTTTTCTACACTCCTGGCTGGCCAAGGTCTCTTAAGTGGAGGTGTAACTCATGTATCCTACATGTGATTTAGCAACATGAAAGGGAATAGCTTCTTATCAGATTATGGTCTTGGTTAACTGCCTAAGGCTGACCTAAGTGCCTAACTTTCTGACTTTCTTTATACCTTATATGTTAAGAAGCTTCTTCTGACCAATCAGAAATGTATGCTTTATGTATGAACATTTTGCTCATCAAAGTGAGTGAGAGACAAGGTTAACAGAAATTAGCCACGGCAGTAAATGACAGCATATTTTTGGGTTCTTAAATGGTCTCTACCTGGCACACCTGCAGTGCAAACTGACACACACTGCTTAGAGAAACAGCTACTCTATTACTAATATTAATGAAACGTTTCTTATTCTATGGAACAAAAACAAACAGTAAAACTAAAACACAGATCTCTTAGCTTCCTATTTCATGAACCAGATGACTGAATGACCAAGCCTAACTAGTAGCCAGAACCCCAGTTAACCCTCCGTAAGACAAAGTTTAACCACACGACAGGAACTCTTTCAAACTGAGTGAAAATCATAAATGGATCCATAACTTTACATCAATTTACTATGTTGTGCCAATACCTGCATTTACATTTAGAACGAATGATGTCATAGAACCAGCATCACACCAGTTCCAGGTGTCTCCAAGGAGACAACAGAACTTCAGTTGTGTTTGCTAAAATACACACTTTGAAACATACTGTAACACTTAGTTAACATGTCTGGTTTAGTTGAAGAATCGGCTAAGGTAAGTTTCAGGGTTTAATGGTGGGATGGCACCTGTGCTTTTTTCCCCCAACCGCTAGAATATGATTCGCACCAAACCCAAAAGAAATACTGCACAGTTCAGGAACTTCATCAACCTAGCAACTGTAAAATAAGCTTACAAACAACTGAATTGAAATGCCAAAAAGTTCGGAGAAAGGCACAAACTATGTTTACTTGGGGTTTCCAAAATTAAAGCTAACTAAAACTGTAATGCTAAACAATCATGCTGCCAATGGACAGAGAAATATCATGTTTTTTGAATAATGTATTATTTGTTATATAGGAACCCAGTATAAGGGAATCCCTTGCGATCCTGTCTGCAGAGATAAAGGTAAGTATTTTTTTCTCTTTAGCTCTGTCACTCCAAGAAATATAATGAACATAAATATATTTGCCAATCTTTTCATAGTAATCCAAACAACTCTGCGTGTATCTGACATTTGTAATATTTATCTACCGCAGTATAACTCTTCTGGCAAGGCGATTGCTATTGTACCTTGAAAGAAAACTGATTGGAAATGTCATGTACTCTATGGTTTCTATTGATGTCAAGTGGCAAATGTTGACTGGTGATGTTATGTGAATCTTAGGAAATGGTCATTTTTCAATCGAGTCTATGTTTCTCAGAATTTGAGACAGAGAGGTCAATCTCTGCAATCCGAGCTGAGGGCATTTCTTGGAATGGAAAGGTAAGAGCAACGTGTTCTTTGATATTCTCTTAAGACTCTTCGCCAGATTTTACGATGAAAAATGTAAATAATAATAACAAACATTATTTTATATAGTGCCTTGAAAGGTGGCTTCTTTACAGAATGACAGAACCAACTACAATAAATAACACACAAGAAATGCATGATGACAATACACAGTTAGAGGAGACAGTAGATGGTCATTGTCAGTGCATTCTGAAGGTAGTTTTCCAATTTTTTGGAACAGGGTAAAAGAGGCCACCTCTACTAGAATCTTTGTCCTAACCAAAAATGTAACAAAGTATAATAATAATATTAAAAATAATAATAATAAACTTTATTTATAGAGCACCTTTCATACAAATAGTGCTTTGGTGCTTTAAAAAGCAAGCGTAAAAATAAAATATTAAAATTGAGAGATATACTTTCAGTTGTAAAGGAAAATACAGCAATACAGTAAAGCAACATACATGTCAATTAAATAAATACAAATTAGGAAAGTCGTAATAAAATAAGAACAATTAAAGAGAACTAAAACAAGAAACATAAATAGAAAGAACAAAGAACCACTTTAACTAAAAGCAACATTTTCAAATGTTTTTTAAAACAATGTACCGAGCTTGACTGCCTAATAAAAAGTGGAAGTGAGTTTCATAATTTAGAAGCATAAAAACAAAAAGCAGCCTCTCCACTCTTTCTGCATTTCACATGTGGTATTTGCAGTAGGCCAGTATGTGCAGATCTCAGGTCACGTATAGGAACATATGAAGACAGACATTCAGTAAGGTACAGACGTGCTAGGTCGCTTAAAGCTTTAAAAACAAGTAAAAGAACTTTCAAATTTATCCTAGATAATACAGGTGACCAGTGAAGTTTTTTCAAAACAGGAATGATATTCTCTTTCTTGTATTTGTTAGGATCTGTGCTACTGCATTTCGAACAAGTAGTAAGGGATTTATTGTTTTCTTGGGAAGCCCACAAAACAGAGCATTATAATCATATCCACATCAATGTGAGCAATGGAGAAGTCAAATTAACGTGTCTAAATATCATCTAGTTCTATCCCAGGGAAGAGGGCTGTTGCCTACACAGACGACAAGACACAAAACGCTCAACTGTGCAAAACACGCATAAGGACATCAGTCAGGAGGAACAAGGTAAAGTGTTTTTACTTCTTCACCATGGTCATGTAGTTTCACTCCAAGCACTGTCATATGAAATAACTGTGGAAACGACCTCCCCAACATTTTGGGTTGTTGCATTTTGCTTCAATGAATTTTAACCTTTTCTTTTAGACATTAAGAGGAAGGACACATTCACCCTTGGTAGAGATTCAGTTGTTCTATGAGATGTCAAGGTGAGAATTAACCACCTCAGGCATAAGTCAATCCACATGACTGAAAAAGGGGCAATGAACAGGATATGGGGATTTTGCTAGTTATAAAGTACAATAATCATCATTTCATGATCTAAGACTACTGAAGTATAAGCTGTGTCCCTGACTGATTAATTAGCAAATTCATCTTTGTAGAGTGCAGCTCCTATCTATTCAGTGGCATTTCCTTAAAACAACTGTATTCCCACATTCTGAATATGGAGTGAGATCATGTAAGAATGTTGGACTTGTAATAACTAATTGAAGGATAATAATAATCAACGAAAGTGCTTAAAAGTATCAACAAATGCCTTCAAAGTACTTGACACGTACTTTGCTTTCAAAAGTGAAACATAATTAATGCTTACGTAAGATTTCTCTTGACTTCTCAGGAGTATACTAACTCCAAGGACAAGTAACATCACAAACCATTATTTAAGTGCTGATGTTGGAGCTGCAATACTACTACCAAGACAAAAAATGATACAGGTAACACTGCTTTCAGATTTCTAAGAATTGCTAAAATAGTATGTTTACAGAGCATTCAGAGTCTCATAGAGAAAATAAGTTGAGAATATGACAAGTTCCTACCATCTCAAAACACTGCCAATCTAGAACAAAAAGAAAGTACTTGAACGCCTGCAGTAATCGAACACAAACCAGAACATATCGGTGCATGACAATGAAATGTAGTCACAAAATGATTCTACCCTTTCAAGTCCCAAAAAGGACCGAGGAACTTACCGGAGGCGATACCTGGATTTCAAACAGAGTACAATGTAGCCACTGTAGGGGAGAAGATCACAGAGAGCTCTTCTCAGATTGCTCAGAGTCAGCCCCAGCACCCTGTCCTGACTGAAGCAGACAAAGTGGTCAAACAGGTAGGTAGAAATGAGTAAGGAACAGAGAGTATGGTTATTCTTGCATTGTTTGTTCGTCTGTCAAAGAAAAGAGTGCTTCTGACTTTTGTCAATATTCATCTTTATTTTAGGAGAAGAACAAACGGTGGTATCACACTTTGCTCAAGTGTATGATGCCATGTGTGTACAGCAGACATCACCAAAGGAACAGGAGACACCTGAGTAGAGAACAAGAATATGAAAAGACTGATGAAAAAAAGCACCAGGAGAAATCCATTGAATATGCACAATCTCGTCCAGTATTTCAATGAAAAGTTTCAGTGTTGTTTTTAGTGTCGTCGTATTGCATACATTTAAAACAATGTGTCTTGTTTAATGAACAATTTCATTTACTTTAGTAAAAAGTGTTGTTTACTGTAGTCCTAGCATGGATGCAATTGTTAGAAAAAACGGGAATGAAAAACTGAATGTTTAATACAACATGGGTTTGTGTTAACCCACACACCTAAGTGAAATGTTTGATTACGTTTACAAGACATAACACATAGTTCAGTTGAGTGTGAAAGGGAACAACAGAGAAAGTCACAAACAAAACATTTGTGAAGGACTTGATGAATGTTTTTTCTTTAGAAATGACAAAAAATAAAGAATTTTTCAACAAGATGTCTTTCTATAGCGAGTTTCATTTGAGATAGTCTTTTCTTAGAAGTGCAAGAGTGGTATTCCCTACAACTTATTCCCCAATTTGATCATTCTCAGAAATTAGGAGACGGAAACCACACCTACTGTAATATTAGACCTTGTAACAAGGCAACTAGGTTTCAATGGCTTAAAAGGTGCAGAAAGAGGCTCATGTATAATGACCTCCAGTGTCCCACAGGTTTCCCAAATCATTTCTTAGACTATGGAAAAAGAGGAAATAAAGTGTCTACAGAAAGCGTATACCCCCTTGAACTTTGTTCAGTTTGTTGCGCCAGTGCCAGAGTTTCATGCAATTAAATGAGGACCTCTTTCTCACACCACATATGTTATACTTTCAATGGGAAAAAAGGAAATATTA
The DNA here is from genome assembly GCF_040954835.1 of Lepisosteus oculatus. Classification (NCBI taxonomy): domain Eukaryota; kingdom Metazoa; phylum Chordata; class Actinopteri; order Semionotiformes; family Lepisosteidae; genus Lepisosteus; species Lepisosteus oculatus. The sequence goes on along the minus strand of NW_027167956.1, from coordinate 1,182,030 downwards.
CAATTGTATACATTTTCACCCACATGTTAATATTTGGTAGAAGCCCTTTTCACAGCAATTTCAGCTGTGAGTCTGTTGGTAATGGGCTCCACCACCTCTGCACCAACAAGATTTGATAATATTTGAGAATTTCAGAAGTCTGTCTGGTTTAGCTGAAGAATCAGCTAAGGTAAGTTTCAGGAAGAGCATCTGATTTCTTTCAATAAAGCAGAACAGAGAAAAAACACACAATACAAAATCATGAGAATTTGTATCCATATGACACTTTGACTCGAATACTTTTATCAGACCTACACAGAGTATATACTGTACACACTTTTTCAGCCCAGGTTTATACATTTGATACATTTGGAACTGCCATTTGTAGGTGTTTTTGTGTCTTAGCTCAACACTGTGAAACCTGTAGTTACAAACATGGAGGATGAAGACATGAAGACATATATTGTACCTCTGACCGGCCTACCTTCCAAGAGGTGAAAGATGAAACTTTTCCTTTATCGTCAACTCAGTGAATGTCTTTAAACTTTCGAAAACTGTAACAAAGAATAAGTTAAAAAACTTATTTTCATTGGACCCACAGAAAAGTCAAAGTTGTCCATAGAAATGCCCGTCTAAATCAGAAATCTACAGCACAAAGGCAGTGGCCTTTCGGGACATAAGAATGAAATCAGACTTTACTCAGACGAATTGCCCTTGGTCACGGACATCTTGCTATCAGTCACTACAAAGATGTTTTCTCTCATGCCATGGCTTGCCTGACTTGCTTCTTCAGCTGGATGGCTTCTGGTCGCTGGTCAGGATCGACAGCCAGCATGTCCTGGAGCAGTGTCCTTAGCTCCGTGCTTATGGCTCTATTTACTTTCAGGGGGATGTGGAACTGCAGCCAGGGGTTCTCACGCAGGGCCTCTCCAACAGGCCCTGACAGACATATGCTCCTGTATCGGAAACACACTTTAGTTCAATTCTAAAATATTTCTCATAGGACTGAAGGAACCTTTGCCTGTTAAGAGTTAACAATTAGGTCCTCAAGAACTGTTTTACGGTTTTCTACACTCCTGGCTGGCCAAGGTCTCTTAAGTGGAGGTGTAACTCATGTATCCTACATGTGATTTAGCAACATGAAAGGGAATAGCTTCTTATCGGATTATGGTCTTGGTTAACTGCCTAAGGCTGACCTAAGTGCCTAACTTTCTGACTTTCTTTATACCTTATATGTTAAGAAGCTTCTTCTGACCAATCAGAAATGTATGCTTTATGTATGAACATTTTGCTCATCAAAGTGAGTGAGAGACAAGGTTAACAGAAATTAGCCACGGCAGTAAATGACAGCATATTTTTGGGTTCTTAAATGGTCTCTACCTGGCACACCTGCAGTGCAAACTGACACACACTGCTTAGAGAAACAGCTACTCTATTACTAATATTAATGAAACGTTTCTTATTCTATGGAACAAAAACAAACAGTAAAACTAAAACACAGATCTCTTAGCTTCCTATTTCATGAACCAGATGACTGAATGACCAAGCCTAACTAGTAGCCAGAACCCCAGTTAACCCTCCGTAAGACAAAGTTTAACCACACGACAGGAACTCTTTCAAACTGAGTGAAAATCATAAATGGATCCATAACTTTACATCAATTTACTATGTTGTGCCAATACCTGCATTTACATTTAGAACGAATGATGTCATAGAACCAGCATCACACCAGTTCCAGGTGTCTCCAAGGAGACAACAGAACTTCAGTTGTGTTTGCTAAAATACACACTTTGAAACATACTGTAACACTTAGTTAACATGTCTGGTTTAGTTGAAGAATCGGCTAAGGTAAGTTTCAGGGTTTAATGGTGGGATGGCACCTGTGCTTTTTTCCCCCAACCGCTAGAATATGATTCGCACCAAACCCAAAAGAAATACTGCACAGTTCAGGAACTTCATCAACCTAGCAACTGTAAAATAAGCTTACAAACAACTGAATTGAAATGCCAAAAAGTTCGGAGAAAGGCACAAACTATGTTTACTTGGGGTTTCCAAAATTAAAGCTAACTAAAACTGTAATGCTAAACAATCATGCTGCCAATGGACAGAGAAATATCATGTTTTTTGAATAATGTATTATTTGTTACATAGGAACCCAGTATAAGGGAATCCCTTGCGATCCTGTCTGCAGAGATAAAGGTAAGTATTGTTTTCTCTTTAGCTCTGTCACTCCAAGAAATATAATGAACATAAATATATTTGCCAATCTTTTCATAGTAATCCAAACAACTCTGCGTGTATCTGACATTTGTAATATTTATCTACCGCAGTATAACTCTTCTGGCAAGGCGATTGCTATTGTACCTTGAAAGAAAACTGATTGGAAATGTCATGTACTCTATGGTTTCTATTGATGTCAAGTGGCAAATGTTGACTGGTGATGTTATGTGAATCTTAGGAAATGGTCATTTTTCAATCGAGTCTATGTTTCTCAGAATTTGAGACAGAGAGGTCAATCTCTGCAATCCGAGCTGAGGGCATTTCTTGGAATGGAAAGGTAAGAGCAACGTGTTCTTTGATATTCTCTTAAGACTCTTCGCCAGATTTTACGATGAAAAATGTAAATAATAATAACAAACATTATTTTATATAGTGCCTTGAAAGGTGGCTTCTTTACAGAATGACAGAACCAACTACAATAAATAACACACAAGAAATGCATGATGACAATACACAGTTAGAGGAGACAGTAGATGGTCATTGTCAGTGCATTCTGAAGGTAGTTTTCCAATTTTTTGGAACAGGGTAAAAGAGGCCACCTCTACTAGAATCTTTGTCCTAACCAAAAATGTAACAAAGTATAATAATAATATTAAAAATAATAATAATAAACTTTATTTATAGAGCACCTTTCATACAAATAGTGCTTTGGTGCTTTAAAAAGCAAGCGTAAAAATAAAATATTAAAATTGAGAGATATACTTTCAGTTGTAAAGGAAAATACAGCAATACAGTAAAGCAACATACATGTCAATTAAATAAATACAAATTAGGAAAGTCGTAATAAAATAAGAACAATTAAAGAGAACTAAAACAAGAAACATAAATAGAAAGAACAAAGAACCACTTTAACTAAAAGCAACATTTTCAAATGTTTTTTAAAACAATGTACCGAGCTTGACTGCCTAATAAAAAGTGGAAGTGAGTTTCATAATTTAGAAGCATAAAAACAAAAAGCAGCCTCTCCACTCTTTCTGCATTTCACATGTGGTATTTGCAGTAGGCCAGTATGTGCAGATCTCAGGTCACGTATAGGAACATATGAAGACAGACATTCAGTAAGGTACAGACGTGCTAGGTCGCTTAAAGCTTTAAAAACAAGTAAAAGAACTTTCAAATTTATCCTAGATAATACAGGTGACCAGTGAAGTTTTTTCAAAACAGGAATGATATTCTCTTTCTTGTATTTGTTAGGATCTGTGCTACTGCATTTCGAACAAGTAGTAAGGGATTTATTGTTTTCTTGGGAAGCCCACAAAACAGAGCATTATAATCATATCCACATCAATGTGAGCAATGGAGAAGTCAAATTAACGTGTCTAAATATCATCTAGTTCTATCCCAGGGAAGAGGGCTGTTGCCTACACAGACGACAAGACACAAAACGCTCAACTGTGCAAAACACGCATAAGGACATCAGTCAGGAGGAACAAGGTAAAGTGTTTTTACTTCTTCACCATGGTCATGTAGTTTCACTCCAAGCACTGTCATATGAAATAACTGTGGAAACGACCTCCCCAACATTTTGGGTTGTTGCATTTTGCTTCAATGAATTTTAACCTTTTCTTTTAGACATTAAGAGGAAGGACACATTCACCCTTGGTAGAGATTCAGTTGTTCTATGAGATGTCAAGGTGAGAATTAACCACCTCAGGCATAAGTCAATCCACATGACTGAAAAAGGGGCAATGAACAGGATATGGGGATTTTGCTAGTTATAAAGTACAATAATCATCATTTCATGATCTAAGACTACTGAAGTATAAGCTGTGTCCCTGACTGATTAATTAGCAAATTCATCTTTGTAGAGTGCAGCTCCTATCTATTCAGTGGCATTTCCTTAAAACAACTGTATTCCCACATTCTGAATATGGAGTGAGATCATGTAAGAATGTTGGACTTGTAATAACTAATTGAAGGATAATAATAATCAACGAAAGTGCTTAAAAGTATCAACAAATGCCTTCAAAGTACTTGACACGTACTTTGCTTTCAAAAGTGAAACATAATTAATGCTTACGTAAGATTTCTCTTGACTTCTCAGGAGTATACTAACTCCAAGGACAAGTAACATCACAAACCATTATTTAAGTGCTGATGTTGGAGCTGCAATACTACTACCAAGACAAAAAATGATACAGGTAACACTGCTTTCAGATTTCTAAGAATTGCTAAAATAGTATGTTTACAGAGCATTCAGAGTCTCATAGAGAAAATAAGTTGAGAATATGACAAGTTCCTACCATCTCAAAACACTGCCAATCTAGAACAAAAAGAAAGTACTTGAACGCCTGCAGTAATCGAACACAAACCAGAACATATCAGTGCATGACAATGAAATGTAGTCACAAAATGATTCTACCCTTTCAAGTCCCAAAAAGGACCGAGGAACTTACCGGAGGCGATACCTGGATTTCAAACAGAGTACAATGTAGCCACTGTAGGGGAGAAGATCACAGAGAGCTCTTCTCAGATTGCTCAGAGTCAGCCCCAGCACCCTGTCCTGACTGAAGCAGACAAAGTGGTCAAACAGGTAGGTAGAAATGAGTAAGGAACAGAGAGTATGGTTATTCTTGCATTGTTTGTTCGTCTGTCAAAGAAAAGAGTGCTTCTGACTTTTGTCAATATTCATCTTTATTTTAGGAGAAGAACAAACGGTGGTATCACACTTTGCTCAAGTGTATGATGCCATGTGTGTACAGCAGACATCACCAAAGGAACAGGAGACACCTGAGTAGAGAACAAGAATATGAAAAGACTGATGAAAAAAAGCACCAGGAGAAATCCATTGAATATGCACAATCTCGTCCAGTATTTCAATGAAAAGTTTCAGTGTTGTTTTTAGTGTCGTCGTATTGCATACATTTAAAACAATGTGTCTTGTTTAATGAACAATTTCATTTACTTTAGTAAAAAGTGTTGTTTACTGTAGTCCTAGCATGGATGCAATTGTTAGAAAAAACGGGAATGAAAAACTGAATGTTTAATACAACATGGGTTTGTGTTAACCCACACACCTAAGTGAAATGTTTGATTACGTTTACAAGACATAACACATAGTTCAGTTGAGTGTGAAAGGGAACAACAGAGAAAGTCACAAACAAAACATTTGTGAAGGACTTGATGAATGTTTTTTCTTTAGAAATGACAAAAAATAAAGAATTTTTCAACAAGATGTCTTTCTATAGCGAGTTTCATTTGAGATAGTCTTTTCTTAGAAGTGCAAGAGTGGTATTCCCTACAACTTATTCCCCAATTTGATCATTCTCAGAAATTAGGAGACGGAAACCACACCTACTGTAATATTAGACCTTGTAACAAGGCAACTAGGTTTCAATGGCTTAAAAGGTGCAGAAAGAGGCTCATGTATAATGACCTCCAGTGTCCCACAGGTTTCCCAAATCATTTCTTAGACTATGGAAAAAGAGGAAATAAAGTGTCTACAGAAAGCGTATACCCCCTTGAACTTTGTTCAGTTTGTTGCGCCAGTGCCAGAGTTTCATGCAATTAAATGAGGACCTCTTTCTCACACCACATATGTTATACTTTCAATGGGAAAAAAGGAAATATTACAATTGTATACATTTTCACCCACATGTTAATATTTGGTAGAAGCCCTTTTCACAGCAATTTCAGCTGTGAGTCTGTTGGTAATGGGCTCCACCACCTCTGCACCAACAAGATTTGATAATATTTGAGAATTTCAGAAGTCTGTCTGGTTTAGCTGAAGAATCAGCTAAGGTAAGTTTCAGGAAGAGCATCTGATTTCTTTCAATAAAGCAGAACAGAGAAAAAACACACAATACAAAATCATGAGAATTTGTATCCATATGACACTTTGACTCGAATACTTTTATCAGACCTACACAGAGTATATACTGTACACACTTTTTCAGCCCAGGTTTATACATTTGATACATTTGGAACTGCCATTTGTAGGTGTTTTTGTGTCTTAGCTCAACACTGTGAAACCTGTAGTTACAAACATGGAGGATGAAGACATGAAGACATATATTGTACCTCTGACCGGCCTACCTTCCAAGAGGTGAAAGATGAAACTTTTCCTTTATCGTCAACTCAGTGAATGTCTTTAAACTTTCGAAAACTGTAACAAAGAATAAGTTAAAAAACTTATTTTCATTGGACCCACAGAAAAGTCAAAGTTGTCCATAGAAATGCCCGTCTAAATCAGAAATCTACAGCACAAAGGCAGTGGCCTTTCGGGACATAAGAATGAAATCAGACTTTACTCAGACGAATTGCCCTTGGTCACGGACATCTTGCTATCAGTCACTACAAAGATGTTTTCTCTCATGCCATGGCTTGCCTGACTTGCTTCTTCAGCTGGATGGCTTCTGGTCGCTGGTCAGGATCGACAGCCAGCATGTCCTGGAGCAGTGTCCTTAGCTCCGTGCTTATGGCTCTATTTACTTTCAGGGGGATGTGGAACTGCAGCCAGGGGTTCTCACGCAGGGCCTCTCCAACAGGCCCTGACAGACATATGCTCCTGTATCGGAAACACACTTTAGTTCAATTCTAAAATATTTCTCATAGGACTGAAGGAACCTTTGCCTGTTAAGAGTTAACAATTAGGTCCTCAAGAACTGTTTTACGGTTTTCTACACTCCTGGCTGGCCAAGGTCTCTTAAGTGGAGGTGTAACTCATGTATCCTACATGTGATTTAGCAACATGAAAGGGAATAGCTTCTTATCGGATTATGGTCTTGGTTAACTGCCTAAGGCTGACCTAAGTGCCTAACTTTCTGACTTTCTTTATACCTTATATGTTAAGAAGCTTCTTCTGACCAATCAGAAATGTATGCTTTATGTATGAACATTTTGCTCATCAAAGTGAGTGAGAGACAAGGTTAACAGAAATTAGCCACGGCAGTAAATGACAGCATATTTTTGGGTTCTTAAATGGTCTCTACCTGGCACACCTGCAGTGCAAACTGACACACACTGCTTAGAGAAACAGCTACTCTATTACTAATATTAATGAAACGTTTCTTATTCTATGGAACAAAAACAAACAGTAAAACTAAAACACAGATCTCTTAGCTTCCTATTTCATGAACCAGATGACTGAATGACCAAGCCTAACTAGTAGCCAGAACCCCAGTTAACCCTCCGTAACACAAAGTTTAACCACACGACAGGAACTCTTTCAAACTGAGTGAAAATCATAAATGGATCCATAACTTTACATCAATTTACTATGTTGTGCCAATACCTGCATTTACATTTAGAACGAATGATGTCATAGAACCAGCATCACACCAGTTCCAGGTGTCTCCAAGGAGACAACAGAACTTCAGTTGTGTTTGCTAAAATACACACTTTGAAACATACTGTAACACTTAGTTAACATGTCTGGTTTAGTTGAAGAATCGGCTAAGGTAAGTTTCAGGGTTTAATGGTGGGATGGCACCTGTGCTTTTTTCCCCCAACCGCTAGAATATGATTCGCACCAAACCCAAAAGAAATACTGCACAGTTCAGGAACTTCATCAACCTAGCAACTGTAAAATAAGCTTACAAACAACTGAATTGAAATGCCAAAAAGTTCGGAGAAAGGCACAAACTATGTTTACTTGGGGTTTCCAAAATTAAAGCTAACTAAAACTGTAATGCTAAACAATCATGCTGCCAATGGACAGAGAAATATCATGTTTTTTGAATAATGTATTATTTGTTACATAGGAACCCAGTATAAGGGAATCCCTTGCGATCCTGTCTGCAGAGATAAAGGTAAGTATTGTTTTCTCTTTAGCTCTGTCACTCCAAGAAATATAATGAACATAAATATATTTGCCAATCTTTTCATAGTAATCCAAACAACTCTGCGTGTATCTGACATTTGTAATATTTATCTACCGCAGTATAACTCTTCTGGCAAGGCGATTGCTATTGTACCTTGAAAGAAAACTGATTGGAAATGTCATGTACTCTATGGTTTCTATTGATGTCAAGTGGCAAATGTTGACTGGTGATGTTATGTGAATCTTAGGAAATGGTCATTTTTCAATCGAGTCTATGTTTCTCAGAATTTGAGACAGAGAGGTCAATCTCTGCAATCCGAGCTGAGGGCATTTCTTGGAATGGAAAGGTAAGAGCAACGTGTTCTTTGATATTCTCTTAAGACTCTTCGCCAGATTTTACGATGAAAAATGTAAATAATAATAACAAACATTATTTTATATAGTGCCTTGAAAGGTGGCTTCTTTACAGAATGACAGAACCAACTACAATAAATAACACACAAGAAATGCATGATGACAATACACAGTTAGAGGAGACAGTAGATGGTCATTGTCAGTGCATTCTGAAGGTAGTTTTCCAATTTTTTGGAACAGGGTAAAAGAGGCCACCTCTACTAGAATCTTTGTCCTAACCAAAAATGTAACAAAGTATAATAATAATATTAAAAATAATAATAATAAACTTTATTTATAGAGCACCTTTCATACAAATAGTGCTTTGGTGCTTTAAAAAGCAAGCGTAAAAATAAAATATTAAAATTGAGAGATATACTTTCAGTTGTAAAGGAAAATACAGCAATACAGTAAAGCAACATACATGTCAATTAAATAAATACAAATTAGGAAAGTCGTAATAAAATAAGAACAATTAAAGAGAACTAAAACAAGAAACATAAATAGAAAGAACAAAGAACCACTTTAACTAAAAGCAACATTTTCAAATGTTTTTTAAAACAATGTACCGAGCTTGACTGCCTAATAAAAAGTGGAAGTGAGTTTCATAATTTAGAAGCATAAAAACAAAAAGCAGCCTCTCCACTCTTTCTGCATTTCACATGTGGTATTTGCAGTAGGCCAGTATGTGCAGATCTCAGGTCACGTATAGGAACATATGAAGACAGACATTCAGTAAGGTACAGACGTGCTAGGTCGCTTAAAGCTTTAAAAACAAGTAAAAGAACTTTCAAATTTATCCTAGATAATACAGGTGACCAGTGAAGTTTTTTCAAAACAGGAATGATATTCTCTTTCTTGTATTTGTTAGGATCTGTGCTACTGCATTTCGAACAAGTAGTAAGGGATTTATTGTTTTCTTGGGAAGCCCACAAAACAGAGCATTATAATCATATCCACATCAATGTGAGCAATGGAGAAGTCAAATTAACGTGTCTAAATATCATCTAGTTCTATCCCAGGGAAGAGGGCTGTTGCCTACACAGACGACAAGACACAAAACGCTCAACTGTGCAAAACACGCATAAGGACATCAGTCAGGAGGAACAAGGTAAAGTGTTTTTACTTCTTCACCATGGTCATGTAGTTTCACTCCAAGCACTGTCATATGAAATAACTGTGGAAACGACCTCCCCAACATTTTGGGTTGTTGCATTTTGCTTCAATGAATTTTAACCTTTTCTTTTAGACATTAAGAGGAAGGACACATTCACCCTTGGTAGAGATTCAGTTGTTCTATGAGATGTCAAGGTGAGAATTAACCACCTCAGGCATAAGTCAATCCACATGACTGAAAAAGGGGCAATGAACAGGATATGGGGATTTTGCTAGTTATAAAGTACAATAATCATCATTTCATGATCTAAGACTACTGAAGTATAAGCTGTGTCCCTGACTGATTAATTAGCAAATTCATCTTTGTAGAGTGCAGCTCCTATCTATTCAGTGGCATTTCCTTAAAACAACTGTATTCCCACATTCTGAATATGGAGTGAGATCATGTAAGAATGTTGGACTTGTAATAACTAATTGAAGGATAATAATAATCAACGAAAGTGCTTAAAAGTATCAACAAATGCCTTCAAAGTACTTGACACGTACTTTGCTTTCAAAAGTGAAACATAATTAATGCTTACGTAAGATTTCTCTTGACTTCTCAGGAGTATACTAACTCCAAGGACAAGTAACATCACAAACCATTATTTAAGTGCTGATGTTGGAGCTGCAATACTACTACCAAGACAAAAAATGATACAGGTAACACTGCTTTCAGATTTCTAAGAATTGCTAAAATAGTATGTTTACAGAGCATTCAGAGTCTCATAGAGAAAATAAGTTGAGAATATGACAAGTTCCTACCATCTCAAAACACTGCCAATCTAGAACAAAAAGAAAGTACTTGAACGCCTGCAGTAATCGAACACAAACCAGAACATATCAGTGCATGACAATGAAATGTAGTCACAAAATGATTCTACCCTTTCAAGTCCCAAAAAGGACCGAGGAACTTACCGGAGGCGATACCTGGATTTCAAACAGAGTACAATGTAGCCACTGTAGGGGAGAAGATCACAGAGAGCTCTTCTCAGATTGCTCAGAGTCAGCCCCAGCACCCTGTCCTGACTGAAGCAGACAAAGTGGTCAAACAGGTAGGTAGAAATGAGTAAGGAACAGAGAGTATGGTTATTCTTGCATTGTTTGTTCGTCTGTCAAAGAAAAGAGTGCTTCTGACTTTTGTCAATATTCATCTTTATTTTAGGAGAAGAACAAACGGTGGTATCACACTTTGCTCAAGTGTATGATGCCATGTGTGTACAGCAGACATCACCAAAGGAACAGGAGACACCTGAGTAGAGAACAAGAATATGAAAAGACTGATGAAAAAAAGCACCAGGAGAAATCCATTGAATATGCACAATCTCGTCCAGTATTTCAATGAAAAGTTTCAGTGTTGTTTTTAGTGTCGTCGTATTGCATACATTTAAAACAATGTGTCTTGTTTAATGAACAATTTCATTTACTTTAGTAAAAAGTGTTGTTTACTGTAGTCCTAGCATGGATGCAATTGTTAGAAAAAACGGGAATGAAAAACTGAATGTTTAATACAACATGGGTTTGTGTTAACCCACACACCTAAGTGAAATGTTTGATTACGTTTACAAGACATAACACATAGTTCAGTTGAGTGTGAAAGGGAACAACAGAGAAAGTCACAAACAAAACATTTGTGAAGGACTTGATGAATGTTTTTTCTTTAGAAATTACAAAAAATAAAGAATTTTTCAACAAGATGTCTTTCTATAGCGAGTTTCATTTGAGATAGTCTTTTCTTAGAAGTGCAAGAGTGGTATTCCCTACAACTTATTCCCCAATTTGATCATTCTCAGAAATTAGGAGACGGAAACCACACCTACTGTAATATTAGACCTTGTAACAAGGCAACTAGGTTTCAATGGCTTAAAAGGTGCAGAAAGAGGCTCATGTATAATGACCTCCAGTGTCCCACAGGTTTCCCAAATCATTTCTTAGACTATGGAAAAAGAGGAAATAAAGTGTCTACAGAAAGCGTATACCCCCTTGAACTTTGTTCAGTTTGTTGCGCCAGTGCCAGAGTTTCATGCAATTAAATGAGGACCTCTTTCTCACACCACATATGTTATACTTTCAATGGGAAAAAAGGAAATATTACAATTGTATACATTTTCACCCACATGTTAATATTTGGTAGAAGCCCTTTTCACAGCAATTTCAGCTGTGAGTCTGTTGGTAATGGGCTCCACCACCTCTGCACCAACAAGATTTGATAATATTTGAGAATTTCAGAAGTCTGTCTGGTTTAGCTGAAGAATCAGCTAAGGTAAGTTTCAGGAAGAGCATCTGATTTCTTTCAATAAAGCAGAACAGAGAAAAAACACACAATACAAAATCATGAGAATTTGTATCCATATGACACTTTGACTCGAATACTTTTATCAGACCTACACAGAGTATATACTGTACACACTTTTTCAGCCCAGGTTTATACATTTGATACATTTGGAACTGCCATTTGTAGGTGTTTTTGTGTCTTAGCTCAACACTGTGAAACCTGTAGTTACAAACATGGAGGATGAAGACATGAAGACATATATTGTACCTCTGACCGGCCTACCTTCCAAGAGGTGAAAGATGAAACTTTTCCTTTATCGTCAACTCAGTGAATGTCTTTAAACTTTCGAAAACTGTAACAAAGAATAAGTTAAAAAACTTATTTTCATTGGACCCACAGAAAAGTCAAAGTTGTCCATAGAAATGCCCGTCTAAATCAGAAATCTACAGCACAAAGGCAGTGGCCTTTCGGGACATAAGAATGAAATCAGACTTTACTCAGACGAATTGCCCTTGGTCACGGACATCTTGCTATCAGTCACTACAAAGATGTTTTCTCTCATGCCATGGCTTGCCTGACTTGCTTCTTCAGCTGGATGGCTTCTGGTCGCTGGTCAGGATCGACAGCCAGCATGTCCTGGAGCAGTGTCCTTAGCTCCGTGCTTATGGCTCTATTTACTTTCAGGGGGATGTGGAACTGCAGCCAGGGGTTCTCACGCAGGGCCTCTCCAACAGGCCCTGACAGACATATGCTCCTGTATCGGAAACACACTTTAGTTCAATTCTAAAATATTTCTCATAGGACTGAAGGAACCTTTGCCTGTTAAGAGTTAACAATTAGGTCCTCAAGAACTGTTTTACGGTTTTCTACACTCCTGGCTGGCCAAGGTCTCTTAAGTGGAGGTGTAACTCATGTATCCTACATGTGATTTAGCAACATGAAAGGGAATAGCTTCTTATCGGATTATGGTCTTGGTTAACTGCCTAAGGCTGACCTAAGTGCCTAACTTTCTGACTTTCTTTATACCTTATATGTTAAGAAGCTTCTTCTGACCAATCAGAAATGTATGCTTTATGTATGAACATTTTGCTCATCAAAGTGAGTGAGAGACAAGGTTAACAGAAATTAGCCACGGCAGTAAATGACAGCATATTTTTGGGTTCTTAAATGGTCTCTACCTGGCACACCTGCAGTGCAAACTGACACACACTGCTTAGAGAAACAGCTACTCTATTACTAATATTAATGAAACGTTTCTTATTCTATGGAACAAAAACAAACAGTAAAACTAAAACACAGATCTCTTAGCTTCCTATTTCATGAACCAGATGACTGAATGACCAAGCCTAACTAGTAGCCAGAACCCCAGTTAACCCTCCGTAAGACAAAGTTTAACCACACGACAGGAACTCTTTCAAACTGAGTGAAAATCATAAATGGATCCATAACTTTACATCAATTTACTATGTTGTGCCAATACCTGCATTTACATTTAGAACGAATGATGTCATAGAACCAGCATCACACCAGTTCCAGGTGTCTCCAAGGAGACAACAGAACTTCAGTTGTGTTTGCTAAAATACACACTTTGAAACATACTGTAACACTTAGTTAACATGTCTGGTTTAGTTGAAGAATCGGCTAAGGTAAGTTTCAGGGTTTAATGGTGGGATGGCACCTGTGCTTTTTTCCCCCAACCGCTAGAATATGATTCGCACCAAACCCAAAAGAAATACTGCACAGTTCAGGAACTTCATCAACCTAGCAACTGTAAAATAAGCTTACAAACAACTGAATTGAAATGCCAAAAAGTTCGGAGAAAGGCACAAACTATGTTTACTTGGGGTTTCCAAAATTAAAGCTAACTAAAACTGTAATGCTAAACAATCATGCTGCCAATGGACAGAGAAATATCATGTTTTTTGAATAATGTATTATTTGTTATATAGGAACCCAGTATAAGGGAATCCCTTGCGATCCTGTCTGCAGAGATAAAGGTAAGTATTTTTTTCTCTTTAGCTCTGTCACTCCAAGAAATATAATGAACATAAATATATTTGCCAATCTTTTCATAGTAATCCAAACAACTCTGCGTGTATCTGACATTTGTAATATTTATCTACCGCAGTATAACTCTTCTGGCAAGGCGATTGCTATTGTACCTTGAAAGAAAACTGATTGGAAATGTCATGTACTCTATGGTTTCTATTGATGTCAAGTGGCAAATGTTGACTGGTGATGTTATGTGAATCTTAGGAAATGGTCATTTTTCAATCGAGTCTATGTTTCTCAGAATTTGAGACAGAGAGGTCAATCTCTGCAATCCGAGCTGAGGGCATTTCTTGGAATGGAAAGGTAAGAGCAACGTGTTCTTTGATATTCTCTTAAGACTCTTCGCCAGATTTTACGATGAAAAATGTAAATAATAATAACAAACATTATGTTATATAGTGCCTTGAAAGGTGGCTTCTTTACAGAATGACAGAACCAACTACAATAAATAACACACAAGAAATGCATGATGACAATACACAGTTAGAGGAGACAGTAGATGGTCATTGTCAGTGCATTCTGAAGGTAGTTTTCCAATTTTTTGGAACAGGGTAAAAGAGGCCACCTCTACTAGAATCTTTGTCCTAACCAAAAATGTAACAAAGTATAATAATAATATTAAAAATAATAATAATAAACTTTATTTATAGAGCACCTTTCATACAAATAGTGCTTTGGTGCTTTAAAAAGCAAGCGTAAAAATAAAATATTAAAATTGAGAGATATACTTTCAGTTGTAAAGGAAAATACAGCAATACAGTAAAGCAACATACATGTCAATTAAATAAATACAAATTAGGAAAGTCGTAATAAAATAAGAACAATTAAAGAGAACTAAAACAAGAAACATAAATAGAAAGAACAAAGAACCACTTTAACTAAAAGCAACATTTTCAAATGTTTTTTAAAACAATGTACCGAGCTTGACTGCCTAATAAAAAGTGGAAGTGAGTTTCATAATTTAGAAGCATAAAAACAAAAAGCAGCCTCTCCACTCTTTCTGCATTTCACATGTGGTATTTGCAGTAGGCCAGTATGTGCAGATCTCAGGTCACGTATAGGAACATATGAAGACAGACATTCAGTAAGGTACAGACGTGCTAGGTCGCTTAAAGCTTTAAAAACAAGTAAAAGAACTTTCAAATTTATCCTAGATAATACAGGTGACCAGTGAAGTTTTTTCAAAACAGGAATGATATTCTCTTTCTTGTATTTGTTAGGATCTGTGCTACTGCATTTCGAACAAGTAGTAAGGGATTTATTGTTTTCTTGGGAAGCCCACAAAACAGAGCATTATAATCATATCCACATCAATGTGAGCAATGGAGAAGTCAAATTAACGTGTCTAAATATCATCTAGTTCTATCCCAGGGAAGAGGGCTGTTGCCTACACAGACGACAAGACACAAAACGCTCAACTGTGCAAAACACGCATAAGGACATCAGTCAGGAGGAACAAGGTAAAGTGTTTTTACTTCTTCACCATGGTCATGTAGTTTCACTCCAAGCACTGTCATATGAAATAACTGTGGAAACGACCTCCCCAACATTTTGGGTTGTTGCATTTTGCTTCAATGAATTTTAACCTTTTCTTTTAGACATTAAGAGGAAGGACACATTCACCCTTGGTAGAGATTCAGTTGTTCTATGAGATGTCAAGGTGAGAATTAACCACC
The DNA here is from genome assembly GCF_040954835.1 of Lepisosteus oculatus. NCBI lineage: Eukaryota > Metazoa > Chordata > Actinopteri > Semionotiformes > Lepisosteidae > Lepisosteus > Lepisosteus oculatus. The sequence continues at coordinate 1,166,459 of NW_027167956.1, read as the reverse complement.
TCAGGCATAAGTCAATCCACATGACTGAAAAAGGGGCAATGAACAGGATATGGGGATTTTGCTAGTTATAAAGTACAATAATCATCATTTCATGATCTAAGACTACTGAAGTATAAGCTGTGTCCCTGACTGATTAATTAGCAAATTCATCTTTGTAGAGTGCAGCTCCTATCTATTCAGTGGCATTTCCTTAAAACAACTGTATTCCCACATTCTGAATATGGAGTGAGATCATGTAAGAATGTTGGACTTGTAATAACTAATTGAAGGATAATAATAATCAACGAAAGTGCTTAAAAGTATCAACAAATGCCTTCAAAGTACTTGACACGTACTTTGCTTTCAAAAGTGAAACATAATTAATGCTTACGTAAGATTTCTCTTGACTTCTCAGGAGTATACTAACTCCAAGGACAAGTAACATCACAAACCATTATTTAAGTGCTGATGTTGGAGCTGCAATACTACTACCAAGACAAAAAATGATACAGGTAACACTGCTTTCAGATTTCTAAGAATTGCTAAAATAGTATGTTTACAGAGCATTCAGAGTCTCATAGAGAAAATAAGTTGAGAATATGACAAGTTCCTACCATCTCAAACACTGCCAATCTAGAACAAAAAGAAAGTACTTGAACGCCTGCAGTAATCGAACACAAACCAGAACATATCAGTGCATGACAATGAAATGTAGTCACAAAATGATTCTACCCTTTCAAGTCCCAAAAAGGACCGAGGAACTTACCGGAGGCGATACCTGGATTTCAAACAGAGTACAATGTAGCCACTGTAGGGGAGAAGATCACAGAGAGCTCTTCTCAGATTGCTCAGAGTCAGCCCCAGCACCCTGTCCTGACTGAAGCAGACAAAGTGGTCAAACTGGTAGGTAGAAATGAGTAAGGAACAGAGAGTATGGTTATTCTTGCATTGTTTGTTCGTCTGTCAAAGAAAAGAGTGCTTCTGACTTTTGTCAATATTCATCTTTATTTTAGGAGAAGAACAAACGGTGGTATCACACTTTGCTCAAGTGTATGATGCCATGTGTGTACAGCAGACATCACCAAAGGAACAGGAGACACCTGAGTAGAGAACAAGAATATGAAAAGACTGATGAAAAACAGCACCAGGAGAAATCCATTGAATATGCACAATCTCGTCCAGTATTTCAATGAAAAGTTTCAGTGTTGTTTTTAGTGTCGTCGTATTGCATACATTTAAAACAATGTGTCTTGTTTAATGAACAATTTCATTTACTTTCGTAAAAAGTGTTGTTTACTGTAGTCCTAGCATGGATGCAATTGTTAGAAAAAACGGGAATGAAAAACTGAATGTTTAATACAACATGGGTTTGTGTTAACCCACACACCTAAGTGAAATGTTTGATTACGTTTACAAGACATAACACATAGTTCAGTTGAGTGTGAAAGGGAACAACAGAGAAAGTCACAAACAAAACATTTGTGAAGGACTTGATGAATGTTTTTTCTTTAGAAATTACAAAAAATAAAGAATTTTTCAACAAGATGTCTTTCTATAGCGAGTTTCATTTGAGATAGTCTTTTCTTAGAAGTGCAAGAGTGGTATTCCCTACAACTTATTCCCCAATTTGATCATTCTCAGAAATTAGGAGACGGAAACCACACCTACTGTAATATTAGACCTTGTAACAAGGCAACTAGGTTTCAATGGCTTAAAAGGTGCAGAAAGAGGCTCATGGATAATGACCTCCAGTGTCCCACAGGTTTCCCAAATCATTTCTTAGACTATGGAAAAAGAGGAAATAAAGTGTCTACAGAAAGCGTATACCCCCTTGAACTTTGTTCAGTTTGTTGCGCCAGTGCCAGAGTTTCATGCAATTAAATGAGGACCTCTTTCTCACACCACATATGTTATACTTTCAATGGGAAAAAAGGAAATATTACAATTGTATACATTTTTTCCCACATGTTAATATTTGGTAGAAGCCCTTTTCACAGCAATTTCAGCTGTGAGTCTGTTGGTAATGGGCTCCACCACCTCTGCACCAACAAGATTTGATAATATTTGAGAATTTCAGAAGTCTGTCTGGTTTAGCTGAAGAATCAGCTAAGGTAAGTTTCAGGAAGAGCATCTGATTTCTTTCAATAAAGCAGAACAGAGAAAAAACACACAATACAAAATCATGAGAATTTGTATCCATATGACACTTTGACTCGAATACTTTTATCAGACCTACACAGAGTATATACTGTACACACTTTTTCAGCCCAAGTTTATACATTTGATACATTTGGAACTGCCATTTGTAGGTGTTTTTGTGTCTTAGCTCAACACTGTGAAACCTGTAGTTACAAACATGGAGGATGAAGACATGAAGACATATATTGTACCTCTGACCGGCCTACCTTCGAAGAGGTGAAAGATGAAACTTTTCCTTTATCGTCAACTCAGTGAATGTCTTTAAACTTTCGAAAACTGTAACAAAGAATAAGTAAAAAAACTTATTTTCATTGGACCCACAGAAAAGTCAAAGTTGTCCATAGAAATGCCGTCTAAATCAGAAATCTACAGCACAAAGGCAGTGGCCTTTCGGGACATAAGAATGAAATCAGACTTTACTCAGACGAATTGCCCTTGGTCACGGACATCTTGCTATCAGTCACTACAAAGATGTTTTCTCTCGTGCCATGGCTTGCCTGACTTGCTTCTTCAGCTGGATGGCTTCTGGTCGCTGGTCAGGATCGACAGCCAGCATGTCCTGGAGCAGTGTCCTTAGCTCCGTGCTTATGGCTCTATTTACTTTCAGGGGGATGTGGAACTGCAGCCAGGGGTTCTCATGCAGGGCCTCTCCAACAGGCCCTGACAGACATATGCTCCTGTATCGGAAACACACTTTAGTTCAATTCTAAAATATTTCTTATAGGACTGAAGGAACCTTTGCCTGTTAAGAGTTAACAATTAGGTCCTCAAGAACTGTTTTACGGTTTTCTACACTCCTGGCTGGCCAAGGTCTCTTTAAGGTCTCTTAAGTGGAGGTGTAACTCATGTATCCTACATGTGATTTAGCAACATGAAAGGGAATAGCTTCTTATCGGATTATGGTCTTGGTTAACTGCCTAAGGCTGACCTAAGTGCCTAACTTTCTGACTTTCTTTATACCTTATATGTTAAGAAGCTTCTTCTGACCAATCAGAAATGTATGCTTTATGTATGAACATTTTGCTCATCAAAGTGAGTGAGAGACAAGGTTAACAGAAATTAGCCACGGCAGTAAATGACAGCATATTTTTGGGTTCTTAAATGGTCTCTACCTGGCACACCTGCAGTGCAAACTGACACACACTGTTTAGAGAAACAGCTACTCTATTACTAATATTAATGAAACATTTCTTATTCTATGGAACAAAAACAAACAGTAAAACTAAAACACAGATCTCTTAGCTTCCTATTTCATGAACCAGATGACTGAATGACCAAGCCTAACTAGTAGCCAGAACCCCAGTTAACCCTCCGTAACACAAAGTTTAACCACACGACAGGAACTCTTTCAAACTGAGTGAAAATCATAAATGGATCCATAACTTTACATCAATTTACTATGTTGTGCCAATACCTGCATTTACATTTAGAACGAATGATGTCATAGAACCAGCATCACACCAGTTCCAGGTGTCTCCAAGGAGACAACAGAACTTCAGTTGTGTTTGCTAAAATACACACTTTGAAACATACTGTAACACTTAGTTAACATGTCTGGTTTAGTTGAAGAATCGGCTAAGGTAAGTTTCAGGGTTTAATGGTGGGATGGCACCTGTGCTTTTTTCCCCCAACCGCTAGAATATGATTCGCACCAAACCCAAAAGAAATACTGCACAGTTCAGGAACTTCATCAACCTAGCAACTGTAAAATAAGCTTACAAACAACTGAATTGAAATGCCAAAAAGTTCAGAGAAAGGCACAAACTATGTTTACTTGGGGTTTACAAAATTAAAGCTAACTAAAACTGTAATGATAAACAATCATGCTGCCAATGGACAGAGAAATATCATGTTTCTTGAATAATGTATTATTTGTGATATAGGAACCCAGTATAAGGGAATCCCTTGCGATCCTGTCTGCAGAGATAAAGGTAAGTATTTTTTTCTCTTTAGCTCTGTCACTCCAAGAAATATAATGAACATAAATATATTTGCCAATCTTTTCATAGTAATCCAAACAACTCTGCGTGCATCTGACATTTGTAATATTTATCTACCGCAGTATAACTCTTCTGGCAATGCGATTGGTATTGTACCTTAAAAGAAAACTGATTGGAAATGTCATGTACTCTATGGTTTCTATTGATGTCAAGTGGCAAATGTTGACTGGTGATGTTATGTGAATCTTAGGAAATGGTCATTTTTCAATCGAGTCTATGTTTCTCAGAATTTGAGACAGAGAGGTCAATCTCTGCAATCCGAGCTGAGGGTATTTCTTGGAATGGAAAGGTAAGAGCAACGTGTTCTTTGATATTCTCTTAAGACTCTTCGCCAGATTTTACGATGAAAAATGTAAATAATAATAACAAACATTATTTTATATAGTGCCTTGAAAGGTGGCTTCTTTACAGAATGACAAAACCAACTACAATAAATAATACACAAGATATGCATGATGACAATACACAGTTAGAGGAGACAGTAGATGGTCATTGTCAGTGTATCCTGAAGGTAGTTTTCCAATTTTTTGGAACGGGGTAAAAGAGGCCACCTCTACTAGAATCTTTGTCCTAACCAAAAATGAAACAAAGTATAATAATAATATTAAAAATAATAATAATAAACTTTATTTATAGAGCACCTTTCATACAAATAGTGCTTTGGTGCTTTAAAAACCAAGCGTAAAAATACAATATTAAAATTGAGAGATATACTTTCAGCTGTCAAGGAAAATACAGCAATACAGTAAAGCAACATAAATGTCAATTAAATAAATGAAAATTAGGAAAGTCGTAATAAAATAAGAACAATTAAAGAGAACTAAAAAAAGAAACAGAAATAGAAAGAACAAAGAACCACTTTAACTAAAAGCAACATTTTCAAATGTTTTTTAAAACAATGTACCGAGCTTGACTGCCTAATAAAAAGTGGAAGTGAGTTTCATAATTTAGAAGCATAAAAACAAAAAGCAGCCTCTCCACTCTTTCTGCATTTCACATGTGGTATTTGCAGTCGGCCAGTATGTGCAGATCTCAGGTCACGTATAGGAACATATGAAGACAGACATTCAGTAAGGTACAGACGTGCTAGGTCGCTTAAAGCTTTAAAAACAAGTAAAAGAACTTTCAAATTTATCCTAGATAATACAGGTGACCAGTGAAGTTTTTTCAAAACAGGAATGATATTCCCTTTCTTGTATTTGTTAGGATCTGTGCTACTGCATTTCGAACAAGTAGTAAGGGATTTATTGTTTTCTTGGGAAGCCCACAAAACAGAGCATTATAATCATATCCACATCAATGTGAGCAATGGAGAAGTCAAATTAACGTGTCTAAATATCATCTAGTTCTATCCCAGGGAAGAGGGCTGTTGCCTACACAGACGACAAGACACAAAACGCTCAACTGTGCAAAACACGCATAAGGACATCAGTCAGGAGGAACAAGGTAAAGTGTTTTTACTTATTCACCATGGTCATGTAGTTTCACTCCAAGCACTGTCATATGAAATAACTGTGGAAACGACTTCCCCAACATTTTGGGTTGTTGCATTTTGCTTCAATGAATTTTAACCTTTTCTTTTAGACATTAAGAGAAAGGACACATTCACCCTTGGTAGAGATTCAGTTGTTCTATGAGATGTCAAGGTGAGAATTAACCACTTCAGGCATAAGTCAATCCACATGACTGAAAAAGGGGCAATGAACAGGATATGGGGATTTTGCTAGTTATAAAGTACAATAATCATCATTACATGATCTAAGACTACTGAAGTATAAGCTGTGTCCCTGACTGATTAATTAGCAAATTCATCTTTGTAGAGTGAATTATGTGAAACATAATTAATGCTTACGTAAGATTTCTCTTGACTTCTCAGGAGTATACTAACTCCAAGGACAAGTAACATCACAAACCATTATTTTAGTGCTGATGTTGGAGCTGCAATACTACTACCAAGACAAAAAATGATACAGGTAACACTGCTTTCAGATTTCTAAGAACTGCTAAAATAGTATGTTTACAGAGCATTCAGAGTCTCATAGAGAAAATAAGTTGAGAATATGACAAGTTCCTACCATCTCAAACACTGCCAATCTAGAACAAAAAGAAAGTACTTGAACGCCTACAGTAATTGAACACAAACCAGAACATATCAGTGCATGACAATGAAATGTAGCCACAAGATGATTCTACCCTTTCAAGTCCCAAAAAGGACCGAGGAACTTACCGGAGGCGATACCTGGATTTCAAACAGAGTACAATGTAGCCACTGTAAGGGAGAAGATCACAGAGAGCTCTTCTCAGATTGCTCAGAGTCAGCCCCAGCACCCTGTCCTGACTGAAGCAGACAAAGTGGTCAAACAGGTAGGTAGAAATGAGTAAGGAACAGAGAGTATGGTTATTCTTGCATTGTTTTGTTCGTCTGTCAAAGAAAAGAGTGCTTCTGACTTTTGTCAATGTTCATCTTTATTTTAGGAGAAGAACAAACGGTGGTATCACACTTTGCTCAAGTGTATGATACCATGTGTGTACAGCAGACATCACCAAAGGAACAGGAGACACCTGAGTAGAGAACAAGAATATGAAAAGACTGATGAAAAAAAGCACCAGGAGAAATCCATTGAATATGCACAATCTCGTCCAGTATTTCAATGAAAAGTTTCAGTGTTGTTTTTAGTGTCGTCGTATTGCATACATTTAAAACAATGTGTCTTGTTTAATGAACAAGATCATTTACTTTAGTAAAAAGTGTTGTTTACTGTAGTCCTAGCATGGATGCAATTGTTAGAAAAAACTTGAATGAAAAACTGAATGTTTCATACAATATGGGTTTTTGTTAACCCACACACCTAAGTGAAATGTTTGATTACGTTTACAAGACATAACACATAGTTCAGTTGAGTGTGAAAGGGAACAACAGAGAAAGTCACAAACAAAACATTTGTGAAGGACTTGATGAATGTTTTTTCTTTATAAATGACAAAAAATAAAGAATTTTTCAACAAGATGTCTTTCTATAGCGAGTTTCATTTGAGATAGTCTTCTCTTAGAAGTGCAAGAGTGGTATTCCCTACAACTTATTCCCCAATTTGATCATTCTCAGAAATTAGGAGACGGAAACCACACCTACTGTAATATTAGACCTTGTAACAAGGCAACTAGGTTTCAATGGCTTAAAAGGTGCAGAAAGAGGCTCATGTATAATGACCTCCAGTGTCCCACAGGTTTTCCCACAGGTTTGTTGCGCCAGTGCCAGAGTTTCATGCAATTAAATGAGGACCTCTTTCTCACACCACATATGTTATACTTTCAATGGGAAAAAAGGAAATATTAGAATTGTATACATTTTAAAGCCATGTGTTCATATTTGGTAGAAGCCCTAACAACACCTAAAAAACACCTAACAACGGGTGCAGGACCGAATTAGGGCAGTACCCACTATTGATAAACATACAGAAAACAATATTAAAGTACTGGCTTTTATATTAGCCAGACACAGCTGGATGAGCTCTACCAGCCAGGACAGGAGGCTCTACTGTACACAGAGAGGGGAGAGAGGGGGGAACAAGCTGCCCAGCTGTGTGGAATGCTACAGAACCCTAAACAGACAAAACATACTACCCGAATATTTGACCAAGATATCCAGACACAGCTGGATGAGCTCCACCAGTCAGGACAGGCTAATAAGATACACTCCACAGACATTCACAACAGTGACATATCATAAACACTTGAATTACTTATCTACTCTCTCGAAACAAAATTTCGAGAAAAAACACATTGCCCAACGTTAGAAAGCACCTTGCATTACATTGCTTGAAAAACAATTTTATTTCGAAGGAATTATGGATCGGGAATTCTTCGAGGAAGTCGGGGTCACACAGCATGCCGCCCCATATATCAGGGAGCACATTGGATCAAGGCACAGTCTCTTTCAAGACAACGATCCGAAACACACAGCAGCAAGGGCGAGGCTTATAGCAGAACGAGTGAACTGGGTGAAAACTCCAGCCGAATCTCCAGATTTAAATCCAATAAGAATGGTATGGCATTCGCTGAAAGACTATGTTTGGAAAACCCCTAAACCCAGCACAAAGCAAGAACTGATACTGATACAATGTCTGTTGATACTGATACTGTATGAGTAGGGCTGTTTCACCACTCCTTTTTTTTTGTTGCATACAGCAGTACTTCTTATGGTAGTACTTAAGTACAGTACAGTAGGTACTTAAATTAGTACTTCTCACGTTAAAAAAGTTAGGTGTTAGCATAAACTATTAGTAAATAAAAAATATTAAACTTAGCACTGTAATAAATTATGCTAATATTAAATTCGATTCTGCTCTGAGAATGTAGGGGGAAGGAAAAATGCCAGTGGTCTTTTCACTGATGAACTTGTGCCTGATGAACACCACTGCGTCACACCACACAGCTGTAAGTGCACCTCACTGTGCCCGGCCACCACTGCATCACACAACTGCCAGCGCACCTCACCGTACCAGGCCACCACTGCGTCACACAGCGGCAAGCACACCTCACCGTGCCAGGCCACCACGGCGTCACAACACACAGCTGCCAGCGCACCTCACCGTGCCAGGCAACCACTGCGTCACACAGCTGCCAGCGCACCTCACCATGCCAGGCCACCAGTGCGTCACACCATACAGCTGCCAGCGCACCTCACCGTGCCAGGCCACCACTGCGTCACACAGCTGAAAGCGCACCTCACCGTGCCAGGCCACCACTACGTCACACATCTGCCAACGCACCTCACTGTGCCCAGCCATCACTGGGTCACACAGCTGCCAGCACACCTCACAGTGCCAGGCCACCACTGTGTCAAACCACACAGGTGCCAGTGCACTTCACTGTGCCTAGCAGCCACTGCATCACACAGCTGAAAGCACAACTCACCGTGCCGGGCCACCACTGCGTCACACCACACAGCTGCCAGTGCACCTCAGCGTGCCAGGCCGCCACTGAGTCACACCACACAGCCACCAGCGCACCTCAGCGTGCCAGGCCACCACTGAGTCACGCCACACAGCCACCAGCGCACCTCACCGTGTCAGGCCACCACTGCGTCACACCACACTGCCACCAGCGCACCTCACCGTGCCAGGCCACCACTGAGTCACACCACACAGCCACCAGCGCACCTCACCGTGCCAGGCCACCACTGCGTCACACATCTGCCAACGCACCTCACCGTGCCCAGTCACCACTGTGTCAAACCACACAGCCGCCAGTGCACCTCACCATGCCCAGCCACCACTGCGTTACACAGCTGCCAGCGCACCTCACCATAACAGGCCACCACTACGTCAAACCACACAGCCGCCAGTGCACCTCACCGTGACAGGCCACCACTGAGTCACACCACACAGCCGCCAGCGCACCTCACTGTGCCAGGCCACCACTGCATCACACAGCTGAAAGCGCACCTCACCGTGCCAAGCCACCACTGCATCACACAGCTGCCAGCACACCTCACCGTACCAGGCCACAACTGCGTCACACAGATGCCAGCACACCTCACCGAGCCCGGCCACAGCTGCATCACACAGCTGCCAGCGCACCTCACCGTACCCTGCCACAGCTGCGTCATACAGCTGCCAGCGCACCTCACCGTGCCAGGCCACCACTGCGTCACACCACACAGCTGCCAGCACACCTCACCGTGCCAGGCCACCACTGCGTCACACAGCTGCCAGCGCACCTCACCGTGCCAGGCCACAACTGCGTCACATAGCTGCCAGCAGACCTCACCGTGCCCGGCCACCACTGCGTCACACCACACAGCTGCCAGCACACCTCACCGTGCCAGGCCACCACTGCGTCACACAGCTGCCAGCGCACCTCACCATACCAGGCCACCACTACATCAAATCACACAGCTGCCAGCACACCTCACCATGCCAGGCACACACAGAGTCACACCACACATCTGCCAGGACACCTCACCGTGCCGGGCCACCACTGCGTCACACCACACAGCTGCCAGTGCACCTCAGCGTGCCAGGCCGCCACTGAGTCACACCACACAGCAACCAGCGCACCTCACCGTGCCAGGCCACCACTGAGTCACACCACACAGCCACCAGCGCACCTCACCGTGCCAGGCCAGCACTGAGTCACGCCACACAGCCACCAGCGCACCTCACCGTGTCAGGCCACCACTGCGTCACACCACACTGCCACCAGCCCACCTCACCGTGCCAGGCCACCACTGAGTCACGCCACACAGCCACCAGCGCACCTCACCGTGCCAGGCCACCACTGAGTCATGCCACACAGCCACCAGCGCACCTCACCGTGCCAGGCCACCACTGCGTCACACATCTGCCAACGCACATCACCGTGCCAGGCCACCACTACGTCAAACAACACAGCCGCCAGTGCACCTCACCGTGCCCAGCCACCACTGCGTCACACAGCTGCCAGCGCACCTCACCATAACAGGCCACCACTACGTCAAACCACACAGCCGCCAGTGCACCTCACCGTGACAGGCCACCACTGAGTCACACCACACAGCCGCCAGCGCACCTCACTGTGCCAGGCCACCACTGCGTCACACAGCTGAAAGCGCACCTCACAGTGCCAAGCCACCACTGCATCACACAGCTGCCAGCACACCTCACCGTACCAGGCCACAACTGCGTCACACAGATGCCAGCACACCTCACCGAGCCCGGCCACAGCTGCATCACACAGCTGCCAGCGCACCTCACCGTACCCTGCCACAGCTGCGTCATACAGCTGCCAGCGCACCTCACCGTGCCAGGCCACCACTGCGTCACACCACACAGCTGCCAGCGCACCTCACCGTGCCAGGCCACCACTGCGTCACTCCACACAGCCGCCAGCGCACATCACTGTGCCAGGCCACCACTGCGTCACACAGCTGAAATCGCACTTCACCGTGCCAAGCCAAAACTGCGTCACACAGCTGCCAGCAGACCTCACCGTGCCCGGCCACCACTGCATCACACAGCTGCCAGCGCACCTCACCATACCAGGCCACCAATACGTCAAACCACAAAGGTGCCAGTGCACCTCACTGTGCCCAGCAGCCACTGCATCACACAGCTGAAAGCACAACTCACCGTGCCAGGACACCACTATGTCACACCACACAGCTGCCAGTGCACCTCACCGTGCCAGGCCACCACTGCGTCACACCACACAGCTGCCAGTGCACCTCAGCGTGTCAGGCCGCCACTGCGTCACACCACACAGCCACCAGCGCACCTCACCGTGCCAGGCCACCACTGTGTCACACCACACAGATGCCAGTGCACCTCACCGTGCCAGGCCACCACTTCATCATAGAATTGCCAGCGCACCTCAAAGTACCCGGCCACCAATGCGTCACACCACACAGCTGCCAGCGTACCTCACCATGCCAGGCCAGCACTGAGTCAACCACACAGCTGCCAGCGCACCTCACCATGGCAGGCCACCACTGTGTCACAACACACAGCTGCCAGCGCACCTCAAAGTACCCGGCCACCAGTGCGTCACACCACACAGCTGCCAGCGCAGCTCACCATGCCAGGCCAGCACTGAGTTACACCATACAGCTGCCAGCGCACCTCACTGTGCCAGGCCACCACTGCGTCACACCACACAGCCGCCAGCGCACCTCACTGTGCCAGGCCACCACTGCGTCACACAGCTGAAAGCGCACCTCACCGTGCCAAGCCACCACTGCGTCACGCAGCTGCCAGAACACCTCACCGTACCAGGCCACAACTGCGTCACACAGCTACCAGCGCACCTCACCATGCCCAGCCACCACTGCATCACACAGCTGCAAGCGCACCTCAAAGTTCCCAGCCACTACTGAATCACACCACACAGGTGGCAGCGCACCGTACCAGACCACCACTGAGTCACACAGCTGCCAGCACACCTCACCATGCCAGGCCACCACTGCGTCACACCACACACCCGCCAGTGCACCTCACCGTGCCAAGCCACCACTGCATCACACAGCTGAAAGCACAACTCACCGTGCCAGGACACCACTGTGTCACACCACACAGCTGCCAGTGAACCTCACCATGCCAGGCACCCACAGAGTCACACCACACATCTGCCAGCACACCTCACCGTGCCGGGCCACCACTGCGTCACACCACACAGCCGCCAGTGCACCTCAGCGTGCCAGGCCGCCACTGAGTCACACCACACAGCCACCAGCGCACCTCACCGTGCCAGGCCGCCACTGAGTCACACCACACAGCCACCAGCGCACCTCACCGTGCCAGTCCACCACTGAGTCATGCCACACAGCTGCCAGCGCACCTCACCGTGTCAGGCCAACACTGAGTCACGCCACACAGCCACCAGCGCACCTCACCGTGCCAAGCCACCACTGCGTCACACCACACAGCTGTCAGCGCACCTCACCGTGCCAGGCCACCACTGCGTCACACAGCTGCCAGCGCACCTCACCGTGCCAGGCCACCACTGCATCACTCCACACAGCCGCCAGCGCACATCACTGTGCCAGGCCACCACTGCGTCACACAGCTGAAATCGCACTTCACCGTGCCAAGCCACAACTGCGTCACACAGCTGCCAGCAGACCTCACCGTGCCCGGCCACCACTGCATCACACAGCTGCCAGCGCACCTCACCATACCAGGCCACCACTACATCAAACCACACAGGTGCCAGTGCACCTCACTGTGCCCAGCAGCCACTGCATCACACAGCTGAAAGCACAACTCACCGTGCCATGACACCACTGTGTCACACCACACAGCTGCCAGTGCACCTCACCGTGCCAGGCCACCACTGCGTCACACTACACAGCTGCCAGTGCACCTCAGCGTGTCAGGCCGCCACTGCATCACACCACACAGCCACCAGCGCACCTCACCGTGCAAGGCCACCACTGTGTCACACCACACAGATGCCAGTGCACCTCACCGTGCCAGGCCACCACTTCATCATAGAATTGCCAGCGCACCTCAAAGTACCCGGCCACCAATGCGTCATTCCACACAGCTGCCAGCGTACCTCACCATGCCAGGCCAGCACTGAGTCAAACAGCTGCCAGCACACCTCACCGTGCCAGGCCACCACTGCATCACACACCTGCCAGAACACCTGAGCGTGCAAGGCCACCACTGCGTCACACAGCTGCCAGCGCACCTCACCGTGCCAGGCCACCACTGCGTCACACCACACAGCTGCCAGCGCACCTCACCGTGCCAGGCCACCACTGCGTCAGACCACACACAGCTGAAAGCGCACCTCACCGTGCCAAGCCACCACTGCGTCAAACAGCTGCCAGCACACCTCACCGTGCCAGGCCACCACTGCGTCACACAGCTGCCAGCGCACCTCACCGTGCCAGCCACCACTGCGTCACACCACACAGCTGCCAGCGCACCTCACCGTGCCAGGCCACCACTGCGTCAGACCACACACAGCTGAAAGCGCACCTCAACGTGCCAGGCCACAACTGCATCCCACAGCTGCCAGCACACCTCATGCCTTGTTATGTGAAATTTTAATTCTCTTTTTAGGAGAATTACAATTCGTGAACCACAATTCACGCTCAACCACATCACAGATCTACTACACACACCTCAGGATGGTGACGTCACTGCCTTTCATATGGAAACATTTTGACACCGCGCTCAACAATCTTAGGAAGATCACGCCCGAGAAAGTGAAGTACTTTAGCATTAACTAGCAAAGGTGTATTGCAGACATAGGCATAGTACGTAATACAGGCTTTATGAAATCTAATAATATTGTTTCGGCTGTGAATCCTTCTTCAGCTGTGAGGGTCTTCAGCTCATAATGAAACGCTTGGAGTTTGCAATGTACGGCGCTCTGAACGAGTTCAACTTTAATGCAGGAAAAATGGATTTCCCAGAAGCTATACTGATTCTTATGGAAGCCCGTTTCCGCCAGGGAGTAGAAAAAATGCGCCCTGGTATTCTCTGGGATGCAGTGCAGTTAAAACTGTTCACTGTTACTGACCATACTGCCTGCCTGCGGGCACTTTTCCTTTCCGTGGGGGAGGGTGGACTGTCTTTCATTAGAAGGTTAGCCTATTCTACTCGGAGAATGTAGAGGGGGTGGAAAGTGCCCGCGGTCATTTAATTAGTATTACAATTCGCACTGATTCCCCTGCGAAGATATGGACATAAGAATATTCATGCGTGGTCAAAAAATGAAATAAAAACGACAAAATGAAGGCTGTGAAAACATTCACAATGTGCTGTATACACATAGCACGTGGTCTCACAACTCGAGGAGGTTTCGTGAAAACTTTATATCGTCACACAAAATAAAGTTTTTTTGTTTACAAAGACGATTACAAAGAATGTGGACCAGGGTAATACTTTGAGTTTACAGCTTGTCCAAGGTCATTCATTATTAATACTATTAGGGATATCTTCGGTAAAGACTGACAGCAGGAACATTCCTGTTCTTTACTCAGCAGCTTATTAAAAACAGGGTGTTCAAAACGTTTTTTTTACCCAGAAGAGTGACACAGCTTCGCGTTGTGAATCTGTTATTCCGTATTTACAAAGAAAGTGGAATACAGTAATACTACCTGCTATATAGATACATATTTTTAGATATTCAGATCCTTAAATTAATATCATTATTCATTTCTTTAGATACGTGATTCCATACTATATTCCCTATTACAAAACCAATAATTCCAGTCCTGAAATCTGATTGGCTGACACACATTTGAAGAACATACTGTAACACTTAGTTAACATGTCTGGTTTAGTTGAAGAATCGGCTAAGGTAAGTTTCAGGGTTTAATGGTGGGATGGCACCTGTGCTTTTTCCCCCCAACCGTTAGAATATGATTTGCACAAAACCCAAAAGAAATACTGCACAGTTCAAGAACCTAGCAACTGTAAAATAAGCTTAAAAACAACTGAACTGAAATGCAAAAAAGTTCAGAGAAAGGCACAAAATATGTTTACTTGGGGTTTAAAAAATTAAAACTAACTAAAACATTCCAAACAGAAGCCGGCCTACCTTCTTTTCTTTGTACCTGATAAAGATGAGGATGGCTTTAAAGATACAGTTAAACTTTTGCAGAACCATTCAAGCGCATTGTTACTGTTTGTTGTAGAAGCCAAAAATATGAGAATCTCAAAATCTAAAAATCTCATGGCGTCAGAATGTACAACTTTAAAAAAATAAATAATAATAATAATAATAATAAACATTAATTTATATAGCGCCTTGAAAGGTGGCTTCTTAATAGAATGACAAAACCAACAACAATAAATAATGCACAAGATATGCATGATGACAATACACAGTTAGAGGAGACAGTAGATGGCGGTAATAAACACAGTGAGAGCAGAAGGATAAAGAACAGGGGTGAGTTTCCCGAAAACAACTAATCTTAGAGACTTTCAAGCAACTTTACGATGTACGTATGTACGTATGTAAACAATCGATTGACAATTCTTTCATTATATGGTGTCGGTTTTGGTCCTTCAGTGGGATGAAATAAAGTTGTGAAAAGGAATATGAAGTAAACTTGACATCATAGTTTAAGCAAAAGCATATAGATAGGCACAAAAAGGGACCTTATTGTTTCTAAGAGCAAAGAAAAGAAAAGACTGACATGCCGTAAAAGAAAACCAAGATTAACTGCGTGGACAGTGTATGCGTCCCGCACGACGTCCTTGATTTAAAGCAATATTTTTTGGCGCGCTGCCATAGTTAAGAATCAATATTTCATGAGAAAAAACTGTTATTTAGAGTTATTGGGTGTACTGGAACTCAATGGAAACATTAACTACTAAGCTTGGCATGTGTCACTCAACAAATACAGGACCTATAATCAAATTTAAAAACAAGCAGATCTAAGCTTTACCGTCAACAATCACGACAGAACATCAAACGGTGTTGAACTACGCGGTATCGACCGCGGGTTTGGGTACGGAATGGAGCAGGCGTGGGACTCAGGACTGGGGCTGAACAACACATTTATTAACTCGAATCGGGAAAGGTACACACACAGGGACAGGGGTTACAGCGCTGCACCTTCACTAACACACACACACACCTGAAGGGAAGAGACTGTATCCCAGCCTCCGTCCCGCTATACAGTCCGGTAGAACCCAGGTGCTGTTCTCAGCCCGCCTTGCGTGCGCATGACTAAAGCGCCCTGCGTGGCGCTACATTATAAATACATGTTAGGCCCAATGATTTCACTAAAATAATGCATTGCTGCACTTCATACTGAAAATAATATCATCTAGTCAAGTATAAAAATGAATATGAAATATACCCAAGATGACTCATAAATTCATGAGTATAAATAAATGTTCTTTTTTCGAATTTCCTCTGACACAGTACAACACAATATCAAAGTCCTTCATATAAACTCTTAGTGTCCTGTATTCCCAGAGGATGCCCCTGCCGTGAAGTGACTGTGCTCTGTCTGGCGATCTCTGGCGCTCAGGGTGGGCAGGAGGAGGCCAGTTTAAGAAGCACTTAGTGATGAACGAGCGGGTCGGGGAGCACGTAGATGACGAAGGATTTAACGTGCTACTTCAGTTACGATGGGTTTGGGGAAACACTCGTCAATTAACGATCGAGCTTAAGAGCGAGTTTACGATGTTCTTAGCGCTACGACGCTTTCGGGAAACAGAATCATAATATCTAGAAGGATTACCATATATAAAAATAGAAAGAATGATATATGATATATACAAGTAATTATATCATATCATATATTATTAACACCATACCCACCATCTATGTACATTCACATGACCACACATATCAGATCAATATCAAATCAATCACAATGATTAGAATGCGCGCAGAAATCGCCCCTTTCTCTTCCCATCTTTCAGCACATTATACGTCCTCTCCACGATACAAGCCGATATCCGTTATCTTACTCTACAATGCACCTTTTCCCGTGTTGTACGTTAACATTTGGTTCATAAAATCGACACACCTGAAATACTAAATAAGAAAGAAAACAATTATAACACAACGGATGACAGAGCCTCTAGAACAGAAAACCCGTTGGCGTCACACACGCTGAATGTCTCTCTCTCTCCTGCTCAGCAAAACACAACATGTGGGTCAACACCGTGTGAGGCATTAAACATCACCTTCGTGCATTACCGCGATTCATCTGGCACACAACTGTACTACTACAGAAATAATATATATATATAATGTCGCCACACGAATCTGTAATGAAAATAAAATTAAAAATGCCGCTGGCGTCTCACCCGACTGGCGGCCACAGCGCGTCTGAGGGCTCCCCAGAGAAACGAGCCGCCTGTGACCCCAGGGGCACCTTCACAAACCCCAAGGGCTGTCGCAAAGCCAACTCCATACAGAAAAACGGAACTCATCTGGGGGAAGTTCACAAAATAAAATAATAAAATAAAAGATGACATCATATAACCACGGCTCAACGCAGCTGGCTACACGTGTGAGAAGGTGCAGTACTTGAAGTGCGCTGGGCAAACTTCCGAGGTCAAATTCTTCCAGCACGGTTGTACCTTTAAAGCGGAGACGACGGCACCGACATTTTTTGGCGCGCCTTCTCTTTAAAGCCCTGGCCAAATATGAAGACAGTACGTACAGTTATAATTCAAACGGAATTAAAAACTACACATCCCAGTTACCATGGTGGTGCTTGTGATCATTGCGTTTAACCAACGAAACAGGGCGAAAAATCAGTCACATGACTTTGGGGCAGGGTTTCGAAAGCTTAACCTATCAGCAACAAAGCGAAATTTACACGATAGGCTACCTCAAACTGTCAGTTACACGACTGTGTATGTCGCTTAAGCCACTCCTATTTGGCATTTTAGTTATGGAGGCGAGAAGACGCCCCCCCCCCTCTCTGGGTGCCTGATTTGCCGCCATCTTTAACCGCTTCGTGTCCAAATCGCAGTAGCTACGCGTACGAAATAAAGTTCATCCCAGCTACAAAACATATATATTTTTGTGGTAAGACGGAGCAAAACATCAGTATTTACTGCTATTAATTAGTGTACGATTTATAGTTGAAATCTGAGCCTAAATATAAAGTTAAAATCTCGACAAAGCAATGTAGGAAATACAGAGAAAATAAATCCTTTCTGACATCTAAAATCAGTTTCGATCAAGGTCTCTAAAACGAACAAGAAAAAGAGGATTTTCGGAGGGCAATTACGCTGTATTTATATAGAATAAGTGATTTATGAGCAATCTAATTTCTTGTTCGTTTAAAACAGTGAAATGTCAGCTGCAAAATATCGCACCAGAAACAGCACTCTCTCTGCCTGTCATAGACGTTCAGGAAAGGCTGAATGAAGTCATGGTGATCAATAATAACAGTTGTAGGACAAGAAACAAAAGATAGTGAAAACTTAAGATTTTTAAGGCTAAAACTCAAATTCATTCTACAAATTAAGGCAAATGAAAATTCAGGACGTTAAAGTGCTAGAGGTGTAAAAAAATACAAAAATGCACATGAGCAAAAAGTTTTAGAAATGGAGCAAACAGAATAAAAGCCATGCCTATAGTGCAGAAGAGGGATGCAGGAAGACTGGCTTAGATATACAACAACATTATTTTATTAAACCTTTACAATTTCTTGCATTCGTAATTATCTTTTCGCATACCCCAGCTTGCTCTCCATGAGATACACAGACACACAGATGAAAGAGATAGGGAGAGAGCCTGTGGTCAGAGTACAGGGTCAGCCATTGTACAGCGCCCCTGGAGCAGTTGGGGTTAAGGGCCTTGCTCAGCAGCCCAACGGAGTAGGATTCTTCTGCTGGGTGCGGGATTTATTGTTAAATTATTACTTTAAATGAATACTTTGAGTTACTGAAACAGCCTGCTAATAAAATTGTCGCAATTTTGTTCTCGTTTGGAAGAGAGAATCAAAAATTAGACATAATGATGGTTTCCGGCTTAGACCTTTAAAGGT
Source organism: Lepisosteus oculatus (assembly GCF_040954835.1). Classification (NCBI taxonomy): domain Eukaryota; kingdom Metazoa; phylum Chordata; class Actinopteri; order Semionotiformes; family Lepisosteidae; genus Lepisosteus; species Lepisosteus oculatus. Next base: position 1,147,322 of record NW_027167956.1, on the reverse strand, counting down.
ACCCCCATCACGGAAGAATTTGACCTCGGAACGTTTACCCAGCGTAATATTGTATTTCATTTCACTTTGACCGATTGTCTTTAAATCAATTGTTGTCAGAATATCCCCACCTCCAAACAAGAACAAAATTGCAACGATTTTATTAACTGGCTGTTTCAGTAACTTAAAGTACATATTTAAAGTAATAATTTAACAAGATATGTAAATGTTTTAAGATATGTATATGTTGTGAATGTCTGTAGATTGTATCTTATGATTTAAATACTTTTATTTTTTCACAATCTGGCAATGCCAGACAGAATTCAAATGGCCTTGCAGATCAGAAAATCAAGGAACAAAACAATTATTGCGCCCAGCTCCTCAATGGGATAGCTTTAACTTGCTAATGCGTTGGTGTAACAGTCCGGGTGTGGCAAGCTTCTAATGTCTCCAGACTTCGCGAAAGGAACCCGTCTTTCATAGGCACTCTTTCCCCTAGTTTAACAGTCTGTCCAGAAACAAAACATTCCTGTTAAACAAGAGGAATGTAAAACAAATTGTACAAAAGTAAAAAACAATTACTTTTTGACAATGAAAACTGGTGTGTATCTCTCTCTTTGCTGGCGCGCGGTCACATTAAAGTGACCCTTTCCATTCAATGGGTGTCTGAGTTGCTGTGTCCTATCTTCTGACAGTCGCTGTTGTGAATGTCTGCAGAGTGTGTCTTATTTTTAGCATTGTAGCGCTTTCGCCCTGGGGGGCGGCTGAAGAACACCCGGCTGGGGTGTGCGGTGAGGGGCAGGACAGGAGTGGTCAGGGCGGGGTTTAGGTAGGCCGCTGACTATTGCAGCTGCCACACAGTGAAAGGGGCATACGGGCTGGGGAGATCGCCCGTTTTCCATGTAAATAGTTCCCTGGTTCCGCACCCCTCTCTCCCTCCCTCTCCAGATACAGCTGTATGAGCTCCACCAGTCAGGACTGGAGGCTCTACTGTACGCACAGAGGGGTGGTAGAGGGGAACAAGTTGCAAGCCGTGGGGTTGAAGCTGATACCCTGGATCTCTCCAGACACAGCTGTATGAGCTCCACCAGTCAAGACAGGAGGCTCTACTGTACACAGAGAGGGGCGGGAGGGGGGAACAAGCTACCCAGCCATGGGGTTGAAGCTGATACCCTGGATCCTCTAGAGACACAGCTGTATGAGCTCCACCAGTCATGAGAGAATGCTCTACTGTACACAGAGGGGGGCAGGAGGGGGGAACAAGCTGCCCAGCCGTAGGTTTGAAGCTGATACCCCGCTTGATCCTCTCCAGATACAGCTGAATGAGCTCCACCAGTCAAGACAGGAGGCTCTACTGTACACAGAGAGGTGCAGGGGGGGAAACAAGCTGCATAGCCATGGGGTTGACCCTGATACCATGGATCCTCTCCAGACACAGTTGTATGAGCTCCACCAGTCAGGACAGGAGCCTCTACTGTACAGAGAGAGGTGCGGGAGGGGGGAACAAGCTGATACCCTGGCTTCTCACACAAACCTTAAAATCACGTAATAGGTTTATTCCATGCTGAAAAAAAGAAGAAAGAATACACATTCCATAGGAATCAGTGCCTTTATATAGCGCCTTTAAAGGTGGCTTCTCAAAGTGCCTTACGGGATAAAAACAACAAAAACAAAAACAATATTGTTTTCCATTGAACTTTGACAGATCATCTTTAAATCAATTGTTGATTTAAAGTTTGACAGTAAATGTTTATATTGTAAAGCATACAGCCGCCATTTCTTTCTAAAAATTAAAAAAATTGTTTGCGCAGTCTAAGAGGGGGGGGGGGGTCTGCTGACAATCCCCCATACACTCAAGTGAAATATGAATAACCCCAATGTAAATAGCGTATTTACAATTTGTTGATAATAAAAATGTTAAGTTCTCTAAGACTTTGTGATACTTTACCCAGGGAGCTGTGTAAGCATGCGTGGTGACTATTCATTGTTATTAAAAAATGACTTAGATTCGAACATGTTGTGATATTTAGAAATATAAAAAGTCAATTAATTGTCCATAATATTGCTATTTTATTTCTTCAAAGAAATGCTTGTTAAAAGAAAAGTCATGGCACAGGCTGGATTTGAACAGTCAACCTCTCGCTTACAAGTTCAGCACATGAATAGAATTATATCATTATTAATTTCTTTAGATATGCGATTCCATATTATATTCCCTATTAATCAAATTCTAAAAGTATGCTTGTTTGCTCCTGTATTGAGCGTATTTGCAGAAAAGCTTAAAACTACCACTTTTTATACACACGTTATTTCACATGTTAGTTAAAGACTTCGATGCTTAATATTGTTTAGGGAGAAATGGAATACTGGTGTGTATTTTTGTACCGAGACCAGCCATATACAGTTTACATACTGTAATACTGTATGTTTATGTTCCAAAATGGCCTTCACACGCGTTATGCTCCTATTCTTTTTATGCTCAGCTACTAAGATTTCCCTTCAGTGGTAAAATTCCATATAAATATTTAATACTTAAACGGGCACAGTAAAGACATTAAATATACATATACATACTGTATACAGTACAGTTTGCATACAGTAATATGTTTATGTTCCTAAATCAATATCTCTTATGAGCATGCAAAAGGCATGGTGAATTGGAGATTCTCAAAAATGACTGTACTTTGCATGATTGGAAACAAATGCGTGATTGGATCAACGAAATGCTGTGGTGTTACTTTTACAAAGACGGTCAATGAAAAAAAGAATGTGGACCAGGGCAATACTTTGAGTTTACAGCTTGTCCAAGGTCATTCATTAGAACATGTGGTATTATGCGGTACTATGCGAGAATACACGGTATTAATATGGTAACTTGTGTTACACCGCGATAAGCACACCGCAAAATAATGCGGTATCGCCCGCTTGTTTTGAATGGCTGCATCTGTATATCCCTGCTAGTGATGATGACCATGGTCACCTCACCCTCGCAATACACCGGCTGAAAGAACTTAAGAACAGGGTAAATCAAGAACAGGGCATTGGCAATGAGTTCCCCTTCTTTTCATGGTTAAAATCATTTTTTGGGTCTTGGGGACTGTTTTTCTTAAAGCTATTCATGCCTGTTGTAGTGTTTTTGCTGTTGTGCTGTTGTCTGACTAGGGTGACCCCTATGAGGACTCTGTGGTTTGAACACATTTAAGGATAAAAAGGAGGGAATGTAATGAAAAGTTACTGAGAAAAAGTGTTTTATTCTATGTTGTTTACGGACAGAGCTGTGCTGCAGAAGCAGCTGGATACTTAGAACAAAGTGTGATAGCACCCAACTTGTCAAGGGCACAGGATGTTTTAATACTGTTTATCTCGGCTGCTTGAAGAAGGGAGTGTGAGAAACCATTTGAATAACTGCTCTTCTTTGCTTAAAACAAAAAACTATAAGGAATGGAAAATGACTGCTTTGCCTGTCCTTGAAGTGTTGCATCAGCTTAAAAAAGATATAAAACAAGGGGTCTCCCTGCTTGCTTTTGAATCAGCTTTCACTTCTCTGCGCAGACAGGTGATGGCTTTTTCCCATATTGCAAAATGAATAAAGACCTTACTGAGTGAATGAGAATACCTCTCCTGGCTAAATCCCTTACAACTTGTTCGAAATGCAGTACGGCCAAATTTCATATCAACCCACAGATGCATTGCATAAACACTAGAATTCTGGTTGTACTTAAATTGACCTTATACGTTTTGGATTATGTTTAACCTTCTTCAATTTCTTCAGCCATATTTTGAGATGATTACGTTTACAGAAGCAAATATTATTCAGTGCTTTTTCTTCACTCCTTTAATCAAACCCACATTTCTTTAAGGAGGGCCATTGTGAAACTCCCCAAAGTGAGCTGAATTAATCTTTTATTCTTCACACCTGCGAAGTCATTCCTTCATTGTGTAATATAAAGGCCTTTCATTATTCACGTATACTACAACATCTGAAAATAATGGGTCTTGAAATAGTTGAATGAAAGAAAATCCTGAATAACTCCTCCAAATGCGTGTTACACTCTCATCAGGTACACACACTTTGAATGTGATGAACTATAAAAAGTTATTTTAACCATACCCAATGGAGCTCGGGAGTGCGATTGCATACACAATCATGTTTTCAGTGTTTGGACATCAGCCGTACATCAGAACAATCATTTCACTAACACAGCTCCATGTTGAGTGACTTCCCTCCAAAAACACAAAGTCACTTTCCCTAAGCAATTATTGCATGGACTTAGATTATCTGCCTTCTGCATCAAGCCCTGTATGATATACTGTACAAAGCCAAGCTTTGGGATAGTGCTTTGTTTGGATCCTTGTCTTGATCCTTTTGGATCCCAGGCTGCTCATTTGCAAATGAGTTTTGACATTAATTATAGTGACTATAGCAATGAGGTGGCACTGTGGTTCACAGAGCTGGGGTCCTGGGTTCAATTCCTGGGGTGCAGTCTGGATGGAATTGTATGTTCTCCCTTCATTTGTGTGGATTTCTTCCAGGTGCTCCAGTTTCTTCCCACAGTCCAAAGACATACAGTACTAGTAGGTTAAGGTGGAACTACAGTCCCAATTTTGCAGACACAAAAGTATTTAATTTCAGTCACAAAATAAAATCATTGACATTATAGAAAAACTTTACAAACTCAAAATTGAGCACAAAATCATGAATTTTGTGAAAGTACTGTAAGTTACGCCATGTTGTAACAAATTCGCATTCAAGTTCCACACAAATTGCGATGTGATGCAGCCCTTCCTGCTCACTAATCACTGTAATGACTAATGCAATGTGATGTAGGAGAGAAAAGGTATAGGTTATGCAGCAAACATTTCACTGCAAAAAACGTTCCATTCCAAGGTTCTTTATGCAGAGTTAACAATGTAATATTATTTATTGGCAAAAACGTTAAAAAGTTGAGAGCAATATTTCCATTGGATTAAACGAGATGTATTCACAAGCCTGCTCCTTTACAATGTCACAGGGCCACATCAGATTACAGGAAGTTTTGCTGCCTCGTTCTGAATCGCAGAACATGATAATTCTTTAACCTTGAAATGTAGTCTATTTTGTGATGTAAATTGGAGGTTGTACAAGTTATTGTGTGTTCCCCTTTAGATGGCTTCTGGGAAAACTGGCCTCAACACTGTATTGGATAAGGCACTTAGAAAACAGATTCATGCGTGGACCACAGCAATGTCCCTTTACTGAGAGCCAGCAATCAACGGATGTGTCTGATCGTGAATGGTTTTCCCTGTTGTTTGTTGTATTACTCGGTGTTGCATTTTAAGCTGTGCATGAGGCAGGACCCGGAGGCTGCTGCTTCTGCTGGGATTGAGGAAGAGCTGAGCGCCATGTAAGGCAAAGACACTGCGTTCCACTTTATCAGGTGCCTGGAGTGTAAGAGCTGCAGATAATATTGAGTCACATTAATCCCAACATATTTCAAATATTATGAAAATTAAATAAATTAAATCAAATAACTTTCATTAAAAAAATCAATCACACTTTACCTTGCTTTTTCAGTTGTTTTAAAGGAAAATTGATGCAGAGAATGTGTGAATACTACTTTTTGATGGTTCCAAGGCCAATGTGACCTGTTCTATTGCCTGCTAATTGTACGTTCCAGGTTGAACAATTATTTTTAGGAGGTCAAGGTGTATGAATGATAAGAACAGCTTGAAATTTATTTTCACGGTCGACACACATTTTCGCAAGGGAAAAAAACTGAAATAACCACAGTTACGCAAACACCAGTCCACCAAAAAAAAATCATTTTATTAAAACAAGGTAACATTTTTTTTATCATCATACGGATGAACTGTGCTAAATATATTTCTAAAAAGAAAAAGCAGGACGTGAGTCGTGAGCCAAGATCATGACTCTTTTACTCTTCTTCACATCAGTTTTCATCTGCGAGGAGGAGGAGGAGGGCGGCTCCTGATGTGCTGACACTTGGGGATGTGCCTCTGTGCCGGCCTGGGGGCAAAGCGCCGGCCGCAGTGAGGGCAGGGCACGTAGTCGGGGTTTGGATTCGCGGGGGGCTGGGGCAGGTTCACAACCTTCCCTCCTTGCGTGATCACCTGCTGCACCTCCCTGGCCTATTTGATGCTCCGAATGAAATCCTCGTGCTTCTGCCTCCAGTTGTTCTTTCTCAGCTGGGAACAGGAAATGAAACCAATGAAACAGCTTCCAGAAAAAGTCCAGACTAGCACTGCGTACACAGTCTGGTCGCAAACCATTCACAAGGCAAGAAAATATCAATACAGTAATAACGTAGCTTTCTGGGCCTACCTTTCATGTCATTGGGTAGAGAGTACAATTTAGTTATGGTTTTGTTTCCCGTGAGTGCTATTTGCTTGATATCTCATGTAGATTTTTACAACAGAATTCAGAAGTCACTAAGACCCATTTATTCTGTCTGGCAAATGTGCCTTTGCGGCAGTTTTTCAGAAAAGTACTTCATAAAACACTTATTTATTGTTTACATTGATTTATAAGCTGAGTCTGACTCTAGGAGAAAACAAGGGAAGCTTGGAAAGAGTTTAAGGATAGCCCTTACCACGATTGGCGGTCTAACCTTCTTCTTATGGATGTATGTCTCCAGTTCTGTTCCCTTGGCCCTGTGCTTGAAAGAGTCAAAAACCTTCCTCTTTGAATTCTGAAGCTTCTTGCAGATCTTGCTGTGTTTCTCCAACCTCTCTACAGCAAACTTCCTGTGACACAGTTCACAGGGCACCAGCTGAGGGTTTCCACTCTGGCTATTCTCATATGGAAATTGCTCAGCGGTAGGGCACATCAGACTTGTAGGGGACAAATATCTGTTTTCCACTGACAGAGTTTGTTCATCCAGACATGCGGTGTTATTTCTGAAGTGGGCCTGCGCGGCCTGTGCCGCTGACACGTCACTTTCAGGGAGCCTTGCTTTCTTGAGGTACTTTCTCCTTCCACAGGGGACGTCTTCTAGCCCACGGCTGCAAGGGCTCACTTGACGTCTCTCCTGATGGGAAAGCGCAGAGGGAAAGTGCGATTCTGCGCATCCGCCGTCTTCCATTGGAGAACCATAATCAAGGTTGTCTCCTTTGAAAGGAAGGGCTTTCCTTGGAGTGAAGGCTTTTTGCTTCTCCATTCTGCAGGTCAGAAGAGGCACGGCCTTAGAGCGGTGGTTGGCCCACGGTCCTCTGGGGCGAAGCTCGCTCTGCCTCGCCTGGAGTGTCTTCCTTCGGGTCAGGAGTCCTCTATTTTCCCTTCCGGCCACCTCTCTGGAGTCTTCCATCTCTCTCTGAACCATCCTCAGCTCCTCCTGAGCTCTAAAGAGCTTCGCCTGCATCATGGCCTCCTTCTGGCGAATCTCGTCCTTCATCATGGCCTCCTTCCGGCGCATCACATCCTGCAGACTGGCCTCCCTCCGGCGATGCTCCTCCTTCAGCGCGGCCTCTGCCTCGGCCACTTTTCGTAGCTCCTCTTGCAACTGAAAGTGCTCCTTCCCATTGGCATGAGAAGGGCATTGCCCTGGAGGGGTCGCCACCATGGGGAGGACAGTCCTGTCCTTAGGTTTGTGTACTCTTGAGTCCCTCCTGCCCGGCCTCTCGCAGGGCCTCTCATGACCATCCTGAGGCGGGGTGGGGGCAAACAAGGAATCACTCTGTGCTTCCGGGCGGTCCACAGCCCGAGCCTCACCAGGGCCGGAGACTTTCCTGTTACCCATAGGCTTCAGGGGGTAAGACCGATCATACCCCACAATGTTCTTCTCGGGGCCCTGTTGGGCTTGGAAGCGATAGCTGTTCCCCGTCTTCTTCTCCGCAGCGTATTTGACATATTGGAAAGATTTTCTCATCTTCTGTAGAGCCGCCTCCTGCCGTCGATTGTATATGGCGATCATTTTTTTCTCCTTTTCCTGCATCAGTTTCTCTTGGAAGGTGTCCTTCAGAAGCTGTATCTTGGGAGGCGGGCAGTACGTGGAGATCAGATCCTGTCGCCTTAAGGGCGCGGGTCGATTCGAGTCTGTGTCCTTCGGGGAGGGGGACAGAGCACCAGGCTTAGGACTGGGCTCCATTGGCAAATGAGATATGAGCTTTGTTTCCCAGGTATCTGGAAAAGGCAAAAATGGCAAATAAATGATATCCTGCACAGTCTAGTATGGTCTAATAGAAAAGAATAAAAAAAACAATTCAGGAAATACACAACTTTTTAATATTAAACCTAATGGTGTTGAATGCTGCATGCTGACTCAGTAGGAGACAGATCCTAAACATAAACATTATAAAAAACATTTGTTTCCCAAATAACATTCTCAATGTTCAGAATGCTTAAAGTCATGAGCTTTTTTAAAAATGTTTAACTGAAACCTGGAAATGTACTATTTCATTTCAAAGCTTGTATTATATCTATGATATAAATGTTTTTTATATAAAATTAACCCATTATGCAACAGGGGTTTGAGCAAAAGTCACTGTGAATAAGGGAATTTATCAATATTAATTAGCCGTTTCACTACATTATAGATAGCTGAAGGATTATGATACAGTATATCTATTTCGCTACAAATTGACAAGAATATTTGATGACACTTACCAAACAAGTCTCAAACAGCGGAGAAATAGTTCACCACGACGATAGCAATGCAATGTTTGACTGCATCTCCCTGTGATATATCTGTATTTGGGTAAATACAGATCACGTAATTCAGGGAGCACTGTTACGTCAGGTCACCAACCATTATTACGACGCTCATATGTCATAGAGCTCCTTAGGATGTTTGTATAATCTTTATCCAAATTTTCATATGGCCGCAGTTACGGCGTTTATTTTACAGTTAATGTAACAGGATGTCATTATATTTTTCTGTCTTTATGGTGGCAGACCACTTAACTAAATCTGAGTAGGCGGTTTCTACAAATGGGTCAGATAAAATATTAAATATACAGTAAAAGCTCACACCTATTCATACCCTTTATGTACTGTATATCTACAATTACGTATACTGTATAATACGATAACTACCATTACAAAATGTCTCCCTTTTGATTTGAAGTGGTTCTTTTAAATAAGTAAATTGCAATCACTTAGCCTACATCTGAGCTCCTAATTCATCGCGACGACGGACTGAGACTCCAGTTGGATTTGTGAGAAGTAAAGGGGTGTGCCTGTTTTAAAACCGATTCATACGTCTTAAACACATGGACATTGATAGCAGTCTGTGTTATATAATTTATCTTTTTATTTTATTTAAATTTAAGTATCACATACACATTTTCAAAGTAACTGTACCCCCTTTTAATTATGATCCCCATCGCTCACAGCTCCGAAGCTGAGACGAGGGCTACTTCAGATGGGATTTCCAACATTTCTCTCTTAGCTTGTATACCGGTGGAAAGGAGAGGGCTCTTAAAACGTGTTGATAGTAAGATTGGGATGTATTTGCAGTCTAGATATAGTTTTTTAATGTTCGGGGCCGCCACAGATTCATTTTCTTACGACTGCTTTTCTGGATGACAATAACAATGCAAACGATGGTGTTAAGGCGAGGCTGTGCCTTAAGGCTCCTCTGCTTACAATATTCAGCGCGTAAATCGCAAATGAGCGCCTCTCTTACGATGAAAATGCGGCAAATAAGAACACGAGATTTAAACCTACGGCTTACAAATTTATGCGTAAACACTAAAACCCTATCTTTAGCAAAACTGGCGAGACAATGTGTTTTATCATTTAAAAAAGTACTGGAAAATAATTAAAGGTTATCACGATAAACAGAGGTTACTGATCTACTACTGTACGCTGTGACCAAAAATGAGAGTCCCCCGATCCTCGCAGCCTTCATGCTTTGGTCTGGGCCTGGCCGTTTTTTTTTTAGGATAATGGGGTCAAGTTAAGAAATTATGCAAGTTTCTAATCAAATCCAAGGGCGCCTCGATCTCCTAAACATCTTTAGAAGGCCGACGGACCACACTGCACGGTCCGGGTCCGGGCCCTGACCCGGTTCTGGATAATGCCAGCTTAAAGTGAAAAATTCTACTGTACATATTATGTTTCTTATTATTGTATATATGTATAATGTGGCGCGACCGCTTCACGGAGCTAGAAAGAAAGTTATCCGCCATTTTTATTTTACCTGCAATTGAATTTGCCATTAAAATCACGATTAATACCGCAGCTGCTAAATTACTTACCTAAAAGTGTTCAGATACAAAAGCACTTGAGCTGTAATGTTTATGTACTGTTAGCCCGATGACCTACTTCAAGAAGAATTGTTACATAGACCGCCAAGGACTGTCATCACACTTTACGTCATAAAGCGCTTTAAAACTTTTGACAAGTTCAACACCTCATATTTTGTACTGTTTATCATGGTAAAAGCAACTCAGAGCAATTCTAAAAATGATCGAAAGGTAAAAATACAAGCTTATACGAGCTGTCGTTTTAACATTTATAACATATATTTAAACAAAACATATATAATCTATTTTAATAAAATAGAAAAGTGTTCTTAGTCTTCACTTAAAAGCTGTTAGAAGCTGCCTTTCTGACAAGAGAGTTCTGTGAGTTCCACAGTCTCAGTGCATTAAAGTCAAAACCAGTTGCTTTTTATTTCCTGTTTTACGACAGAGCAAGGAGGGTGTCCACAGACCACTGTGCACCTGCAGACTGATATGGGGGGTAAAAAGTCTAGAAGTTAGTAAATAAGATTTTAACATATGTTCTAAAACACACCGGACACCTGTACAGTGATGCCAACACAGTGATCTGAGCTCCTTCTTTGAGTTAAATCCTAGCATCTGCATTTTTTACAAGTTGTTGCTATGGCAGAGCATGACCAGAGCATAACAGAAACCACCCATTTTCTAACCGCTTCATCCAATTCAGGGTCAGGGGGTCAGGGGGTCGCGGGGCACGGGGGAGCCAGAGCCTCAGAAAGTAATAGGCAGGAGATACCTGGGACTGGATGGTAGTCCAATGCAGGGAAGACACAGACACTCACCAATTATCCCAGAAGCCAATTAACCTACCAGTAGTTCTTTGAACTGTGGGAGGAAGCCGGAGCACCCAAAGCAAACTCATGCAAACATGGGGAGAACATACAAGCTCCATACAGATAGCACCCCAGGTCCAGAAGTGTACCCAGGGCCTCAGCACTGTGAGCTAGCAATGCTAAACGCTGGGCTACTGTGCATGCTAATTTCTAGGCATCAGGTGATCAATCAGGTAGTGTTTCTCAGATAAAAGGACACCAGTAATTTAGTATGAGATTCAAATTGACCTCAGAACAAATTATAACTTATGTTATTTAACTTATATAGAACTTACTACAGCATAACTGTCTTATTTGGCTCTTGTAGAAAATATTAACAGCATGCCTATTAAACATACAGTATCTAGCAATCAGCAATCAAAATAAAAACATTTCCAAACATGGAAACTGCCCAGTTAATGAAGCATTTCAAAGACATTAATCTATTCAATAATTACAGTTTCAGGTAGATAACAGATTTATATTCAGATTACGAAAGTATCATAACAACGGCTGCTTGTGTAAGGAATCCATGAATACCACTGTACATGAGAATTTCACACCTATTTGTAATCAATACACAAAATCCTATTGAATTTCAGGTACTTGTTCATTCAGCATTGCTTGACTCCGCGGACTCCTTGTTGTTTCAATATTCTAGCAATAGGACTAATCGCCAATACAGTGCCGTTGTAATCTATTCCTTCTGCCAGCAGAGGACGGTATTCGCACAGCCAGTTCAGGATAAGATACGGTCCTCACAGTTCACAGTAGAACTGGCCACAGCCGTACTCGGAATATGCTCTCGATAACCTCGTTTAGTTTAAGAACGGCCGTATTTCATATCAACCCACAGATGCATTGCATAAACACTAGAATTCTGGTTGTACTTAAATTGACCGTATACGTTTTGGATTATGTTTAACCTTCTTCAATTTCTTCAACCATATTTTGAGATGATTACGTTTACAGAAGCAAATATTATTCAGTGCTTTTTCTTCACTCCTTTAATCAAACCCACATTTCTATAAGGAGGGCCATTGTGAAACTCCCCAAAGTGAGCTGAATTAATCTTTTATTCTTCACACCTGCAAAGTCATTCCTTCATTGTGTAATATGAAGGCCTTTCATTATTCACGTATACTACAACATCTGAAAATAATGGGTCTTGAAATAGTTGAATGAAAGAAAATCCTGAATAACTCCTCCAAATGCGTGTTACACTTTCATCAGGTACACACACTTTGAATGTGATGAACTATAAAAAGTTATTTTAACCATACCCAATGGAGCTCAGGAGTGCGATTGCATACACAATCATGTTTTCAGTGTTTGGACATCAGCCGTACATCAGAACAATCATTTCACTAACACAGCTCCATGTTGAGTGACTTCCCTCCAAAAACACAAAGTCACTTTCCCTTAGCAATTATTGCATGGACTTAGATTATCTGCCTTCTGCATCAAGCCCTGTATGATATACTGTACAAAGCCAAGCTTTGGGATAGTGCTTTGTTTGGATCCTTGTCTTGATCCTTTTGGATCCCAGGCGGCTCATTTGCAAATGAGTTTTGACATTAATTATAGTGACTATAGCAATGAGGTGGCACTGTGGTTCACAGAGCTGGGGTCCTGGGTTCAATTCCTGGGGTGCAGTCTGGATGGAATTGTATGTTCTCCCTTCATTTGTGTGGATTTCTTCCAGGTGCTCAAGTTTCTTCCCACAGTCCAAAGACATACAGTACTAGTAGGTTAAGGTGGAACTACAGTCCCAATTTTGCAGACACAAAAGTATTTAATTTCAGTCACAAAATAAAATCATTGACATTATAGAAAAACTACAAACTCAAAATTGAGCACAAAATCATGAATTTTGTGAAAGTACTGTAAGTTACGCCATGTTGTAACAAATTCGCATTCAAGTTCCACACAAATTGCAATGTGATGCAGCCCTTCCTGCTCACTAATCACTGTGATGACTAATGCAATGTGATGTAGGAGAGAAAAGGTATAGGTTATGCAGCAAACATTTCACTGCAAAAAACGTTCCATTCCAAGGTTCTTTATGCAGAGTTAACAATGTAATATTATTTATTGGCAAAAACGTAAAAAAGTTGAGAGCAATATTTCCATTGGATTAAACGAGATGTATTCACAAGCCTGCTCCTTTACAATGTCACAGGGCCACATCAGATTACAGGAAGTTTTGCTGCCTCGTTCTGAATCGCAGAACATGGTAATTCTTTAACCTTGAAATGTAGTCTATTTTGTGATGTAAATTGGAGGTTTTACAAGTTATTGTGTGTTCCCCTTTAGATGGCTTCTGGGAAAACTGGCCTCAACACTGTATTGGATAAGGCACTTGGAAAACAGATTCATGCGTGGACCACAGCAATGTCCCTTTACTGAGAGCCAGCAATCAACGGATGTGTCTGATCGTGAATGGTTTTCCCTGTTGTTTGTTGTATTACTCGGTGTTGCATTTTAAGCTGTGCATGAGGCAGGACCCGGAGGCTGCTGCTTCTGCTGGGATTGAGGAAGAGCTGAGCGCCATGTAAGGCAAAGACACTGCGTTCCACTTTATCAGGTGCCTGGAGTGTAAGAGCTGCAGATAATATTGAGTCACATTAATCCCAACATATTTCAAATATTATGAAAATTAAATAAATTAAATCAAATAACTTTCATTAAAAAATCAATCACACTTTACCTTGCTTTTTCAGTTGTTTTAAAGGAAAATTGATGCAGAGAATGTGTGAATACTACTTTTTGATGGTTCCAAGGCCAATGTGACCTGTTCTATTGCCTGCTAATTGTACGTTCCAGGTTGAACAATTATTTTTAGGAGGTCAAGGTGTATGAATGATAAGAACAGCTTGAAATTTATTTTCACGGTCAACACACATTTTCGCAAGGGAAAAAAACTGAAATAACCACAGTTACGCAAACACCAGTCCACCAAAAAAAAATCATTTTATTAAAACAAGGTAACATTTTTTTTATCATCATACGGATGAACTGTGCTAAATATATTTCTAAAAAGAAAAAGCAGGACGTGAGTCGTGAGCCAAGATCATGCCTCTTTTACTCTTCTTCACATCAGTTTTCATCTGTGAGGAGGAGGAGGAGGGCGGCTCCTGATGTGCTGACACTTGGGGATGTGCCTCTGTGCCGGCCTGGGGGCAAAGCGCCGGCCGCAGTGAGGGCAGGGCACGTAGTCGGGGTTTGGATTCGCGGGGGGCTGGGGCAGGTTCACAACCTTCCCTCCTTGCGTGATCACCTGCTGCACCTCCCTGGCCTATTTGATGCTCCGAATGAAATCCTCGTGTTTCTGCCTCCAGTTGTTCTTTCTCAGCTGGGAACAGGAAATGAAACCAATGAAACAGCTTCCAGAAAAAGTCCAGACTAGCACTGCGTACACAGTCTGGTCGCAAACCATTCACAAGGCAAGAAAATATCAATACAGTAATAACGTAGCTTTCTGGGCCTACCTTTCATGTCATTGGGTAGAGAGTACAATTTAGTTATGGTTTTGTTTCCCGTGAGTGCTATTTGCTTGATATCTCATGTAGATTTTTACAACAGAATTCAGAAGTCACTAAGACCCATTTATTCTGTCTGGCAAATGTGCCTTTGCGGCAGTTTTTCAGAAGAGTACTTCATAAAACACTTATTTATTGTTTACATTGATTTATAAGCTGAGTCTGACTCTAGGAGAAAACAAGGGAAGCTTGGAAAGAGTTTAAGGATAGCCCTTACCACGATTGGCGGTCTAACCTTCTTCTTATGGATGTATGTCTCCAGTTCTGTTCCCTTGGCCCTGTGCTTGAAAGAGTCAAAAACCTCCCTCTTTGAATTCTGAAGCTTCTTGCAGATCTTGCTGTGTTTCTCCAGCCTCTCTACAGCAAACTTCCTGTGACACAGTTCACAGGGCACCAGCTGAGGGTTTCCACTCTGGCTATTCTCATATGGAAATTGATCAGCGGTAGGGCACATCAGACTTGTAGGGGACTGGTGTAACAGAAGAGATAAGGTTCTTGATCCCGAGATGAAGTAAAACAAATGAGTTTATTGCATGCAAAGAACAATAAAGCCGAAGTCTTGTTTCCCGCAAGAAACAACAAAACCGAAGTATTGTTCGCCGTACTGTTACAAACTTTTGGGTTATATAGTGTTTTCTTCTCCGTTTCTGACGTCACTCGGTCTGATGGTAGAGAGGGGGGTTCATGGTATTTGGCCAGTTTACGATGTTCTGGGCAAATGGTCAGATTAACATTACACCCAGGGGGGTTCCTAGCTTGCATCTGCAGTCCTTATCAGTTAATCCCCTTTCCTGCCATAAACCCCAGCTTGTGACTTAGAAGTCTAAACCCCCTACAGAAAGGATTAAATTCAAACCCCCGTCTTCACATCATTCTTCAATGTCAAGTGGCAAATGTTGACTGGTGATGTTATGTGAATCTTAGGAAATGGTCATTTTTCAATCGAGTCTATGTTTCTCAGAATTTGAGACAGAGAGGTCAATCTCTGCAATCCGAGCTGAGGGCATTTCTTGGAATGGAAAGGTAAGAGCAACTTTGGTAAGAGTTCTTTGATATTCTCTTAAGACCCCTCGCCAGATTTTACGATGAAAAATGGAAATAATAATAACAAACATTATTTGATATAGTGCCTTGAAAGGTGGCTTCTTTACAGAATGACAAAACCAACTACAATAAATAATACACAAGATATGCATGATGACAATACACAGTTAGAGGAGATAGTAGATGGTTATTGTCAGTGTACTCTGAAGGTAGTTTTCCAATTTTTTGGAACGGGGTAAAAGAGGCCACCTCTACTAGAATCTTTGTCCTAACCAAAAATGTAACAAAGTATAATAATAATATTAAAAAGAATAATAATAAACTTTATTTATAGAGCACCTTTCATACAAATAGTGCTTTGGTGCTTTAAAAACCAAGCGTAAAAATACAATATTAAAATTGAGAGATATACTTTCAGTTGTAAAGGAAAATACAGCAATACAGTAAAGCAACATACATGTCAATTAAAGAAATAAAAATTAGGAAAGCCGTAATAAAATAAGAACAATTAAAGAGAACTAAAAAAAGAAACAGAAATAGAAAGAACAAAGAACCACTTTAACTAAAAGCAACATTTTCAAATGTTTTTTAAAACAATGTACCGAGCTTGACTGCCTAATAAAAAGTGGAAGTGAGTTTCATAATTTAGAAGCATAAAAACAAAAAGCAGCCTCTCCACTCTTTCTGCATTTCACATGTGGTATTTGCAGTAGGAGAGTATGTGCAGATCTCAGGTCACGTATAGGAACATATGAAGACAGACATTCAGTAAGGTACAGACGTGCTAGGTCGCTTAAAGCTTTAAAAACAAGTAAAAGAACTTTCAAATTTATCCTAGATAATACAGGTGACCAGTGAAGTTTTTTCAAAACAGGAATGATATTCTCTTTCTTGTATTTGTTAGGATCTGTGCTACTGCATTTCGAACAAGTAGTAAGGGATTTATTGTTTTCTTGGGAAGCTCACAAAACAGAGCAATAAAATCATATCTACATCAATGTGAGCAATGGAGAAGTCAAATTAACGTGTCTAAATATCATCTAGTTCTATCCCAGGGAAGAGGGCTGTTGCCTACACAGACGACAAGACACAAAACGCTCAACTGTGTAAAACACGCATAAGGACATCAGTCAGGAGGAACAGGGTAAAGTGTTTTTACTTCTTCACCATGGTCATTTAGTTTCACTCCAAGCACTGTCATATGAAATAACTGTGGAAACGACCTCCCCAACATTTTGGGTTGTTGCATTTTGCTTCAATGAATTTTAACCTTTTCTTTTAGACATTAAGAGGAAGGACACATTCACCCTTGGTAGAGATTCAGTTGTTCTATGAGATGTCAAGGTGAGAATTAACCACTTCAGGCATAAGTCAATCCACATGACTGAAAAAGGGGCAATGAACAGGATATGGGGATTTTGCTAGTTATAAAGTACAATAATCATCATTAAATGATCTAAGACTACTGAAGTATAAGCTGTGTCCCTAACTGATTAATTAGCAAATTCATCTTTGTAGAATGCAGCTACTATCTATTCAGTGCCATTTCCTTAAAACAACTGTATTCCCACATTCTGAATATGGAGTGAGATCATGTAGAGAATGTTGGACTTGTAATAACTAATTGAAGGATAATAATAATCAACGAAAGTGCTTAAAAGTATCAACAAATGCCTTATAAGTACTTGACACGTACTTTGCTTTCAAAAGTGAAACATAATTAATGCTTACGGAAGATTTCTCTTGACTTCTCAGGAGTATACTAACTCCAAGGACAAGTAACATCACAAACCATTATTTAAATGCTGATGTTGGAGCTGCAATACTACTACCAAGACAAAAAATGATACAGGTAACACTACTTTCAGATTTCTAAGAATTGCTAAAATAGTATGTTTACAGAGCATTCAGAGTCTCATAGAGAAAATAAGTTGAGAATATGACAAGTTCCTACCATCTCAAACACTGCCAATCTAGAACAAAAAGAAAGTACTTGAACGCCTACAGTAATGGAACACAAACCAGAACATATCAGTGCATGACAATGAAATGTAGTCACAAAATGATTCAACCCTTTCAAGTCCCAAAAAGGACCGAGGAACTTACCGGAGGCGATACCTGGATTTCAAACAGAGTACAATGTAGCCACTGTAGGGGAGAAGATCACAGAGAGCTCTTCTCAGATTGCTCAGAGTCAGCCCCAGCACCCTGTCCTGACTGAAGCAGACAAAGTGGTCAAACAGGTAGGTAGAAATGAGTAAGGAACAGAGAGTATGGTTATTCTTGCATTGTTTGTTCGTCTGTCAAAGAAAAGAGTGCTTCTGACTTTTGTCAATGTTCATCTTTATTTTAGGAGAAGAACAAACGGTGGTATCACACTTTGCTCAAGTGTATGATGCCATGTGTGTACAGTAGACATCACCAAAGGAACAGGAGACACCTGAGTAGAGAACAAGAATATGAAAAGACTGATGAAAAAAAGCACCAGGAGAAATCCATTGAATATGCACAATCTCGTACAGTATTTCAATAAAAAGTTTCAGTGTTGTTTTTAGTGTCGTCGTATTGCATACATTTAAAACAATTTGTCTTGTTTAATGAACAATTTCATTTACTTTCGTAAAAAGTGTTGTTTACTGTAGTCCTAGCATGGATGCAATTGTTAGAAAAAACGGGAATGAAAAACTGAATGTTTCATACAATATGGGTTTGTGTTAACCCACACACCTAAGTGAAATGTTTGATTACGTTTACAAGACATAACACATAGTTCAGTTGAGTGTGAAAGGGAACAACAGAGAAAGTCACAAACAAAACATTTGTGAAGGACTTGATGAATGTTTTTTCTTTAGAAATTACAAAAAATAAAGAATTTTTCAACAAGATGTCTTTCTATAGCGAGTTTCATTTGAGATAGTCTTTTCTTAGAAGTGCAAGAGTGGTATTCCCTACAATTTATTCCCCAATTTGATCATTCTCAGAAATTAGGAGACGGAAACCACACCTACTGTAATATTAGACCTTGTAACAAGGCAACTAGGTTTCAATGGCTTAAAAGGTGCAGAAAGAGGCTCATGTATAATGACCTCCAGTGTCCCACAGGTTTCCCAAATCATTTCTTAGACTATGGAAAAAGAGGAAATAAAGTGTCTACAGAAAGCGTATACCCCCTTGAACTTTGTTCAGTTTGTTGCGCCAGTGCCAGAGTTTCATGCAATTAAATGAGGACCTCTTTCTCACACCACATATGTTATACTTTCAATGGGAAAAAAGGAAATATTACAATTGTATACATTTTCACCCACATGTTAATATTTGGTAGAAGCCCTTTTCACAGCAATTTCAGCTGTGAGTCTGTTGGTAATGGGCACCACCACCTCTGCACCAACAAGATTTGATAATATTTGAGAATTTCAGAAGTCTGTCTGGTTTAGCTGAAGAATCAGCTAAGGTAAGTTTCAGGAAGAGCATCTGATTTCTTTCAATAAAGCAGAACAGAGAAAAAACACACAATACAAAATCATGAGAATTTGTATCCATATGACACTTTGACTCGAATACTTTTATCAGACCTACACAGAGTATATACTGTACACACTTTTTCAGCCCAGGTTTATACATTTGATACATTTGGAACTGCCACTTGTAGGTGTTTTTGTGTCTTAGCTCAACACTGTGAAACCTGTAGTTACAAACATGGAGGATGAAGACATGAAGACATATATTGTACCTCTGACCGGCCTACCTTCCAAGAGGTGAAAGATGAAACTTTTCCTTTATCGTCAACTCAGTGAATGTCTTTAAACTTTCGAAAACTGTAGCAAAGAATAAGTAAAAATAAATATTTTCATTGGACCCACAGAAAAGTCAAAGTTGTCCATAGAAATGCCCGTCTAAATCAGAAATCTACAGCAAAAAGGCAGTGGCCTTTCGGGACATAAAAATGAAATCAGACTTTACTCGGACGAATTGACCTTGGTCACGGACATCTTGCTATCAGTCACTACAAAGATGTTTTCTCTCGTGCCATGGCTTGCCTGACTTGCTTCTTCAGCTGGATGGCTTCTGGTCGCTGGTCAGGATCGACAGCCAGCATGTCCTGGAGCAGTGTCCTTAGCTCCATGCTTATGGCTCTATTTACTTTCAGGGGGATGTGGAACTGCAGCCAGGGGTTCTCACGCAGGGCCTCTCCAACAGGCCCTGACAGACATATGCTCCTGTATCGGAAACACACTTTAGTTCAATTCTAAAATATTTCTCATAGGACTGAAGGAACCTTTGCCTGTTAAGAGTTAACAATTAGGTCCTCAAGAACTGTTTTACGGTTTTCCACACTCCTGGCTGGCCAAGGTCTCTTTAAGGTCTCTTAAGTGGAGGTGTAACTCATGTATCCTACATGTGATTTAGCAACATGAAAGGGAATAGCTTCTTATCGGATTATGGTCTTGGTTAACTGCCTAAGGCTGACCTAAGTGCCTAACTTTCTGACTTTCTTTATATCTTATATGTTAAGAAGCTTCTTCTGACCAATCAGAAATGTATGCTTTATGTATGAACATTTTGCTCATCAAAGTGAGTGAGAGACAAGGTTAACAGAAATTAGCCACGGCAGTAAATGACAGCATATTTTTTCGTTCTTAAATGGTCTCTACCTGGCACACCTGCAGTGCAAACTGACACACACTGTTTAGAGAAACAGCTACTCTATTACTAATATTAATGAAACATTTCTTATTCTATGGAACAAAAACAAACAGTAAAACTAAAACACAGATCTCTTAGCTTCCTATTTCATGAACCAGATGACTGAATGACCAAGCCTAACTAATAGCCAGAACCCCAGTTAACCCTCTGTAACACAAAGTTTAACCACACGACAGGAACTCTTTCAAACTGAGTGAAAATCATAAATGGATCCATAACTTTACATCAATTTACTATGTTGTGCCAATACCTGCATTTACATTTAGAACGAATGATGTCATAGAACCAGCATCACACCAGTTCCAGGTGTCTCCAAGGAGACAACAGAACTTCAGTTGTGTTTGCTAAAATACACACATACTGTAACACTTAGTTAACATGTCTGGTTTAGTTGAAGAATCGGCTAAGGTAAGTTTCAGGGTTTAATGGTGGGATGGCACCTGTGCTTTTTTCCCCCAACCGCTAGAATATGATTCGCACCAAACCCAAAAGAAATACTGCACAGTTCAGGAACTTCATCAACCTAGCAACTGTAAAATAAGCTTACAAACAACTGAATTGAAATGCCAAAAAGTTCAGAGAAAGGCACAAACTATGTTTACTTGGGGTTTCCAAAATTAAAGCTAACTAAAACTGTAATGATAAACAATCATGCTGCCAATGGACAGAGAAATATCATGTTTTTTGAATAATGTATTATTTGTTACATAGGAACCCAGTATAAGGGAATCCCTTGCGATCCTGTCTGCAGAGATAAAGGTAAGTATTGTTTTCTCTTTAGCTCTGTCACTCCAAGAAATATAATGAACATAAATATATTTGCCAATCTTTTCATAGTAATCCAAACAACTCTGCGTGTATCTGACATTTGTAATATTTATCTACCGCAGTATAACTCTTCTGGCAAGGCGATTGGTATTGTACCTTGAAAGAAAACTGATTGGAAATGTCATGAACTCTATGGTTTCTATTGATGTCAAGTGGCAAATGTTGACTGGTGATGTTATGTGAATCTTAGGAAATGGTCATTTTTTAATCGAGTCTATGTTTCTCAGAATTTGAGACAGAGAGGTCAATCTCTGCAATCCGAGCTGAGGGCATTTCTTGGAATGGAAAGGTAAGAGCAACGTGTTCTTTGTTATTCTCTTAAGACTCTTCGCCAGATTTTACGATGAAAAATGTAAATAATAATAACAAACATTATTTTATATAGTGCCTTGAAAGGTGGCTTTTTTACAGAATGACAAAACCAACTACAATAAATAATACACAAGATATGCATGATGACAATACACAGTTAGAGGAGACAGTAGATGGTCATTGTCAGTGTATTCTGAAGGTAGTTTTCCAATTTTTTGGAACGGGGTAAAAGAGGCCACCTCTACTAGAATCTTTGTCCTAACCAAAAATGTAATAAAGTATAATAATAATATTAAAAATAATAATGATAAACTTTATCTATAGAGCACCTTTCATACAAATAGTGCTTTGGTGCTTTAAAAACCAAGCTTAAAAATAAAATATTAAAATTGAGAGATATACTTTCAGTTGTAAAGGAAAATACAGCAATACAGTAAAGCAACATACATGTCAATTAAATAAATAAAAATTAGGAAAGTCGTAATAAAATAAGAACAATTAAAGAGAACTAAAAAAAGAAACATAAACAGAAAGAACAAAGACCCACTTTAACTAAAAGCAACATTTTCAAATGTTTTTTAAAACAATGTACCGAGCTTGACTGCCTAATAAAAAGTGGAAGTGAGTTTCATAATTTGGAAGCATAAAAACAAAAAGCAGCCTCTCCACTCTTTCTGCATTTCACATGTGGTATTTGCAGTAGGCCAGTATGTGCAGATCTCAGGTCACGTATAGGAACATATGAAGACAGACATTCAGTAAGGTACAGACGTGCTAGGTCGCTTAAAGCTTTAAAAACAAGTAAAAGAACTTTCAAATTTATCCTAGATAATACAGGTGACCAGTGAAGTTTTTTCAAAACAGGAATGATATTCTCTTTCTTGTATTTGTTAGGATCTGTGCTACTGCATTTCGAACAAGTAGTAAGGGATTTATTGTTTTCTTGGGAAGCCCACAAAACAGAGCATTATAATCATATCCACATCAATGTGAGCAACGGAGAAGTCAAATTAACGTGTCTAAATATCATCTAGTTCTATCCCAGGGAAGAGGGCTGTTGCCTACACAGACGACAAGACACAAAACGCTCAACTGTGCAAAACACGCATAAGGACATCAGTCAGGAGGAACAAGGTAAAGTGTTTTTTCTTCTCCACCATGGTCATGTAGTTTCACTCCAAGCACTGTCATATGAAATAACTGTAGAAACGACCTCCCCAACATTTTGGGTTGTTGCATTTTGCTTCAATGAATTTTAACCTTTTCTTTTAGACATTAAGAGGAAGGACACATTCACCCTTGGTAGAGATTCAGTTGTTCTATGAGATGTCAAGGTGAGAATTAACCACTTCAGGGATAAGTCAATCCACATAATTGAAAAAGGGGCAATGAACAGGATATGGGGATTTTGCTAGTTATAAAGTACAATAATCATCATTACATGATCTAAGACTACTGAAGTATAAGCTGTGTCCCTCACTGATTAATTAGCAAATTCATCTTTGTAGAGTGCAGCTACTATCTATTCAGTGGCATTTCCTTAAAACAATTGTATTCCCACATTCTGAATATGGAGTGAGATCATGTAGAGAATGTTGGACTTGTAATAACTAATTGAAGGATAATAATAATCAACGAAAGTGCTTAAAAGTATCAACAAATGCCTTCAAAGTACTTGACACGTACTTTGCTTTCAAAAGTGAAACATAATTAATGCTTACGTAAGATTTCTCTTGACTTCTCAGGAGTATACTGACTCCAAGGACAAGTAACATCACAAACCATTATTTAAGTGCTGATGTTGGAGCTGCAATACTACTACCAAGACAAAAAATGATACAGGTAACACTGCTTTCAGATTTCTAAGAATTGCTAAAATAGTATGTTTACAGAGCATTCAGAGTTGAGAATATGACAAGTTCCTACCATCTCAAACACTGCCAATCTAGAACAAAAAGAAAGTACTTGAACGCCTGCAGTAATCGAACACAAACCAGAACATATCAGTGCATGACAAGGAAATGTAGTCACAAAATGATTCTACCCTTTCAAGTCCCAAAAAGGACCGAGGAACTTACCGGAGGCGATACCTGGATTTCAAACAGAGTACAATGTAGCCACTGTAGGGGAGAAGATCACAGAGAGCTCTTCTCAGATTGCTCAGAGTCAGCCCCAGCACCCTGTCCTGACTGAAGCAGACAAAGTGGTCAAACAGGTAGGTAGAAATGAGTAAGGAACAGAGAGTATGGTTATTCTTGCATTGTTTTGTTCGTCTGTCAAAGAAAAGTGTGCTTCTGACTTTTGTCAATGTTCATCTTTATTTTAGGAGAAGAACAAACGGTGGTATCACACTTTGCTCAAGTGTATGATACCATGTGTGTACAGCAGACATCACCAAAGGAACAGGAGACACCTGAGTAGAGAACAAGAATATGAAAAGACTGATGAAAAAAAGCACCAGGAGAAATCCATTGAATATGCACAATCTCGTCCAGTATTTCAATGAAAAGTTTCAGTGTTGTTTTTAGTGTCGTCGTATTGCATACATTTAAAACAATGTGTCTTGTTTAATGAACAATTTCATTTACTTTAGTAAAAAGTGTTGTTTACTGTAGTCCTAGCATGGATGCAATTGTTAGAAAAAACTTGAATGAAAAACTGAATGTTTCATACAATATGGGTTTGTGTTAACCCACACACCTAAGTGAAATGTTTGATTACGTTTACAAGACATAACACATAGTTCAGTTGAGTGTGAAAGGGAACAACAGAGAAAGTCACAAACAAAACATTTGTGAAGGACTTGATGAATGTTTTTTCTTTAGAAATGACAAAAAATAAAGAATTTTTCAACAAGATGTCTTTCTATAGCGAGTTTCATTTGAGATAGTCTTTTCTTAGAAGTGCAAGAGTGGTATTCCCTACAACTTATTCCCCAATTTGATCATTCTCAGAAATTAGGAGACAGAAACCACACCTACTGTAATATTAGACCTTGTAACAAGGCAACTAGGTTTCAATGGCTTAAAAGGTGCAGAAAGAGGCTCATGTATAATGACCTCCAGTGTCCCACAGGTTTCCCAAATCATTTCATAGGACTGAAGGAACCTTTGCCTGTTAAGAGTTAACAATTAGGTCCTCAAGAACTGTTTTACGGTTTTCCACACTCCTGGCTGGCCAAGGTCTCTTTAAGGTCTCTTAAGTGGAGGTGTAACTCATGTATCCTACATGTGATTTAGCAACATGAAAGGGAATAGCTTCTTATCGGATTATGGTCTTGGTTAACTGCCTAAGGCTGACCTAAGTGCCTAACTTTCTGACTTTCTTTATATCTTATATGTTAAGAAGCTTCTTCTGACCAATCAGAAATGTATGCTTTATGTATGAACATTTTGCTCATCAAAGTGAGTGAGAGACAAGGTTAACAGAAATTAGCCACGGCAGTAAATGACAGCATATTTTTTCGTTCTTAAATGGTCTCTACCTGGCACACCTGCAGTGCAAACTGACACACACTGTTTAGAGAAACAGCTACTCTATTACTAATATTAATGAAACATTTCTTATTCTATGGAACAAAAACAAACAGTAAAACTAAAACACAGATCTCTTAGCTTCCTATTTCATGAACCAGATGACTGAATGACCAAGCCTAACTAATAGCCAGAACCCCAGTTAACCCTCTGTAACACAAAGTTTAACCACACGACAGGAACTCTTTCAAACTGAGTGAAAATCATAAATGGATCCATAACTTTACATCAATTTACTATGTTGTGCCAATACCTGCATTTACATTTAGAACGAATGATGTCATAGAACCAGCATCACACCAGTTCCAGGTGTCTCCAAGGAGACAACAGAACTTCAGTTGTGTTTGCTAAAATACACACTTTGAAACATACTGTAACACTTAGTTAACATGTCTGGTTTAGTTGAAGAATCGGCTAAGGTAAGTTTCAGGGTTTAATGGTGGGATGGCACCTGTGCTTTTTTCCCCCAACCGCTAGAATATGATTCGCACCAAACCCAAAAGAAATACTGCACAGTTCAGGAACTTCATCAACCTAGCAACTGTAAAATAAGCTTACAAACAACTGAATTGAAATGCCAAAAAGTTCAGAGAAAGGCACAAACTATGTTTACTTGGGGTTTACAAAATTAAAGCTAACTAAAACTGTAATGATAAACAATCATGCTGCCAATGGACAGAGAAATATCATGTTTTTTGAATAATGTATTATTTGTTACATAGGAACCCAGTATAAGGGAATCCCTTGCGATCCTGTCTGCAGAGATAAAGGTAAGTATTGTTTTCTCTTTAGCTCTGTCACTCCAAGAAATATAATGAACATAAATATATTTGCCAATCTTTTCATAGTAATCCAAACAACTCTGCGTGTATCTGACATTTGTAATATTTATCTACCGCAGTATAACTCTTCTGGCAAGGCGATTGGTATTGTACCTTGAAAGAAAACTGATTGGAAATGACATGTACTCTATGGTTTCTATTGATGTCAAGTGGCAAATGTTGACTGGTGATGTTATGTGAATCTTAGGAAATGGTCATTTTTCAATCGAGTCTATGTTTCTCAGAATTTGAGACAGAGAGGTCAATCTCTGCAATCCGAGCTGAGGGCATTTCTTGGAATGGAAAGGTAAGAGCAACGTGTTCTTTGTTATTCTCTTAAGACTCTTCGCCAGATTTTACGATGAAAAATGTAAATAATAATAACAAACATTATTTTATATAGTGCCTTGAAAGGTGGCTTTTTTACAGAATGACAAAACCAACTACAATAAATAATACACAAGATATGCATGATGACAATACACAGTTAGAGGAGACAGTAGATGGTCATTGTCAGTGTATTCTGAAGGTAGTTTTCCAATTTTTTGGAACGGGGTAAAAGAGGCCACCTCTACTAGAGTCTTTGTCCTAACCAAAAATGTAACAAAGTATAATAATAATATTAAAAATAATAATGATAAAC
The DNA here is from genome assembly GCF_040954835.1 of Lepisosteus oculatus. Classification (NCBI taxonomy): domain Eukaryota; kingdom Metazoa; phylum Chordata; class Actinopteri; order Semionotiformes; family Lepisosteidae; genus Lepisosteus; species Lepisosteus oculatus. The sequence continues at coordinate 1,120,880 of NW_027167956.1, read as the reverse complement.
TTTATCCATAGAGCACCTTTCATACAAATAGTGCTTTGGTGCTTTAAAAACCAAGCGTAAAAATAAAATATTAAAATTGAGAGATATACTTTCAGTTGTAAAGGAAAATACAGCAATACAGTAAAGCAACATACATGTCAATTAAATAAATAAAAATTAGGAAAGTCGTAATAAAATAAGAACAATTAAAGAGAACTAAAAAAAGAAACATAAACAGAAAGAACAAAGACCCACTTTAACTAAAAGCAACATTTTCAAATGTTTTTTAAAACAATGTACCGAGCTTGACTGCCTAATAAAAAGTGGAAGTGAGTTTCATAATTTGGAAGCATAAAAACAAAAAGCAGCCTCTCCACTCTTTCTGCATTTCACATGTGGTATTTGCAGTAGGCCAGTATGTGCAGATCTCAGGTCACGTATAGGAACATATGAAGACAGACATTCAGTAAGGTACAGACGTGCTAGGTCGCTTAAAGCTTTAAAAACAAGTAAAAGAACTTTCAAATTTATCCTAGATAATACAGGTGACCAGTGAAGTTTTTTCAAAACAGGAATGATATTCTCTTTCTTGTATTTGTTAGGATCTGTGCTACTGCATTTCGAACAAGTAGTAAGGGATTTTTGTTTTCTTGGGAAGCCCACAAAACAGAGCATTATAATCATATCCACATCAATGTGAGCAATGGAGAAGTCAAATTAACGTGTCTAAATATCATCTAGTTCTATCCCAGGGAAGAGGGCTGTTGCCTACACAGACGACAAGACACAAAACGCTCAACTGTGCAAAACACGCATAAGGACATCAGTCAGGAGGAACAAGGTAAAGTGTTTTTTCTTCTCCACCATGGTCATGTAGTTTCACTCCAAGCACTGTCATATGAAATAACTGTGGAAACGACCTCCCCAACATTTTGGGTTGTTGCATTTTGCTTCAATGAATTTTAACCTTTTCTTTTAGACATTAAGAGGAAGGACACATTCACCCTTGGTAGAGATTCAGTTGTTCTATGAGATGTCAAGGTGAGAATTAACCACTTCAGGGATAAGTCAATCCACATAATTGAAAAAGGGGCAATGAACAGGATATGGGGATTTTGCTAGTTATAAAGTACAATAATCATCATTACATGATCTAAGACTACTGAAGTATAAGCTGTGTCCCTCACTGATTAATTAGCAAATTTATCTTTGTAGAGTGCAGCTACTATCTATTCAGTGGCATTTCCTTAAAACAATTGTATTCCCACATTCTGAAATAGGAGTGAGATCATGTAGAGAATGTTGGACTTGTAATAACTAATTGAAGGATAATAATAATCAACGAAAGTGCTTAAAAGTATCAACAAATGCCTTCAAAGTACATGACACGTACTTTGCTTTCAAAAGTGAAACATAATTAATGCTTATGTAAGATTTCTCTTGACTTCTCAGGAGTATACTGACTCCAAGGAAAAGTAACATCACAAACCATTATTTAAGTGCTGATGTTGGAGCTGCAATACTACTACCAAGACAAAAAATGATACAGGTAACACTGCTTTCAGACTTCTAAGAATTGCTAAAATAGTATGTTTACAGAGCATTCAGAGTTGAGAATATGACAAGTTCCTACCATCTCAAACACTGCCAATCTAGAACAAAAAGAAAGTACTAGAACGCCTGCAGTAATCGAACACAAACCAGAACATATCAGTGCATGACAAGGAAATGTAGTCACAAAATGATTCTACCCTTTCAAGTCCCAAAAAGGACCGAGGAACTTACCGGAGGCGATACCTGGATTTCAAACAGAGTACAATGTAGCCACTGTAGGGGAGAAGATCACAGAGAGCTCTTCTCAGATTGCTCAGAGTCAGCCCCAGCACCCTGTCCTGACTGAAGCAGACAAAGTGGTCAAACAGGTAGGTAGAAATGAGTAAGGAACAGAGAGTATGGTTATTCTTGCATTGTTTTGTTCGTCTGTCAAAGAAAAGTGTGCTTCTGACTTTTGTCAATGTTCATCTTTATTTTAGGAGAAGAACAAACGGTGGTATCACACTTTGCTCAAGTGTATGATACCATGTGTGTACAGCAGACATCACCAAAGGAACAGGAGACACCTGAGTAGAGAACAAGAATATGAAAAGACTGATGAAAAAAAGCACCAGGAGAAATCCATTGAATATGCACAATCTCGTACAGTATTTCAATGAAAAGTTTCAGTGTTGTTTTTAGTGTCGTCGTATTGCATACATTTAAAACAATGTGTCTTGTTTAATGAACAATTTCATTTACTTTAGTAAAAAGTGTTGTTTACTGTAGTCCTAGCATGGATGCAATTGTTAGAAAAAACTTGAATGAAAAACTGAATGTTTCATACAATATGGGTTTGTGTTAACCCACACACCTAAGTGAAATGTTTGATTACGTTTACAAGACATAACACATAGTTCAGTTGAGTGTGAAAGGGAACAACAGAGAAAGTCACAAACAAAACATTTGTGAAGGACTTGATGAATGTTTTTTCTTTAGAAATGACAAAAAATAAAGAATTTTTCAACAAGATGTCTTTCTATAGCGAGTTTCATTTGAGATAGTCTTTTCTTAGAAGTGCAAGAGTGGTATTCCCTACAACTTATTCCCCAATTTGATCATTCTCAGAAATTAGGAGACAGAAACCACACCTACTGTAATATTAGACCTTGTAACAAGGCAACTAGGTTTCAATGGCTTAAAAGGTGCAGAAAGAGGCTCATGTATAATGACCTCCAGTGTCCCACAGGTTTCCCAAATCATTTCTTAGAGTATGGAAAAAGAGGAAATAAAGTGTCTACAGAAAGCGTATACCCCCTTGAACTTTGTTCAGTTTGTTGCGCCAGTGCCAGAGTTTCATGCAATTAAATGAGGACCTCTTTCTCACACCACATATGTTATACTTTCAATGGGAAAAAAGGAAATATTACAATTGTTTACATTTTCACCCACATGTTAATATTTGGTAGAAGCCCTTTTCACAGCAATTTCAGCTGTGAGTCTGTTGGTAATGGGCTCCACCACCTCTGCACCAACAAGATTTGATAATATTTGAGAATTTCAGAAGTCTGTCTGGTTTAGCTGAAGAATCAGCTAAGGTAAGTTTCAGGAAGAGCATCTGATTTCTTTCAATAAAGCAGAACAGAGAAAAAACACACAATACAAAATCATGAGAATTTGTATCCATATGACACTTTGACTCGAATACTTTTATCAGACCTACACAGAGTATATACTGTACACACTTTTTCAGCCCAGGTTTATACATTTGGAACTGCCATTTGTAGGTGTTTTTGTGTCTTAGCTCAACACTGTGAAACCTGTAGTTACAAACATGGAGGATGAAGACATGAAGACATATATTGTACCTCTGACCGGCCTACCTTCCAAGAGGTGAAAGATGAAACTTTTCCTTTATCGTCAACTCAGTGAATGTCTTTAAACTTTCGAAAACTGTAACAAAGAATAAATTAAACTTATTTTCATTGGACCCACAGAAAAGTCAAAGTTGTCCATAGAAATGCCCGTCTAAATCAGAAATCTACAGCACAAAGGCAGTGGCCTTTCGGGACATAAAAATGAAATCAGACTTTACTCGGACGAATTGCCCTTGGTCACGGACATCTTGCTATCACTCACTACAAAGATGTTTTCTCTCGTGCCATGGCTTGCCTGACTTGCTTCTTCTGCTGGATGGCTTCTGGTCGCTGGTCAGGATCGACAGCCAGCATGTCCTGGAGCAGTGTCCTTAGCTCAGTGCTTATGGCTCTATTTACTTTCAGGGGGATGTGGAACTGCAGCCAGGGGTTCTCATCCAGGGCCTCTCCAACAGGCCCTGACAGACATATGCTCCTGTATCGGAAAAACACACTTTAGTTCAATTCTAAAATATTTCTCATAGGACTGAAGGAACCTTTGCCTGTTAAGAGTTAACAATTAGGTCCTCAAGAACTGTTTTACGGTTTTCTACACTCCTGGCTGGCCAAGGTCTCTTTAAGGTCTCTTAAGTGGAGGTGTAACTCATGTATTCTACATGTGATTTAGCAACATGAAAGGGAATAGCTTCTTATCGGATTATGGTCTTGGTTAACTGCCTAAGGCTGACCTAAGTGCCTAACTTTCTGACTTTCTTTATACCTTATATGTTAAGAAGCTTCTTCTGACCAATCAGAAATGTATGCTTTATGTATGAACATTTTGCTCATCAAAGTGAGTGAGAGACAAGGTTAACAGAAATTAGCCACGGCAGTAAATGACAGCATATTTTTGGGTTCTTAAATGGTCTCTACCTGGCACACCTGCAGTGCAAACTGACACACACTGTTTAGAGAAACAGCTACTCTATTACTAATATTAATGAAACATTTCTTATTCTATGGAACAAAAATAAACAGTAAAACTAAAACACAGATCTCTTAGCTTCCTATTTCATGAACCAGATGACTGAATGACCAAGCCTAACTAGTAGCCAGAAGCCCAGTTAACCCTCCGTAACACAAAGTTTAACCACACGACAGGAACTCTTTCAAACTGAGTGAAAATCATAAATGGATCCATAACTTTACATCAATTTACTATGTTGTGCCAATACCTGCATTTACATTTAGAACGAATGATGTCATAGAACCAGCATCACACCAGTTCCAGGTGTCTCCAAGGAGACAACAGAACTTCAGTTGTGTTTGCTAAAATACACACTTTGAAACATACTGTAACACTTAGTTAACATGTCTGGTTTAGTTGAAGAATCGGCTAAGGTAAGTTTCAGGGTTTAATGGTGGGATGGCACCTGTGCTTTTTTCCCCCAACCGCTAGAATATGATTCGCACCAAACCCAAAAGAAATACTGCACAGTTCAGGAACTTCATCAACCTAGCAACTGTAAAATAAGCTTACAAACAACTGAATTGAAATGCCAAAAAGTTCAGAGAAAGGCACAAACTATGTTTACTTGGGGTTTACAAAATTAAAGCTAACTAAAACTGTAATGATAAACAATCATGCTGCCAATGGACAGAGAAATATCATGTTTTTTGAATAATGTATTATTTGTTACATAGGAACCCAGTATAAGGGAATCCCTTGCGATCCTGTCTGCAGAGATAAAGGTAAGTATTGTTTTCTCTTTAGCTCTGTCACTCCAAGAAATATAATGAACATAAATATATTTGCCAATCTTTTCATAGTAATCCAAACAACTCTGAGTGTATCTGACATTTGTAATATTTATCTACCGCAGTATAACTCTTCTGGCAAGGCGATTGGTATTGTACCTTGAAAGAAAACTGATTGGAAATGTCATGTACTCTATGGTTTCTATTGATGTCAAGTGGCAAATGTTGACTGGTGATGTTATGTGAATCTTAGGAAATGGTCATTTTTCAATCGAGTCTATGTTTCTCAGAATTTGAGACAGAGAGGTCAATCTCTGCAATCCGAGCTGAGGGCATTTCTTGGAATGGAAAGGTAAGAGCAACGTGTTCTTTGTTATTCTCTTAAGACTCTTCGCCAGATTTTACGATGAAAAATGTAAATAATAATAACAAACATTATTTTATATAGTGCCTTGAAAGGTGGCTTTTTTACAGAATGACAAAACCAACTACAATAAATAATACACAAGATATGCATGATGACAATACACAGTTAGAGGAGACAGTAGATGGTCATTGTCAGTGTATTCTGAAGGTAGTTTTCCAATTTTTTGGAACGGGGTAAAAGAGGCCACCTCTACTAGAATCTTTGTCCTAACCAAAAATGTAACAAAGTATAATAATATTAAAAATAATAATGATAAACTTTATCTATAGAGCACCTTTCATACAAATAGTGCTTTGGTGCTTTAAAAACCAAGTGTAAAAATAAAATATTAAAATTGAGAGATATACTTTCAGTTGTAAAGGAAAATACAGCAATACAGTAAAGCAACATACATATCAATTAAATAAATAAAAATTAGGAAAGTCGTAATAAAATAAGAACAATTAAAGAGAACTAAAAAAAGAAACATAAACAGAAAGAACAAAGACCCACTTTAACTAAAAGCAACATTTTCAAATGTTTTTTAAAACAATGTACCGAGCTTGACTGCCTAATAAAAAGTGGAAGTGAGTTTCATAATTTGGAAGCATAAAAACAAAAAGCAGCCTCTCCACTCTTTCTGCATTTCACATGTGGTATTTGCAGTAGGCCAGTATGTGCAGATCTCAGGTCACGTATAGGAACATATGAAGACAGACATTCAGTAAGGTACAGACGTGCTAGGTCGCTTAAAGCTTTAAAAACAAGTAAAAGAACTTTCAAATTTATCCTAGATAATACAGGTGACCAGTGAAGTTTTTTCAAAACAGGAATGATATTCTCTTTCTTGTATTTGTTAGGATCTGTGCTACTGCATTTCGAACAAGTAGTAAGGGATTTATTGTTTTCTTGGGAAGCCCACAAAACAGAGCATTATAATCATATCCACATCAATGTGAGCAACGGAGAAGTCAAATTAACGTATCTAAATATCATCTAGTTCTATCCCAGGGAAGAGGGCTGTTGCCTACACAGACGACAAGACACAAAACGCTCAACTGTGCAAAACACGCATAAGGACATCAGTCAGGAGGAACAAGGTAAAGTGTTTTTTCTTCTCCACCATGGTCATGTAGTTTCACTCCAAGCACTGTCATATGAAATAACTGTGGAAACGACCTCCCCAACATTTTGGGTTGTTGCATTTTGCTTCAATGAATTTTAACCTTTTCTTTTAGACATTAAGAGGAAGGACACATTCACCCTTGGTAGAGATTCAGTTGTTCTATGAGATGTCAAGGTGAGAATTAACCACTTCAGGGATAAGTCAATCCACATAATTGAAAAAGGGGCAATGAACAGGATATGGGGATTTTGCTAGTTATAAAGTACAATAATCATCATTACATGATCTAAGACTACTGAAGTATAAGCTGTGTCCCTCACTGATTAATTAGCAAATTCATCTTTGTAGAGTGCAGCTACTATCTATTCAGTGGCATTTCCTTAAAACAATTGTATTCCCACATTCTGAATATGGAGTGAGATCATGTAGAGAATGTTGGACTTGTAATAACTAATTGAAGGATAATAATAATCAACGAAAGTGCTTAAAAGTATCAACAAATGCCTTCAAAGTACTTGACACGTACTTTGCTTTCAAAAGTGAAACATAATTAATGCTTACGTAAGATTTCTCTTGACTTCTCAGGAGTATACTGACTCCAAGGACAAGTAACATCACAAACCATTATTTAAGTGCTGATGTTGGAGCTGCAATACTACTACCAAGACAAAAAATGATACAGGTAACACTGCTTTCAGATTTCTAAGAATTGCTAAAATAGTATGTTTACAGAGCATTCAGAGTTGAGAATATGACAAGTTCCTACCATCTCAAACACTGCCAATCTAGAACAAAAAGAAAGTACTTGAACGCCTGCAGTAATCGAACACAAACCAGAACATATCAGTGCATGACAAGGAAATGTAGTCACAAAATGATTCTACCCTTTCAAGTCCCAAAAAGGACCGAGGAACTTACCGGAGGCGATACCTGGATTTCAAACAGAGTACAATGTAGCCACTGTAGGGGAGAAGATCACAGAGAGCTCTTCTCAGATTGCTCAGAGTCAGCCCCAGCACCCTGTCCTGACTGAAGCAGACAAAGTGGTCAAACAGGTAGGTAGAAATGAGTAAGGAACAGAGAGTATGGTTATTCTTGCATTGTTTTGTTCGTCTGTCAAAGAAAAGTGTGCTTCTGACTTTTGTCAATGTTCATCTTTATTTTAGGAGAAGAACAAACGGTGGTATCACACTTTGCTCAAGTGTATGATACCATGTGTGTACAGCAGACATCACCAAAGGAACAGGAGACACCTGAGTAGAGAACAAGAATATGAAAAGACTGATGAAAAAAAGCACCAGGAGAAATCCATTGAATATGCACAATCTCGTACAGTATTTCAATGAAAAGTTTCAGTGTTGTTTTTAGTGTCGTCGTATTGCATACATTTAAAACAATGTGTCTTGTTTAATGAACAATTTCATTTACTTTAGTAAAAAGTGTTGTTTACTGTAGTCCTAGCATGGATGCAATTGTTAGAAAAAACTTGAATGAAAAACTGAATGTTTCATACAATATGGGTTTGTGTTAACCCACACACCTAAGTGAAATGTTTGATTACGTTTACAAGACATAACACATAGTTCAGTTGAGTGTGAAAGGGAACAACAGAGAAAGTCACAAACAAAACATTTGTGAAGGACTTGATGAATGTTTTTTCTTTAGAAATGACAAAAAATAAAGAATTTTTCAACAAGATGTCTTTCTATAGCGAGTTTCATTTGAGATAGTCTTTTCTTAGAAGTGCAAGAGTGGTATTCCCTACAACTTATTCCCCAATTTGATCATTCTCAGAAATTAGGAGACAGAAACCACACCTACTGTAATATTAGACCTTGTAACAAGGCAACTAGGTTTCAATGGCTTAAAAGGTGCAGAAAGAGGCTCATGTATAATGACCTCCAGTGTCCCACAGGTTTCCCAAATCATTTCTTAGAGTATGGAAAAAGAGGAAATAAAGTGTCTACAGAAAGCGTATACCCCCTTGAACTTTGTTCAGTTTGTTGCGCCAGTGCCAGAGTTTCATGCAATTAAATGAGGACCTCTTTCTCACACCACATATGTTATACTTTCAATGGGAAAAAAAGGAAATATTACAATTGTTTACATTTTCACCCACATGTTAATATTTGGTAGAAGCCCTTTTCACAGCAATTTCAGCTGTGAGTCTGTTGGTAATGGGCTCCACCACCTCTGCACCAACAAGATTTGATAATATTTGAGAATTTCAGAAGTCTGTCTGGTTTAGCTGAAGAATCAGCTAAGGTAAGTTTCAGGAAGAGCATCTGATTTCTTTCAATAAAGCAGAACAGAGAAAAAACACACAATACAAAATCATGAGAATTTGTATCCATATGACACTTTGACTCGAATACTTTTATCAGACCTACACAGAGTATATACTGTACACACTTTTTCAGCCCAGGTTTATACATTTGGAACTGCCATTTGTAGGTGTTTTTGTGTCTTAGCTCAACACTGTGAAACCTGTAGTTACAAACATGGAGGATGAAGACATGAAGACATATATTGTACCTCTGACCGGCCTACCTTCCAAGAGGTGAAAGATGAAACTTTTCCTTTATCGTCAACTCAGTGAATGTCTTTAAACTTTCGAAAACTGTAACAAAGAATAAGTTAAAAAACTTATTTTCATTGGACCCACAGAAAAGTCAAAGTTGTCCATAGAAATGCCCGTCTAAATCAGAAATCTACAGCACAAAGGCAGTGGCCTTTCGGGACATAAAAATGAAATCAGACTTTACTCGGACGAATTGACCTTGGTCACGGACATCTTGCTATCAGTCACTACAAAGATGTTTTCTCTCGTGCCATGGCTTGCCTGACTTGCTTCTTCTGCTGGATGGCTTCTGGTCGCTGGTCAGGATCGACAGCCAGCATGTCCTGGAGCAGTGTCCTTAGCTCAGTGCTTATGGCTCTATTTACTTTCAGGGGGATGTGGAACTGCAGCCAGGGGTTCTCATACAGGGCCTCTCCAACAGGCCCTGACAGACATATGCTACTGTATCGGAAACACACTTTAGTTCAATTCTAAAATATTTCTCATAGGACTGAAGGAACCTTTGCCTGTTAAGAGTTAACAATTAGGTCCTCAAGAACTGTTTTATGGTTTTCTACACTCCTGGCTGGCCAAGGTCTCTTTAAGGTCTCTTAAGTGGAGGTGTAACTCATGTATCCTACATGTGATTTAGCAACATGAAAGGGAATAGCTTCTTATCGGATTATGGTCTTGGTTAACTGCCTAAGGCTGACCTAAGTGCCTAACTTTCTGACTTTCTTTATACCTTATATGTTAAGAAGCTTCTTCTGACCAATCAGAAATGTATGCTTTATGTATGAACATTTTGCTCATCAAAGTGAGTGAGAGACAAGGTTAACAGAAATTAGCCACGGCAGTAAATGACAGCATATTTTTGGGTTCTTAAATGGTCTCTACCTGGCACACCTGCAGTGCAAACTGACACACACTGTTTAGAGAAACAGCTACTCTATTACTAATATTAATGAAACATTTCTTATTCTATGGAACAAAAACAAACAGTAAAACTAAAACACAGATCTCTTAGCTTCCTATTTCATGAACCAGATGACTGAATGACCAAGCCTAACTAGTAGCCAGAACCCCAGTTAACCCTCCGTAACACAAAGTTTAACCACACGACAGGAACTCTTTCAAACTGAGTGAAAATCATAAATGGATCCATAACTTTACATCAATTTACTATGTTGTGCCAATACCTGCATTTACATTTAGAACGAATGATGTCATAGAACCAGCATCACACCAGTTCCAGGTGTCTCCAAGGAGACAACAGAACTTCAGTTGTGTTTGCTAAAATACACACTTTGAAACATACTGTAACACTTAGTTAACATGTCTGGTTTAGTTGAAGAATCGGCTAAGGTAAGTTTCAGGGTTTAATGGTGGGATGGCACCTGTGCTTTTTTCCCCCAACCGCTAGAATATGATTCGCACCAAACCCAAAAGAAATACTGCACAGTTCAGGAACTTCATCAACCTAGCAACTGTAAAATAAGCTTACAAACAACTGAATTGAAATGCCAAAAAGTTCAGAGAAAGGCACAAACTATGTTTACTTGGGGTTTACAAAATTAAAGCTAACTAAAACTGTAATGATAAACAATCATGCTGCCAATGGACAGAGAAATATCATGTTTTTTGAATAATGTATTATTTGTTACATAGGAACCCAGTATAAGGGAATCCCTTGCGATCCTGTCTGCAGAGATAAAGGTAAGTATTGTTTTCTCTTTAGCTCTGTCACTCCAAGAAATATAATGAACATAAATATATTTGCCAATCTTTTCATAGTAATCCAAACAACTCTGCGTGTATCTGACATTTGTAATATTTATCTACCGCAGTATAACTCTTCTGGCAAGGCGATTGGTATTGTACCTTGAAAGAAAACTGATTGGAAATGACATGTACTCTATGGTTTCTATTGATGTCAAGTGGCAAATGTTGACTGGTGATGTTATGTGAATCTTAGGAAATGGTCATTTTTCAATCGAGTCTATGTTTCTCAGAATTTGAGACAGAGAGGTCAATCTCTGCAATCCGAGCTGAGGGCATTTCTTGGAATGGAAAGGTAAGAGCAACGTGTTCTTTGATATTCTCTTAAGACTCTTCGCCAGATTTGACGATGAAAAATGTAAATAATAATAACAAACATTATTTTATATAGTGCCTTGAAAGGTGGCTTCTTTACAGAATGACAAAACCAACTACAATAAATAATACACAAGATATGCATGATGACAATACACAGTTAGAGGAGACAGTAGATGGTCATTGTCAGTGTATTCTGAAGGTAGTTTTCCAATTTTTTGGAACGGGGTAAAAGAGGCCACCTCTACTAGAATCTTTGTCCTAACCAAAAATGTAACAAAGTATAATAATAATATTAAAAATAATAATGATAAACTTTATCTATAGAGCACCTTTCATACAAATAGTGCTTTGGTGCTTTAAAAACCAAGCGTAAAAATAAAATATTAAAATTGAGAGATATACTTTCAGTTGTAAAGGAAAATACAGCAATACAGTAAAGCAACATACATGTCAATTAAATAAATAAAAATTAGGAAAGTCGTAATAAAATAAGAACAATTAAAGAGAACTAAAAAAAGAAACAGAAATAGAAAGAACAAAGAACCACTTTAACTAAAAGCAACATTTTCAAATGTTTTTTAAAACAATGTACCGAGCTTGACTGCCTAATAAAAAGTGGAAGTGAGTTTCATAATTTAGAAGCATAAAAACAAAAAGCAGCCTCTCCACTCTTTCTGCATTTCACATGTGGTATTTGCAGTAGGCCAGTATGTGCAGATCTCAGGTCACGTATACGAACATATGAAGACAGACATTCAGTAAGGTACAGACGTGCTAGGTCGCTTAAAGCTTTAAAAACAAGTAAAAGAACTTTCAAATTTATCCTAGATAATACAGGTGACCAGTGAAGTTTTTTCAAAACAGGAATGATATTCTCTTTCTTGTATTTGTTAGGATCTGTGCTACTGCATTTCGAACAAGTAGTAAGGGATTTATTGCTTTCTTGGGAAGCCCACAAAACAGAGCATTATAATCATATCCACATCAATGTGAGCAATGGAGAAGTCAAATTAACGTGTCTAAATATCATCTAGTTCTATCCCAGGGAAGAGGGCTGTTGCCTACACAGACGACAAGACACAAAACGCTCAACTGTGCAAAACACGCATAAGGACATCAGTCAGGAGGAACAAGGTAAAGTGTTTTTTCTTCTCCACCATGGTCATGTAGTTTCACTCCAAGCACTGTCATATGAAATAACTGTGGAAACGACCTCCCCAACATTTTGGGTTGTTGCATTTTGCTTCAATGAATTTTAACCTTTTCTTTTAGACATTAAGAGGAAGGACACATTCACCCTTGGTAGAGATTCAGTTGTTCTATGAGATGTCAAGGTGAGAATTAACCACTTCAGGGATAAATCAATCCACATAACTGAAAAAGGGGCAATGAACAGGATATGGGGATTTTGCTAGTTATAAAGTACAATAATCATCATTACATGATCTAAGACTACTGAAGTATAAGCTGTGTCCCTGACTGATTAATTAGCAAATTCATCTTTGTAGAGTGCAGCTACTATCTATTCAGTGGCATTTCCTTAAAACAATTGTATTCCCACATTCTGAATATGGAGTGAGATCATGTAGAGAATGTTGGACTTGTAATAACTAATTGAAGGATAATAATAATCAACGAAAGTGCTTAAAAGTATCAACAAATGCCTTCAAAGTACTTGACACGTACTTTGCTTTCAAAAGTGAAACATAATTAATGCTTACGTAAGATTTCTCTTGACTTCTAAGGAGTATACTAACTCCAAGGACAAGTAACATCACAAACCATTATTTAAGTGCTGATGTTGGAGCTGCAATACTACTACCAAGACAAAAAATGATACAGGTAACACTGCTTTCAGATTTCTAAGAATTGCTAAAATAGTATGTTTACAGAGCATTCAGAGTTGAGAATATGACAAGTTCCTACCATTTCAAACACTGCCAATCTAGAACAAAAAGAAAGTACTTGAACGCCTGCAGTAATCGAACACAAACCAGAACATATCAGTGCATGACAAGGAAATGTAGTCACAAAATGATTCTACCCTTTCAAGTCCCAAAAAGGACCGAGGAACTTACCGGAGGCGATACCTGGATTTCAAACAGAGTACAATGTAGCCACTGTAGGGGAGAAGATCACAGAGAGCTCTTCTCAGATTGCTCCGAGTCAGCCCCAGCACCCTGTCCTGACTGAAGCAGACAAAGTGGTCAAACAGGTAGGTAGAAATGAGTAAGGAACAGAGAGTATGGTTATTCTTGCATTGTTTTGTTCGTCTGTCAAAGAAAAGAGTGCTTCTGACTTTTGTCAATGTTCATCTTTATTTTAGGAGAAGAACAAACGGTGGTATCACACTTTGCTCAAGTGTATGATACCATGTGTGTACAGCAGACATCACCAAAGGAACAGGAGACACCTGAGTAGAGAACAAGAATATGAAAAGACTGATGAAAAAAAGCACCAGGAGAAATCCATTGAATATGCACAATCTCGTACAGTATTTCAATGAAAAGTTTCAGTGTTGTTTTTAGTGTCGTCGTATTGCATACATTTAAAACAATGTGTCTTGTTTAATGAACAATTTCATTTACTTTAGTAAAAAGTGTTGTTTACTGTAGTCCTAGCATGGATGCAATTGTTAGAAAAAACTTGAATGAAAAACTGAATGTTTCATACAATATGGGTTTGTGTTAACCCACACACCTAAGTGAAATGTTTGATTACGTTTACAAGACATAACACATAGTTCAGTTGAGTGTGAAAGGGAACAACAGAGAAAGTCACAAACAAAACATTTGTGAAGGACTTGATGAATGTTTTTTCTTTAGAAATTACAAAAAATAAAGAATTTTTCAACAAGATGTCTTTCTATAGCGAGTTTCATTTGAGATAGTCTTTTCTTAGAAGTGCAAGAGTGGTATTCCCTACAACTTATTCCCCAATTTGATCATTCTCAGAAATTAGGAGACAGAAACCACACCTACTGTAATATTAGACCTTGTAACAAGGCAACTAGGTTTCAATGGCTTAAAAGGTGCAGAAAGAGGCTCATGTATAATGACCTCCAGTGTCCCACAGGTTTCCCAAATCATTTCTTAGAGTATGGAAAAAGAGGAAATAAAGTGTCTACAGAAAGCGTATACCCCCTTGAACTTTGTTCAGTTTGTTGCGCCAGTGCCAGAGTTTCATGCAATTAAATGAGGACCTCTTTCTCACACCACATATGTTATACTTTCAATGGGAAAAAAAGGAAATATTACAATTGTTTACATTTTCACCCACATGTTAATATTTGGTAGAAGCCCTTTTCACAGCAATTTCAGCTGTGAGTCTGTTGGTAATGGGCTCCACCACCTCTGCACCAACAAGATTTGATAATATTTGAGAATTTCAGAAGTCTGTCTGGTTTAGCTGAAGAATCAGCTAAGGTAAGTTTCAGGAAGAGCATCTGATTTCTTTCAATAAAGCAGAACAGAGAAAAAACACACAATACAAAATCATGAGAATTTGTATCCATATGACACTTTGACTCGAATACTTTTATCAGACCTACACAGAGTATATACTGTACACACTTTTTCAGCCCAGGTTTATACATTTGGAACTGCCATTTGTAGGTGTTTTTGTGTCTTAGCTCAACACTGTGAAACCTGTAGTTACAAACATGGAGGATGAAGACATGAAGACATATATTGTACCTCTGACCGGCCTACCTTCCAAGAGGTGAAAGATGAAACTTTTCCTTTATCGTCAACTCAGTGAATGTCTTTAAACTTTCGAAAACTGTAACAAAGAATAAGTTAAAAAACTTATTTTCATTGGACCCACAGAAAAGTCAAAGTTGTCCATAGAAATGCCCGTCTAAATCAGAAATCTACAGCACAAAGGCAGTGGCCTTTCGGGACATAAAAATGAAATCAGACTTTACTCGGACGAATTGACCTTGGTCACGGACATCTTGCTATCAGTCACTACAAAGATGTTTTCTCTCGTGCCATGGCTTGCCTGACTTGCTTCTTCTGCTGGATGGCTTCTGGTCGCTGGTCAGGATCGACAGCCAGCATGTCCTGGAGCAGTGTCCTTAGCTCAGTGCTTATGGCTCTATTTACTTTCAGGGGGATGTGGAACTGCAGCCAGGGGTTCTCATACAGGGCCTCTCCAACAGGCCCTGACAGACATATGCTACTGTATCGGAAACACACTTTAGTTCAATTCTAAAATATTTCTCATAGGACTGAAGGAACCATTGCCTGTTAAGAGTTAACAATTAGGTCCTCAAGAACTGTTTTATGGTTTTCTACACTCCTGGCTGGCCAAGGTCTCTTTAAGGTCTCTTAAGTGGAGGTGTAACTCATGTATCCTACATGTGATTTAGCAACATGAAAGGGAATAGCTTCTTATCGGATTATGGTCTTGGTTAACTGCCTAAGGCTGACCTAAGTGCCTAACTTTCTGACTTTCTTTATACCTTATATGTTAAGAAGCTTCTTCTGACCAATCAGAAATGTATGCTTTATGTATGAACATTTTGCTCATCAAAGTGAGTGAGAGACAAGGTTAACAGAAATTAGCCACGGCAGTAAATGACAGCATATTTTTGGGTTCTTAAATGGTCTCTACCTGGCACACCTGCAGTGCAAACTGACACACACTGTTTAGAGAAACAGCTACTCTATTACTAATATTAATGAAACATTTCTTATTCTATGGAACAAAAACAAACAGTAAAACTAAAACACAGATCTCTTAGCTTCCTATTTCATGAACCAGATGACTGAATGACCAAGCCTAACTAGTAGCCAGAACCCCAGTTAACCCTCCGTAACACAAAGTTTAACCACACGACAGGAACTCTTTCAAACTGAGTGAAAATCATAAATGGATCCATAACTTTACATCAATTTACTATGTTGTGCCAATACCTGCATTTACATTTAGAACGAATGATGTCATAGAACCAGCATCACACCAGTTCCAGGTGTCTCCAAGGAGACAACAGAACTTCAGTTGTGTTTGCTAAAATACACACTTTGAAACATACTGTAACACTTAGTTAACATGTCTGGTTTAGTTGAAGAATCGGCTAAGGTAAGTTTCAGGGTTTAATGGTGGGATGGCACCTGTGCTTTTTTCCCCCAACCGCTAGAATATGATTCGCACCAAACCCAAAAGAAATACTGCACAGTTCAGGAACTTCATCAACCTAGCAACTGTAAAATAAGCTTACAAACAACTGAATTGAAATGCCAAAAAGTTCAGAGAAAGGCACAAACTATGTTTACTTGGGGTTTACAAAATTAAAGCTAACTAAAACTGTAATGATAAACAATCATGCTGCCAATGGACAGAGAAATATCATGTTTTTTGAATAATGTATTATTTGTTACATAGGAACCCAGTATAAGGGAATCCCTTGCGATCCTGTCTGCAGAGATAAAGGTAAGTATTGTTTTCTCTTTAGCTCTGTCACTCCAAGAAATATAATGAACATAAATATATTTGCCAATCTTTTCATAGTAATCCAAACAACTCTGCGTGTATCTGACATTTGTAATATTTATCTACCGCAGTATAACTCTTCTGGCAAGGCGATTGGTATTGTACCTTGAAAGAAAACTGATTGGAAATGACATGTACTCTATGGTTTCTATTGATGTCAAGTGGCAAATGTTGACTGGTGATGTTATGTGAATCTTAGGAAATGGTCATTTTTCAATCGAGTCTATGTTTCTCAGAATTTGAGACAGAGAGGTCAATCTCTGCAATCCGAGCTGAGGGCATTTCTTGGAATGGAAAGGTAAGAGCAACGTGTTCTTTGATATTCTCTTAAGACTCTTCGCCAGATTTGACGATGAAAAATGTAAATAATAATAACAAACATTATTTTATATAGTGCCTTGAAAGGTGGCTTCTTTACAGAATGACAAAACCAACTACAATAAATAATACACAAGATATGCATGATGACAATACACAGTTAGAGGAGACAGTAGATGGTCATTGTCAGTGTATTCTGAAGGTAGTTTTCCAATTTTTTGGAACGGGGTAAAAGAGGCCACCTCTACTAGAATCTTTGTCCTAACCAAAAATGTAACAAAGTATAATAATAATATTAAAAATAATAATGATAAACTTTATCTATAGAGCACCTTTCGTACAAATAGTGCTTTGGTGCTTTAAAAACCAAGCGTAAAAATAAAATATTAAAATTGAGAGATATACTTTCAGTTGTAAAGGAAAATACAGCAATACAGTAAAGCAACATACATGTCAATTAAATAAATAAAAATTAGGAAAGTCGTAATAAAATAAGAACAATTAAAGAGAACTAAAAAAAGAAACAGAAATAGAAAGAACAAAGAACCACTTTAACTAAAAGCAACATTTTCAAATGTTTTTTAAAACAATGTACCGAGCTTGACTGCCTAATAAAAAGTGGAAGTGAGTTTCATAATTTAGAAGCATAAAAACAAAAAGCAGCCTCTCCACTCTTTCTGCATTTCACATGTGGTATTTGCAGTAGGCCAGTATGTGCAGATCTCAGGTCACGTATACGAACATATGAAGACAGACATTCAGTAAGGTACAGACGTGCTAGGTCGCTTAAAGCTTTAAAAACAAGTAAAAGAACTTTCAAATTTATCCTAGATAATACAGGTGACCAGTGAAGTTTTTTCAAAACAGGAATGATATTCTCTTTCTTGTATTTGTTAGGATCTGTGCTACTGCATTTCAAACAAGTAGTAAGGGATTTATTGCTTTCTTGGGAAGCCCACAAAACAGAGCATTATAATCATATCCACATCAATGTGAGCAATGGAGAAGTCAAATTAACGTGTCTAAATATCATCTAGTTCTATCCCAGGGAAGAGGGCTGTTGCCTACACAGACGACAAGACACAAAACGCTCAACTGTGCAAAACACGCATAAGGACATCAGTCAGGAGGAACAAGGTAAAGTGTTTTTTCTTCTCCACCATGGTCATGTAGTTTCACTCCAAGCACTGTCATATGAAATAACTGTGGAAACGACCTCCCCAACATTTTGGGTTGTTGCATTTTGCTTCAATGAATTTTAACCTTTTCTTTTAGACATTAAGAGGAAGGACACATTCACCCTTGGTAGAGATTCAGTTGTTCTATGAGATGTCAAGGTGAGAATTAACCACTTCAGGGATAAGTCAATCCACATAACTGAAAAAGGGGCAATGAACAGGATATGGGGATTTTGCTAGTTATAAAGTACAATAATCATCATTACATGATCTAAGACTACTGAAGTATAAGCTGTGTCCCTGACTGATTAATTAGCAAATTCATCTTTGTAGAGTGCAGCTACTATCTATTCAGTGGCATTTCCTTAAAACAATTGTATTCCCACATTCTGAATATGGAGTGAGATCATGTAGAGAATGTTGGACTTGTAATAACTAATTGAAGGATAATAATAATCAACGAAAGTGCTTAAAAGTATCAACAAATGCCTTCAAAGTACTTGACACGTACTTTGCTTTCAAAAGTGAAACATAATTAATGCTTACGTAAGATTTCTCTTGACTTCTAAGGAGTATACTAACTCCAAGGACAAGTAACATCACAAACCATTATTTAAGTGCTGATGTTGGAGCTGCAATACTACTACCAAGACAAAAAATGATACAGGTAACACTGCTTTCAGATTTCTAAGAATTGCTAAAATAGTATGTTTACAGAGCATTCAGAGTTGAGAATATGACAAGTTCCTACCATTTCAAACACTGCCAATCTAGAACAAAAAGAAAGTACTTGAACGCCTGCAGTAATCGAACACAAACCAGAACATATCAGTGCATGACAAGGAAATGTAGTCACAAAATGATTCTACCCTTTCAAGTCCCAAAAAGGACCGAGGAACTTACCGGAGGCGATACCTGGATTTCAAACAGAGTACAATGTAGCCACTGTAGGGGAGAAGATCACAGAGAGCTCTTCTCAGATTGCTCCGAGTCAGCCCCAGCACCCTGTCCTGACTGAAGCAGACAAAGTGGTCAAACAGGTAGGTAGAAATGAGTAAGGAACAGAGAGTATGGTTATTCTTGCATTGTTTTGTTCGTCTGTCAAAGAAAAGAGTGCTTCTGACTTTTGTCAATGTTCATCTTTATTTTAGGAGAAGAACAAACGGTGGTATCACACTTTGCTCAAGTGTATGATACCATGTGTGTACAGCAGACATCACCAAAGGAACAGGAGACACCTGAGTAGAGAACAAGAATATGAAAAGACTGATGAAAAAAAGCACCAGGAGAAATCCATTGAATATGCACAATCTCGTACAGTATTTCAATGAAAAGTTTCAGTGTTGTTTTTAGTGTCGTCGTATTGCATACATTTAAAACAATGTGTCTTGTTTAATGAACAATTTCATTTACTTTAGTAAAAAGTGTTGTTTACTGTAGTCCTAGCATGGATGCAATTGTTAGAAAAAACTTGAATGAAAAACTGAATGTTTCATACAATATGGGTTTGTGTTAACCCACACACCTAAGTGAAATGTTTGATTACGTTTACAAGACATAACACATAGTTCAGTTGAGTGTGAAAGGGAACAACAGAGAAAGTCACAAACAAAACATTTGTGAAGGACTTGATGAATGTTTTTTCTTTAGAAATGACAAAAAATAAAGAATTTTTCAACAAGATGTCTTTCTATAGCGAGTTTCATTTGAGATAGTCTTTTCTTAGAAGTGCAAGAGTGGTATTCCCTACAACTTATTCCCCAATTTGATCATTCTCAGAAATTAGGAGACAGAAACCACACCTACTGTAATATTAGACCTTGTAACAAGGCAACTAGGTTTCAATGGCTTAAAAGGTGCAGAAAGAGGCTCATGTATAATGACCTCCAGTGTCCCACAGGTTTCCCAAATCATTTCTTAGAGTATGGAAAAAGAGGAAATAAAGTGTCTACAGAAAGCGTATACCCCCTTGAACTTTGTTCAGTTTGTTGCGCCAGTGCCAGAGTTTCATGCAATTAAATGAGGACCTCTTTCTCACACCACATATGTTATACTTTCAATGGGAAAAAAAGGAAATATTACAATTGTTTACATTTTCACCCACATGTTAATATTTGGTAGAAGCCCTTTTCACAGCAATTTCAGCTGTGAGTCTGTTGGTAATGGGCTCCACCACCTCTGCACCAACAAGATTTGATAATATTTGAGAATTTCAGAAGTCTGTCTGGTTTAGCTGAAGAATCAGCTAAGGTAAGTTTCAGGAAGAGCATCTGATTTCTTTCAATAAAGCAGAACAGAGAAAAAACACACAATACAAAATCATGAGAATTTGTATCCATATGACACTTTGACTCGAATACTTTTATCAGACCTACACAGAGTATATACTGTACACACTTTTTCAGCCCAGGTTTATACATTTGGAACTGCCATTTGTAGGTGTTTTTGTGTCTTAGCTCAACACTGTGAAACCTGTAGTTACAAACATGGAGGATGAAGACATGAAGACATATATTGTACCTCTGACCGGCCTACCTTCCAAGAGGTGAAAGATGAAACTTTTCCTTTATCGTCAACTCAGTGAATGTCTTTAAACTTTCGAAAACTGTAACAAAGAATAAGTTAAAAAACTTATTTTCATTGGACCCACAGAAAAGTCAAAGTTGTCCATAGAAATGCCCGTCTAAATCAGAAATCTACAGCACAAAGGCAGTGGCCTTTCGGGACATAAAAATGAAATCAGACTTTACTCGGACGAATTGACCTTGGTCACGGACATCTTGCTATCAGTCACTACAAAGATGTTTTCTCTCGTGCCATGGCTTGCCTGACTTGCTTCTTCTGCTGGATGGCTTCTGGTCGCTGGTCAGGATCGACAGCCAGCATGTCCTGGAGCAGTGTCCTTAGCTCAGTGCTTATGGCTCTATTTACTTTCAGGGGGATGTGGAACTGCAGCCAGGGGTTCTCATACAGGGCCTCTCCAACAGGCCCTGACAGACATATGCTACTGTATCGGAAACACACTTTAGTTCAATTCTAAAATATTTCTCATAGGACTGAAGGAACCATTGCCTGTTAAGAGTTAACAATTAGGTCCTCAAGAACTGTTTTATGGTTTTCTACACTCCTGGCTGGCCAAGGTCTCTTTAAGGTCTCTTAAGTGGAGGTGTAACTCATGTATCCTACATGTGATTTAGCAACATGAAAGGGAATAGCTTCTTATCGGATTATGGTCTTGGTTAACTGCCTAAGGCTGACCTAAGTGCCTAACTTTCTGACTTTCTTTATACCTTATATGTTAAGAAGCTTCTTCTGACCAATCAGAAATGTATGCTTTATGTATGAACATTTTGCTCATCAAAGTGAGTGAGAGACAAGGTTAACAGAAATTAGCCACGGCAGTAAATGACAGCATATTTTTGGGTTCTTAAATGGTCTCTACCTGGCACACCTGCAGTGCAAACTGACACACACTGTTTAGAGAAACAGCTACTCTATTACTAATATTAATGAAACATTTCTTATTCTATGGAACAAAAACAAACAGTAAAACTAAAACACAGATCTCTTAGCTTCCTATTTCATGAACCAGATGACTGAATGACCAAGCCTAACTAGTAGCCAGAACCCCAGTTAACCCTCCGTAACACAAAGTTTAACCACACGACAGGAACTCTTTCAAACTGAGTGAAAATCATAAATAGATCCATAACTTTACATCAATTTACTATGTTGTGCCAATACCTGCATTTACATTTAGAACGAATGATGTCATAGAACCGGCATCACACCAGTTCCAGGTGTCTCCAAGGAGACAACAGAACTTCAGTTGTGTTTGCTAAAATACACACTTTGAAACATACTGTAACACTTAGTTAACATGTCTGGTTTAGTTGAAGAATCGGCTAAGGTAAGTTTCAGGGTTTAATGGTGGGATGGCACCTGTGCTTTTTTCCCCCAACCGCTAGAATATGATTCGCACCAAACCCAAAAGAAATACTGCACAGTTCAGGAACTTCATCAACCTAGCAACTGTAAAATAAGCTTACAAACAACTGAATTGAAATGCCAAAAAGTTCAGAGAAAGGCACAAACTATGTTTACTTGGGGTTTACAAAATTAAAGCTAACTAAAACTGTAATGATAAACAATCATGCTGCCAATGGACAGAGAAATATCATGTTTTTTGAATAATGTATTATTTGTTACATAGGAACCCAGTATAAGGGAATCCCTTGCGATCCTGTCTGCAGAGATAAAGGTAAGTATTGTTTTCTCTTTAGCTCTGTCACTCCAAGAAATATAATGAACATAAATATATTTGCCAATCTTTTCATAGTAATCCAAACAACTCTGCGTGTATCTGACATTTGTAATATTTATCTACCGCAGTATAACTCTTCTGGCAAGGCGATTGGTATTGTACCTTGAAAGAAAACTGATTGGAAATGACATGTACTCTATGGTTTCTATTGATGTCAAGTGGCAAATGTTGACTGGTGATGTTATGTGAATCTTAGGAAATGGTCATTTTTCAATCGAGTCTATGTTTCTCAGAATTTGAGACAGAGAGGTCAA
The DNA here is from genome assembly GCF_040954835.1 of Lepisosteus oculatus. NCBI lineage: Eukaryota > Metazoa > Chordata > Actinopteri > Semionotiformes > Lepisosteidae > Lepisosteus > Lepisosteus oculatus. The sequence continues at coordinate 1,097,995 of NW_027167956.1, read as the reverse complement.
TCTCTGCAATCCGAGCTGAGGGCATTTCTTGGAATGGAAAGGTAAGAGCAACGTGTTCTTTGATATTCTCTTAAGACTCTTCGCCAGATTTGACGATGAAAAATGTAAATAATAATAACAAACATTATTTTATATAGTGCCTTGAAAGGTGGCTTCTTTACAGAATGACAAAACCAACTACAATAAATAATACACAAGATATGCATGATGACAATACACAGTTAGAGGAGACAGTAGATGGTCATTGTCAGTGTATTCTGAAGGTAGTTTTCCAATTTTTTGGAACGGGGTAAAAGAGGCCACCTCTACTAGAATCTTTGTCCTAACCAAAAATGTAACAAAGTATAATAATAATATTAAAAATAATAATGATAAACTTTATCTATAGAGCACCTTTCGTACAAATAGTGCTTTGGTGCTTTAAAAACCAAGCGTAAAAATAAAATATTAAAATTGAGAGATATACTTTCAGTTGTAAAGGAAAATACAGCAATACAGTAAAGCAACATACATGTCAATTAAATAAATAAAAATTAGGAAAGTCGTAATAAAATAAGAACAATTAAAGAGAACTAAAAAAAGAAACAGAAATAGAAAGAACAAAGAACCACTTTAACTAAAAGCAACATTTTCAAATGTTTTTTAAAACAATGTACCGAGCTTGACTGCCTAATAAAAAGTGGAAGTGAGTTTCATAATTTAGAAGCATAAAAACAAAAAGCAGCCTCTCCACTCTTTCTGCATTTCACATGTGGTATTTGCAGTAGGCCAGTATGTGCAGATCTCAGGTCACGTATACGAACATATGAAGACAGACATTCAGTAAGGTACAGACGTGCTAGGTCGCTTAAAGCTTTAAAAACAAGTAAAAGAACTTTCAAATTTATCCTAGATAATACAGGTGACCAGTGAAGTTTTTTCAAAACAGGAATGATATTCTCTTTCTTGTATTTGTTAGGATCTGTGCTACTGCATTTCGAACAAGTAGTAAGGGATTTATTGCTTTCTTGGGAAGCCCACAAAACAGAGCATTATAATCATATCCACATCAATGTGAGCAATGGAGAAGTCAAATTAACGTGTCTAAATATCATCTAGTTCTATCCCAGGGAAGAGGGCTGTTGCCTACACAGACGACAAGACACAAAACGCTCAACTGTGCAAAACACGCATAAGGACATCAGTCAGGAGGAACAAGGTAAAGTGTTTTTTCTTCTCCACCATGGTCATGTAGTTTCACTCCAAGCACTGTCATATGAAATAACTGTGGAAACGACCTCCCCAACATTTTGGGTTGTTGCATTTTGCTTCAATGAATTTTAACCTTTTCTTTTAGACATTAAGAGGAAGGACACATTCACCCTTGGTAGAGATTCAGTTGTTCTATGAGATGTCAAGGTGAGAATTAACCACTTCAGGGATAAGTCAATCCACATAACTGAAAAAGGGGCAATGAACAGGATATGGGGATTTTGCTAGTTATAAAGTACAATAATCATCATTACATGATCTAAGACTACTGAAGTATAAGCTGTGTCCCTGACTGATTAATTAGCAAATTCATCTTTGTAGAGTGCAGCTACTATCTATTCAGTGGCATTTCCTTAAAACAATTGTATTCCCACATTCTGAATATGGAGTGAGATCATGTAGAGAATGTTGGACTTGTAATAACTAATTGAAGGATAATAATAATCAACGAAAGTGCTTAAAAGTATCAACAAATGCCTTCAAAGTACTTGACACGTACTTTGCTTTCAAAAGTGAAACATAATTAATGCTTACGTAAGATTTCTCTTGACTTCTAAGGAGTATACTAACTCCAAGGACAAGTAACATCACAAACCATTATTTAAGTGCTGATGTTGGAGCTGCAATACTACTACCAAGACAAAAAATGATACAGGTAACACTGCTTTCAGATTTCTAAGAATTGCTAAAATAGTATGTTTACAGAGCATTCAGAGTTGAGGATATGACAAGTTCCTACCATTTCAAACACTGCCAATCTAGAACAAAAAGAAAGTACTTGAACGCCTGCAGTAATCGAACACAAACCAGAACATATCAGTGCATGACAAGGAAATGTAGTCACAAAATGATTCTACCCTTTCAAGTCCCAAAAAGGACCGAGGAACTTACCGGAGGCGATACCTGGATTTCAAACAGAGTACAATGTAGCCACTGTAGGGGAGAAGATCACAGAGAGCTCTTCTCAGATTGCTCCGAGTCAGCCCCAGCACCCTGTCCTGACTGAAGCAGACAAAGTGGTCAAACAGGTAGGTAGAAATGAGTAAGGAACAGAGAGTATGGTTATTCTTGCATTGTTTTGTTCGTCTGTCAAAGAAAAGAGTGCTTCTGACTTTTGTCAATGTTCATCTTTATTTTAGGAGAAAAACAAACGGTGGTATCACACTTTGCTCAAGTGTATGATACCATGTGTGTACAGCAGACATCACCAAAGGAACAGGAGACACCTGAGTAGAGAACAAGAATATGAAAAGACTGATGAAAAAAAGCACCAGGAGAAATCCATTGAATATGCACAATCTCGTACAGTATTTCAATGAAAAGTTTCAGTGTTGTTTTTAGTGTCGTCGTATTGCATACATTTAAAACAATGTGTCTTGTTTAATGAACAATTTCATTTACTTTAGTAAAAAGTGTTGTTTACTGTAGTCCTAGCATGGATGCAATTGTTAGAAAAAACTTGAATGAAAAACTGAATGTTTCATACAATATGGGTTTGTGTTAACCCACACACCTAAGTGAAATGTTTGATTACGTTTACAAGACATAACACATAGTTCAGTTGAGTGTGAAAGGGAATAACAGAGAAAGTCACAAACAAAACATTTGTGAAGGACTTGATGAATGTTTTTTCTTTAGAAATGACAAAAAATAAAGAATTTTTCAACAAGATGTCTTTCTATAGCGAGTTTCATTTGAGATAGTCTTTTCTTAGAAGTGCAAGAGTGGTATTCCCTACAACTTATTCCCCAATTTGATCATTCTCAGAAATTAGGAGACAGAAACCACACCTACTGTAATATTAGACCTTGTAACAAGGCAACTAGGTTTCAATGGCTTAAAAGGTGCAGAAAGAGGCTCATGTATAATGACCTCCAGTGTCCCACAGGTTTCCCAAATCATTTCTTAGAGTATGGAAAAAGAGGAAATAAAGTGTCTACAGAAAGCGTATACCCCCTTGAACTTTGTTCAGTTTGTTGCGCCAGTGCCAGAGTTTCATGCAATTAAATGAGGACCTCTTTCTCACACCACATATGTTATACTTTCAATGGGAAAAAAAGGAAATATTACAATTGTTTACATTTTCACCCACATGTTAATATTTGGTAGAAGCCCTTTTCACAGCAATTTCAGCTGTGAGTCTGTTGGTAATGGGCTCCACCACCTCTGCACCAACAAGATTTGATAATATTTGAGATTTTCAGAAGTCTGTCTGGTTTAGCTGAAGAATCAGCTAAGGTAAGTTTCAGGAAGAGCATCTGATTTCTTTCAATAAAGCAGAACAGAGAAAAAACACACAATACAAAATCATGAGAATTTGTATCCATATGACACTTTGACTCGAATACTTTTATCAGACCTACACAGAGTATATACTGTACACACTTTTTCAGCCCAGGTTTATACATTTGGAACTGCCATTTGTAGGTGTTTTTGTGTCTTAGCTCAACACTGTGAAACCTGTAGTTACAAACATGGAGGATGAAGACATGAAGACATATATTGTACCTCTGACCGGCCTACCTTCCAAGAGGTGAAAGATGAAACTTTTCCTTTATCGTCAACTCAGTGAATGTCTTTAAACTTTCGAAAACTGTAACAAAGAATAAGTTAAAAAACTTATTTTCATTGGACCCACAGAAAAGTCAAAGTTGTCCATAGAAATGCCCGTCTAAATCAGAAATCTACAGCACAAAGGCAGTGGCCTTTCGGGACATAAAAATGAAATCAGACTTTACTCGGACGAATTGACCTTGGTCACGGACATCTTGCTATCAGTCACTACAAAGATGTTTTCTCTCGTGCCATGGCTTGCCTGACTTGCTTCTTCTGCTGGATGGCTTCTGGTCGCTGGTCAGGATCGACAGCCAGCATGTCCTGGAGCAGTGTCCTTAGCTCAGTGCTTATGGCTCTATTTACTTTCAGGGGGATGTGGAACTGCAGCCAGGGGTTCTCATACAGGGCCTCTCCAACAGGCCCTGACAGACATATGCTACTGTATCGGAAACACACTTTAGTTCAATTCTAAAATATTTCTCATAGGACTGAAGGAACCTTTGCCTGTTAAGAGTTAACAATTAGGTCCTCAAGAACTGTTTTATGGTTTTCTACACTCCTGGCTGGCCAAGGTCTCTTTAAGGTCTCTTAAGTGGAGGTGTAACTCATGTATCCTACATGTGATTTAGCAACATGAAAGGGAATAGCTTCTTATCGGATTATGGTCTTGGTTAACTGCCTAAGGCTGACCTAAGTGCCTAACTTTCTGACTTTCTTTATACCTTATATGTTAAGAAGCTTCTTCTGACCAATCAGAAATGTATGCTTTATGTATGAACATTTTGCTCATCAAAGTGAGTGAGAGACAAGGTTAACAGAAATTAGCCACGGCAGTAAATGACAGCATATTTTTGGGTTCTTAAATGGTCTCTACCTGGCACACCTGCAGTGCAAACTGACACACACTGTTTAGAGAAACAGCTACTCTATTACTAATATTAATGAAACATTTCTTATTCTATGGAACAAAAACAAACAGTAAAACTAAATACAGATCTCTTAGCTTCCTATTTCATGAACCAGATGACTGAATGACCAAGCCTAACTAGTAGCCAGAACCCCAGTTAACCCTCCGTAACACAAAGTTTAACCACACGACAGGAACTCTTTCAAACTGAGTGAAAATCATAAATAGATCCATAACTTTACATCAATTTACTATGTTGTGCCAATACCTGCATTTACATTTAGAACGAATGATGTCATAGAACCAGCATCACACCAGTTCCAGGTGTCTCCAAGGAGACAACAGAACTTCAGTTGTGTTTGCTAAAATACACACTTTGAAACATACTGTAACACTTAGTTAACATGTCTGGTTTAGTTGAAGAATCGGCTAAGGTAAGTTTCAGGGTTTAATGGTGGGATGGCACCTGTGCTTTTTTCCCCCAACCGCTAGAATATGATTCGCACCAAACCCAAAAGAAATACTGCACAGTTCAGGAACTTCATCAACCTAGCAACTGTAAAATAAGCTTACAAACAACTGAATTGAAATGCCAAAAAGTTCAGAGAAAGGCACAAACTATGTTTACTTGGGGTTTACAAAATTAAAGCTAACTAAAACTGTAATGATAAACAATCATGCTGCCAATGGACAGAGAAATATCATGTTTTTTGAATAATGTATTATTTGTTACATAGGAACCCAGTATAAGGGAATCCCTTGCGATCCTGTCTGCAGAGATAAAGGTAAGTATTGTTTTCTCTTTAGCTCTGTCACTCCAAGAAATATAATGAACATAAATATATTTGCCAATCTTTTCATAGTAATCCAAACAACTCTGCGTGTATCTGACATTTGTAATATTTATCTACCGCAGTATAACTCTTCTGGCAAGGCGATTGGTATTGTACCTTGAAAGAAAACTGATTGGAAATGACATGTACTCTATGGTTTCTATTGATGTCAAGTGGCAAATGTTGACTGGTGATGTTATGTGAATCTTAGGAAATGGTCATTTTTCAATCGAGTCTATGTTTCTCAGAATTTGAGACAGAGAGGTCAATCTCTGCAATCCGAGCTGAGGGCATTTCTTGGAATGGAAAGGTAAGAGCAACGTGTTCTTTGATATTCTCTTAAGACTCTTCGCCAGATTTGACGATGAAAAATGTAAATAATAATAACAAACATTATTTTATATAGTGCCTTGAAAGGTGGCTTCTTTACAGAATGACAAAACCAACTACAATAAATAATACACAAGATATGCATGATGACAATACACAGTTAGAGGAGACAGTAGATGGTCATTGTCAGTGTATTCTGAAGGTAGTTTTCCAATTTTTTGGAACGGGGTAAAAGAGGCCACCTCTACTAGAATCTTTGTCCTAACCAAAAATGTAACAAAGTATAATAATAATATTAAAAATAATAATGATAAACTTTATCTATAGAGCACCTTTCATACAAATAGTGCTTTGGTGCTTTAAAAACCAAGCGTAAAAATAAAATATTAAAATTGAGAGATATACTTTCAGTTGTAAAGGAAAATACAGCAATACAGTAAAGCAACATACATGTCAATTAAATAAATAAAAATTAGGAAAGTCGTAATAAAATAAGAACAATTAAAGAGAACTAAAAAAAGAAACAGAAATAGAAAGAACAAAGAACCACTTTAACTAAAAGCAACATTTTCAAATGTTTTTTAAAACAATGTACCGAGCTTGACTGCCTAATAAAAAGTGGAAGTGAGTTTCATAATTTAGAAGCATAAAGACAAAAAGCAGCCTCTCCACTCTTTCTGCATTTCACATGTGGTATTTGCAGTAGGCCAGTATGTGCAGATCTCAGGTCACGTATACGAACATATGAAGACAGACATTCAGTAAGGTACAGACGTGCTAGGTCGCTTAAAGCTTTAAAAACAAGTAAAAGAACTTTCAAATTTATCCTAGATAATACAGGTGACCAGTGAAGTTTTTTCAAAACAGGAATGATATTCTCTTTCTTGTATTTGTTAGGATCTGTGCTACTGCATTTCGAACAAGTAGTAAGGGATTTATTGTTTTCTTGGGAAGCCCACAAAACAGAGCATTATAATCATATCCACATCAATGTGAGCAATGGAGAAGTCAAATTAACGTGTCTAAATATCATCTAGTTCTATCCCAGGGAAGAGGGCTGTTGCCTACACAGACGACAAGACACAAAACGCTCAACTGTGCAAAACACGCATAAGGACATCAGTCAGGAGGAACAAGGTAAAGTGTTTTTTCTTCTCCACCATGGTCATGTAGTTTCACTCCAAGCACTGTCATATGAAATAACTGTGGAAACGACCTCCCCAACATTTTGGGTTGTTGCATTTTGCTTCAATGAATTTTAACCTTTTCTTTTAGACATTAAGAGGAAGGACACATTCACCCTTGGTAGAGATTCAGTTGTTCTATGAGATGTCAAGGTGAGAATTAACCACTTCAGGGATAAGTCAATCCACATAACTGAAAAAGGGGCAATGAACAGGATATGGGGATTTTGCTAGTTATAAAGTACAATAATCATCATTACATGATCTAAGACTACTGAAGTATAAGCTGTGTTCCTGACTGATTAATTAGCAAATTCATCTTTGTAGAGTGCAGCTACTATCTATTCAGTGGCATTTCCTTAAAACAATTGTATTCCCACATTCTGAATATGGAGTGAGATCATGTAGAGAATGTTGGACTTGTAATAACTAATTGAAGGATAATAATAATCAACGAAAGTGCTTAAAAGTATCAACAAATGCCTTCAAAGTACTTGACACGTACTTTGCTTTCAAAAGTGAAACATAATTAATGCTTACGTAAGATTTCTCTTGACTTCTAAGGAGTATACTAACTCCAAGGACAAGTAACATCACAAACCATTATTTAAGTGCTGATGTTGGAGCTGCAATACTACTACCAAGACAAAAAATGATACAGGTAACACTGCTTTCAGATTTCTAAGAATTGCTAAAATAGTATGTTTACAGAGCATTCAGAGTTGAGAATATGACAAGTTCCTACCATTTCAAACACTGCCAATCTAGAACAAAAAGAAAGTACTTGAACGCCTGCAGTAATCGAACACAAACCAGAACATATCAGTGCATGACAAGGAAATGTAGTCACAAAATGATTCTACCCTTTCAAGTCCCAAAAAGGACCGAGGAACTTACCGGAGGCGATACCTGGATTTCAAACAGAGTACAATGTAGCCACTGTAGGGGAGAAGATCACAGAGAGCTCTTCTCAGATTGCTCCGAGTCAGCCCCAGCACCCTGTCCTGACTGAAGCAGACAAAGTGGTCAAACAGGTAGGTAGAAATGAGTAAGGAACAGAGAGTATGGTTATTCTTGCATTGTTTTGTTCGTCTGTCAAAGAAAAGAGTGCTTCTGACTTTTGTCAATGTTCATCTTTATTTTAGGAGAAGAACAAACGGTGGTATCACACTTTGCTCAAGTGTATGATACCATGTGTGTACAGCAGACATCACCAAAGGAACAGGAGACACCTGAGTAGAGAACAAGAATATGAAAAGACTGATGAAAAAAAGCACCAGGAGAAATCCATTGAATATGCACAATCTCGTACAGTATTTCAATGAAAAGTTTCAGTGTTGTTTTTAGTGTCGTCGTATTGCATACATTTAAAACAATGTGTCTTGTTTAATGAACAATTTCATTTACTTTAGTAAAAAGTGTTGTTTACTGTAGTCCTAGCATGGATGCAATTGTTAGAAAAAACTTGAATGAAAAACTGAATGTTTCATACAATATGGGTTTGTGTTAACCCACACACCTAAGTGAAATGTTTGATTACGTTTACAAGACATAACACATAGTTCAGTTGAGTGTGAAAGGGAACAACAGAGAAAGTCACAAACAAAACATTTGTGAAGGACTTGATGAATGTTTTTTCTTTAGAAATGACAAAAAATAAAGAATTTTTCAACAAGATGTCTTTCTATAGCGAGTTTCATTTGAGATAGTCTTTTCTTAGAAGTGCAAGAGTGGTATTCCCTACAACTTATTCCCCAATTTGATCATTCTCAGAAATTAGGAGACAGAAACCACACCTACTGTAATATTAGACCTTGTAACAAGGCAACTAGGTTTCAATGGCTTAAAAGGTGCAGAAAGAGGCTCATGTATAATGACCTCCAGTGTCCCACAGGTTTCCCAAATCATTTCTTAGAGTATGGAAAAAGAGGAAATAAAGTGTCTACAGAAAGCGTATACCCCCTTGAACTTTGTTCAGTTTGTTGCGCCAGTGCCAGAGTTTCATGCAATTAAATGAGGACCTCTTTCTCACACCACATATGTTATACTTTCAATGGGAAAAAAAGGAAATATTACAATTGTTTACATTTTCACCCACATGTTAATATTTGGTAGAAGCCCTTTTCACAGCAATTTCAGCTGTGAGTCTGTTGGTAATGGGCTCCACCACCTCTGCACCAACAAGATTTGATAATATTTGAGAATTTCAGAAGTCTGTCTGGTTTAGCTGAAGAATCAGCTAAGGTAAGTTTCAGGAAGAGCATCTGATTTCTTTCAATAAAGCAGAACAGAGAAAAAACACACAATACAAAATCATGAGAATTTGTATCCATATGACACTTTGACTCGAATACTTTTATCAGACCTACACAGAGTATATACTGTACACACTTTTTCAGCCCAGGTTTATACATTTGGAACTGCCATTTGTAGGTGTTTTTGTGTCTTAGCTCAACACTGTGAAACCTGTAGTTACAAACATGGAGGATGAAGACATGAAGACATATATTGTACCTCTGACCGGCCTACCTTCCAAGAGGTGAAAGATGAAACTTTTCCTTTATCGTCAACTCAGTGAATGTCTTTAAACTTTCGAAAACTGTAACAAAGAATAAGTTAAAAAACTTATTTTCATTGGACCCACAGAAAAGTCAAAGTTGTCCATAGAAATGCCCGTCTAAATCAGAAATCTACAGCACAAAGGCAGTGGCCTTTCGGGACATAAAAATGAAATCAGACTTTACTCGGACGAATTGACCTTGGTCACGGACATCTTGCTATCAGTCACTACAAAGATGTTTTCTCTCGTGCCATGGCTTGCCTGACTTGCTTCTTCTGCTGGATGGCTTCTGGTCGCTGGTCAGGATCGACAGCCAGCATGTCCTGGAGCAGTGTCCTTAGCTCAGTGCTTATGGCTCTATTTACTTTCAGGGGGATGTGGAACTGCAGCCAGGGGTTCTCATCCAGGGCCTCTCCAACAGGCCCTGACAGACATATGCTACTGTATCGGAAACACACTTTAGTTCAATTCTAAAATATTTCTCATAGGACTGAAGGAACCTTTGCCTGTTAAGAGTTAACAATTAGGTCCTCAAGAACTGTTTTATGGTTTTCTACACTCCTGGCTGGCCAAGGTCTCTTTAAGGTCTCTTAAGTGGAGGTGTAACTCATGTATCCTACATGTGATTTAGCAACATGAAAGGGAATAGCTTCTTATCGGATTATGGTCTTGGTTAACTGCCTAAGGCTGACCTAAGTGCCTAACTTTCTGACTTTCTTTATACCTTATATGTTAAGAAGCTTCTTCTGACCAATCAGAAATGTATGCTTTATGTATGAACATTTTGCTCATCAAAGTGAGTGAGAGACAAGGTTAACAGAAATTAGCCACGGCAGTAAATGACAGCATATTTTTGGGTTCTTAAATGGTCTCTACCTGGCACACCTGCAGTGCAAACTGACACACACTGTTTAGAGAAACAGCTACTCTATTACTAATATTAATGAAACATTTCTTATTCTATGGAACAAAAACAAACAGTAAAACTAAAACACAGATCTCTTAGCTTCCTATTTCATGAACCAGATGACTGAATGACCAAGCCTAACTAGTAGCCAGAACCCCAGTTAACCCTCCGTAACACAAAGTTTAACCACACGACAGGAACTCTTTCACACTGAGTGAAAATCATAAATAGATCCATAACTTTACATCAATTTACTATGTTGTGCCAATACCTGCATTTACATTTAGAACGAATGATGTCATAGAACCAGCATCACACCAGTTCCAGGTGTCTCCAAGGAGACAACAGAACTTCAGTTGTGTTTGCTAAAATACACACTTTGAAACATACTGTAACACTTAGTTAACATGTCTGGTTTAGTTGAAGAATCGGCTAAGGTAAGTTTCAGGGTTTAATGGTGGGATGGCACCTGTGCTTTTTTCCCCCAACCGCTAGAATATGATTCGCACCAAACCCAAAAGAAATACTGCACAGTTCAGGAACTTCATCAACCTAGCAACTGTAAAATAAGCTTACAAACAACTGAATTGAAATGCCAAAAAGTTCAGAGAAAGGCACAAACTATGTTTACTTGGGGTTTACAAAATTAAAGCTAACTAAAACTGTAATGATAAACAATCATGCTGCCAATGGACAGAGAAATATCATGTTTTTTGAATAATGTATTATTTGTTACATAGGAACCCAGTATAAGGGAATCCCTTGCGATCCTGTCTGCAGAGATAAAGGTAAGTATTGTTTTCTCTTTAGCTCTGTCACTCCAAGAAATATAATGAACATAAATATATTTGCCAATCTTTTCATAGTAATCCAAACAACTCTGCGTGTATCTGACATTTGTAATATTTATCTACCGCAGTATAACTCTTCTGGCAAGGCGATTGGTATTGTACCTTGAAAGAAAACTGATTGGAAATGACATGTACTCTATGGTTTCTATTGATGTCAAGTGGCAAATGTTGACTGGGGATGTTATGTGAATCTTAGGAAATGGTCATTTTTCAATCGAGTCTATGTTTCTCAGAATTTGAGACAGAGAGGTCAATCTCTGCAATCCGAGCTGAGGGCATTTCTTGGAATGGAAAGGTAAGAGCAACGTGTTCTTTGATATTCTCTTAAGACTCTTCGCCAGATTTGACGATGAAAAATGTAAATAATAATAACAAACATTATTTTATATAGTGCCTTGAAAGGTGGCTTCTTTACAGAATGACAAAACCAACTACAAAAAATAATACACATGATATGCATGATGACAATACACAGTTAGAGGAGACAGTAGATGGTCATTGTCAGTGTATTCTGAAGGTAGTTTTCCAATTTTTTGGAACGGGGTAAAAGAGGCCACCTCTACTAGAATCTTTGTCCTAACCAAAAATGTAACAAAGTATAATAATAATATTAAAAATAATAATGATAAACTTTATCTATAGAGCACCTTTCATACAAATAGTGCTTTGGTGCTTTAAAAACCAAGCGTAAAAATAAAATATTAAAATTGAGAGATATACTTTCAGTTGTAAAGGAAAATACAGCAATAAAGTAAAGCAACATACATGTCAATTAAATAAATAAAAATTAGGAAAGTCGTAATAAAATAAGAACAATTAAAGAGAACTAAAAAAAGAAACAGAAATAGAAAGAACAAAGAACCACTTTAACTAAAAGCAACATTTTCAAATGTTTTTTAAAACAATGTACCGAGCTTGACTGCCTAATAAAAAGTGGAAGTGAGTTTCATAATTTAGAAGCATAAAAACAAAAAGCAGCCTCTCCACTCTTTCTGCATTTCACATGTGGTATTTGCAGTAGGCCAGTATGTGCAGATCTCAGGTCACGTATACGAACATATGAAGACAGACATTCAGTAAGGTACAGACGTGCTAGGTCGCTTAAAGCTTTAAAAACAAGTAAAAGAACTTTCAAATTTATCCTAGATAATACAGGTGACCAGTGAAGTTTTTTCAAAACAGGAATGATATTCTCTTTCTTGTATTTGTTAGGATCTGTGCTACTGCATTTCGAACAAGTAGTAAGGGATTTATTGTTTTCTTGGGAAGCCCACAAAACAGAGCATTATAATCATATCCACATCAATGTGAGCAATGGAGAAGTCAAATTAACGTGTCTAAATATCATCTAGTTCTATCCCAGGGAAGAGGGCTGTTGCCTACACAGACGACAAGACACAAAACGCTCAACTGTGCAAAACACGCATAAGGACATCAGTCAGGAGGAACAAGGTAAAGTGTTTTTTCTTCTCCACCATGGTCATGTAGTTTCACTCCAAGCACTGTCATATGAAATAACTGTGGAAACGACCTCCCCAACATTTTGGGTTGTTGCATTTTGCTTCAATGAATTTTAACCTTTTCTTTTAGACATTAAGAGGAAGGACACATTCACCCTTGGTAGAGATTCAGTTGTTCTATGAGATGTCAAGGTGAGAATTAACCACTTCAGGGATAAGTCAATCCACATAACTGAAAAAGGGGCAATGAACAGGATATGGGGATTTTGCTAGTTATAAAGTACAATAATCATCATTACATGATCTAAGACTACTGAAGTATAAGCTGTGTCCCTGACTGATTAATTAGCAAATTCATCTTTGTAGAGTGCAGCTACTATCTATTCAGTGGCATTTCCTTAAAACAATTGTATTCCCACATTCTGAATATGGAGTGAGATCATGTAGAGAATGTTGGACTTGTAATAACTAATTGAAGGATAATAATAATCAACGAAAGTGCTTAAAAGTATCAACAAATGCCTTCAAAGTACTTGACACGTACTTTGCTTTCAAAAGTGAAACATAATTAATGCTTACGTAAGATTTCTCTTGACTTCTCAGGAGTATACTAACTCCAAGGACAAGTAACATCACAAACCATTATTTAAGTGCTGATGTTGGAGCTGCAATACTACTACCAAGACAAAAAATGATACAGGTAACACTGCTTTCAGATTTCTAAGAATTGCTAAAATAGTATGTTTACAGAGCATTCAGAGTTGAGAATATGACAAGTTCCTACCATTTCAAACACTGCCAATCTAGAACAAAAAGAAAGTACTTGAACGCCTGCAGTAATCGAACACAAACCAGAACATATCAGTGCATGACAAGGAAATGTAGTCACAAAATGATTCTACCCTTTCAAGTCCCAAAAAGGACCGAGGAACTTACCGGAGGCGATACCTGGATTTCAAACAGAGTACAATGTAGCCACTGTAGGGGAGAAGATCACAGAGAGCTCTTCTCAGATTGCTCCGAGTCAGCCCCAGCACCCTGTCCTGACTGAAGCAGACAAAGTGGTCAAACAGGTAGGTAGAAATGAGTAAGGAACAGAGAGTATGGTTATTCTTGCATTGTTTTGTTCGTCTGTCAAAGAAAAGAGTGCTTCTGACTTTTGTCAATGTTCATCTTTATTTTAGGAGAAGAACAAACGGTGGTATCACACTTTGCTCAAGTGTATGATACCATGTGTGTACAGCAGACATCACCAAAGGAACAGGAGACACCTGAGTAGAGAACAAGAATATGAAAAGACTGATGAAAAAAAGCACCAGGAGAAATCCATTGAATATGCACAATCTCGTACAGTATTTCAATGAAAAGTTTCAGTGTTGTTTTTAGTGTCGTCGTATTGCATACATTTAAAACAATGTGTCTTGTTTAATGAACAATTTCATTTACTTTAGTAAAAAGTGTTGTTTACTGTAGTCCTAGCATGGATGCAATTGTTAGAAAAAACTTGAATGAAAAACTGAATGTTTCATACAATATGGGTTTGTGTTAACCCACACACCTAAGTGAAATGTTTGATTACGTTTACAAGACATAACACATAGTTCAGTTGAGTGTGAAAGGGAACAACAGAGAAAGTCACAAACAAAACATTTGTGAAGGACTTGATGAATGTTTTTTCTTTAGAAATGACAAAAAATAAAGAATTTTTCAACAAGATGTCTTTCTATAGCGAGTTTCATTTGAGATAGTCTTTTCTTAGAAGTGCAAGAGTGGTATTCCCTACAACTTATTCCCCAATTTGATCATTCTCAGAAATTAGGAGACAGAAACCACACCTACTGTAATATTAGAACTTGTAACAAGGCAACTAGGTTTCAATGGCTTAAAAGGTGCAGAAAGAGGCTCATGTATAATGACCTCCAGTGTCCCACAGGTTTCCCAAATCATTTCTTAGAGTATGGAAAAAGAGGAAATAAAGTATCTACAGAAAGCGTATACCCCCTTGAACTTTGTTCAGTTTGTTGCGCCAGTGCCAGAGTTTCATGCAATTAAATGAGGACCTCTTTCTCACACCACATATGTTATACTTTCAATGGGAAAAAAAGGAAATATTACAATTGTTTACATTTTCACCCACATGTTAATATTTGGTAGAAGCCCTTTTCACAGCAATTTCAGCTGTGAGTCTGTTGGTAATGGGCTCCACCACCTCTGCACCAACAAGATTTGATAATATTTGAGAATTTCAGAAGTCTGTCTGGTTTAGCTGAAGAATCAGCTAAGGTAAGTTTCAGGAAGAGCATCTGATTTCTTTCAATAAAGCAGAACAGAGAAAAAACACACAATACAAAATCTTGAGAATTTGTATCCATATGACACTTTGACTCGAATACTTTTATCAGACCTACACAGAGTATATACTGTACACACTTTTTCAGCCCAGGTTTATACATTTGGAACTGCCATTTGTAGGTGTTTTTGTGTCTTAGCTCAACACTGTGAAACCTGTAGTTACAAACATGGAGGATGAAGACATGAAGACATATATTGTACCTCTGACCGGCCTACCTTCCAAGAGGTGAAAGATGAAACTTTTCCTTTATCGTCAACTCAGTGAATGTCTTTAAACTTTCGAAAACTGTAACAAAGAATAAGTTAAAAAACTTATTTTCATTGGACCCACAGAAAAGTCAAAGTTGTCCATAGAAATGCCCGTCTAAATCAGAAATCTACAGCACAAAGGCAGTGGCCTTTCGGGACATAAAAATGAAATCAGACTTTACTCGGACGAATTGCCCTTGGTCACGGACATCTTGCTATCAGTCACTACAAAGATGTTTTCTCTCGTGCCATGGCTTGCCTGACTTGCTTCTTCTGCTGGATGGCTTCTGGTCGCTGGTCAGGATCGACAGCCAGCATGTCCTGGAGCAGTGTCCTTAGCTCAGTGCTTATGGCTCTATTTACTTTCAGGGGGATGTGGAACTGCAGCCAGGGGTTCTCATCCAGGGCCTCTCCAACAGGCCCTGACAGACATATGCTCCTGTATCGGAAACACACTTTAGTTCAATTCTAAAATATTTCTCATAGGACTGAAGGAACCTTTGCCTGTTAAGAGTTAACAATTAGGTCCTCAAGAACTGTTTTATGGTTTTCTACACTCCTGGCTGGCCAAGGTCTCTTTAAGGTCTCTTAAGTGGAGGTGTAACTCATGTATCCTACATGTGATTTAGCAACATGAAAGGGAATAGCTTCTTATCGGATTATGGTCTTGGTTAACTGCCTAAGGCTGACCTAAGTGCCTAACTTTCTGACTTTCTTTATACCTTATATGTTAAGAAGCTTCTTCTGACCAATCAGAAATGTATGCTTTATGTATGAACATTTTGCTCATCAAAGTGAGTGAGAGACAAGGTTAACAGAAATTAGCCACGGCAGTAAATGACAGCATATTTTTGGGTTCTTAAATGGTCTCTACCTGGCACACCTGCAGTGCAAACTGACACACACTGTTTAGAGAAACAGCTACTCTATTACTAATATTAATGAAACATTTCTTATTCTATGGAACAAAAACAAACAGTAAAACTAAAACACAGATCTCTTAGCTTCCTATTTCATGAACCAGATGACTGAATGACCAAGCCTAACTAGTAGCCAGAACCCCAGTTAACCCTCCGTAACACAAAGTTTAACCACACGACAGGAACTCTTTCAAACTGAGTGAAAATCATAAATGGATCCATAACTTTACATCAATTTACTATGTTGTGCCAATACCTGCATTTACATTTAGAACGAATGATGTCATAGAACCAGCATCACACCAGTTCCAGGTGTCTCCAAGGAGACAACAGAACTTCAGTTGTGTTTGCTAAAATACACACTTTGAAACATACTGTAACACTTAGTTAACATGTCTGGTTTAGTTGAAGAATCGGCTAAGGTAAGTTTCAGGGTTTAATGGTGGGATGGCACCTGTGCTTTTTTCCCCCAACCGCTAGAATATGATTCGCACCAAACCCAAAAGAAATACTGCACAGTTCAGGAACTTCATCAACCTAGCAACTGTAAAATAAGTTTACAAACAACTGAATTGAAATGCCAAAAAGTTCAGAGAAAGGCACAAACTATGTTTACTTGGGGTTTACAAAATTAAAGCTAACTAAAACTGTAATGATAAACAATCATGCTGCCAATGGACAGAGAAATATCATGTTTTTTGAATAATGTATTATTTGTTACATAGGAACCCAGTATAAGGGAATCCCTTGCGATCCTGTCTGCAGAGATAAAGGTAAGTATTGTTTTCTCTTTAGCTCTGTCACTCCAAGAAATATAATGAACATAAAAATATTTGCCAATCTTTTCATAGTAATCCAAACAACTCTGCGTGTATCTGACATTTGTAATATTTATCTACCGCAGTATAACTCTTCTGGCAAGGCGATTGGTATTGTACCTTGAAAGAAAACTGATTGGAAATGACATGTACTCTATGGTTTCTATTGATGTCAAGTGGCAAATGTTGACTGGTGATGTTATGTGAATCTTAGGAAATGGTCATTTTTCAATCGAGTCTATGTTTCTCAGAATTTGAGACAGAGAGGTCAATCTCTGCAATCCGAGCTGAGGGCATTTCTTGGAATGGAAAGGTAAGAGCAACGTGTTCTTTGATATTCTCTTAAGACTCTTCGCCAGATTTGACGATGAAAAATGTAAATAATAATAACAAACATTATTTTATATAGTGCCTTGAAAGGTGGCTTCTTTACAGAATGACAAAACCAACTACAATAAATAATACACAAGATATGCATGATGACAATACACAGTTAGAGGAGACAGTAGATGGTCATTGTCAGTGTATTCTGAAGGTAGTTTTCCAATTTTTTGGAACGGGGTAAAAGAGGCCACCTCTACTAGAATCTTTGTCCTAACCAAAAATGTAACAAAGTATAATAATAATATTAAAAATAATAATGATAAACTTTATCTATAGAGCACCTTTCATACAAATAGTGCTTTGGTGCTTTAAAAACCAAGCGTAAAAATAAAATATTAAAATTGAGAGATATACTTTCAGTTGTAAAGGAAAATACAGCAATAAAGTAAAGCAACATACATGTCAATTAAATAAATAAAAATTAGGAAAGTCGTAATAAAATAAGAACAATTAAAGAGAACTAAAAAAAGAAACAGAAATAGAAAGAACAAAGAACCACTTTAACTAAAAGCAACATTTTCAAATGTTTTTTAAAACAATGTACCGAGCTTGACTGCCTAATAAAAAGTGGAAGTGAGTTTCATAATTTAGAAGCATAAAAACAAAAAGCAGCCTCTCCACTCTTTCTGCATTTCACATGTGGTATTTGCAGTAGGCCAGTATGTGCAGATCTCAGGTCACGTATACGAACATATGAAGACAGACATTCAGTAAGGTACAGACGTGCTAGGTCGCTTAAAGCTTTAAAAACAAGTAAAAGAACTTTCAAATTTATCCTAGATAATACAGGTGACCAGTGAAGTTTTTTCAAAACAGGAATGATATTCTCTTTCTTGTATTTGTTAGGATCTGTGCTACTGCATTTCGAACAAGTAGTAAGGGATTTATTGTTTTCTTGGGAAGCCCACAAAACAGAGCATTATAATCATATCCACATCAATGTGAGCAATGGAGAAGTCAAATTAACGTGTCTAAATATCATCTAGTTCTATCCCAGGGAAGAGGGCTGTTGCCTACACAGACGACAAGACACAAAACGCTCAACTGTGCAAAACACGCATAAGGACATCAGTCAGGAGGAACAAGGTAAAGTGTTTTTTCTTCTCCACCATGGTCATGTAGTTTCACTCCAAGCACTGTCATATGAAATAACTGTGGAAACGACCTCCCCAACATTTTGGGTTGTTGCATTTTGCTTCAATGAATTTTAACCTTTTCTTTTAGACATTAAGAGGAAGGACACATTCACCCTTGGTAGAGATTCAGTTGTTCTATGAGATGTCAAGGTGAGAATTAACCACTTCAGGGATAAGTCAATCCACATAACTGAAAAAGGGGCAATGAACAGGATATGGGGATTTTGCTAGTTATAAAGTACAATAATCATCATTACATGATCTAAGACTACTGAAGTATAAGCTGTGTCCCTGACTAATTAATTAGCAAATTCATCTTTGTAGAGTGCAGCTACTATCTATTCAGTGGCATTTCCTTAAAACAATTGTATTCCCACATTCTGAATATGGAGTGAGATCATGTAGAGAATGTTGGACTTGTAATAACTAATTGAAGGATAATAATAATCAACGAAAGTGCTTAAAAGTATCAACAAATGCCTTCAAAGTACTTGACACGTACTTTGCTTTCAAAAGTGAAACATAATTAATGCTTACGTAAGATTTCTCTTGACTTCTCAGGAGTATACTAACTCCAAGGACAAGTAACATCACAAACCATTATTTAAGTGCTGATGTTGGAGCTGCAATACTACTACCAAGACAAAAAATGATACAGGTAACATTGCTTTCAGATTTCTAAGAATTGCTAAAATAGTATGTTTACAGAGCATTCAGAGTTGAGAATGACAAGTTCCTACCATTTCAAACACTGCCAATCTAGAACAAAAAGAAAGTACTTGAACGCCTGCAGTAATCGAACACAAACCAGAACATATCAGTGCATGACAAGGAAATGTAGTCCCAAAATGATTCTACCCTTTCAAGTCCCAAAAAGGACCGAGGAACTTACCGGAGGCGATACCTGGATTTCAAACAGAGTACAATGTAGCCACTGTAGGGGAGAAGATCACAGAGAGCTCTTCTCAGATTGCTCAGAGTCAGCCCCAGCACCCTGTCCTGACTGAAGCAGACAAAGTGGTCAAACAGGTAGGTAGAAATGAGTAAGGAACAGAGAGTATGGTTATTCTTGCATTGTTTTGTTCGTCTGTCAAAGAAAAGAGTGCTTCTGACTTTTGTCAATGTTCATCTTTATTTTAGGAGAAGAACAAACGGTGGTATCACACTTTGCTCAAGTGTATGATACCATGTGTGTACAGCAGACATCACCAAAGGAACAGGAGACACCTGAGTAGAGAACAAGAATATGAAAAGACTGATGAAAAAAAGCACCAGGAGAAATCCATTGAATATGCACAATCTCGTACAGTATTTCAATGAAAAGTTTCAGTGTTGTTTTTAGTGTCGTCGTATTGCATACATTTAAAACAGTGTCTTGTTTAATGAACAATTTCATTTACTTTAGTAAAAAGTGTTGTTTACTGTAGTCCTAGCATGGATGCAATTGTTAGAAAAAACTTGAATGAAAAACTGAATGTTTCATACAATATGGGTTTGTGTTAACCCACACACCTAAGTGAAATGTTTGATTACGTTTACAAGACATAACACATAGTTCAGTTGAGTGTGAAAGGGAACAACAGAGAAAGTCACAAACAAAACATTTGTGAAGGACTTGATGAATGTTTTTTCTTTAGAAATGACAAAAAATAAAGAATTTTTCAACAAGATGTCTTTCTATAGCGAGTTTCATTTGAGATAGTCTTTTCTTAGAAGTGCAAGAGTGGTATTCCCTACAACTTATTCCCCAATTTGATCATTCTCAGAAATTAGGAGACAGAAACCACACCTACTGTAATATTAGAACTTGTAACAAGGCAACTAGGTTTCAATGGCTTAAAAGGTGCAGAAAGAGGCTCATGTATAATGACCTCCAGTGTCCCACAGGTTTCCCAAATCATTTCTTAGAGTATGGAAAAAGAGGAAATAAAGTGTCTACAGAAAGCGTATACCCCCTTGAACTTTGTTCAGTTTGTTGCGCCAGTGCCAGAGTTTCATGCAATTAAATGAGGACCTCTTTCTCACACCACATATGTTATACTTTCAATGGGAAAAAAAGGAAATATTACAATTGTTTACATTTTCACCCACATGTTAATATTTGGTAGAAGCCCTTTTCACAGCAATTTCAGCTGTGAGTCTGTTGGTAATGGGCTCCACCACCTCTGCACCAACAAGATTTGATAATATTTGAGAATTTCAGAAGTCTGTCTGGTTTAGCTGAAGAATCAGCTAAGGTAAGTTTCAGGAAGAGCATCTGATTTCTTTCAATAAAGCAGAACAGAGAAAAAACACACAATACAAAATCTTGAGAATTTGTATCCATATGACACTTTGACTCGAATACTTTTATCAGACCTACACAGAGTATATACTGTACACACTTTTTCAGCCCAGGTTTATACATTTGGAACTGCCATTTGTAGGTGTTTTTGTGTCTTAGCTCAACACTGTGAAACCTGTAGTTACAAACATGGAGGATGAAGACATGAAGACATATATTGTACCTCTGACCGGCCTACCTTCCAAGAGGTGAAAGATGAAACTTTTCCTTTATCGTCAACTCAGTGAATGTCTTTAAACTTTCGAAAACTGTAACAAAGAATAAGTTAAAAAACTTATTTTCATTGGACCCACAGAAAAGTCAAAGTTGTCCATAGAAATGCCCGTCTAAATCAGAAATCTACAGCACAAAGGCAGTGGCCTTTCGGGACATAAAAATGAAATCAGACTTTACTCGGACGAATTGCCCTTGGTCACGGACATCTTGCTATCAGTCACTACAAAGATGTTTTCTCTCGTGCCATGGCTTGCCTGACTTGCTTCTTCTGCTGGATGGCTTCTGGTCGCTGGTCAGGATCGACAGCCAGCATGTCCTGGAGCAGTGTCCTTAGCTCAGTGCTTATGGCTCTATTTACTTTCAGGGGGATGTGGAACTGCAGCCAGGGGTTCTCATCCAGGGCCTCTCCAACAGGCCCTGACAGACATATGCTCCTGTATCGGAAACACACTTTAGTTCAATTCTAAAATATTTCTCATAGGACTGAAGGAACCTTTGCCTGTTAAGAGTTAACAATTAGGTCCTCAAGAACTGTTTTATGGTTTTCTACACTCCTGGCTGGCCAAGGTCTCTTTAAGGTCTCTTAAGTGGAGGTGTAACTCATGTATCCTACATGTGATTTAGCAACATGAAAGGGAATAGCTTCTTATCGGATTATGGTCTTGGTTAACTGCCTAAGGCTGACCTAAGTGCCTAACTTTCTGACTTTCTTTATACCTTATATGTTAAGAAGCTTCTTCTGACCAATCAGAAATGTATGCTTTATGTATGAACATTTTGCTCATCAAAGTGAGTGAGAGACAAGGTTAACAGAAATTAGCCACGGCAGTAAATGACAGCATATTTTTGGGTTCTTAAATGGTCTCTACCTGGCACACCTGCAGTGCAAACTGACACACACTGTTTAGAGAAACAGCTACTCTATTACTAATATTAATGAAACATTTCTTATTCTATGGAACAAAAACAAACAGTAAAACTAAAACACAGATCTCTTAGCTTCCTATTTCATGAACCAGATGACTGAATGACCAAGCCTAACTAGTAGCCAGAACCCCAGTTAACCCTCCGTAACACAAAGTTTAACCACACGACAGGAACTCTTTCAAACTGAGTGAAAATCATAAATGGATCCATAACTTTACATCAATTTACTATGTTGTGCCAATACCTGCATTTACATTTAGAACGAATGATGTCATAGAACCAGCATCACACCAGTTCCAGGTGTCTCCAAGGAGACAACAGAACTTCAGTTGTGTTTGCTAAAATACACACTTTGAAACATACTGTAACACTTAGTTAACATGTCTGGTTTAGTTGAAGAATCGGCTAAGGTAAGTTTCAGGGTTTAATGGTGGGATGGCACCTGTGCTTTTTTCCCCCAACCGCTAGAATATGATTCGCACCAAACCCAAAAGAAATACTGCACAGTTCAGGAACTTCATCAACCTAGCAACTGTAAAATAAGTTTACAAACAACTGAATTGAAATGCCAAAAAGTTCAGAGAAAGGCACAAACTATGTTTACTTGGGGTTTACAAAATTAAAGCTAACTAAAACTGTAATGATAAACAATCATGCTGCCAATGGACAGAGAAATATCATGTTTTTTGAATAATGTATTATTTGTTACATAGGAACCCAGTATAAGGGAATCCCTTGCGATCCTGTCTGCAGAGATAAAGGTAAGTATTGTTTTCTCTTTAGCTCTGTCACTCCAAGAAATATAATGAACATAAAAATATTTGCCAATCTTTTCATAGTAATCCAAACAACTCTGCGTGTATCTGACATTTGTAATATTTATCTACCGCAGTATAACTCTTCTGGCAAGGCGATTGGTATTGTACCTTGAAAGAAAACTGATTGGAAATGACATGTACTCTATGGTTTCTATTGATGTCAAGTGGCAAATGTTGACTGGTGATGTTATGTGAATCTTAGGAAATGGTCATTTTTCAATCGAGTCTATGTTTCTCAGAATTTGAGACAGAGAGGTCAATCTCTGCAATCCGAGCTGAGGGCATTTCTTGGAATGGAAAGGTAAGAGCAACGTGTTCTTTGATATTCTCTTAAGACTCTTCGCCAGATTTGACGATGAAAAATGTAAATAATAATAACAAACATTATTTTATATAGTGCCTTGAAAGGTGGCTTCTTTACAGAATGACAAAACCAACTACAATAAATAATACACAAGATATGCATGATGACAATACACAGTTAGAGGAGACAGTAGATGGTCATTGTCAGTGTATTCTGAAGGTAGTTTTCCAATTTTTTGGAACGGGGTAAAAGAGGCCACCTCTACTAGAATCTTTGTCCTAACCAAAAATGTAACAAAGTATAATAATAATATTAAAAATAATAATGATAAACTTTATCTATAGAGCACCTTTCATACAAATAGTGCTTTGGTGCTTTAAAAACCAAGCGTAAAAATAAAATATTAAAATTGAGAGATATACTTTCAGTTGTAAAGGAAAATACAGCAATAAAGTAAAGCAACATACATGTCAATTAAATAAATAAAAATTAGGAAAGTCGTAATAAAATAAGAACAATTAAAGAGAACTAAAAAAAGAAACAGAAATAGAAAGAACAAAGAACCACTTTAACTAAAAGCAACATTTTCAAATGTTTTTTAAAACAATGTACCGAGCTTGACTGCCTAATAAAAAGTGGAAGTGAGTTTCATAATTTAGAAGCATAAAAACAAAAAGCAGCCTCTCCACTCTTTCTGCATTTCACATGTGGTATTTGCAGTAGGCCAGTATGTGCAGATCTCAGGTCACGTATACGAACATATGAAGACAGACATTCAGTAAGGTACAGACGTGCTAGGTCGCTTAAAGCTTTAAAAACAAGTAAAAGAACTTTCAAATTTATCCTAGATAATACAGGTGACCAGTGAAGTTTTTTCAAAACAGGAATGATATTCTCTTTCTTGTATTTGTTAGGATCTGTGCTACTGCATTTCGAACAAGTAGTAAGGGATTTATTGTTTTCTTGGGAAGCCCACAAAACAGAGCATTATAATCATATCCACATCAATGTGAGCAATGGAGAAGTCAAATTAACGTGTCTAAATATCATCTAGTTCTATCCCAGGGAAGAGGGCTGTTGCCTACACAGACGACAAGACACAAAACGCTCAACTGTGCAAAACACGCATAAGGACATCAGTCAGGAGGAACAAGGTAAAGTGTTTTTTCTTCTCCACCATGGTCATGTAGTTTCACTCCAAGCACTGTCATATGAAATAACTGTGGAAACGACCTCCCCAACATTTTGGGTTGTTGCATTTTGCTTCAATGAATTTTAACCTTTTCTTTTAGACATTAAGAGGAAGGACACATTCACCCTTGGTAGAGATTCAGTTGTTCTATGAGATGTCAAGGTGAGAATTAACCACTTCAGGGATAAGTCAATCCACATAACTGAAAAAGGGGCAATGAACAGGATATGGGGATTTTGCTAGTTATAAAGTACAATAATCATCATTACATGATCTAAGACTACTGAAGTATAAGCTGTGTCCCTGACTAATTAATTAGCAAATTCATCTTTGTAGAGTGCAGCTACTATCTATTCAGTGGCATTTCCTTAAAACAATTGTATTCCCACATTCTGAATATGGAGTGAGATCATGTAGAGAATGTTGGACTTGTAATAACTAATTGAAGGATAATAATAATCAACGAAAGTGCTTAAAAGTATCAACAAATGCCTTCAAAGTACTTGACACGTACTTTGCTTTCAAAAGTGAAACATAATTAATGCTTACGTAAGATTTCTCTTGACTTCTCAGGAGTATACTAACTCCAAGGACAAGTAACATCACAAACCATTATTTAAGTGCTGATGTTGGAGCTGCAATACTACTACCAAGACAAAAAATGATACAGGTAACATTGCTTTCAGATTTCTAAGAATTGCTAAAATAGTATGTTTACAGAGCATTCAGAGTTGAGAATGACAAGTTCCTACCATTTCAAACACTGCTAATCTAGAACAAAAAGAAAGTACTTGAACGCCTGCAGTAATCGAACACAAACCAGAACATATCAGTGCATGACAAGGAAATGTAGTCCCAAAATGATTCTACCCTTTCAAGTCCCAAAAAGGACCGAGGAACTTACCGGAGGCGATACCTGGATTTCAAACAGAGTACAATGTAGCCACTGTAGGGGAGAAGATCACAGAGAGCTCTTCTCAGATTGCTCAGAGTCAGCCCCAGCACCCTGTCCTGACTGAAGCAGACAAAGTGGTCAAACAGGTAGGTAGAAATGAGTAAGGAACAGAGAGTATGGTTATTCTTGCATTGTTTTGTTCGTCTGTCAAAGAAAAGAGTGCTTCTGACTTTTGTCAATGTTCATCTTTATTTTAGGAGAAGAACAAACGGTGGTATCACACTTTGCTCAAGTGTATGATACCATGTGTGTACAGCAGACATCACCAAAGGAACAGGAGACACCTGAGTAGAGAACAAGAATATGAAAAGACTGATGAAAAAAAGCACCAGGAGAAATCCATTGAATATGCACAATCTCGTACAGTATTTCAATGAAAAGTTTCAGTGTTGTTTTTAGTGTCGTCGTATTGCATACATTTAAAACAATGTGTCTTGTTTAATGAACAATTTCATTTACTTTAGTAAAAAGTGTTGTTTACTGTAGTCCTAGCATGGATGCAATTGTTAGAAAAAACTTGAATGAAAAACTGAAAGTTTCATACAATATGGGTTTGTGTTAACCCACACACCTAAGTTAAATGTTTGATTACGTTTACAAGACATAACACATAGTTCAGTTGAGTGTGAAAGGGAACAACAGAGAAAGTCACAAACAAAACATTTGTGAAGGACTTGATGAATGTTTTTTCTTTAGAAATGACAAAAAATA
This sequence comes from Lepisosteus oculatus, assembly GCF_040954835.1. Taxonomy (NCBI): domain Eukaryota; kingdom Metazoa; phylum Chordata; class Actinopteri; order Semionotiformes; family Lepisosteidae; genus Lepisosteus; species Lepisosteus oculatus. The sequence continues at coordinate 1,071,830 of NW_027167956.1, read as the reverse complement.
AAGAATTTTTCAACAAGATGTCTTTCTATAGCGAGTTTCATTTGAGATAGTCTTTTCTTAGAAGTGCAAGAGTGGTATTCCCTACAACTTATTCCCCAATTTGATCATTCTCAGAAATTAGGAGACAGAAACCACACCTACTGTAATATTAGACCTTGTAACAAGGCAACTAGGTTTCAATGGCTTAAAAGGTGCAGAAAGAGGCTCATGTATAATGACCTCCAGTGTCCCACAGGTTTCCCAAATCATTTCTTAGAGTATGGAAAAAGAGGAAATAAAGTGTCTACAGAAAGCGTATACCCCCTTGAACTTTGTTCAGTTTGTTGCGCCAGTGCCAGAGTTTCATGCAATTAAATGAGGACCTCTTTCTCACACCACATATGTTATACTTTCAATGGGAAAAAAAGGAAATATTACAATTGTTTACATTTTCACCCACATGTTAATATTTGGTAGAAGCCCTTTTCACAGCAATTTCAGCTGTGAGTCTGTTGGTAATGGGCTCCACCACCTCTGCACCAACAAGATTTGATAATATTTGAGATTTTCAGAAGTCTGTCTGGTTTAGCTGAAGAATCAGCTAAGGTAAGTTTCAGGAAGAGCATCTGATTTCTTTCAATAAAGCAGAACAGAGAAAAAACACACAATACAAAATCATGAGAATTTGTATCCATATGACACTTTGACTCGAATACTTTTATCAGACCTACACAGAGTATATACTGTACACACTTTTTCAGCCCAGGTTTATACATTTGGAACTGCCATTTGTAGGTGTTTTTGTGTCTTAGCTCAACACTGTGAAACCTGTAGTTACAAACATGGAGGATGAAGACATGAAGACATATATTGTACCTCTGACCGGCCTACCTTCCAAGAGGTGAAAGATGAAACTTTTCCTTTATCGTCAACTCAGTGAATGTCTTTAAACTTTCGAAAACTGTAACAAAGAATAAGTTAAAAAACTTATTTTCATTGGACCCACAGAAAAGTCAAAGTTGTCCATAGAAATGCCCGTCTAAATCAGAAATCTACAGCACAAAGGCAGTGGCCTTTCGGGACATAAAAATGAAATCAGACTTTACTCGGACGAATTGACCTTGGTCACGGACATCTTGCTATCAGTCACTACAAAGATGTTTTCTCTCGTGCCATGGCTTGCCTGACTTGCTTCTTCTGCTGGATGGCTTCTGGTCGCTGGTCAGGATCGACAGCCAGCATGTCCTGGAGCAGTGTCCTTAGCTCAGTGCTTATGGCTCTATTTACTTTCAGGGGGATGTGGAACTGCAGCCAGGGGTTCTCATACAGGGCCTCTCCAACAGGCCCTGACAGACATATGCTACTGTATCGGAAACACACTTTAGTTCAATTCTAAAATATTTCTCATAGGACTGAAGGAAGCTTTGCCTGTTAAGAGTTAACAATTAGGTCCTCAAGAACTGTTTTATGGTTTTCTACACTCCTGGCTGGCCAAGGTCTCTTTAAGGTCTCTTAAGTGGAGGTGTAACTCATGTATCCTACATGTGATTTAGCAACATGAAAGGGAATAGCTTCTTATCGGATTATGGTCTTGGTTAACTGCCTAAGGCTGACCTAAGTGCCTAACTTTCTGACTTTCTTTATACCTTATATGTTAAGAAGCTTCTTCTGACCAATCAGAAATGTATGCTATATGTATGAACATTTTGCTCATCAAAGTGAGTGAGAGACAAGGTTAACAGAAATTAGCCACGGCAGTAAATGACAGCATATTTTTGGGTTCTTAAATGGTCTCTACCTGGCACACCTGCAGTGCAAACTGACACACACTGTTTAGAGAAACAGCTACTCTATTACTAATATTAATGAAACATTTCTTATTCTATGGAACAAAAACAAACAGTAAAACTAAAACACAGATCTCTTAGCTTCCTATTTCATGAACCAGATGACTGAATGACCAAGCCTAACTAGTAGCCAGAACCCCAGTTAACCCTCCGTAACACAAAGTTTAACCACACGACAGGAACTCTTTCAAACTGAGTGAAAATCATAAATAGATCCATAACTTTACATCAATTTACTATGTTGTGCCAATACCTGCATTTACATTTAGAACGAATGATGTCATAGAACCAGCATCACACCAGTTCCAGGTGTCTCCAAGGAGACAACAGAACTTCAGTTGTGTTTGCTAAAATACACACTTTGAAACATACTGTAACACTTAGTTAACATGTCTGGTTTAGTTGAAGAATCGGCTAAGGTAAGTTTCAGGGTTTAATGGTGGGATGGCACCTGTGCTTTTTTCCCCCAACCGCTAGAATATGATTCGCACCAAACCCAAAAGAAATACTGCACAGTTCAGGAACTTCATCAACCTAGCAACTGTAAAATAAGCTTACAAACAACTGAATTGAAATGCCAAAAAGTTCAGAGAAAGGCACAAACTATGTTTACTTGGGGTTTACAAAATTAAAGCTAACTAAAACTGTAATGATAAACAATCATGCTGCCAATGGACAGAGAAATATCATGTTTTTTGAATAATGTATTATTTGTTACATAGGAACCCAGTATAAGGGAATCCCTTGCGATCCTGTCTGCAGAGATAAAGGTAAGTATTGTTTTCTCTTTAGCTCTGTCACTCCAAGAAATATAATGAACATAAATATATTTGCCAATCTTTTCATAGTAATCCAAACAACTCTGCGTGTATCTGACATTTGTAATATTTATCTACCGCAGTATAACTCTTCTGGCAAGGCGATTGGTATTGTACCTTGAAAGAAAACTGATTGGAAATGACATGTACTCTATGGTTTCTATTGATGTCAAGTGGCAAATGTTGACTGGTGATGTTATGTGAATCTTAGGAAATGGTCATTTTTCAATCGAGTCTATGTTTCTCAGAATTTGAGACAGAGAGGTCAATCTCTGCAATCCGAGCTGAGGGCATTTCTTGGAATGGAAAGGTAAGAGCAACGTGTTCTTTGATATTCTCTTAAGACTCTTCGCCAGATTTGACGATGAAAAATGTAAATAATAATAACAAACATTATTTTATATAGTGCCTTGAAAGGTGGCTTCTTTACAGAATGACAAAACCAACTACAATAAATAATACACAAGATATGCATGATGACAATACACAGTTAGAGGAGACAGTAGATGGTCATTGTCAGTGTATTCTGAAGGTAGTTTTCCAATTTTTTGGAACGGGGTAAAAGAGGCCACCTCTACTAGAATCTTTGTCCTAACCAAAAATGTAACAAAGTATAATAATAATATTAAAAATAATAATGATAAACTTTATCTATAGAGCACCTTTCATACAAATAGTGCTTTGGTGCTTTAAAAACCAAGCGTAAAAATAAAATATTAAAATTGAGAGATATACTTTCAGTTGTAAAGGAAAATACAGCAATACAGTAAAGCAACATACATGTCAATTAAATAAATAAAAATTAGGAAAGTCGTAATAAAATAAGAACAATTAAAGAGAACTAAAAAAAGAAACAGAAATAGAAAGAACAAAGAACCACTTTAACTAAAAGCAACATTTTCAAATGTTTTTTAAAACAATGTACCGAGCTTGACTGCCTAATAAAAAGTGGAAGTGAGTTTCATAATTTAGAAGCATAAAGACAAAAAGCAGCCTCTCCACTCTTTCTGCATTTCACATGTGGTATTTGCAGTAGGCCAGTATGTGCAGATCTCAGGTCACGTATACGAACATATGAAGACAGACATTCAGTAAGGTACAGACGTGCTAGGTCGCTTAAAGCTTTAAAAACAAGTAAAAGAACTTTCAAATTTATCCTAGATAATACAGGTGACCAGTGAAGTTTTTTCAAAACAGGAATGACATTCTCTTTCTTGTATTTGTTAGGATCTGTGCTACTGCATTTCGAACAAGTAGTAAGGGATTTATTGTTTTCTTGGGAAGCCCACAAAACAGAGCATTATAATCATATCCACATCAATGTGAGCAATGGAGAAGTCAAATTAACGTGTCTAAATATCATCTAGTTCTATCCCAGGGAAGAGGGCTGTTGCCTACACAGACGACAAGACACAAAACGCTCAACTGTGCAAAACACGCATAAGGACATCAGTCAGGAGGAACAAGGTAAAGTGTTTTTTCTTCTCCACCATGGTCATGTAGTTTCACTCCAAGCACTGTCATATGAAATAACTGTGGAAACGACCTCCCCAACATTTTGGGTTGTTGCATTTTGCTTCAATGAATTTTAACCTTTTCTTTTAGACATTAAGAGGAAGGACACATTCACCCTTGGTAGAGATTCAGTTGTTCTATGAGATGTCAAGGTGAGAATTAACCACTTCAGGGATAAGTCAATCCACATAACTGAAAAAGGGGCAATGAACAGGATATGGGGATTTTGCTAGTTATAAAGTACAATAATCATCATTACATGATCTAAGACTACTGAAGTATAAGCTGTGTTCCTGACTGATTAATTAGCAAATTCATCTTTGTAGAGTGCAGCTACTATCTATTCAGTGGCATTTCCTTAAAACAATTGTATTCCCACATTCTGAATATGGAGTGAGATCATGTAGAGAATGTTGGACTTGTAATAACTAATTGAAGGATAATAATAATCAACGAAAGTGCTTAAAAGTATCAACAAATGCCTTCAAAGTACTTGACACGTACTTTGCTTTCAAAAGTGAAACATAATTAATGCTTACGTAAGATTTCTCTTGACTTCTCAGGAGTATACTAACTCCAAGGACAAGTAACATCACAAACCATTATTTAAGTGCTGATGTTGGAGCTGCAATACTACTACCAAGACAAAAAATGATACAGGTAACATTGCTTTCAGATTTCTAAGAATTGCTAAAATAGTATGTTTACAGAGCATTCAGAGTTGAGAATGACAAGTTCCTACCATTTCAAACACTGCCAATCTAGAACAAAAAGAAAGTACTTGAACGCCTGCAGTAATCGAACACAAACCAGAACATATCAGTGCATGACAAGGAAATGTAGTCCCAAAATGATTCTACCCTTTCAAGTCCCAAAAAGGACCGAGGAACTTACCGGAGGCGATACCTGGATTTCAAACAGAGTACAATGTAGCCACTGTAGGGGAGAAGATCACAGAGAGCTCTTCTCAGATTGCTCAGAGTCAGCCCCAGCACCCTGTCCTGACTGAAGCAGACAAAGTGGTCAAACAGGTAGGTAGAAATGAGTAAGGAACAGAGAGTATGGTTATTCTTGCATTGTTTTGTTCGTCTGTCAAAGAAAAGAGTGCTTCTGACTTTTGTCAATGTTCATCTTTATTTTAGGAGAAGAACAAACGGTGGTATCACACTTTGCTCAAGTGTATGATACCATGTGTGTACAGCAGACATCACCAAAGGAACAGGAGACACCTGAGTAGAGAACAAGAATATGAAAAGACTGATGAAAAAAAGCACCAGGAGAAATCCATTGAATATGCACAATCTCGTACAGTATTTCAATGAAAAGTTTCAGTGTTGTTTTTAGTGTCGTCGTATTGCATACATTTAAAACAATGTGTCTTGTTTAATGAACAATTTCATTTACTTTAGTAAAAAGTGTTGTTTACTGTAGTCCTAGCATGGATGCAATTGTTAGAAAAAACTTGAATGAAAAACTGAATGTTTCATACAATATGGGTTTGTGTTAACCCACACACCTAAGTGAAATGTTTGATTACGTTTACAAGACATAACACATAGTTCAGTTGAGTGTGAAAGGGAACAACAGAGAAAGTCACAAACAAAACATTTGTGAAGGACTTGATGAATGTTTTTTCTTTAGAAATGACAAAAAATAAAGAATTTTTCAACAAGATGTCTTTCTATAGCGAGTTTCATTTGAGATAGTCTTTTCTTAGAAGTGCAAGAGTGGTATTCCCTACAACTTATTCCCCAATTTGATCATTCTCAGAAATTAGGAGACAGAAACCACACCTACTGTAATATTAGACCTTGTAACAAGGCAACTAGGTTTCAATGGCTTAAAAGGTGCAGAAAGAGGCTCATGTATAATGACCTCCAGTGTCCCACAGGTTTCCCAAATCATTTCTTAGAGTATGGAAAAAGAGGAAATAAAGTGTCTACAGAAAGCGTATACCCCCTTGAACTTTGTTCAGTTTGTTGCGCCAGTGCCAGAGTTTCATGCAATTAAATGAGGACCTCTTTCTCACACCACATATGTTATACTTTCAATGGGAAAAAAAGGAAATATTACAATTGTTTACATTTTCACCCACATGTTAATATTTGGTAGAAGCCCTTTTCACAGCAATTTCAGCTGTGAGTCTGTTGGTAATGGGCTCCACCACCTCTGCACCAACAAGATTTGATAATATTTGAGATTTTCAGAAGTCTGTCTGGTTTAGCTGAAGAATCAGCTAAGGTAAGTTTCAGGAAGAGCATCTGATTTCTTTCAATAAAGCAGAACAGAGAAAAAACACACAATACAAAATCATGAGAATTTGTATCCATATGACACTTTGACTCGAATACTTTTATCAGACCTACACAGAGTATATACTGTACACACTTTTTCAGCCCAGGTTTATACATTTGGAACTGCCATTTGTAGGTGTTTTTGTGTCTTAGCTCAACACTGTGAAACCTGTAGTTACAAACATGGAGGATGAAGACATGAAGACATATATTGTACCTCTGACCGGCCTACCTTCCAAGAGGTGAAAGATGAAACTTTTCCTTTATCGTCAACTCAGTGAATGTCTTTAAACTTTCGAAAACTGTAACAAAGAATAAGTTAAAAAACTTATTTTCATTGGACCCACAGAAAAGTCAAAGTTGTCCATAGAAATGCCCGTCTAAATCAGAAATCTACAGCACAAAGGCAGTGGCCTTTCGGGACATAAAAATGAAATCAGACTTTACTCGGACGAATTGACCTTGGTCACGGACATCTTGCTATCAGTCACTACAAAGATGTTTTCTCTCGTGCCATGGCTTGCCTGACTTGCTTCTTCTGCTGGATGGCTTCTGGTCGCTGGTCAGGATCGACAGCCAGCATGTCCTGGAGCAGTGTCCTTAGCTCAGTGCTTATGGCTCTATTTACTTTCAGGGGGATGTGGAACTGCAGCCAGGGGTTCTCATACAGGGCCTCTCCAACAGGCCCTGACAGACATATGCTACTGTATCGGAAACACACTTTAGTTCAATTCTAAAATATTTCTCATAGGACTGAAGGAAGCTTTGCCTGTTAAGAGTTAACAATTAGGTCCTCAAGAACTGTTTTATGGTTTTCTACACTCCTGGCTGGCCAAGGTCTCTTTAAGGTCTCTTAAGTGGAGGTGTAACTCATGTATCCTACATGTGATTTAGCAACATGAAAGGGAATAGCTTCTTATCGGATTATGGTCTTGGTTAACTGCCTAAGGCTGACCTAAGTGCCTAACTTTCTGACTTTCTTTATACCTTATATGTTAAGAAGCTTCTTCTGACCAATCAGAAATGTATGCTATATGTATGAACATTTTGCTCATCAAAGTGAGTGAGAGACAAGGTTAACAGAAATTAGCCACGGCAGTAAATGACAGCATATTTTTGGGTTCTTAAATGGTCTCTACCTGGCACACCTGCAGTGCAAACTGACACACACTGTTTAGAGAAACAGCTACTCTATTACTAATATTAATGAAACATTTCTTATTCTATGGAACAAAAACAAACAGTAAAACTAAAACACAGATCTCTTAGCTTCCTATTTCATGAACCAGATGACTGAATGACCAAGCCTAACTAGTAGCCAGAACCCCAGTTAACCCTCCGTAACACAAAGTTTAACCACACGACAGGAACTCTTTCAAACTGAGTGAAAATCATAAATAGATCCATAACTTTACATCAATTTACTATGTTGTGCCAATACCTGCATTTACATTTAGAACGAATGATGTCATAGAACCAGCATCACACCAGTTCCAGGTGTCTCCAAGGAGACAACAGAACTTCAGTTGTGTTTGCTAAAATACACACTTTGAAACATACTGTAACACTTAGTTAACATGTCTGGTTTAGTTGAAGAATCGGCTAAGGTAAGTTTCAGGGTTTAATGGTGGGATGGCACCTGTGCTTTTTTCCCCCAACCGCTAGAATATGATTCGCACCAAACCCAAAAGAAATACTGCACAGTTCAGGAACTTCATCAACCTAGCAACTGTAAAATAAGCTTACAAACAACTGAATTGAAATGCCAAAAAGTTCAGAGAAAGGCACAAACTATGTTTACTTGGGGTTTACAAAATTAAAGCTAACTAAAACTGTAATGATAAACAATCATGCTGCCAATGGACAGAGAAATATCATGTTTTTTGAATAATGTATTATTTGTTACATAGGAACCCAGTATAAGGGAATCCCTTGCGATCCTGTCTGCAGAGATAAAGGTAAGTATTGTTTTCTCTTTAGCTCTGTCACTCCAAGAAATATAATGAACATAAATATATTTGCCAATCTTTTCATAGTAATCCAAACAACTCTGCGTGTATCTGACATTTGTAATATTTATCTACCGCAGTATAACTCTTCTGGCAAGGCGATTGGTATTGTACCTTGAAAGAAAACTGATTGGAAATGACATGTACTCTATGGTTTCTATTGATGTCAAGTGGCAAATGTTGACTGGTGATGTTATGTGAATCTTAGGAAATGGTCATTTTTCAATCGAGTCTATGTTTCTCAGAATTTGAGACAGAGAGGTCAATCTCTGCAATCCGAGCTGAGGGCATTTCTTGGAATGGAAAGGTAAGAGCAACGTGTTCTTTGATATTCTCTTAAGACTCTTCGCCAGATTTGACGATGAAAAATGTAAATAATAATAACAAACATTATTTTATATAGTGCCTTGAAAGGTGGCTTCTTTACAGAATGACAAAACCAACTACAATAAATAATACACAAGATATGCATGATGACAATACACAGTTAGAGGAGACAGTAGATGGTCATTGTCAGTGTATTCTGAAGGTAGTTTTCCAATTTTTTGGAACGGGGTAAAAGAGGCCACCTCTACTAGAATCTTTGTCCTAACCAAAAATGTAACAAAGTATAATAATAATATTAAAAATAATAATGATAAACTTTATCTATAGAGCACCTTTCATACAAATAGTGCTTTGGTGCTTTAAAAACCAAGCGTAAAAATAAAATATTAAAATTGAGAGATATACTTTCAGTTGTAAAGGAAAATACAGCAATACAGTAAAGCAACATACATGTCAATTAAATAAATAAAAATTAGGAAAGTCGTAATAAAATAAGAACAATTAAAGAGAACTAAAAAAAGAAACAGAAATAGAAAGAACAAAGAACCACTTTAACTAAAAGCAACATTTTCAAATGTTTTTTAAAACAATGTACCGAGCTTGACTGCCTAATAAAAAGTGGAAGTGAGTTTCATAATTTAGAAGCATAAAGACAAAAAGCAGCCTCTCCACTCTTTCTGCATTTCACATGTGGTATTTGCAGTAGGCCAGTATGTGCAGATCTCAGGTCACGTATACGAACATATGAAGACAGACATTCAGTAAGGTACAGACGTGCTAGGTCGCTTAAAGCTTTAAAAACAAGTAAAAGAACTTTCAAATTTATCCTAGATAATACAGGTGACCAGTGAAGTTTTTTCAAAACAGGAATGACATTCTCTTTCTTGTATTTGTTAGGATCTGTGCTACTGCATTTCGAACAAGTAGTAAGGGATTTATTGTTTTCTTGGGAAGCCCACAAAACAGAGCATTATAATCATATCCACATCAATGTGAGCAATGGAGAAGTCAAATTAACGTGTCTAAATATCATCTAGTTCTATCCCAGGGAAGAGGGCTGTTGCCTACACAGACGACAAGACACAAAACGCTCAACTGTGCAAAACACGCATAAGGACATCAGTCAGGAGGAACAAGGTAAAGTGTTTTTTCTTCTCCACCATGGTCATGTAGTTTCACTCCAAGCACTGTCATATGAAATAACTGTGGAAACGACCTCCCCAACATTTTGGGTTGTTGCATTTTGCTTCAATGAATTTTAACCTTTTCTTTTAGACATTAAGAGGAAGGACACATTCACCCTTGGTAGAGATTCAGTTGTTCTATGAGATGTCAAGGTGAGAATTAACCACTTCAGGGATAAGTCAATCCACATAACTGAAAAAGGGGCAATGAACAGGATATGGGGATTTTGCTAGTTATAAAGTACAATAATCATCATTACATGATCTAAGACTACTGAAGTATAAGCTGTGTTCCTGACTGATTAATTAGCAAATTCATCTTTGTAGAGTGCAGCTACTATCTATTCAGTGGCATTTCCTTAAAACAATTGTATTCCCACATTCTGAATATGGAGTGAGATCATGTAGAGAATGTTGGACTTGTAATAACTAATTGAAGGATAATAATAATCAACGAAAGTGCTTAAAAGTATCAACAAATGCCTTCAAAGTACTTGACACGTACTTTGCTTTCAAAAGTGAAACATAATTAATGCTTACGTAAGATTTCTCTTGACTTCTCAGGAGTATACTAACTCCAAGGACAAGTAACATCACAAACCATTATTTAAGTGCTGATGTTGGAGCTGCAATACTACTACCAAGACAAAAAATGATACAGGTAACATTGCTTTCAGATTTCTAAGAATTGCTAAAATAGTATGTTTACAGAGCATTCAGAGTTGAGAATGACAAGTTCCTACCATTTCAAACACTGCCAATCTAGAACAAAAAGAAAGTACTTGAACGCCTGCAGTAATCGAACACAAACCAGAACATATCAGTGCATGACAAGGAAATGTAGTCCCAAAATGATTCTACCCTTTCAAGTCCCAAAAAGGACCGAGGAACTTACCGGAGGCGATACCTGGATTTCAAACAGAGTACAATGTAGCCACTGTAGGGGAGAAGATCACAGAGAGCTCTTCTCAGATTGCTCAGAGTCAGCCCCAGCACCCTGTCCTGACTGAAGCAGACAAAGTGGTCAAACAGGTAGGTAGAAATGAGTAAGGAACAGAGAGTATGGTTATTCTTGCATTGTTTTGTTCGTCTGTCAAAGAAAAGAGTGCTTCTGACTTTTGTCAATGTTCATCTTTATTTTAGGAGAAGAACAAACGGTGGTATCACACTTTGCTCAAGTGTATGATACCATGTGTGTACAGCAGACATCACCAAAGGAACAGGAGACACCTGAGTAGAGAACAAGAATATGAAAAGACTGATGAAAAAAAGCACCAGGAGAAATCCATTGAATATGCACAATCTCGTACAGTATTTCAATGAAAAGTTTCAGTGTTGTTTTTAGTGTCGTCGTATTGCATACATTTAAAACAATGTGTCTTGTTTAATGAACAATTTCATTTACTTTAGTAAAAAGTGTTGTTTACTGTAGTCCTAGCATGGATGCAATTGTTAGAAAAAACTTGAATGAAAAACTGAATGTTTCATACAATATGGGTTTGTGTTAACCCACACACCTAAGTGAAATGTTTGATTACGTTTACAAGACATAACACATAGTTCAGTTGAGTGTGAAAGGGAACAACAGAGAAAGTCACAAACAAAACATTTGTGAAGGACTTGATGAATGTTTTTTCTTTAGAAATGACAAAAAATAAAGAATTTTTCAACAAGATGTCTTTCTATAGCGAGTTTCATTTGAGATAGTCTTTTCTTAGAAGTGCAAGAGTGGTATTCCCTACAACTTATTCCCCAATTTGATCATTCTCAGAAATTAGGAGACAGAAACCACACCTACTGTAATATTAGACCTTGTAACAAGGCAACTAGGTTTCAATGGCTTAAAAGGTGCAGAAAGAGGCTCATGTATAATGACCTCCAGTGTCCCACAGGTTTCCCAAATCATTTCTTAGAGTATGGAAAAAGAGGAAATAAAGTGTCTACAGAAAGCGTATACCCCCTTGAACTTTGTTCAGTTTGTTGCGCCAGTGCCAGAGTTTCATGCAATTAAATGAGGACCTCTTTCTCACACCACATATGTTATACTTTCAATGGGAAAAAAAGGAAATATTACAATTGTTTACATTTTCACCCACATGTTAATATTTGGTAGAAGCCCTTTTCACAGCAATTTCAGCTGTGAGTCTGTTGGTAATGGGCTCCACCACCTCTGCACCAACAAGATTTGATAATATTTGAGATTTTCAGAAGTCTGTCTGGTTTAGCTGAAGAATCAGCTAAGGTAAGTTTCAGGAAGAGCATCTGATTTCTTTCAATAAAGCAGAACAGAGAAAAAACACACAATACAAAATCATGAGAATTTGTATCCATATGACACTTTGACTCGAATACTTTTATCAGACCTACACAGAGTATATACTGTACACACTTTTTCAGCCCAGGTTTATACATTTGGAACTGCCATTTGTAGGTGTTTTTGTGTCTTAGCTCAACACTGTGAAACCTGTAGTTACAAACATGGAGGATGAAGACATGAAGACATATATTGTACCTCTGACCGGCCTACCTTCCAAGAGGTGAAAGATGAAACTTTTCCTTTATCGTCAACTCAGTGAATGTCTTTAAACTTTCGAAAACTGTAACAAAGAATAAGTTAAAAAACTTATTTTCATTGGACCCACAGAAAAGTCAAAGTTGTCCATAGAAATGCCCGTCTAAATCAGAAATCTACAGCACAAAGGCAGTGGCCTTTCGGGACATAAAAATGAAATCAGACTTTACTCGGACGAATTGACCTTGGTCACGGACATCTTGCTATCAGTCACTACAAAGATGTTTTCTCTCGTGCCATGGCTTGCCTGACTTGCTTCTTCTGCTGGATGGCTTCTGGTCGCTGGTCAGGATCGACAGCCAGCATGTCCTGGAGCAGTGTCCTTAGCTCAGTGCTTATGGCTCTATTTACTTTCAGGGGGATGTGGAACTGCAGCCAGGGGTTCTCATACAGGGCCTCTCCAACAGGCCCTGACAGACATATGCTACTGTATCGGAAACACACTTTAGTTCAATTCTAAAATATTTCTCATAGGACTGAAGGAAGCTTTGCCTGTTAAGAGTTAACAATTAGGTCCTCAAGAACTGTTTTATGGTTTTCTACACTCCTGGCTGGCCAAGGTCTCTTTAAGGTCTCTTAAGTGGAGGTGTAACTCATGTATCCTACATGTGATTTAGCAACATGAAAGGGAATAGCTTCTTATCGGATTATGGTCTTGGTTAACTGCCTAAGGCTGACCTAAGTGCCTAACTTTCTGACTTTCTTTATACCTTATATGTTAAGAAGCTTCTTCTGACCAATCAGAAATGTATGCTATATGTATGAACATTTTGCTCATCAAAGTGAGTGAGAGACAAGGTTAACAGAAATTAGCCACGGCAGTAAATGACAGCATATTTTTGGGTTCTTAAATGGTCTCTACCTGGCACACCTGCAGTGCAAACTGACACACACTGTTTAGAGAAACAGCTACTCTATTACTAATATTAATGAAACATTTCTTATTCTATGGAACAAAAACAAACAGTAAAACTAAAACACAGATCTCTTAGCTTCCTATTTCATGAACCAGATGACTGAATGACCAAGCCTAACTAGTAGCCAGAACCCCAGTTAACCCTCCGTAACACAAAGTTTAACCACACGACAGGAACTCTTTCAAACTGAGTGAAAATCATAAATAGATCCATAACTTTACATCAATTTACTATGTTGTGCCAATACCTGCATTTACATTTAGAACGAATGATGTCATAGAACCAGCATCACACCAGTTCCAGGTGTCTCCAAGGAGACAACAGAACTTCAGTTGTGTTTGCTAAAATACACACTTTGAAACATACTGTAACACTTAGTTAACATGTCTGGTTTAGTTGAAGAATCGGCTAAGGTAAGTTTCAGGGTTTAATGGTGGGATGGCACCTGTGCTTTTTTCCCCCAACCGCTAGAATATGATTCGCACCAAACCCAAAAGAAATACTGCACAGTTCAGGAACTTCATCAACCTAGCAACTGTAAAATAAGCTTACAAACAACTGAATTGAAATGCCAAAAAGTTCAGAGAAAGGCACAAACTATGTTTACTTGGGGTTTACAAAATTAAAGCTAACTAAAACTGTAATGATAAACAATCATGCTGCCAATGGACAGAGAAATATCATGTTTTTTGAATAATGTATTATTTGTTACATAGGAACCCAGTATAAGGGAATCCCTTGCGATCCTGTCTGCAGAGATAAAGGTAAGTATTGTTTTCTCTTTAGCTCTGTCACTCCAAGAAATATAATGAACATAAATATATTTGCCAATCTTTTCATAGTAATCCAAACAACTCTGCGTGTATCTGACATTTGTAATATTTATCTACCGCAGTATAACTCTTCTGGCAAGGCGATTGGTATTGTACCTTGAAAGAAAACTGATTGGAAATGACATGTACTCTATGGTTTCTATTGATGTCAAGTGGCAAATGTTGACTGGTGATGTTATGTGAATCTTAGGAAATGGTCATTTTTCAATCGAGTCTATGTTTCTCAGAATTTGAGACAGAGAGGTCAATCTCTGCAATCCGAGCTGAGGGCATTTCTTGGAATGGAAAGGTAAGAGCAACGTGTTCTTTGATATTCTCTTAAGACTCTTCGCCAGATTTGACGATGAAAAATGTAAATAATAATAACAAACATTATGTTATATAGTGCCTTGAAAGGTGGCTTCTTTACAGAATGACAAAACCAACTACAATAAATAATACACAAGATATGCATGATGACAATACACAGTTAGAGGAGACAGTAGATGGTCATTGTCAGTGTATTCTGAAGGTAGTTTTCCAATTTTTTGGAACGGGGTAAAAGAGGCCACCTCTACTAGAATCTTTGTCCTAACCAAAAATGTAACAAAGTATAATAATAATATTAAAAATAATAATGATAAACTTTATCTATAGAGCACCTTTCATACAAATAGTGCTTTGGTGCTTTAAAAACCAAGCGTAAAAATAAAATATTAAAATTGAGAGATATACTTTCAGTTGTAAAGGAAAATACAGCAATACAGTAAAGCAACATACATGTCAATTAAATAAATAAAAATTAGGAAAGTCGTAATAAAATAAGAACAATTAAAGAGAACTAAAAAAAGAAACAGAAATAGAAAGAACAAAGAACCACTTTAACTAAAAGCAACATTTTCAAATGTTTTTTAAAACAATGTACCGAGCTTGACTGCCTAATAAAAAGTGGAAGTGAGTTTCATAATTTAGAAGCATAAAGACAAAAAGCAGCCTCTCCACTCTTTCTGCATTTCACATGTGGTATTTGCAGTAGGCCAGTATGTGCAGATCTCAGGTCACGTATACGAACATATGAAGACAGACATTCAGTAAGGTACAGACGTGCTAGGTCGCTTAAAGCTTTAAAAACAAGTAAAAGAACTTTCAAATTTATCCTAGATAATACAGGTGACCAGTGAAGTTTTTTCAAAACAGGAATGACATTCTCTTTCTTGTATTTGTTAGGATCTGTGCTACTGCATTTCGAACAAGTAGTAAGGGATTTATTGTTTTCTTGGGAAGCCCACAAAACAGAGCATTATAATCATATCCACATCAATGTGAGCAATGGAGAAGTCAAATTAACGTGTCTAAATATCATCTAGTTCTATCCCAGGGAAGAGGGCTGTTGCCTACACAGACGACAAGACACAAAACGCTCAACTGTGCAAAACACGCATAAGGACATCAGTCAGGAGGAACAAGGTAAAGTGTTTTTTCTTCTCCACCATGGTCATGTAGTTTCACTCCAAGCACTGTCATATGAAATAACTGTGGAAACGACCTCCCCAACATTTTGGGTTGTTGCATTTTGCTTCAATGAATTTTAACCTTTTCTTTTAGACATTAAGAGGAAGGACACATTCACCCTTGGTAGAGATTCAGTTGTTCTATGAGATGTCAAGGTGAGAATTAACCACTTCAGGGATAAGTCAATCCACATAACTGAAAAAGGGGCAATGAACAGGATATGGGGATTTTGCTAGTTATAAAGTACAATAATCATCATTACATGATCTAAGACTACTGAAGTATAAGCTGTGTTCCTGACTGATTAATTAGCAAATTCATCTTTGTAGAGTGCAGCTACTATCTATTCAGTGGCATTTCCTTAAAACAATTGTATTCCCACATTCTGAATATGGAGTGAGATCATGTAGAGAATGTTGGACTTGTAATAACTAATTGAAGGATAATAATAATCAACGAAAGTGCTTAAAAGTATCAACAAATGCCTTCAAAGTACTTGACACGTACTTTGCTTTCAAAAGTGAAACATAATTAATGCTTACGTAAGATTTCTCTTGACTTCTAAGGAGTATACTAACTCCAAGGACAAGTAACATCACAAACCATTATTTAAGTGCTGATGTTGGAGCTGCAATACTACTACCAAGACAAAAAATGATACAGGTAACACTGCTTTCAGATTTCTAAGAATTGCTAAAATAGTATGTTTACAGAGCATTCAGAGTTGAGAATATGACAAGTTCCTACCATTTCAAACACTGCCAATCTAGAACAAAAAGAAAGTACTTGAACGCCTGCAGTAATCGAACACAAACCAGAACATATCAGTGCATGACAAGGAAATGTAGTCCCAAAATGATTCTACCCTTTCAAGTCCCAAAAAGGACCGAGGAACTTACCGGAGGCGATACCTGGATTTCAAACAGAGTACAATGTAGCCACTGTAGGGGAGAAGATCACAGAGAGCTCTTCTCAGATTGCTCAGAGTCAGCCCCAGCACCCTGTCCTGACTGAAGCAGACAAAGTGGTCAAACAGGTAGGTAGAAATGAGTAAGGAACAGAGAGTATGGTTATTCTTGCATTGTTTTGTTCGTCTGTCAAAGAAAAGAGTGCTTCTGACTTTTGTCAATGTTCATCTTTATTTTAGGAGAAGAACAAACGGTGGTATCACACTTTGCTCAAGTGTATGATACCATGTGTGTACAGCAGACATCACCAAAGGAACAGGAGACACCTGAGTAGAGAACAAGAATATGAAAAGACTGATGAAAAAAAGCACCAGGAGAAATCCATTGAATATGCACAATCTCGTACAGTATTTCAATGAAAAGTTTCAGTGTTGTTTTTAGTGTCGTCGTATTGCATACATTTAAAACAATGTGTCTTGTTTAATGAACAATTTCATTTACTTTAGTAAAAAGTGTTGTTTACTGTAGTCCTAGCATGGATGCAATTGTTAGAAAAAACTTGAATGAAAAACTGAATGTTTCATACAATATGGGTTTGTGTTAACCCACACACCTAAGTGAAATGTTTGATTACGTTTACAAGACATAACACATAGTTCAGTTGAGTGTGAAAGGGAACAACAGAGAAAGTCACAAACAAAACATTTGTGAAGGACTTGATGAATGTTTTTTCTTTAGAAATGACAAAAAATAAAGAATTTTTCAACAAGATGTCTTTCTATAGCGAGTTTCATTTGAGATAGTCTTTTCTTAGAAGTGCAAGAGTGGTATTCCCTACAACTTATTCCCCAATTTGATCATTCTCAGAAATTAGGAGACAGAAACCACACCTACTGTAATATTAGACCTTGTAACAAGGCAACTAGGTTTCAATGGCTTAAAAGGTGCAGAAAGAGGCTCATGTATAATGACCTCCAGTGTCCCACAGGTTTCCCAAATCATTTCTTAGAGTATGGAAAAAGAGGAAATAAAGTGTCTACAGAAAGCATATACCCCCTTGAACTTTGTTCAGTTTGTTGCGCCAGTGCCAGAGTTTCATGCAATTAAATGAGGACCTCTTTCTCACACCACATATGTTATACTTTCAATGGGAAAAAAAGGAAATATTACAATTGTTTACATTTTCACCCACATGTTAATATTTGGTAGAAGCCCTTTTCACAGCAATTTCAGCTGTGAGTCTGTTGGTAATGGGCTCCACCACCTCTGCACCAACAAGATTTGATAATATTTGAGATTTTCAGAAGTCTGTCTGGTTTAGCTGAAGAATCAGCTAAGGTAAGTTTCAGGAAGAGCATCTGATTTCTTTCAATAAAGCAGAACAGAGAAAAAACACACAATACAAAATCATGAGAATTTGTATCCATATGACACTTTGACTCGAATACTTTTATCAGACCTACACAGAGTATATACTGTACACACTTTTTCAGCCCAGGTTTATACATTTGGAACTGCCATTTGTAGGTGTTTTTGTGTCTTAGCTCAACACTGTGAAACCTGTAGTTACAAACATGGAGGATGAAGACATGAAGACATATATTGTACCTCTGACCGGCCTACCTTCCAAGAGGTGAAAGATGAAACTTTTCCTTTATCGTCAACTCAGTGAATGTCTTTAAACTTTCGAAAACTGTAACAAAGAATAAGTTAAAAAACTTATTTTCATTGGACCCACAGAAAAGTCAAAGTTGTCCATAGAAATGCCCGTCTAAATCAGAAATCTACAGCACAAAGGCAGTGGCCTTTCGGGACATAAAAATGAAATCAGACTTTACTCGGACGAATTGACCTTGGTCACGGACATCTTGCTATCAGTCACTACAAAGATGTTTTCTCTCGTGCCATGGCTTGCCTGACTTGCTTCTTCTGCTGGATGGCTTCTGGTCACTGGTCAGGATCGACAGCCAGCATGTCCTGGAGCAGTGTCCTTAGCTCAGTGCTTATGGCTCTATTTACTTTCAGGGGGATGTGGAACTGCAGCCAGGGGTTCTCATACAGGGCCTCTCCAACAGGCCCTGACAGACATATGCTACTGTATCGGAAACACACTTTAGTTCAATTCTAAAATATTTCTCATAGGACTGAAGGAACCTTTGCCTGTTAAGAGTTAACAATTAGGTCCTCAAGAACTGTTTTATGGTTTTCTACACTCCTGGCTGGCCAAGGTCTCTTTAAGGTCTCTTAAGTGGAGGTGTAACTCATGTATCCTACATGTGATTTAGCAACATGAAAGGGAATAGCTTCTTATCGGATTATGGTCTTGGTTAACTGCCTAAGGCTGACCTAAGTGCCTAACTTTCTGACTTTCTTTATACCTTATATGTTAAGAAGCTTCTTCTGACCAATCAGAAATGTATGCTTTATGTATGAACATTTTGCTCATCAAAGTGAGTGAGAGACAAGGTTAACAGAAATTAGCCACGGCAGTAAATGACAGCATATTTTTGGGTTCTTAAATGGTCTCTACCTGGCACACCTGCAGTGCAAACTGACACACACTGTTTAGAGAAACAGCTACTCTATTACTAATATTAATGAAACATTTCTTATTCTATGGAACAAAAACAAACAGTAAAACTAAAACACAGATCTCTTAGCTTCCTATTTCATGAACCAGATGACTGAATGACCAAGCCTAACTAGTAGCCAGAACCCCAGTTAACCCTCCGTAACACAAAGTTTAACCACACGACAGGAACTCTTTCAAACTGAGTGAAAATCATAAATAGATCCATAACTTTACATCAATTTACTATGTTGTGCCAATACCTGCATTTACATTTAGAACGAATGATGTCATAGAACCAGCATCACACCAGTTCCAGGTGTCTCCAAGGAGACAACAGAACTTCAGTTGTGTTTGCTAAAATACACACTTTGAAACATACTGTAACACTTAGTTAACATGTCTGGTTTAGTTGAAGAATCGGCTAAGGTAAGTTTCAGGGTTTAATGGTGGGATGGCACCTGTGCTTTTTTCCCCCAACCGCTAGAATATGATTCGCACCAAACCCAAAAGAAATACTGCACAGTTCAGGAACTTCATCAACCTAGCAACTGTAAAATAAGCTTACAAACAACTGAATTGAAATGCCAAAAAGTTCAGAGAAAGGCACAAACTATGTTTACTTGGGGTTTACAAAATTAAAGCTAACTAAAACTGTAATGATAAACAATCATGCTGCCAATGGACAGAGAAATATCATGTTTTTTGAATAATGTATTATTTGTTACATAGGAACCCAGTATAAGGGAATCCCTTGCGATCCTGTCTGCAGAGATAAAGGTAAGTATTGTTTTCTCTTTAGCTCTGTCACTCCAAGAAATATAATGAACATAAATATATTTGCCAATCTTTTCATAGTAATCCAAACAACTCTGCGTGTATCTGACATTTGTAATATTTATCTACCGCAGTATAACTCTTCTGGCAAGGCGATTGGTATTGTACCTTGAAAGAAAACTGATTGGAAATGACATGTACTCTATGGTTTCTATTGATGTCAAGTGGCAAATGTTGACTGGTGATGTTATGTGAATCTTAGGAAATGGTCATTTTTCAATCGAGTCTATGTTTCTCAGAATTTGAGACAGAGAGGTCAATCTCTGCAATCCGAGCTGAGGGCATTTCTTGGAATGGAAAGGTAAGAGCAACGTGTTCTTTGATATTCTCTTAAGACTCTTCGCCAGATTTGACGATGAAAAATGTAAATAATAATAACAAACATTATTTTATATAGTGCCTTGAAAGGTGGCTTCTTTACAGAATGACAAAACCAACTACAATAAATAATACACAAGATATGCATGATGACAATACACAGTTAGAGGAGACAGTAGATGGTCATTGTCAGTGTATTCTGAAGGTAGTTTTCCAATTTTTTGGAACGGGGTAAAAGAGGCCACCTCTACTAGAATCTTTGTCCTAACCAAAAATGTAACAAAGTATAATAATAATATTAAAAATAATAATGATAAACTTTATCTATAGAGCACCTTTCGTACAAATAGTGCTTTGGTGCTTTAAAAACCAAGCGTAAAAATAAAATATTAAAATTGAGAGATATACTTTCAGTTGTAAAGGAAAATACAGCAATACAGTAAAGCAACATACATGTCAATTAAATAAATAAAAATTAGGAAAGTCGTAATAAAATAAGAACAATTAAAGAGAACTAAAAAAAGAAACAGAAATAGAAAGAACAAAGAACCACTTTAACTAAAAGCAACATTTTCAAATGTTTTTTAAAACAATGTACCGAGCTTGACTGCCTAATAAAAAGTGGAAGTGAGTTTCATAATTTAGAAGCATAAAAACAAAAAGCAGCCTCTCCACTCTTTCTGCATTTCACATGTGGTATTTGCAGTAGGCCAGTATGTGCAGATCTCAGGTCACGTATACGAACATATGAAGACAGACATTCAGTAAGGTACAGACGTGCTAGGTCGCTTAAAGCTTTAAAAACAAGTAAAAGAACTTTCAAATTTATCCTAGATAATACAGGTGACCAGTGAAGTTTTTTCAAAACAGGAATGATATTCTCTTTCTTGTATTTGTTAGGATCTGTGCTACTGCATTTCGAACAAGTAGTAAGGGATTTATTGCTTTCTTGGGAAGCCCACAAAACAGAGCATTATAATCATATCCACATCAATGTGAGCAATGGAGAAGTCAAATTAACGTGTCTAAATATCATCTAGTTCTATCCCAGGGAAGAGGGCTGTTGCCTACACAGACGACAAGACACAAAACGCTCAACTGTGCAAAACACGCATAAGGACATCAGTCAGGAGGAACAAGGTAAAGTGTTTTTTCTTCTCCACCATGGTCATGTAGTTTCACTCCAAGCACTGTCATATGAAATAACTGTGGAAACGACCTCCCCAACATTTTGGGTTGTTGCATTTTGCTTCAATGAATTTTAACCTTTTCTTTTAGACATTAAGAGGAAGGACACATTCACCCTTGGTAGAGATTCAGTTGTTCTATGAGATGTCAAGGTGAGAATTAACCACTTCAGGGATAAGTCAATCCACATAACTGAAAAAGGGGCAATGAACAGGATATGGGGATTTTGCTAGTTATAAAGTACAATAATCATCATTACATGATCTAAGACTACTGAAGTATAAGCTGTGTCCCTGACTGATTAATTAGCAAATTCATCTTTGTAGAGTGCAGCTACTATCTATTCAGTGGCATTTCCTTAAAACAATTGTATTCCCACATTCTGAATATGGAGTGAGATCATGTAGAGAATGTTGGACTTGTAATAACTAATTGAAGGATAATAATAATCAACGAAAGTGCTTAAAAGTATCAACAAATGCCTTCAAAGTACTTGACACGTACTTTGCTTTCAAAAGTGAAACATAATTAATGCTTACGTAAGATTTCTCTTGACTTCTCAGGAGTATACTAACTCCAAGGACAAGTAACATCACAAACCATTATTTAAGTGCTGATGTTGGAGCTGCAATACTACTACCAAGACTAAAAATGATACAGGTAACACTGCTTTCAGATTTCTAAGAATTGCTAAAATAGTATGTTTACAGAGCATTCAGAGTTGAGAATATGACAAGTTCCTACCATTTCAAACACTGCCAATCTAGAACAAAAAGAAAGTACTTGAACGCCTGCAGTAATCGAACACAAACCAGAACATATCAGTGCATGACAAGGAAATGTAGTCACAAAATGATTCTACCCTTTCAAGTCCCAAAAAGGACCGAGGAACTTACCGGAGGCGATACCTGGATTTCAAACAGAGTACAATGTAGCCACTGTAGGGGAGAAGATCACAGAGAGCTCTTCTCAGATTGCTCCGAGTCAGCCCCAGCACCCTGTCCTGACTGAAGCAGACAAAGTGGTCAAACAGGTAGGTAGAAATGAGTAAGGAACAGAGAGTATGGTTATTCTTGCATTGTTTTGTTCGTCTGTCAAAGAAAAGAGTGCTTCTGACTTTTGTCAATGTTCATCTTTATTTTAGGAGAAAAACAAACGGTGGTATCACACTTTGCTCAAGTGTATGATACCATGTGTGTACAGCAGACATCACCAAAGGAACAGGAGACACCTGAGTAGAGAACAAGAATATGAAAAGACTGATGAAAAAAAGCACCAGGAGAAATCCATTGAATATGCACAATCTCGTACAGTATTTCAATGAAAAGTTTCAGTGTTGTTTTTAGTGTCGTCGTATTGCATACATTTAAAACAATGTGTCTTGTTTAATGAACAATTTCATTTACTTTAGTAAAAAGTGTTGTTTACTGTAGTCCTAGCATGGATGCAATTGTTAGAAAAAACTTGAATGAAAAACTGAATGTTTCATACAATATGGGTTTGTGTTAACCCACACACCTAAGTGAAATGTTTGATTACGTTTACAAGACATAACACATAGTTCAGTTGAGTGTGAAAGGGAACAACAGAGAAAGTCACAAACAAAACATTTGTGAAGGACTTGATGAATGTTTTTTCTTTAGAAATGACAAAAAATAAAGAATTTTTCAACAAGATGTCTTTCTATAGCGAGTTTCATTTGAGATAGTCTTTTCTTAGAAGTGCAAGAGTGGTATTCCCTACAACTTATTCCCCAATTTGATCATTCTCAGAAATTAGGAGACAGAAACCACACCTACTGTAATATTAGACCTTGTAACAAGGCAACTAGGTTTCAATGGCTTAAAAGGTGCAGAAAGAGGCTCATGTATAATGACCTCCAGTGTCCCACAGGTTTCCCAAATCATTTCTTAGAGTATGGAAAAAGAGGAAATAAAGTGTCTACAGAAAGCGTATACCCCCTTGAACTTTGTTCAGTTTGTTGCGCCAGTGCCAGAGTTTCATGCAATTAAATGAGGACCTCTTTCTCACACCACATATGTTATACTTTCAATGGGAAAAAAAGGAAATATTACAATTGTTTACATTTTCACCCACATGTTAATATTTGGTAGAAGCCCTTTTCACAGCAATTTCAGCTGTGAGTCTGTTGGTAATGGGCTCCACCACCTCTGCACCAACAAGATTTGATAATATTTGAGAATTTCAGAAGTCTGTCTGGTTTAGCTGAAGAATCAGCTAAGGTAAGTTTCAGGAAGAGCATCTGATTTCTTTCAATAAAGCAGAACAGAGAAAAAACACACAATACAAAATCATGAGAATTTGTATCCATATGACACTTTGACTCGAATACTTTTATCAGACCTACACAGAGTATATACTGTACACACTTTTTCAGCCCAGGTTTATACATTTGGAACTGCCATTTGTAGGTGTTTTTGTGTCTTAGCTCAACACTGTGAAACCTGTAGTTACAAACATGGAGGATGAAGACATGAAGACATATATTGTACCTCTGACCGGCCTACCTTCCAAGAGGTGAAAGATGAAACTTTTCCTTTATCGTCAACTCAGTGAATGTCTTTAAACTTTCGAAAACTGTAACAAAGAATAAGTTAAAAAACTTATTTTCATTGGACCCACAGAAAAGTCAAAGTTGTCCATAGAAATGCCCGTCTAAATCAGAAATCTACAGCACAAAGGCAGTGGCCTTTCGGGACATAAAAATGAAATCACACTTTACTCAGACGAATTGCCCTTGGTCACGGACATCTTGCTATCACTCACTACAAAGATGTTTTCTCTCGTGCCATGGCTTGCCTGACTTGCTTCTTCTGCTGGATGGCTTCTGGTCGCTGGTCAGGATCGACAGCCAGCATGTCCTGGAGCAGTGTCCTTAGCTCAGTGCTTATGGCTCTATTTACTTTCAGGGGGATGTGGAACTGCAGCCAGGGGTTCTCATCCAGGGCCTCTCCAACAGGCCCTGACAGACATATGCTCCTGTATCGGAAACACACTTTAGTTCAATTCTAAAATATTTCTCATAGGACTGAAGGAACCTTTGCCTGTTAAGAGTTAACAATTAGGTCCTCAAGAACTGTTTTACGGTTTTCTACACTCCTGGCTGGCCAAGGACTCTTTAAGGTCTCTTAAGTGGAGGTGTAACTCATGTATCCTACATGTGATTTAGCAACATGAAAGGGAATAGCTTCTTATCGGATTATGGTCTTGGTTAACTGCCTAAGGCTGACCTAAGTGCCTAACTTTCTGACTTTCTTTATACCTTATATGTTAAGAAGCTTCTTCTGACCAATCAGAAATGTATGCTTTATGTATGAACATTTTGCTCATCAAAGTGAGTGAGAGACAAGGTTAACAGAAATTAGCCACGGCAGTAAATGACAGCATATTTTTGGGTTCTTAAATGGTCTCTACCTGGCACACCTGCAGTGCAAACTGACACACACTGTTTAGAGAAACAGCTACTCTATTACTAATATTAATGAAACATTTCTTATTCTATGGAACAAAAACAAACAGTAAAACTAAAACACAGATCTCTTAGCTTCCTATTTCATGAACCAGATGACTGAATGACCAAGCCTAACTAGTAGCCAGAACCCCAGTTAACCCTCCGTAACACAAAGTTTAACCACACGACAGGAACTCTTTCAAACTGAGTGAAAATCATAAATAGATCCATAACTTTACATCAATTTACTATGTTGTGCCAATACCTGCATTTACATTTAGAACGAATGATGTCATAGAACCAGCATCACACCAGTTCCAGGTGTCTCCAAGGAGACAACAGAACTTCAGTTGTGTTTGCTAAAATACACACTTTGAAACATACTGTAACACTTAGTTAACATGTCTGGTTTAGTTGAAGAATCGGCTAAGGTAAGTTTCAGGGTTTAATGGTGGGATGGCACCTGTGCTTTTTTCCCCCAACCGCTAGAATATGATTCGCACCAAACCCAAAAGAAATACTGCACAGTTCAGGAACTTCATCAACCTAGCAACTGTAAAATAAGCTTACAAACAACTGAATTGAAATGCCAAAAAGTTCAGAGAAAGGCACAAACTATGTTTACTTGGGGTTTACAAAATTAAAGCTAACTAAAACTGTAATGATAAACAATCATGCTGCCAATGGACAGAGAAATATCATGTTTTTTGAATAATGTATTATTTGTTACATAGGAACCCAGTATAAGGGAATCCCTTGCGATCCTGTCTGCAGAGATAAAGGTAAGTATTGTTTTCTCTTTAGCTCTGTCACTCCAAGAAATATAATGAACATAAATATATTTGCCAATCTTTTCATAGTAATCCAAACAACTCTGCGTGTATCTGACATTTGTAATATTTATCTACCGCAGTATAACTCTTCTGGCAAGGCGATTGGTATTGTACCTTGAAAGAAAACTGATTGGAAATGTCATGTACTCTATGGTTTCTATTGATGTCAAGTGGCAAATGTTGACTGGTGATGTTATGTGAATCTTAGGAAATGGTCATTTTTCAATCGAGTCTATGTTTCTCAGAATTTGAGACAGAGAGGTCAATCTCTGCAATCCGAGCTGAGGGCATTTCTTGGAATGGAAAGGTAAGAGCAACGTGTTCTTTGATATTCTCTTAAGACTCTTCGCCAGATTTAACGATGAAAAATGTAAATAATAATAACAAACATTATTTTATATAGTGCCTTGAAAGGTGGCTTCTTTACAGAATGACAAAACCAACTACAATAAATAATACACAAGATATGCATGATGACAATACACAGTTAGAGGAGACAGTAGATGGTCATTGTCAGTGTATTCTGAAGGTAGTTTTCCAATTTTTTGGAACGGGGTAAAAGAGGCCACCTCTACTAGAATCTTTGTCCTAACCAAAAATGTAACAAAGTATAATAATAATATTAAAAATAATAATGATAAACTTTATCTATAGAGCACCTTTCATACAAATAGTGCTTTGGTGCTTTAAAAACCAAGCGTAAAAATAAAATATTAAAATTGAGAGATATACTTTCAGTTGTAAAGGAAAATACAGCAATACAGTAAAGCAACATACATGTCAATTAAATAAATAAAAATTAGGAAAGTCGTAATAAAATAAGAACAATTCAAGAGAACTAAAAAAAGAAACAGAAATAGAAAGAACAAAGAACCACTTTAACGAAAAGCAACATTTTCAAATGTTTTTTAAAACAATGTACCGAGCTTGACTGCCTAATAAAAAGTGGAAGTGAGTTTCATAATTTGGAAGCATAAAAACAAAAAGCAGCCTCTCCACTCTTTCTGCATTTCACATGTGGTATTTGCAGTAGGCCAGTATGTGCAGATCTCAGGTCACGTAAAGGAACATATGAAGACAGACATTCAGTAAGGTACAGACGTGCTAGGTCGCTTAAAGCTTTAAAAACAAGTAAAAGAACTTTCAAATTTATCCTAGATAAACAGGTGACCAGTGAAGTTTTTTCAAAACAGGAATGATATTCTCTTTCTTGTATTTGTTAGGATCTGTGCTACTGCATTTCGAACAAGTAGTAAGGGATTTGTTGTTTTCTTGGGAAGCCCACAAAACAGAGCATGATAATCATATCCACATCAATGTGAGCAATGGAGAAGTCAAATTAACGTGTCTAAATATCATCTAGTTCTATCCCAGGGAAGAGGGCTGTTGCCTACACAGACGACAAGACACAAAACGCTCAACTGTGCAAAACACGCATAAGGACATCAGTCAGGAGGAACAGGGTAAAGTGTTTTTTCTTCTTCACCATGGTCATGTAGTTTCACTCCAAGCACTGTCATATGAAATAACTGTGGAAACGACCTCCCCAACATTTTGGGTTGTTGCATTTTGCTTCAATGAATTTTAACCTTTTCTTTTAGACATTAAGAGGAAGGACACATTCACCCTTGGTAGAGATTCAGTTGTTCTATGAGATGTCAAGGTGAGAATTAACCACTTCAGGGATAAGTCAATCCACATAACTGAAAAAGGGGCAATGAACAGGATATGGGGATTTTGCTAGTTATAAAGTACAATAATCATCATTACATGATCTAAGACTACTGAAGTATAAGCTGTGTCCCTGACTGATTAATTAGCAAATTCATCTTTGTAGAGTGCAGCTACTATCTATTCAGTGGCATTTCCTTAAAACAATTGTATTCCCACATTCTGAATATGGAGTGAGATCATGTAGAGAATGTTGGACTTGTAATAACTAATTGAAGGATAATAATAATCAACGAAAGTGCTTAAAAGTATCAACAAATGCCTTCAAAGTACTTGACACGTACTTTGCTTTCAAAAGTGAAACATAATTAATGCTTACGTAAGATTTCTCTTGACTTCTCAGGAGTATACTAACTCCAAGGACAAGTAACATCACAAACCATTATTTAAGTGCTGATGTTGGAGCTGCAATACTACTACCAAGACAAAAAATGATACAGGTAACACTGCTTTCAGATTTCTAAGAATTGCTAAAATAGTATGTTTACAGAGCATTCAGAGTTGAGAATATGACAAGTTTCTACCATCTCAAACACTGCCAATCTAGAACAAAAAGAAAGTACTTGAACGCCTGCAGTAATCGAACACAAACCAGAACATATCAGTGCATGACAAGGAAATGTAGTCACAAAATGATTCTACCCTTTCAAGTCCCAAAAAGGACCGAGGAACTTACCGGAGGCGATACCTGGATTTCAAACAGAGTACAATGTAGCCACTGTAAGGGAGAAGATCACAGAGAGCTCTTCTCAGATTGCTCAGAGTCAGCCCCAGCACCCTGTCCTGACTGAATCAGACAAAGTGGTCAAACAGGTAGGTAGAAATGAGTAAGGAACAGAGAGTATGGTTATTCTTGCATTGTTTTGTTCGTCTGTCAAAGAAAAGAGTGCTTCTGACTTTTGTCAATGTTCATCTTTATTTTAGGAGAAGAACAAACGGTGGTATCACACTTTGCTCAAGTGTATGATACCATGTGTGTACAGCAGACATCACCAAAGGAACAGGAGACACCTGAGTAGAGAACAAGAATATGAAAAGACTGATGAAAAAAAGCACCAGGAGAAATCCATTGAATATGTACAATCTCGTACAGTATTTCAATGAAAAGTTTCAGTGTTGTTTTTAGTGTCGTCGTCTTGCATACATTTAAAACAATGTGTCTTGTTTAATGAACAATTTCATTTACTTTAGTAAAAAGTGTTGTTTACTGTAGTCCTAGCATGGATGCAATTGTTAGAAAAAACTTGAATGAAAAACTGAATGTTTCATACAATATGAGTTTGTGTTAACCCACACACCTAAGTGAAATGTTTGATTACGTTTACAAGACATAACACATAGTTCAGTTGAGTGTGAAAGGGAACAACAGAGAAAGTCACAAACAAAACATTTGTGAAGGACTTGATGAATGTTTTTTCTTTAGAAATGACAAAAAATAAAGAATTTTTCAACAAGATGTCTTTCTATAGCGAGTTTCATTTGAGATAGTCTTTTCTTAGAAGTGCAAGAGTGGTATTCCCTACAACTTATTCCCCAATTTGATCATTCTCAGAAATTAGGAGACGGAAACCACACCTACTGTAATATTAGACCTTGTAACAAGGCAACTAGGTTTCAATGGCTTAAAAGGTGCAGAAAGAGGCTCATGTATAATGACCTCCAGTGTCCCACAGGTTTCCCAAATCATTTCTTAGAGTATGGAAAAAGAGGAAATAAAGTGTCTACAGAAAGCGTATACCCCCTTGAACTTTGTTCAGTTTGTTGCGCCAGTGCCAGAGTTTCATGCAATTAAATGAGGACCTCTTTCTCACACCACATATGTTATACTTTCAATGGGAAAAAAGGAAATATTACAATTGTATACATTTTAAAGCCATGTGTTCATATTTGGTAGAAGCCCTAACAACACCTAAAAAACACCTAACAACGGGTGCAGGACCGAATTAGGGCAGTACCCACTATTGATAAACATACAGAAAACAATATTAAAGTACTGGCTTTAATTTTAGCCAGACACAGCTGGATGAGCTCTACCAGCCAGGACAGGAGGCTCTACTGTACACAGAGAGGGGAGGGAGGGGGGAACAAGCTGCCCAGCCGTGTGGAATGCTACAGAACCCTAAACAGACAAAACATACTACCCGAATATTTGACCAAGATATCCAGACACAGCTGGATGAGCTCCACCAGTCAAGACAGGCTAATAAGATACACTCCACAGACATTCACAACAGTGACATATCATAAACACTTGAATTACTTATCTACTCTCTCAAAACAAAATTTCGAGAAAAAACACATTGCCCAACGTTAGAAAGCACCTTGCATTACATTGCTTGAAAAACAATTTTATTTCGAAGGAATTATGGATCGGGAATTCTTCGAGGAAGTCGGGGTCACACAGCATGCCGCCCCATATATCAGGGAGCACATTGGATCAAGGCACAGTCTCTTTCAAGACAACGATCCGAAACACACAGCAGCAAGGGCGAGGCTTATAGCAGAACGAGTGAACTGGGTGAAAACTCCAGCCGAATCTCCAGATTTAAATCCAATAAGGATGGTATGGCATTAGCTGAAAGACTATGTTTGGAAAACTCCTAAACCCAGCACAAAGCAAGAACTGATACTGATACAATGTCTGTTGATACTGATACTGTATGAGTAGGGCTGTTTCACCACTCCTTTTTTTTTGGTGCATACAGCAGTACTTCTTATGGTAGTACTTAAGTACAGTACAGTAGGTACTTACATTAGTACTTCTCACGTTAAAAAAGTTAGGTGTTAGCATAAACTATTAGTAAATAAAAAATATTAAACTTAGCACTGTAATAAATTATGCTAATATTAAATTCGATTCTGCTCTGAGAATGTAGGGGGAAGGAAAAATGCCAGTGGTCTTTTCACTGATGAACTTGTGCCTGATGAACACCACTGCGTCACACCACACAGCTGCGAGTGCACCTCACTGTGCCCGGCCACCAGTGCGTCACACCACACACCTGCCAGCGCAGCTCACCATGCCAGGCCAGCACTGAGTCACACCATACAGCTGCCAGCGCACCTCACCGTGCCAGGCCACCACTGCGTCACACCACACAGCCGCCAGCGCACCTCACTGTGCCAGGCCACCACTGCGTCACACAGCAGAAAGCGCACCTCACCGTGCCAAGCCACAACTGCGTCACACAGCTGCAAGCGCACCTCAAAGTTCCCGGCCACTACTGAATCACACCACACAGGTGGCAGCGCACCGTACCAGAACACCACTGCGTCACACAGGTGCCAGTGCACCTCACCGTGCCCGGCCACCACTTCATCATACAACTGCCAGTACACCTGACCGTACAAGGCCACCACTGCGTCACACAGCTGCCAGCACACCTCACCGTACCAGGCCACAACTGCGTCACACAGCTGCCAGCACACCTCACCGAGCACGGCCACAGCTGCATCACGCAGCTACCAGCGCACCTCACCGTATTCTGCCACAGCTGCGTCACACAGCTGTCAGCGCACCTCACCGTGCCAGGCCACCACTACGTCACACATCTGCCAACGCACCTCACCGTACCAGGACACCACTGCGTCACACAGCTGCCAGCACACCTCACCCTGCCCGGCCACCACTTCATCATACAACTGCCAGCACACCTGACCCTGCAAGGCCACCACTGCGTCACACAGCTGCCAGCACACCTCACAGTGCCAGGCCACCACTGCGTCAAACCACACAGGTGCCAGTGCACCTCACTGTGCCTAGCAGCCACTGCATCACACAGCTGAAAGCACAACTCACCGTGCCAGGACACCACTGTGTCACACCACACAGCTGCCAGTGCACCTCACCATGCCAGGCCACCACTGTGTCACACCACACAGCTGCCAGTGCACCTCACCATGCCAGGACACCACTGCGTCACACCACACAGCTGCCAGCAAACCTCACCGTGCCAGGCACCCACAGAGTCACACCACACATCTGCCAGCACACCTCACCGTGCCGGGCCACCGCTGCGTCACACCACACAGCTGCCAGTGCAACTCAGCGTGCCAGGCCGCCACTATGTCAAACCACACAGCCGCCAGTGCACCTCAAAGTGCCCAGCCACCACTGCGTCACACAGCTGCCAGCGCACCTCACCATGCCAGGCCAGCACTGAGTCACGCCACACAGCCACCAGCGCACCTCACCGTGCCAGACCACCACTGCGTCACACATCTGCCAACGCACCTCACCGTGCCAGGCCACCACTACGTCAAACCACACAGCCGCCAGTGCACCTCAAAGTGCCCAGCCACCACTGCGTCACACAGCTGCCAGCGCACCTCACCATAACAGGCCACCACTACGTCAAACCACACAGCCGCCAGCGCACCTCACCGTGCCAGGCCACCACTGCGTCACACCACACAGCTACCAGTGCACCTCAGCGTGTCAGGCCGCCACTGAGTCACACCACACAGCCGCCAGCGCACCTCACTGTGCCAAGCCACCACTGCATCACACAGCTGCCAGCACACCTCACCGTACCAGGCCACAACTGTGTCACACAGATGCCAGCACACCTCACCGAGCCCGGCCACAGCTGCATCACACAGCTGCCAGCGCACCTCACCGTACCCTGCCACAGCTGCGTCATACAGCTGCCAGCGCACCTCACCGTGCCAGGCCACCACTGCGTCACACCACACAGCTGCCAGCGCACCTCACCGTGCCAAGCTTCCACTGCGTCACACAGCTGCCAGCACACCTCACCGAGCACGGCCACCACTGCGTCATACAGCTGCCAGCGCACCTCACCGTGCCAGGCCACCACTACGTCAAACCACACAGGTGCCAGTGCACCTCACTGTGCCCAGCAGCCACTGCATCACACAGCTGAAAGCACAACTCACCGTGACAGGACACCACTGTGTCACACCACACAGCTGCCAGTGCACCTCACCGTGCCAGGCCACCACTGCGTCACACCACACAGCTACCAGTGCACCTCAACGTGTCAGGCCGCCACTGCGTCACACCACACAGCCACCAGCGCACCTCACCGTGCCAGGCCACCACTGTGTCACACCACACAGATGCCAGTGCACCTCACCGTGCAAGGCCACCACTACATCACACACCTGCCAGAACACCTGAGCGTGCAAGGCCACCACTGCGTCACACAGCTGCCAGCGCACCTCACCGTGCCAGGCCACCACTGCGTCACACAGCTGCCAGGACACCTCACCGTGCCAGGCCACCACTGCGTCATACCACACAGCTGCCAGCGCACCTCACCGTGCCAGGCCACCACTGCGTCACACAGCTGCCAGGACACCTCACCGTACCAGGCCACCACTGCGTCAGACCACACACAGCTGAAAGCGCACCTCACCGTACCAAGCCACCACGGCGTCACAACACACAGCTGCCAGCGCACCTCACCATGCCAGGCCACCACTGCGTCACACAGCTGCCAGCGCACCTCACCATACCAGGCCACCACTGCATCACACCACACAGCTGCCAGCGCACCTCAAAGTACCCGGCCACCAGTGCGTCACACCACACAGCTGCCGGGCAGCTCACCATGCCAGGCCAGCACTGAGTCACACCATAGAGCTGCCAGCGCACCTCAACGTGCCAGGCCACCACTGGGTCACACAGCTGAAAGCGCACCTCACCGTGCCAGGCCACAACTGCGTCACACAGCTGAAAGCGCACCTCACCGTGCCAAGCCACCACTGCGTCACACAGCTGCCAGCACACCTCACCGTACCAGGCCACAACTGCGTCACACAGCTGCCAGCGCACCTCACTGAACCCTGCCACAGCTGCGTCACACATCTACCAGCGCACCTCACCATGCCCAGCCACCACTGCATCACACAGCTGCAAGCGCACCTCAAAGTTCCCGGCCACTACTGAATCACACCACGCAGGTGGCAGCGCACCGTATCAGACCACCACTGCGTCACACAGCTGCCAGCACACCTCATCGTGCCCGGCCACCACTTCATCATACAACTGCCAGTACACCTGACCGTGCAAGGCCACCACTGCGTCACACAGCTGCCAGCGCACCTCACCGTATTCTGCCACTACTGAATCACACCACACAGGTGGCAGTGCACTGTACCAGACCACCACTGCGTCACACATCATACAACTGCCAGCACACCTCACCGAGCACGGCCACAGCTGCATCACGCAGCTGCCAGCGCACCTCACCGTGCCAGGCCACCACTACGTCACACATCTGCCAACGCACCTCACCGTGCCCAGCCACCACTGCGTCACACAGCTGCCAGCACACCTCACCGTGCCCAGCCACCACTTCATCATACAACTGCCAGTACACCTGACCGTGCAAGGCCACCACTGCGTCACACAGCTGCCAGCGCACCTCACCGTGCCAGGCCACCACTGCGTCACACAGCTGCCAGCGCACCTCACCGTGCCAGGCCACCACTGCGTCACAGAGCTGCCAGGACACCTCACAGTGCCAGGCCACCACTGCGTCAAACCACACAGGTGCCAGTGCACCTCACTGTGCCTAGCAGCCACTGCATCACAAAGCTGAAAGCACAACTCACCGTGCCAGGACACCACTGTGTCACACCACACAGCTGCCAGCACACCTCACCATGCCAGGCACACACAGAGTCACACCACACATCTGCCAGCACACCTCACCGTGCCAGGCCACCACTGCGTCACACCACACAGCTGCCAGTGCACCTCAGCGTGCCAGGCCGCCACTGAGTCACACCACACAACCACCAGCGCACCTCACCGTGCCAGGCCACCACTGAGTCACACCACACAGCCACCAGCGCACCTCACCGTGCCAGGCCAGCACTGAGTCACACCACACAGCCACCAGCGCACCTCACCGTGCCAGGCCAGCACTGAGTCACGCCACACAGCCACCAGCGCACCTCACCGTGTCAGGCCACCACTGCGTCACACCACACTGCCACCAGCGCACCTCACCGTGCCAGGCCACCACTGAGTCACGCCACACAGCCACCAGCGCACCTCACCGTGCCAGGCCACCACTGCGTCACACATCTGCCAACGCACCTCACTGAACCCTGCCACAGGTGCGTCACACATCTACCAGCGCACCTCACCATGCCCAGCCACCACTGCATCACACAGCTGCAAGCGCACCTCAAAGTTCCCGGCCACTACTGAATCACACCACACAGGTGGCAGCGCACCGTACCAGACCACCACTGCGTCACACAGGTGCCAGCACACCTCACCGTGCCAGGCCACCACTACGTCACACATCTGCCAACGCACCTCACCGTGCCCAGCCACCACTGCGTCACACAGCTGCCAGCACACCTCACCGTGCCCGGCCACCACTTCATCATACAACTGCCAGTACACCTGACCGTGCAAGGCCACCACTGTGTCACACAGCTGCCAGCGCACCTCACCGTGCCAGGCCACCACTGCGTCACTCCACACAGCCGCCAGCGCACATCACTGTGCCAGGCCACCACTGCGTCACACAGCTGAAATCGCACTTCACCGTGCCAAGCCACAGCTGCGTCACACAGATGCCAGCAGACCTCACCGTGCCCGGCCACCACTGCATCACACAGCTGCCAGCGCACCTCACCATACCAGGCCACCACTACATCAAACCACACAGGTGCCAGAGCACCTCACTGTGCCCAGCAGCCACTGCATCATACAGCTGAAAGCACAACTCACCGTGCCAGGCCACCACTGTGTCACACCACACAGCTGCCAGTGCACCTCACCGTGCCAGGCCACCACTGCGTCACACCACACAGCTGCCAGTGCACCTCAGCGTGTCAGGCCGCCACTGCGTCACACCACACAGCCACCAGCGCACCTCACCGTGCCAGGCCACCACTTCATCATAGAATTGCCAGCGCACCTCAAAGTACCCGGCCACCAATGCGTCACACCACACAGCTGCCAGCGTACCTCACCGTGCCAGGCCACCACTGCGTCACACACCTGCCAGAACACCTGAGCGTGCAAGGCCACCTCTGCGTCACACAGCTGCCAGCGCACCTCACCGTGCCAGGCCACCACTACGTCACACCACACAGCTGCCAGCGCACCTCACCGTGCCAGGCCACCAATGCGTCAGACCACACACAGCTGAAAGCGCACCTCACCGTGCCAAGCCACCACTGCGTCAAACAGCTGCCAGCACACCTCACCGTGCCAGGCCACCACTGCGTCAGACCACACACAGCTGAAAGCCCACCTCAACGTGCCAGGCCACCACTGCATCCCACAGCTGCCAGCACACCTCATGCCTTGTTATGTGAAACTTTAATTCTCTTTTTAGGAGAATTACAATTCGTGAACCACAATTCACGCTCAACCACATCACAGATCTACTACACACACCTCAGGATGGTGACGTCACTGCCTTTCATATGGAAACATTTTGACACCGCGCTCAACAATCTTAGGAAGATCACAAAACAAGCCTGCTAGCCTGGATTTTACCTAAAAAAATCACGCCCGAGAAAGTGAAGTACTGTAGCATTAACTAGCAAAGGTGTATTGCAGACATAGGCATAGTACGTAATACAGGCTTTATGAACTCTAATAATATTGTTTCGGCTGTGAATCCTTCTTCAGCTGTGAGGGTCTTCAGCTCATAATGAAACACTTGGAGTTTGCAATGTACGGCGCTCTGAACGAGTTCAACTTTAATGCAGGAAAAATGGATTTCCCAGAAGCTATACTGATTCTTATGGAAGCCCGTTTCCGCCAGGGAGTAGAAAAAATGCGCCCTGGTATTCTCTGGGATGCAGTGCAGTTAAAACTGTTCACTGTTACTGACCATACTGCCTGCCTGCGGGCACTTTTCCTTTCCGTGGGGGAGGGTGGACTGTCTTTCATTAGAAGGTTAGCCTATTCTACTCGGAGAATGTAGAGGGGGTGGAAAGTGCCCGCGGTCATTTAATTAGTATTACAATTCGCACTGATTCCCCTGCGAAGATATGGACATAAGAATATTCGTGCGTGGTCAAAAAATGCCATAAAAATGACAAAATGAAGGCTGTGAAAACATTCACAATGTGCTGTATACACAAAGCACGTGTTCTCACAACTCGAGGAGGTTTCGTGAAAACTTTATATCGTCACACAAAATAAAGTTTTTTTCTTTACAAAGACGATTACAAAGAATGTGGACCAGGGTAATACTTTGAGTTTACAGCTTGTCCAAGGTCATTCATTATTAATACTATTAGGGATATCTTCGGTAAAGACTGACAGCAGGAACATTCCTGTTCTTTACTCAGCAGCTTATTTAAAACAGGGTGTTCAAAACGTTTTTTTTTTTACCCAGAAGAGTGACACAGCTTCGCGTTGTGAATCTGTTATTCCGTATTTACAAAGAAAGTGGAATACAGTAATACTACCTGCTATATAGATACATATTTTTAGATATTCAGATCCTTAAATTAATATCATTATTCATTTCTTTAGATACGTGATTCCATACTATATTCCCTATTACAAAACCAATAATTCCAGTCCTGAAATCTGATTGGCTGACACACATTCGAAGAACATACTGTAACACTTAGTTAACATGTCTGGTTTAGTTGAAGAATCGGCTAAGGTAAGTTTCAGGGTTTAATGGTGGGATGGCACCTGTGCTTTTTCCCCCCAACCGTTAGAATATGATTTGCACAAAACCCAAAAGAAATACTGCACAATTCAAGAACCTAGCAACTGTAAAATAAGCTTAAAAACAACTGAACTGAAATGCAAAAAAGTTCAGAGAAAGGCACAAAATATGTTTACTTGGGGTTTAAAAAATTAAAACTAACTAAAACATTCCAAACAGAAGCCGACCTACCTTCTTTTCTTTGTACCTGATAAGGATGAGGATGGCTTTAAAGATACAGCTAAACTTTTGCAGAACCATTCAAGCGCATTGTTACTGTTTGCTGTAGAAGCCAAAAATATGAGAATCTCAAAATCTAAAAATCTCATGGCGTCAGAATGTACAACTTTAAAAAAATAAATA
Source organism: Lepisosteus oculatus (assembly GCF_040954835.1). NCBI lineage: Eukaryota > Metazoa > Chordata > Actinopteri > Semionotiformes > Lepisosteidae > Lepisosteus > Lepisosteus oculatus. The sequence continues at coordinate 1,034,157 of NW_027167956.1, read as the reverse complement.
ATAATAATAATAAACATTAATTTATATAGCGCCTTGAAAGGTGGCGTCTTAATAGAATGACAAAACCAACAACAATAAATAATACACAAGATATGCATGATGACAATACACAGTTAGAGGAGACAGTAGATGGCGGTAATAAACACAGTGAGAGCAGAAGGATAAAGAACAGGGGTGAGTTTCCCGAAAACTAATCTTAGAGACTTTCAAGCAACTTTACGATGTACGTATGTACGTATGTAAACAATCGATTGACAATTCTTTCATTATATGGTGTCGGTTTTGGTCCTTCAGTGGGATGAAATAAAGTTGTGAAAAGGAATATGAAGTAAACTTGACATCATAGTTTAAGCAAAAGCATATAGATAGGCACAAAAAGGGACCTTATTGTTTCTAAGAGCAAAGAAAAGAAATGACTGACATGCCGTAAAAGAAAACCAAGATTAACTGCGTGGACAGTGTATGCGTCCCGCACGACGTCCTTGATTTAAAGCAATATTTTTTGGCGCGCTGCCATAGTTAAGAATCAATATTTCATGAGAAAAACTGTTATTTATAGTTATTGGGTGTACTGGAACTCAATGGAAACATTAACTACTAAGCTTGGCATGTGTCACTCAACAAATACAGGACCTATAATCAAATTTAAAAACAAGTAGATCTAAGCTTTACCGTCAACAATCACGACAGAACATCAAACGGTGTTGAACTACGCGGTATCGACCGCGGGTTTGGGTACGGAATGGAGCAGGCGTGGGACTCAGGACTGGGGCTGAACAACACATTTATTAACTCGAATCGGGAAAGGTACACACACAGGGACAGGGGTTACAGCGCTGCACCTTCACTAACACACACACACACCTGAAGGGAAGAGACTGTATCCCAGCCTCCGTCCCGCTATACAGTCCGGTAGAACCCAGGTGCTGTTCTCAGCCCGCCCTGCGTTTCATACTGAAAATAATATCATCTAGTCAAGTATAAAAATGAATATGAAATATACCCAAGATGACTCATAAATTCATGAGTATAAATAAATGTTCTTTTTTCGAATTTCCTCTGACACAGTACAACACAATATCAAAGTCCTTCATATAAACTCTTAGTGTCCTGTATTCCCAGAGGATGCCCCTGCCGTGAAGTGACTGTGCTCTGTCTGGCGATCTCTGGCGCTCAGGGTGGGCAGGAGGAGGCCAGTTTAAGAAGCACTTAGTGATGAACGAGCGGGTCGGGGAGCACGTAGATGACGAAGGATTTAACGTGCTACTTCAGTTACGATGGGTTTTGGGAAACACTCGTCAATTAACGATGGAGCTTAAGAGCGAGTTTACGATGTTCTTAGCGCTACGATGCTTTCGGGAAACAGAATCATAATATCTAGAAGGATTACCATATATAAAAATAGAAAGAATGATATATGATATATACAAGTAATTATATCATATCATATATTATTAACACCATACCCACCATCTATGTACATTCACATGACCACACATATCAGATCAATATCAAATCAATCACAATGATTAGAATGCGCGCAGAAATCGCCCCTTTCTCTTCCCATCTTTCAGCACATTATACGTCCTCTCCACGATACAAGCCGATATCCGTTATCTTACTCTACAATGCACCTTTTCCCGTGTTGTACGTTAACATTTGGTTCATAAAATCGACACACCTGAAATACTAAATAAGAAAGAAAACAATTATAACACAACGGATGACAGAGCCTCTAGAACAGAAAACCCGTTGGCGTCACACACGCTGAATGTCTCTCTCTCTCCTGCTCAGCAAAACACAACATGTGGGTCAACACCGTGTGAGGCAGTAAACATCACCTTCGTGCATTACCGCGATTCATCTGGCACACAACTGTACTACTACAGAAATAATATATATAATGTCGCCACACGAATCTGTAATGAAAATAAAATTAAAAATGCCGCTGGCGTCTCACCCGACTGGCGGCCACAGCGCGTCTGAGGGCTCCCCAGAGAAACGAGCCGCCTGTGACCCCAGGGGCACCTTCACAAACCCCAAGGGCTGTCGCAAAGCCAACTCCATACAGAAAAACGGAACTCATCTGGGGGAAGTTCACAAAATAAAATAATAAAATAAAAGATGACATCATATAACCACGGCTCAACGCAGCTGGCTACACGTGTGAGAAGGTGCAGTACTTGAAGTGCGCTGGGCAAACTTCCGAGGTCAAATTCTTCCAGCACGGTTGTACCTTTAAAGCGGAGACGACGGCACCGAAATGTTTTGGCGCGCCTTCTCTTTAAAGCCCTGGCCAAATATGAAGACAGTACGTACAGTTATAATTCAAACGGAATTAAAAACTACACATCCCAGTTACCATGGTGGTGCTTGTGATCATTGCGTTTAACCAACGAAACAGGGCGAAAAATCAGTCACATGACTTTGGGGCAGAGTTTCGAAAGCTTAACCTATCAGCAACAAAGCGAAATTTACACGATAGGCTACCTCAAACTGTCAGTTACACGACTGTGTATGTCGCTTAAGCCACTCCTATTTGGCATTTTAGTTATGGAGGCGAGAAGACGCCCCCCCCCCCCCCCTCTGGGTGCCTGATTTGCCGCCATCTTTAACCGCTTCGTGTCCAAATCGCAGTAGCTACGCGTACGAAATAAAGTTCACCCCAGCTACAAAACATATATATTTTTGTGGTAAGAGGGAGCAAAACATCAGCATTTACTGCTATTAATTAGTGTACGATTTATAGTTGAAATCTGAGCCTAAATATAAAGTTAAAATCTCGACAAACCAATGTAGGAAATACAGAGAAAATAAATCCTTTCTGACATCTAAAATCAGTTTCGATCAAGGTCTCTAAAACGAACAAGAAAAGAGGATTTTCGGAGGGCAATTACGCTGTATTTATATAGAATAAGTGATTTATGAGCAATCTAATTTCTTGTTCGTTTAAAACAGTGAAATGTCAGCTGCAAAAGATCGCCCCAGAAACAGCACTCTCTCTGCCTGTCATAGACGTTCAGGAAAGGCTGAATGAAGTCATGGTGATCAATAATAACAGTTGTAGGACAAGAAACAAAAGATAGTGAAAACTTAAGATTTTTAAGGCTAAAACTCAAATTCATTCTACAAATTAAGGCAAATGAAAATTCAGGATGTTAAAGTGCTAGAGGTGTAAAAAAATACAAAAATGCACATGAGCAAAAAGTTTTAGAAATGGAGCAAACAGAATAAAAGCCATGCCTATAGTGCAGAAGAGGGATGCAGGAACACTTGCTTAGATATACAACAACATTACTTTATTAACCCTTTACAATTTCTTGCATTAGTAATTATCTTTTCGCATACCCCAGCTTGCTCTCCATGAGATACACAGACACACAGATGAAAGAGATAGGGAGAGAGCCTGTGGTCAGAGTACAGGGTCAGCCATTGTACAGCGCCCCTGGAGCAGTTGGGGTTAAGGGCCTTGCTCAGCAGCCCAACGGAGTAGGATTCTTCTGCTGGGTGCGGGATTTATTGTTAAATTATTACTTTAAATAAATACTTTGAGTTACTGAAACAGCCCGCTAATAAAATTGTCGCAATTTTGTTCTCGTTTGGAAGAGAGAATCAAAAATGAGACATAATGATGGTTTCCGGCTTAGACCTTTAAAGGTACCCCCATCACGGAAGAATTTGACCTCGGAACGTTTACCCAGCGTAATATTGTATTTCATTTCACTTTGACCGATTGTCTTTAAATCAATTGTTGTCAGAATATCCCCACCTCCAAACAAGAACAAAATTGCAACGATTTTATTAACTGGCTGTTTCAGTAACTTAAAGTACATATTTAAAGTAATAATTTAACAAGATATGTAAATGTTTTAAGATATGTATATGTTGTGAATGTCTGTAGATTGTATCTTATGATTTAAATACTTTTATTTTTTCACAATCTGGCAATGCCAGACAGAATTCAAATGGCCTTGCAGATCAGAAAATCAAGGAACAAAACAATTGTTGCGCCCAGCTCCTCAATAGGATAGCTTTAACTTGCTAATGCGTTGGTGTAACAGTCCGGGTGTGGCAAGCTTCTAATGTCTCCAGACTTCGCGAAAGGAACCCGTCTTTCATAGGCACTCTTTCCCCTAGTTTAACAGTCTGTCCAGAAACAAAACATTCCTGTTAAACAAGAGGAATGTAAAACAAATTGTACAAAAGTAAAAAACAATTACTTTTTGACAATGAAAACTGGTGTGTATCTCTCTCTTTGCTGGTGCGCGGGCGCGGTGGGGTGCTGTACCACCCGCACAGAACATTAAAGTGTCCCTTTCCATTCAATGGGTGTCTGAGTTGCTGTGTCCTATCTTCTGACAGTCGCTGTTGTGAATGTCTGCAGAGTGTATCTTATTTTTAGCATTGTAGCGCATTCGCCCTGGGGGGCGGCTGAAGAACACCCGGCTGGGGTGTGCGGTGAGGGGCAGGACAGGAGTGGTCAGGGCGGGGTTTAGGTAGGCCGCTGACTATTGCAGCTGCCACACAGTGAAAGGGGCATACGGGCTGGGGAGATCGCCCGTTTTCCATGTAAATAGTTCCCTGGTTCCGCACCCCTCTCTCTCTCCCTCTCCAGACACAGCTGTATGAGCTCCACCAGTCAGGACAGGAGGCTCTACTGTACGCACAGAGGGGTGGTAGAGGGGAACAAGTTGCCAGCCGTGGGGTTGAAGCTGATACCCTGGATCCTCTCGAGACACAGCTGTATGAGCTCCACCAGTCATGAGAGAATGCTCTACTGTACACAGAGGGGGGCAGGAGGGGGGAACAAGCTGCCCAGCCGTGGGTTTGAAGCTGATACCCCGCTTGATCCTCTCCAGATACAGCTGAATGAGCTCCATCAGTCAAGACAGGAGGCTCTACTATACACAGAGAGGTGCAGGGGGGGAAACAAGCTGCATAGCCATGGGGTTGACCCTGATACCATGGATCCTCTCCAGACACAGTTGTATGAGCTCCACCAGTCAGGACAGGAGCCTCTACTGTACACAGAGAGAGGCGGTGGGGGGAACAAGCTGATACCCTGGCTTCTCACACAAACCTTAAAATCACGTAATAGGTTTATTCCATGCTGAAAAAAAGAAGAAAGAATACACATTCCATAGGAATCAGTGCCTTTATATAGCGCCTTTAAAGGTTGCTTCTCAAAGCGCCTTATGGGATAAAAACAACAAAAACAAAAACAATATTGTTTTCCATTGCACTTTGACAGATCATCTTTAAATCAATTGTTGATTTAAAGTTTGACAGTAAATGTTTATATTGTAAAGCATACAGCCGCCATTTCTTTCTAAAAATTAAAACAATTGTTTGCGCAGTCTAAGAGGGGGGGGGTCTGCTGACAATCCCCCATACACTCAAGTGAAATATTAATAACCCCAATGTAAATAGCGTATTTACAATTTGTTGATAATAAAAATGTTAAGTTCTCTAAGACTTTGTGATACTTTACCCAGGGAGCTGTGTAAGCATGCGTGGTGACTATTCATTGTTATTAAAAAATGACTTAGATTCGAACATGTTGTGATATTTAGAAATATAAAAAGTCCATTAATTGTCCATAATATTGCTATTTTATTTTTTCAAAGAAATGCTTGTTAAAAGAAAAGTCATGGCACACGCTGGATTTGAACAGCCAACCTCTCACTTACAAGTTCAGCACTTAGACCACAGCACTACTCACAAGATCACGTGAGCAGGGGTGAAACAGCCCTACACATACTGTGTCAAGAGACATCGTACAGCGTGTACTATTGTTGTAGTACATGAATAGAATTATATCATTATTCATTTCTTTAGATATGCGATTCCATATTATATTCCCTATTAATCAAATTCTAAAAGTATGCTTGTTTGCTCCTGTATTGAGGTTATTTGCAGAAAAGCTTAAAACTACCACATTTTATACACACGTTATTTCACATGTTAGTTAAAGACTTCGATGCTTAATATTGTTTAGGGAGAAATGGAATACTGGTGTAGCGGCGAGGCTTATTAATAAGAAAGAATTAAGTGTTCTGAGCCTTCCCAAATGAGGCCCCATTTCTCTGTTCATCTCTGTGGTGCAGCCACAGAGAAACTATTCATGCAAGATGTTTTCTTTTGATAAAGACAGCTGCCAAAGGGGGATGCACTTAGCTAAGCCTGGCTATCATGATCAATGGTCATCCATTGGCGCCTATCTGTCTAGTGAGTGCCAGTTGGACATCTGGACTGCATTCCTAAGTGTCAGGAGTAAGTGACTCATATCTCACCTTGATCAACCAATCAGGGACTGGTAGGGCCGAGTAACCCACGTAGGACTCTGATGCCCATGGAACTTTCAGCCAATCAATGAGCTGAAGTTCCTCCAGGTAAAAACAGGCAACACAGAGAGCCTGAAAGATTCAGATTGAGATTCAGATTCAGTAAGATTCAGAAGGAAAAGACTCTGGAGAGGATTCTGTGGACTGTTCTAAAAGGAATTCAAAGGAGAATTCCAAGGCAGGACGGCCCAGGAGCAGAAGGCTCCCAAGGGCAGGACGTTCTCGCAGCACGCCTCCTGACCATCCTGAGACTCAGCCCGGACAACCACGGAACGGCCAGTGTGTCCGAGTGCCAGAACTTTCCTTTGTTCTAAGAGTCTAGAGTTGAGGTTGCCAGAGAGTAACCAGCAGCAGGTCTCGTGAACAGGTCGGAACTGTGGACAGCTGAATCACTATTCAGAACTAGCTCTTCATCAGGAACGAACCGGTCCTCTTCCTGACTTCCTGGGACCCACAGTCATCTTTTCACCTGCGCACAAACTTTGCTAGTTAAAGCCAACAGTGCGCATCTGCAGCGCACCATCGCATGCCGCACAGCACAGCCTGGCACGGAGCCAGAGAGCGCGGATTGGACAGCAACAGCCTGCACTGTTTCTTTGTGCCCGCAGGAGATCTGAATCTCCAGAGATTGGATGAGTATTCAACTTCACTGCATTACAGCTCGAGAATTCAATTGTTATCTGAAGAAAGATGTGAAGACGGGGGTTTGAATTTAATCCTTTCTGTAGGGGGTTTAGACTTCCAAGTCACAAGCAGGGGTTTATGGCAGGAAAGGGGATTAACTGATAAGGACTGCAGATGCAAGCTAGGAACCCCCCTGGGTGTAATGTTAAACTGACCATTTGCCCAGAACATCATAAACTGGCCAAATACCATTAACCCCCCTCTTTACCATCATACCGAGTGACGTCAGAAACGGAGAAGAAAACACTATATAACCCAAAAGTTTGTAACAGTACGTTGAACAATACTTCGGTTTTGTTGTTTCTTGCGGGAAACAAGACTTCGGCTTTATTGTTCCTTGCATGCAATAAACTCATCTGTTTTACTTCATCTCGGGATCAAGAACCTTATTTCTTCTGTTACAACAAATTTGGCGTAGTCGGCAGGATGCTCCAGAAGGCGCAGAACTTCCCATCGGCAGGAGAGACGGTCAGCGCGCACATAACTAAGAGGTAAGGACTCCTCTTTTATTTAAAAGTCCCGACTCTCTCTGACCGATTGGGAAATCTCTGCTCCCTGCGAGAATCGCCCGAGATGACGGAGTAAACGTGAGTTTCTGAATTCCTCTGGCCCGGGGAAGGCACCGGTGTATGTAATGGGTTGTTTGCTGTAAGCCCAGAATTTGGTCTGGCAGGGGTTCCGCGGTATTGTGTACAGGCGTTCGAAGCTGGTGTATGCCTTAATTGCGCGTGGAGTTTTGAACGGGTTTTGGACCCTTACCGTGAAGTTCAGGACTGGTGTGGGTCTTAATTGCACCCGGAGTTCTGAAGGTCAGGACTGGTTTGGGTCTTAATTGCACCCGGAGTTCTGAGGCTCTGAATCGGTGTGGGCCTTAATTGCGCCCGGGGTTCTAGAGCAAGTGGTGCATTAAATGCACGTAGTTCAGGACTGGTGTGGGTCTTAGTTGCACCCGGAGTTCTGAAGGTCAGAACTGGTGTGGGTCTTAATTGCACCCGGAGTTCTGTGGCTCGGGATCGGTGTGGGCCTTAATTGCGCCCGGGGTTCTGGAGCTGAGTGGTGCATTAAATGCACGTATAATCCAGGATTGGTGTGGGCTTTAATTACGCCCGGGGTCCTGAGATTAGCTACGCCTTGATCGTGCACAGATTGGCGTGGCGTGGTTTTTTTTTTGTTTTAAAGGAAACAGGAGTAGAAGAGATATATGTATGTATGTTTTTGGTGTTTTCCTTGTTTGTGAAATACATATACACACGCACGACACTAACATAAACACACCTCATAATAAAAGAGCAAAGCATTAAGTAGCAGGATTTAAAGGACGTTGAGACCCGAGAATCGCCCTGATTGAGCTCAGTGCGTAAGTCCACCCCGGGGCAAAAGCAGCGATGCTGGCGTTCTGGGGATGGTGAATTACTGATCAAGAAAGGGGGTTTTCGAGGTCTCGTTTCTTACCTGTGAACAGTGCGGTGTAAGTCCTCTCTAAAGTCTCGGAGAGGCATTTAGATCTGGAGGTAACAGACGCCCTTAGCTGAATGAGTGCAGTAATGCACAGGTTTTTCCAAGTGAAAACATCCCCCTACTGAATGAGCTGTTACCTCACACACGACAAAAGTAAATCTTAAAGAAACCAAACATGTGTGCTAATTGGGTGTTTGAGAAAGTGGTGGAAGTATCTGATTACATATCGGAAAAGTGTAAATTGACTGAAAGGGAAGAGAAATATAGGAAGAAGCTGAGTCTGTCAGAAGGAGTTTGGGGCGAAGATGCCTGTAAAAAGCATATATGAGTATTGATTGGCAAAAGCACAAGCATGTAGCTCCCACCCTGGTGCACGGCCGGCACCAGTGGTGGCAGATACATGACGAAAAAGAAAGAAATTGGGATGTGACTTAAAAGTGTGTTTACGGGGAAAATAAAAACCCGGAAAAAAAATATACTTTACTCACTACGAAAGAGTATAGGAAAAAAAGCTAGAAGAGGCAGTACAGGAGAATGAGAAACTAAAGAAGGAATTAACTCCTGGTCACGCTGCACTGGTTAATGTGGTGCAGCCGGCGACTAAGTTATGTCCTGCTCTCCCACAGGGGAACAAACAGGCAGGAAACGAAAATAATTGGGATCAATTCCCTCAGTGGCCATATGGAGAAGGGGGGTCTGATTGGGATAACACTTGGTATGAGTGTGATAAAGACGGATCAGGGTCTCCCCTGTTAGAGGGAGGGCGCCCGCAGATCTGTACTCTCACTCGAAGTGGGAAAGGACTTGATGTAGCAGGGGCTGGCGCCGTTGATGACAGCGCCACTCTAACACTGTCTCGCACCCCGTCGAGGGGGTCTGCAATCGCACCTACCTTCCCTGATTTCCCCCATACGATCAAATCCAAAACCGTAAGATATTGACCGGTGGGCTAAAGTACCGCACCCGAAATTAGAAATGCAGCGAACCTGGAGTGCGCTTCAGGAATTAAAAGGATTCATGTAAAAGTAAAACAAGAATACAGCACATTGTATTACGAAGAGAAAAATATATTCTCGATGTGTATGTGTGTTTTATGAATTTGTGTGCCGGCATGTATGTGTGTAACTGTGAGTTTTGGTCTACTAAATGACGGTGTGAGTGTGTTTAGCCAGCGGGACTGGCTAGAGACGTAACTAAAGAGACTTGACGAAAATCAACTTAAGGAGATTGGAAAATATAAGAGCGTCTGAAACGTATAAGTACAGTACAGGTGGACGTAAAAGTAGTTAAACAGTTTTTGTATTATTATAAATTATTATAAATTGTAATTTATACAATTAGTTGCAATAGTGGAAACAATTTGGTTTTATTCGAATGTCTCGAAACCAGACATGCTGAAACGCTGTAGGTTTAGAATCGAGACTGGGGAGAATAACGTCTTGTGAGAAAATCTGTTTACCTAACGATTAGATCCTGTAAATCCCTTGTAGCCTCCCTAAGTCTGTCCCAGTCCAGTGGATAAAAATGTACTGTTAATGGAGTGTTGGTTTCTCTGTTAGGGGATACTGGAGCACTACTGTCCTGCTTGTTTCACTCCTCTGTTCAACAGTGTACTATAGAGCAATGTATATGGGAAGATGGCAGGAGGCCACAGGAGTATTGGGACAGCAAGTTTTACTTGCCGAGTACCAGATTTTAATGGGTGGTTTTATTCCAGATCTATTGGGTTGGAATATTATGCATTACAAAGAATGACTATGCAGAACAGGGTATCACGTGGCTTCAACTGGCTGTGATCACTCAGTATGTTGATGGTATTCTGAGTGCTTCCCCTGACGAGGAAACCCACAAGTCTGAGTTGCTTCAGCTTTTGAGTGTCTAATAGAAGCAGTTATGATAAGGCCCTATTGTGTCTAGCAATGTGAAATTTTAACAGGGCCTGGGTGCAATGTTTTTTACAGGGTGAGCACAACTCTTAACAGATCTGCTTAAGGGGGGAGTGCAGTACAAGGACAAGATTGCCTTGGTTCCTGCAGCAAAAGCCGCCTTTAATAATTTGAAACAAGTTCTCTTACAGGTGCTGAGACTGGGGTTTCCTCAGATGGATCAACCATTCCTTTGTATTATTGCAAGTAGCTGACAGAGGCCACCCAAGGAGCCCGCGAACAGGTCCTGGAGGCGTGGGGACCACCACCTGAAGGAGGGCACAACCTCATCCCAGGAGAGTGGGTGTGAATCAGGAAATTTCCTTCACAGGTTCTCCAGCCCAGGTGGGACGGACCCTACCAGATCCTGTTGACAACCGAGTCTGCGGTTCGAGTGGAAGGAAAAGATCGCTGGATCCACGCGTCACACTGCCGACGAGCCTCATCCCCATTTACAGACCCAGAATGAAATCATTTCTGTCAATAATGATAATTGTTGCTGTAAAACTATGTTCCGCAGGGATTAATGATCATCTCTCCCACAAAGGAGAACATGGAATTAATTCCTTTTTAGGCCTCTCCTATCTGACAGCTAAGAAAACCAACCAAAGTGCCTGCTGGGTGTGTGCAGCATTACCCAAATATGTACAGGGAGGACTTCCTATGGGAGCCATTCCTTGGCGTCTCGAGGAAGTCATAGGCATGATCATTTGGAGGGATAATTTAGGAGATTTTAATATGACAAACTATGGGGGGTTGCCATAACACGACTTTAACCTGCACAACATTACAATATCTACAGGAGCGAGGCTTAGAGCCCACGAGTTTCACAGGCTCTTACGCTCCTAAATATAACAGAAGCCATACACCACCATACCTGACTCTAAATAAGGAACGTGAGGGAAACATATGTTTTCAGCACACTAATTGGTCTGCACTTGGTTGGATGGAGTCGTTGCAACCTTACCATCGCTGCAAATATATCCACCTCTACCTTCCAAATTCCAGGATGGGATCGGCACACCCCACAATTCGGTATAAGTTTCTTATTTTCAGAGGCATGGGGAGCACCAAACGGAACATATTTCATTTGTGGAAAACGAGCCTACCCATGGTTGCCAGCCCAGTGGTCTGGCTCATGTTATTTAGGATATGTGGTTCCTCATATCCGTGTTCAAACCCACACCCCCTTCGGACCTCACCACAGACCACAAAGAAAATTGGCTGATTGGGAATATTATTTAGGTATAATATTTTCACAAGCCGGCATGAACTTTCTGAGTCGAGAGTTAATTCAAATGGCCTCGACTTTAGAAGAATTAGCAAATTCTACCTCATCTAGTCTGAAGGCTGTTAATGATGAGATGGTACCCCTCAGAACAGTGGCCATGCAGAACCGACTAGCTTTAAATTATGTACTGGCGGCCCAAGGAGGAACTTGTGCAGTAATTGGCACTGAATGCTGCACATATATCCCTGATAATTCTGAGCACATCTCAGATCCGGCCCAACACATTTACAATGAGGGACAGAAATATTAGGACTATTATACTGAAAATTGGGGAATTGGATCTTGGGTAAAGTCTGTGTTTGGGGCCTGGGGCGGAACTTTTTTACAGTGTTTATTTGTAGGAATAGTATTGTTTATATGTATAATTGTAATCATCACGTGCACAAAAACATGTATCACATCTTGCCATAACCGTGGAACGTACAATGTCATGGCAATACATACCTGTTCGCCAAGAAAGGAAAGATCTGCCCTGACATTGTATGTATAAAAATAGGCTACACTGGCGTATGCCATATTTTATAAGGGGGGAATGAAGAAAGATGTGAAGACAGGGGTTTGAATTTAATCTTTTCTGTAGGGGGTTTAGACTTCCAAGTCACAAGCTGGGGTTTATGGCAGGAAAGGGGGTTAACTGATAAGGATTGCAGATGCCAGCTAGGAACCCCCCTGGGTGTAATGTTAAACTGACCATTTGCCCAGAACATCATAAACTGGCCAAATACCATGAACCCCCCTCTTTACCATCATACCGAGTGACGTCAGAAACGGAGAAGAAAACACTATATAACCCAAAAGTTTGTAACAGTACGTTGAACAATACTTCGGTTTTGTTGTTTCTTGCGGGAAACAAGACTTCGGCTTTATTGTTCCTTGCATGCAATAAACTCATCTGTTTTACTTCATCTCGGGATCAAGAACCTTATTTCTTCTGTTACAACATATCCAAACCAGTTGATATCAATTTAATTCCTAAGAGTTATGTACTTGTTTTGAGTATCTAATGTAGAAGTTGTAACCAAGTTCACTTTACGAAACGGTCTTAATGAATGATATACTGAACGTATGTCCTCTTGATATGTGTAACTCTTTGTAACTGACCGAATATACCTTTTGTATTCTGATAACCCTCTCGATAAGATCTGTTAGGTTTATATGCATATTCTATGTATTAATCAATGTATCCTCGTGTATTAGTACCTGTGTGTGTGCGTTGTTTGAGTTATGTTGCATGATTGGATTCTAAAGCCATCAAAAAAATCAACTTTGTGATTTACTGCTACAATTAATAATTGTCTCAGTAAATGCCCAAACCCTACAGAACTGGCGCCTTCAGAGAGCCACTATGATTACATATTTGGCGTCCCTGAGCCGGTTTTCCCTTCACTGGTGTGTATTTTTGTACCAAGACCAGCCATATACAGTTTACATACTGTAATACTGTATGTTTATGTTCCAAAATTAATATCGGTTATGGCCTTCACACGCGTTATGCTCCTATTCTTTTTATGCTCAGCTACTAAGATTTCCCTTCAGTGGTAAAATTCCATATAAATATTTAATACTTAAATGGGCACAGTAAAGACATTAAATATACATATACATACTGTATACAGTACAGTTTGCATACAGTAATATGTTTATGTTCCTAAATCAATATCTCTTATGAGCACGCAAAAGGCATGGTGCATTGGAGATTCTCAAAAATGACTGTACTTTGCATGATTGGAAACAAATGCGTGATTGGATCAACGAAATGCTGTGGTGTTACTTTTACAAAGACGGTCAATGAAAAAAAGAATGTGGACCAGGGCAATACTTTGAGTTTACAGCTTGTCCAAGGTCATTCATTAGAACATGTGGTATAATGCGGTACTATGCGAGAATACACAGTATTAATATGGTAACTTGTGTTACACCGCGATAAGCACACCGCAAAATAATGCGGTATCGCCCGCTTGTTTTGAATGGCTGCATCTGTATATCCCTGCTAGTGATGATGACCATGGTCACCTCACTCTCGCAATACACCGGCTGAAAGAACTTAAGAACAGGGTAAATCAAGAACAGGGCATTGGCAATGAGTTCCCCTTCTTTTCATGGTTAAAATCATTTTTTGGGTCTTGGGGACTGTTTTTCTTAAAGCTATTCATGCCTGTTGTAGTGTTTTTGCTGTTGTGCTGTTGTCTGACTTGGGTGACCCCTATGAGGACTCTGTGGTATGAACACATTTAAGGATAAAAAGGAGGGAATGTAATGAAAAGTTACTGAGAAAAAGTGTTTTATTCTATGTTGTTTACGGACGGAGCTGTGCTGCAGAAGCAGCTGGATACTTAGAACAAAGTGTGATAGCACCCAACTTGTCAAGGGCACAGGATGTTTTAATACTGTTTATCTCGGCTGCTTGAAGAAGGGAGTGTGAGAAACCATTTGAATAACTGCTCTTCTTTGCTTAAAGCAAAAACCTATAAGGAATGGAAAATGACTGCTTTGCCTGTCCTTGAAATGTTGCATCAGCTTAAAAAAGATATTAAACAAGGGGTCTCCCTGCTTGCTTTTGAATCAGCTTTCACTTCTCTGCGCAGACAGGTGATGGCTTTTTCCCGTTTGCAAAATGAATAAAGACCTTACTGAGTGAATGAGAATACTCTCCTGGCTAAATCCCTTACAACTTGTTCGAAATGCAGTACGGCCATATTTCATATCAACCCACAGATGCATTGCATAAACACTAGAATTCTGGTTGTACTTAAATTGACCTTATACGTTTTGGATTATGTTTAACCTTCTTCAATTTCTTCAACCATATTTTGAGATGATTACGTTTACAGAAGCAAATATTATTCAGTGCTTTTTCTTCACTCCTTTAATCAAACCCACATTTCTATAAGGAGGGCCATTGTGAAACTCCCCAATGGCCCTCCTTATAGAATTAATCTTTGAGCTGAATTAATCTTTTATTCTTCACACCTGCAAAGTCATTCCTTCATTGTGTAATATGAAGGCCTTTCATTATTCACGTATACTACAACATCTGAAAATAATAGGTCTTGAAATAGTTGAATGAAAGAAAATCCTGAATAACTCCTCCAAATGCGTGTTACACTTTCATCAGGTACACACACTTTGAATGTGATGAACTATAAAAAGTTATTTTAACCATACCCAATGGAGCTCGGGAGTGCGATTACATACACAATCATGTTTTCAGTGTTTGGACATCAGCCGTACATCAGAACAATCATTTCACTAACACAGCTCCATGTTGAGTGGCTTCCCTCCAAAAACACAAAGTCACTTTCCCTTAGCAATTATTGCATGGACTTAGATTATCTGCCTTCTGCATCAAGCCCTGTATGATATAGTGTACAAAGCCAAGCATTGGGATAGTGCTTTGTTTGGATCCTTGTCTTGATCCTTTTGGATCCCAGGCTGCTCATTTGCAAATGAGTTTTGACATTAATTATAGTGACTATAGCAATGAGGTGGCACTGAGGTTCACAGAGCTGGGGTCCTGGGTTCAATTCCTGGGGTGCAGTCTGGATGGAATTGTATGTTCTCCCTTCATTTGTGTGGATTTCTTCCAGGTGCTCCAGTTTCTTCCCACAGTCCAAAGACATACAGTACTAGTAGGTTAAGGTGGAACTAGAGTCCCAATTTTGCAGACACAAAAGTATTTAATGTCAGTCACAAAATAAAATCATTGACATTATAGAAAAACTTTACAAACTCAAAATTGAGCACAAAATCATGAATTTTGTGAAAGTACTGTAAGTTACGCCATGTTCTAACAAATTCGCATTCAAGTTCCACACAAATTGCGATGTGATGCAGCCTTTCCTGCTCACTAATCACTATAATGACTAATGCAATTTGATGTAGGAGAGAAAAGGTATAGGTTATGCAGCAAACATTTCACTGCAAAAAACGTTCCATTCCAAGGTTCTTTATGCAGAGTTAACAATGTAATATTATTTATTGGCAAAAACGTAAAAAAGTTGAGAGCAATATTTCCATTGGATTAAACGAGATGTATTCACAAACCTGCTCCTTTACAATGTCACAGGGCCACATCAGATTACAGGAAGTTTTGCTGCCTCGTTCTGAATCGCAGAACATGGTAATTCTTTAACCTTGAAATGTAGTCTATTTTGTGATGTAAATTGGAGGTTTTACAAGTTATTGTGTGTTCCCCTTTAGATGGCTTCTGGGAAAACTGGCCTCAACACTGTATTGGATAAGGCACTTAGAAAACAGATTCATGCGTGGACCACAGCAATGTCCCTTTACTGAGAGCCAGCAATCAACGGATGTGTCTGATCGTGAATGGTTTTCCCTGTTGTTTGTTGTATTACTCTGTGTTGCATTTTAAGCTGTGCATGAGGCAGGACCCGGAGGCTGCTGCTTCTGCTGGGATTGAGGAAGAGCTGAGCGCCATGTAAGGCAAAGACACTGCGTTCCACTTTATCAGGTGCCTGGAGTGTAAGAGCTGCAGATAATATTGAGTCACATTAATCCCAACATATTTCAAATATTATGTAAATTAAATAAATTAAATCAAATAACTTTAATTAAAAAAATCAATCACTCTTTACCTTGCTTTTTCAGTTGTTTTAAAGGAAAATTGATGCAGAGAATGTGTGAATACTACTTTTTGATGGTTCCAAGGCCAATGTGACCTGTTCTATTGCCTGCTAATTGTACGTTCCAGGTTGAACAATTATTTTTAGGAGGTCAAGGTGTATGAATGATAAGAACAGCTTGAAATTTATTTCCCCCTACTGAATGAGCTGTTACCTCACACACGACAAAAGTAAATCTTAAAGAAACCAAACATGTGTGCTAATTGGGTGTTTGAGAAAGTGGTGGAAGTATCTGATTACATATCGGAAAAGTGTAAATTGACTGAAAGGGAAGAGAAATATAGGAAGAAGCTGAGTCTGTCTGCGAAACACACATTTTCGCAAGGGAAAAAAACTGAAATAACCACAGTTACGCAAACACCAGTCCACCAAAAAAAAATCATTTTATTAAAACAAGGTAACATTTTTTTTATCATCATACGGATGAACTGTGCTAAATATATTTCTAAAAAGAAAAAGCAGGACGTGAGTCGTGAGCCAAGATCATGACTCTTTTACTCTTCTTCACATCAGTTTTCATCTGTGAGGAGGAGGAGGGGGGCGGCTCCTGATGTGCTGACACTTGGGGATGTGCCTCTGTGCCGGCCTGAGGGCAAAGCGCCGGCCGCAGTGAGGGCAGGGCACGTAGTCGGGGTTTGGATTCGCGGGGGGCTGGGGCAGGTTCACAACCTTCCCTCCTTGCGTGATCACCTGCAAGGTGCACTCCCTGGCCTATTTGATGCTCCGAATGAAATCCTCGTGCTTCTGCCTCCAGTTGTTCTTTCTCAGCTGGGAACAGGAAATGAAACCAATGAAACAGCTTCCAGAAAAAGTCCAGACTAGCACTGCGTACACAGTCTGGTCGCAAACCATTCACAAGGCAAGAAAATATCAATACAGTAATAACGTAGCTTTCTGGGCCTACCTTTCATGTCATTGGGTAGAGAGTACAATTTAGTTATGGTTTTGTTTCCCGTGAGTGCTATTTGCTTGATATCTCATGTAGATTTTTACAACAGAATTCAGAAGTCACTAAGACCCATTTATTCTGTCTGGCAAATGTGCCTTTGCGGCAGTTTTTCAGAAGAGTACTTCATAAAACACTTATTTATTGTTTACATTGATTTATAAGCTGAGTCTGACTCTAGGAGAAAACAAAGGAAGCTTGGAAAGAGTTTAAGGATAGCCCTTACCACGATTGGCGGTCTAACCTTCTTCTTATGGATGTATGTCTCCAGTTCTGTTCCCTTGGCCCTGTGCTTGAAAGAGTCAAAAACCTTCCTCTTTGAATTCTGAAGCTTCTTGCAGATCTTGCTGTGTTTCTCCAACCTCTCTACAGCAAACTTCCTGTGACACAGTTCACAGGGCACCAGCTGAGGGTTTCCACTCTGGCTATTCTCATATGGAAATTGCTCAGCGATAGGGCACATCAGACTTGTAGGGGACAAATATCTGTTTTCCACTGACAGAGTTTGTTCATCCAGACATGCGGTGTTATTTCTGAAGTGGGCCTGCGCGGCCTGTGCCACTGACACGTCACTTTCAGGGAGCCTTGCTTTCTTGAGGTACTTTCTCCTTCCACAGGGGACGTCTTCTAGCCCACGGCTGCAAGGGCTCACTTGACGTCTCTCCTGATGGGAAAGCGCAGAGGGAAAGTGCGATTCTGCGCATCCGCCGTCTTCCATTGGAGAACCATAATCAAGGTTGTCTCCTTTGAAAGGAAGGGCTTTCCTTGGAGTGAAGGCTTTTTGCTTCTCCATTCTGCAGGTCAGAAGAGGCACGGCCTTAGAGCGGTGGTTGGCCCACGGTCCTATGGGGCGAAGCTCGCTCTGCCTCGCCTGGAGTGTCTTCCTTCGGGTCAGGAGTCCTCTATTTTCCCTTCCGGCCACCTCTCTGGAGTCTTCCATCTCTCTCTGAACCATCCTCAGCTCCTCCTGAGCTGTAAAGAGCTTCGCCTGCATCATGGCCTCCTTCTGGCGAATCTCGTCCTTCATCATGGCCTCCTTCCGGCGCATCACATCCTGCAGACTGGCCTCCCTCCGGCAATGCTCCTCCTTCAGCGCGGCCTCTGCCTCGGCCACTTTTCGTAGCTCCTCTTGCAACTGAAAGTGCTCCTTCCCATTGGCATGAGAAGGGCATTGCCCTGGAGGGGTCGCCACCATGGGGAGGACAGTCCTGTCCTTAGGTTTACGTACTCTTGAGCCCCTCCTGCCCGGCCTCTCGCAGGGCCTCTCATGACCATCCTGAGGCGGGGTGGGGGCAAACAAGGAATCACTCTGTGCTTCCGGGCGGTCCACAGCCCGAACCTCACCAGGGCCGGAGACTTTCCTGTTACCCATAGGCTTCAGGGGGTAAGACCGATCATACCCCACAATGTTCTTCTCGGGGCCCTGTTGGGTTTGGAAGCGATAGCTGTTCCCCGTCTTCTTCTCCGCAGCGTATTTGACATATTGGAAAGATTTTCTCATCTTCTGTAGAGCCGCCTCCTGCCGTCGATTGTATATGGCGATCATTTTTTTCTCCTTTTCCTGCATCAGTTTCTCTTGGAAGGTGTCCTTCAGAAGCTGTATCTTGGGAGGCGGGCAGTACGTGGAGATCAGATCCTGTCGCCTTAAGGGCGCGGGTCGATTCGAGTCTGTGTCCTTCGGGGAGGGGGACAGAGCACCAGGCTTAGGACTGGGCTCCATTGGCAAATGAGATATGAGCTTTGTTTCCCAGGTATCTGGAAAAGGCAAAAATGGCAAATAAATGATATCCTGCACAGTCTAGTATGGTCTAATAGAAAAGAATAAAAAAAACAATTCAGGAAATACACAACTTTTTAATATTAAACCTAATGGTGTTGAATGCTGCATGCTGACTCAGTAGGAGACAGATCCTAAACATAAACATTATAATAAACATTTGTTTCCCAAATAACATTCTCAATGTTCAGAATGCTTAAAGTCATGAGCTTTTTTAAAAATGTTTAACTGAAACCTGGAAATGTACTATTTCATTTCAAAGCTTGTATTATATCTATGATATAAATGTTTTTTATATAAAATTAATCCATTATGCAACAGGGGTTTGAGCAAAAGTCACTGTGAATAAGAGAATTTATCAATATTAATTAGCCGTTTCACTACATTATAGATAGCTGAAGGATTATGATACAGTATATCGATTTCGCTACAAATTGACAAGAATATTTGATGACACTTACCAAACAAGTCTCAAACAGCGGAGAAATAGTTCACCACGACGATAGCAATGCAATGTTTGACTGCATCTCCCTATGTGATATATCTGTATTTGGGTAAATACAGATCACGTAATTCAGGGAGCACTGTTACGTCAGGTCACCAACCATTATTACGACGCTCATATGTCATAGAGCTCCTTAGGATGTTTGTATAATCTTTATCCAAATTTTCATATGGCCGCAGTTACGGCGTTTATTTTACAGTTAATGTAACAGGGTGTCATTATATTTTTCTGTCTTTATGGTGGCAGACCACTTAACTAAATCTGAGTAGGCGGTTTCTACAAATGGGTCAGATAAAATATTAAATATACAATAAAAGCTCACACCTATTCATACCCTTTATGTACTGTATATCTACAATTACGTATACTGTATAATACGATAACTACCATTACAAAATGTCTCCCTTTTGATTTGAAGTGGTTCTTTTAAATAAGTAAATTGCAATCACTTAGCCTACATCTGAGCTCCTAATTCATCGCGACGACGGACTGAAACTCCAGTTGGATTTGTGAGAAGTAAAGGGGTGTGCCTGTTTTAAAACCGATTCATACGTCTTAAACACATGGACATTGATAGCAGTCTGTGTTATATAATTTATCTTTTTATTTTATTTAAATTTAAGTATCACATACACATTTTCAAAGTAACTGTACCCCTTTTAATTATGATCCCCATCGCTCACAGCTCCGAAGCTGAGACGAGGGCTACTTCAGATGGGATTTCCAACATTTCTCTCTTAGCTTGTATACCGGTGGAAAGGAGAGCGCTCTTAAAACGTGTTGATAGTAAGATTGGGATGTATTTGCAGTCTAGATATAGTTTTTTAATGTTCGGAGCCGCCACAGATTCATTTTCTTACGACTGCTTTTCTGGATGACAATAACAATGCAAACGATGGTGTTAAGGCGAGGCTGTGCCTTAACGCTCCTCTGCTTACAATATTCAGCGCGTAAATCGCAAACGAGCGCCTCTCTTACGATGAAAATGCGGCAAATAAGAACACGAGATTTAAACCTACAGCTTACAAATTTATTCGTAAACACTAAAACCGTATCTTTAGCAAAACTGGCGAGACAATGTGTTTTATCATTTAAAAAAGTACTGGAAAATAATTAAAGGTTATCACGATAAACAGAGGTTACTGATCTACTACTGTACGCTGTGACCATGAATGAGAGTCCCCCGATCCTCGCAGCCTTCATGCTTTGGTCTTGGCCTGGCCGTTTTTTTAAGATAATGGGGTCAAGTTAAGAAATTATGCAAGTTTCTAATCAAATCCAAGTGCGCCTCGATCTCCTAAACATCTTTAGAAGGCCGACGGACCAAACTGCACGGTCCGGGTCCGGGCCCTGACCCGGTTCTGGATAATGCCAGCTTAAAGTGAAAAATTCTACTGTACATATTATGTTTCTTATTATGGTATATATGTATAATATAGCGCGACCGCTTCACGAAGCTAGAAAGAAAGTTATCCGCCATTTTTATTTTACCTGCAATTGAATTTGCCATTAAAATCATTATTAATACCGCAGCTGCTAAATTACTTACCTAAAAGCGTTCAGATACAAAAGCACTTGAGCTGTAATGTTTATATACTGTTGGCCCGATGACCTACTTCGAGAAGAATTGTTACATAGACCGCCAAGGACTGTCATCACACTTTACGTCATAAAGCGCTTTAAAACTTTTGACAAGTTCAACACCTCATATTTTGTACTGTTTATCATGGTAAAAGCAACTCAAAGCAATTCTAAAAATGATCGAAAGGTAAAAATACAAGCTTATACGAGCTGTCGTTTTAACATTTATAACATATATTTAAACAAAACATATATAATCTATTTTAATAAAATAGAAAAGTGTTCTTAGTCTTCACTTAAAAGCTGTTAGAAGCTGCCTTTCTGACAAGAGAGTTCTGTGAGTTCCACAGTCTCAGTGCATTAAAGTCAAAACCAGTTGCTTTTTATTTCCTGTTTTACGATAGAGCAAGGAGGGTGTCCACAGACCACTGTGCACCTGCAGACTGATATGGGGGTAAAAAGTCTAGAAGTTAGTAAATAAGATTTTAGCACATGTTCTAAAACAAACCGGACACCTGTACAGTGATGCCAACACAGTGCTCTGAGCTCCTTCTTTGAGTTAAATCCTAGCATCTGCATTTTTTACAAGTTGTTGCTATGGCAGAGCATGACCAGAGCATAACAGAAACCACCCATTTTCTAACCGCTTCATCCAATTCAGGGTCAGGGGGTCAGGGGGTCGCGGGGCACGGGGGAGCCAGAGCCTCAGAAAGTAATAAGCAGGAGATACCTGGGACTGGATGGTAGTCCAATGCAGGGAAGACACAGACACTCACCAATTATCCCAGAAGCCAATTAACCTACCAGTAGTTCTTTGAAGTGTGGGAGGAAGCCGGAGCACCCAAAGCAAACTCATGCAAACATGGGGAGAACATACAAGCTCCATACAGATAGCACCCCAGGTCCAGAAGTGTACCCAGGGCCTCAGCACTGTGAGCTAGCAATGCTAAACGCTGGGCTACTGTGCATGCTAATTTCTAGGCATCAGGTGATCAATCAGGTAGTGTTTCTCAGATAAAAGGACACCAGTAATTTAGTATGAGATTCAAATTGACCTCAGAACAAAATATAACTTATGTTATATAACTTATATAGAACTTACTACAGCATAACTGTCTTATTTGGCTCTTGTAGAAAATATTAACAGCATGCCTATTAAACATACAGTATCTAGCAATCAGCAATCAAAATAAAAACATTTCCAAACATGGAAACTGCCCAGTTAATGAAGCATTTCAAAGACATTAATCTATTCAATAATTACAGTTTCAAGTAGATAACAGATTTATATTCAGATTACGAAAGTATCATAACAACGGCTGCTTGTGTAAGGAATCCACGAATACCACTGTACATGAGAATTCCACACCTATTTGTAATCAATACACAAAATCCTATTGAATTTCAGGTACTTGTTTATTCAGCATTGCTTGACTCCGCGGACTCCTTGTTGTTTCAATATTCTAGCAATAGGACTAATCGCCAATACAGTGCCGTTGTAATCTATTCCTTCTGCCAGCAGAGGACGGTATTCGCACAGCCCGTTCAGGATAAGATACGGTCCTCGCAGTTCACAGTACAACTGGCCACAGCCGTACTCGGAATATGCTCTCGATAACCTCGTTTAGTTTAAGTACGGCCGTATTTCATATCAACCCACAGATGCATTGCATAAACACTAGAATTCTGGTTGTACTTAAATTGACCTTATACGTTTTGGATTATGTTTAACCTTCTTCAATTTCTTCAACCATATTTTGAGATGATTACGTTTACAGAAGCAAATATTATTCAGTGCTTTTTCTTCACTCCTTTAATCAAACCCACATTTCTATAAGGAGGGCCATTGTGAAACTCCCCAAAGTGAGCTGAATTAATCTTTTATTCTTCACACCTGCGAAGTCATTCCTTCATTGTGTAATATGAAGGCCTTTCATTATTCACGTATACTACAACATCTGAAAATAATGGGTCTTGAAATAGTTGAATGAAAGAAAATCCTGAATAACTCCTCCAAATGCGTGTTACACTTTCATCAAGTACACACACTTTGAATGTGATGAACTATAAAAAGTTATTTTAACCATACCCAATGGAGCTCGGGAGTGCGATTGCATACACAATCATGTTTTCAGTGTTTGGACATCAGCCGTACATCAGAACAATCATTTCACTAACACAGCTCCGTGTTGAGTGATATATCTGTATTTGGGTATATACAGATCATGTAATTCAGGGAGCACTGTTACGTCAGGTCACCAACCATTATTACGACGCTCATATGTCATAGAGCTCCTTAGGATGTTTGTATAATTTTTATCCAAATTTTCATATGGCCGCAGTTACGGCGTTTATTTTACAGTTAATGTAACAGGGTGTCATTATATTTTTCTGTCTTTATGGTGGCAGACCACTTAACTAAATCTGAGTAGGCGGTTTCTACAAGTGGGTCAGATAAAATATTAAATATACAGTAAAAGCTCACACCTATTCATACCCTTTATGTACTGTATATCTACAATTACGTATACTGTATAATACGATAACTACCATTACAAAATGGCTCCCTTTTGATTTGAAGTGGTTCTTTTAAATAAGTAAAATGCAATCACTTAGCCTACATCTGAGCTCCTAATTCATCTCGACGACGGACTGAGACTCCAGTTGGATTTGTGAGAAGTAAAGGGGTGTGCCTGTTTTAAAACCGATTCATACGTCTTAAACACATGGACATAGATAGCAGTCTGTGTTATATAATTTATCTTTTTATTTTATTTAAATTTAAGTATCACATACACATTTTCAAAGTAACTGTACCCCTTTTAATTTTGATCCCCATCGCTCACAACTCCGAAGGTGAGACGAGGGCTACTTCAGATGGGATTTCCAATATTTCTCTCTTAGCTTGTATACCGGTGGAAAGGAGAGCGCTCTTAAAACGTGTTGATAGTAAGATTGGGATGTATTTGCAGTCTAGATATAGTTTTTTTAATGTTCGGAGCCGGCACAGATTCATTTTCTTACGACTGCTTTTCTGGATGACAATAACAATGCAAACGATGGTGTTAAGGCGAGGCTGTGCCTTAAGGCTCCTCTGCTTACAATATTCAGCGCGTAAATCGCAAACGAGCGCCTCTCTTACGATGAAAATGCGGCAAATAAGAACACGAGATTTAAACCTACGGCTTACAAATTTATGCGTAAACACTAAAACCGTATCTTTAGCAAAACTGGCGAGACAATGTGTTTTATCATTTAAAAAAGTACTGGAAAATAATTAAAGGTTATCACGATAAACAGAGGTTACTGATCTACTACTGTACGCTGTGACCAAAAATGAGAGTCCCCCGATCCTCGCAGCCTTCATGCTTTGGTCTTGACCTGGCCGTTTTTTTTTTAAGATAATGGGGTCAAGTTAAGAAATTATGCAAGTTTCTAATCAAATCCAAGGGAGCCCCGATCTCCTAAACATCTTTAGAAGGCCGACGGACCACACTGCACGGTCCGGGTCCGGGCCCTGACCCGGTTCTGGTTAATGCCAGCTTAAAGTGAAAAATTCTACTGTACATATTATGTTTCTTATTATGGTATATATGTATAATGTGGCGCGACCGCTTCACGAAGCTAGAAAGAAAGTTATCCGCCATTTTTATTTTACCTGCAATTGAATTTGCCATTAAAATCACGATTAATACCGCAGCTGCTAAATTACTTACCTAAAAGCGTTCAGATACAAAAGCACTTGAGCTGTAATGTTTATATACTGTTGGCCCGATGATCTACTTCAAGAAGAATTGTTACATAGACCGCCAAGGACTGTCATCACACTTTACGTCATAAAGCGCTTTAAAACTTTTGACAAGTTCAACACCTCATATTTTGTACTGTTTATCATGGTAAAAGCAACTCAAAGCAATTCTAAAAATGATCGAAAGGTAAAAATACAAGCTTATACGAGCTGTCGTTTTAACATTTATAACATATATTTAAACAAAACATATATAATCTATTTTAATAAAATAGAAAAGTGTTCTTAGTCTTCACTTAAAAGCTGTTAGAAGCTGCCTTTCTGACAAGAGAGTTCTGTGAGTTCCACAGTCTCAGTGCATTAAAGTCAAAACCAGTTGCTTTTTATTTCCTGTTTTACGACAGAGCAAGGAGGGTGTCCACAGACCACTGTGCACCTGCAGGCTGATATGGGGGGTAAAAAGTCTAGAAGTGAGTAAATAAGATTTTAGCACATGTTCTAAAACACACCGGACACCTGTACAGCGATGCCAACACAGTGATCTGAGCTCCTTCTTTGAGTTAAATCCTAGCATCTGCATTTTTTACAAGTTGTTGCTATGGCAGAGCATGACCAGAGCATAAAAGAAACCACCCATTTTCTAACCGCTTCATCCAATTCAGGGTCAGGGGGTCAGGGGGTCGCGGGGCACGGGGGAGCCAGAGCCTCAGAAAGTAATAAGCAGGAGATACCTGGGACTGGATGGTAGTCCAATGCAGGGAAGACACAGACACTCACCAATTATCCCAGAAGCCAATTAACCTACCAGTAGTTCTTTGAACTTTGGGAGGAAGCCGGAGCACCCAAAGCAAACTCATGCAAACATGGGGAGAACATACAAGCTCCATACAGATAGCACCCCAGGTCCAGAAGTGTACCCAGGGCCTCAGCACTGTGAGCTAGCAATGCTAAACGCTGGGCTACTGTGCATGCTAATTTCTAGGCATCAGGTGATCAATCAGGTAGTGTTTCTCAGATAAAAGGACACCAGTAATTTAGTATGAGATTCAAATTGACCTCAGAACAAAAAACTGTATAACTTATGTTATATAACCTATGTATAACTTACTACTGCATAACTGTCTTATTTGGCTCTTGTAGAAAATATTAACAGCATGCCTATTAAACATACAGTATCTAGCAATCAGCAATCAAAATAAAAACATTTCCAAACATGGAAACTGCCCAGATAATGAAGCATTTCAAAGACATTAATCTATTCAATAATTACAGTTTTAAGTAGATAACAGATTTATATTCAGATTACGAAAGTATCATAACAACGGCTGCTTGTGTAAGGAATCCATGAATAGCACTGTACATGAGAATTCCACACCTATTTGTAATCAATACACAAAATCCTATTGAATTTCAGGTACTTGTTTATTCAGCATTGCTTGACTCCGCGGACTCCTTGTTGTTTCAATATTCTAGCAATAGGACTAATCGCCAATACAGTGCCGTTGTAATCTATTCCTTCTGCCAGCAGAGGACAGTATTCGCACAGCCCGTTCAGGATAAGATACGGTCCTCGCAGTTCACAGTACAACTGGCCACAGCCGTACTCGGAATATGCTCTCGATAACCTCGTTTAGTTTAAGTACGGCCGTATTTCATATCAACCCACAGATGCATTGCATAAACACTAGAATTCTGGTTGTACTTAAATTGACCTTATACGTTTTGGATTATGTTTAACCTTCTTCAATTTCTTCAACCATATTTTGAGATGATTACGTTTACAGAAGCAAATATTATTCAGTGCTTTTTCTTCACTCCTTTAATCAAACCCACATTTCTATAAGGAGGGCCATTGTGAAACTCCCCAAAGTGAGCTGAATTAATCTTTTATTCTTCACACCTGCGAAGTCATTCCTTCATTGTGTAATATGAAGGCCTTTCATTATTCACGTATACTACAACATCTGAAAATAATAGGTCTTGAAATAGTTGAATGAAAGAAAATCCTGAATAACTCCTCCAAATGCGTGTTACACTTTCATCAAGTACACACACTTTGAATGTGATGAACTATAAAAAGTTATTTTAACCATACCCAATGGAGCTCGGGAGTGCGATTGCATACACAATCATGTTTTCAGTGTTTGGACATCAGCCGTACATCAGAACAATCATTTCACTAACACAGCTCCGTGTTGAGTGATATATCTGTATTTGGGTATATACGGATCATGTAATTCAAGGAGCACTGTTACGTCAGGTCACCAACCATTATTACGACGCTCATATGTCATAGAGTTCCTTAGGATGTTTGTATAATTTTTATCCAAATTTTCATATGGCCGCAGTTACGGCGTTTATTTTACAGTTAATGTAACAGGGTGTCATTATATTTTTCTGTCTTTATGGTGGCAGACCACTTAACTAAATCTGAGTAGGCGGTTTCTACAAGTGGGTCAGATAAAATATTAAATATACAGTAAAAGCTCACACCTATTCATACCCTTTATGTACTGTATATCTACAATTACGTATACTGTATAATACGATAACTACCATTACAAAATGGCTCCCTTTTGATTTGAAGTGGTTCTTTTAAATAAGTAAATTGCAATCACTTAGCCTACATCTGAGCTCCTAATTCATCGCGACGACGGACTGAGACTCCAGTTGGATTTGTGAGAAGTAAAGGGGTGTGCCTGTTTTAAAACCGATTCATACGTCTTAAACACATGGACATAGATAGCAGTCTGTGTTATATAATTTATCTTTTTATTTTATTTAAATTTAAGTATCACATACACATTTTCAAAGTAACTGTACCCCTTTTAATTATGATCCCCATCGCTCACAACTCCGAAGGTGAGACGAGGGCTACTTCAGATGGGATTTCCAACATTTCTCTCTTAGCTTGTATACCGGTGGAAAGGAGAGGGCTCTTAAAACGTGTTGATAGTAAGATTGGGATGTATTTGCAGTCTAGATATAGTTTTGTTAATGTTCGGAGCCGCCACAGATTCATTTTCTTACGACTGCTTTTCTGGATGACAATGACAATGCAAACGATGGTGTTAAGGCGAGGCTGTGCCTTAAGGCTCCTCTGCTTACAATATTCAGCGCGTAAATCGCAAACGAGCGCCTTCCCTTACGATGAAAATGCAGAAAATAAGACCACGAGATTTAAACCTACGGCTTACAAATTTATGCGTAAACACTAAAACCGTATCTTTAGCAAAACTGGCGAGACAATGTGTTTTATCATTTAAAAAAGTACTGGAAAATAATTAAAGGTTATCACGATAAACAGAGGTTACTGATCTACTACTGTACGCTGTGACCAAAAATGAGAGTCCCCCGATCCTCGCAGCCTTCATGCTTTGGTCTTGGCCTGGCCGTTTTTTTTTTAAGATAATGGGGTCAAGTTAAGAAATTATGCAAGTTTCTAATCAAATCCAAGGGCGCCTCCATCTCCTAAACATCTTTAGAAGGCCGACGGACCACACTGCACGGTCCGGGTCCGGGCCCTGACCCGGTTCTGGATAATGCCAGCTTAAAGTGAAAAATTCTACTGTACATATTATGTTTCTTATTATGGTATATATGTATAATATAGCGCGACCGCTTCACGAAGCGAGAAAGAAAGTTATCCGCCATTTTTATTTTACCTGCAATTGAATTTGCCATTAAAATCATTATTAATACCGCAGCTGCTAAATTACTTACCTAAAAGCGTTCAGATACAAAAGCACTTGAGCTGTAATGTTTATATACTGTTGGCCCGATGACCTACTTCAAGAAGAATTGTTACATAGACCGCCAAGGACTGTCATCACACTTTACGTCATAAAGCGCTTTAAAACTTTTGACAAGTTCAACACCTCATATTTTGTACTGTTTATCGTGGTAAAAGCAACTCAAAGCAATTATAAAAATGACCGAAAGGTAAAAATACAAGCTTATACGAGCTGTCATTTTAACATTTATAACATATATTTAAACAAAATATATATAATCTATTTGAATAAAATAGAAAAGTGTTCTTAGTCTTCACTTAAAAGCTGTTAGAAGCTGCCTTTCTGACAAGAGAGTTCTGTGAGTTCCACAGTCTCAGTGCATTAAAGTCAAAACCAGTTGCTTTTTATTTCCTGTTTTACGACAGAGCAAGGAGGGTGTCCACAGACCACTGTGCACCTGCAGACTGATATGGGGGGTAAAAAGTCTAGAAGTGAGTAAATAAGATTTTAGCACATGTTCTAAAACACACCGGACACCTGTACAGCGATGCCAACACAGTGATCTGAGCTCCTTCTTTGAGTTAAATCCTAGCATCTGCATTTTTTACAAGTTGTTGCTATGGCAGAGCATGACCAGAGCATAACAGAAACCACCCATTTTCTAACCACTTCATCCAATTCAGGGTCAGGGGGTCAGGGGGTCGCGGGGCACGGGGGAACCAGAGCCTCAGAAAGTAATAAGCAGGAGATACCTGGGACTGGATGGTAGTCCAATGCAGGGAAGACACAGACACTCACCAATTATCCCAGAAGCCAATTAACCTACCAGTAGTTCTTTGAAGTGTGGGAGGAAGCCGGAGCACCCAAAGCAAACTCATGCAAACATGGGGAGAACATACAAGCTCCATACAGATAGCACCCCAGGTCCAGAAGTGTATCCAGGGCCTCAGCACTGTGAGCTAGCAATGCTAAACGCTGGGCTACTGTGCATGCTAATTTCTAGGCATCAGGTGATCAATCAGGTAGTGTTTCTCAGATAAAAGGACACCAGTAATTTAGTATGAGATTCAAATTGACCTCAGAACAAAATATAACTTATGTTATATAACTTATATAGAACTTACTACAGCATAACTGTCTTATTTGGCTCTTGTAGAAAATATTAACAGCATGCCTATTAAACAAAATAAAAACATTTCCAAACATGGAAACTGCCCAGTTAATGAAGCATTTCAAAGACATTAATCTATTCAATAATTACAGTTTCAAGTAGATAACAGATTTATATTCAGATTACGAAAGTATCATAACAACGGCTGCTTTTGTAAGGAATCCATGAATACCACTGTACATGAGAATTTCACACCTATTTGTAATCAATACACAAAATCCTATTGAATTTCAGGTACTTGTTCATTCAGCATTGCTTGACTCCGCGGACTCTTTGTTGTTTCAATATTCTAGCAATAGGACCAATCGCCAATACAGTGCCGTTGTAATCTATTCCTTCTGCCAGCAGAGGACGGTATTCGCACAGCCAGTTCAGGATAAGATACGGTCCTCGCAGTTCACAGTACAACTGGCCACAGCCGTACTCGGAATATGCTCTCGATAACCTCGTTTAGTTTAAGAACGGCCGTATTTCATATCAACCCACAGATGCATTGCATAAACACTAGAATTCTGGTTGTACTTAAATTGACCGTATACGTTTTGGATTATGTTTAACCTTCTTCAATTTCTTCAACCATATTTTGAGATGATTACGTTTACAGAAGCAAATATTATTCAGTGCTTTTTCTTCACTCCTTTAATCAAACCCACATTTCTAAAAGGAGGGCCATTGTGAAACTCCCCAAAGTGAGCTGAATTAATCTTTTATTCTTCACACCTGCGAAGTCATTCCTTCATTGTGTAATATGAAGGCCTTTCATTATTCACGTATACTACAACATCTGAAAATAATGGGTCTTGAAATAGTTGAATGAAAGAAAATCCTGAATAACTCCTCCAAATGCGTGTTACACTTTCATCAAGTACACACACTTTGAATGTGATGAACTATAAAAAGTTATTTTAACCATACCCAATGGAGCTCGGGAGTGCGATTGCATACACAATCATGTATTCAGTGTTTGGACATCAGCCGTACATCAGAACAATCATTTCACTAACACAGCTCCATGTTGAGTGACTTCCCTCCAAAAACACAAAGTCACTTTCCCTTAGCAATTATTGCATGGACTTAGATTATCTGCCTTCTGCATCAAGCCCTGTATGATATACTGTACAAAGCCAAGCTTTGGGATAGTGCTTTGTTTGGATCCTTGTCTTGATCCTTTTGGATCCCAGGCGGCTCATTTGCAAATGAGTTTTGACATTAATTATAGTGACTATAGCAATGAGGTGGCACTGTGGTTCACAGAGCTGGGGTCCTGGGTTCAATTCCTGGGGTGCAGTCTGGATGGAATTGTATGTTCTCCCTTCATTTGTGTGGATTTCTTCCAGGTGCTCCAGTTTCTTCCCACAGTCCAAAGACATACAGTACTAGAAGGTTAAGGTGGAACTACAGTCCCAATTTTGCAGACACAAAAGTATTTAATTTCAGTCACAAAATAAAATCATTGACATTATAGAAAAACTTTACAAACTCAAAATTGAGCACAAAATCATGAATTTTGTGAAAGTACTGTAAGTTACGCCATGTTGTAACAAATTCGCATTCAAGTTCCACACAAATTGCGATGTGATGCAGCCCTTCCTGCTCACTAATCACTGTAATGACTAATGCAATGTGATGTAGGAGAGAAAAGGTATAGGTTATGCAGCAAACATTTCACTGCAAAAAACGTTCCATTCCAAGGTTCTTTATGCAGAGTTAACAATGTAATATTATTTATTGGCAAAAACGTAAAAAAGTTGAGAGCAATATTTCCATTGGATTAAACGAGATGTAGCCTGCTTCTTTACAATGTCACAGGGCCACATCAGATTACAGGAAGTTTTGCTGCCTCGTTCTGAATCGCAGAACATGGTAATTCTTTAACCTTGAAATGTAGTCTATTTTGTGATGTAAATTGGAGGTTTTACAAGTTATTGTGTGTTCCCCTTTAGATGGCTTCTGGGAAAACTGGCCTCAACACTGTATTGGATAAGGCACTTGGAAAACAGATTCATGCGTGGACCACAGCAATGTCCCTTTACTGAGAGCCAGCAATCAACGGATGTGTCTGATCGTGAATGGTTTTCCCTGTTGTTTGTTGTATTACTCGGCGTTGCATTTTAAGCTGTGCATGAAGCAGGACCCGGAGGCTGCTGCTTCTGCTGTGATTGAGGAAGAGCTGAGCGCCATGTAAGGCAAAGACACTGCGTTCCACTTTATCAGGTGCCTGGAGTGTAAGAGCTGCAGATAATATTGAGTCACATTAATCCCAACATATTTCAAATATTATGAAAATTAAATAAATTAAATCAAATAACTTTAATTAAAAAAATCAATCACACTTTACCTTGCTTTTTCAGTCGTTTTAAAGGAAAATTGATGCAGAGAATGTGTGAATACTACTTTTTGATGGTTCCAAGGCCAATGTGACCTTTTCTATTGCCTGCTAATTGTACGTTCCAGGTTGAACAATTATTTTTAGGAGGTCAAGGTGTATGAATGATAAGAACAGCTTGAAATTTATTTTCACGGTCGACACACATTTTCGCAAGGGAAAAAACTGAAATAACCACAGTTACGCAAACACCAGTCCACCAAAAAAAAATCATTTTATTAAAACAAGGTAACATTTTTTTTATCATCATACGGATGAACTGTGCTAAATATATTTCTAAAAAGAAAAAGCAGGACGTGAGTCGTGAGCCAAGATCATGACTCTTTTACTCTTCTTCACATCAGTTTTCATCTGTGAGGAGGAGGAGGAGGGCGGCTCCTGATGTGCTGATACTTGGGGATGTGCCTCTGTGCCGGCCTGGGGGCAAAGCGCCGGCCGCAGTGAGGGCAGGGCACGTAGTCGGGGTTTGGATTCGCGGGGGGCTGGGGCAGGTTCACAACCTTCCCTCCTTGCGTGATCACCTGCTGCACCTCCCTGGCCTATTTGATGCTCCGAATGAAATCCTCGTGCTTCTGCCTCCAGTTGTTCTTTCTCAGCTGGGAACAGGAAATGAAACCAATGAAACAGCTTCCAGAAAAAGTCCAGACTAGCACTGCGTACACAGTCTGGTCGCAAACCATTCACAAGGTAAGAAAATTTCAATACAGTAATAACGTAGCTTTCTGGGCCTACCTTTCATGTCATTGGGTAGAGAGTACAATTTAGTTATGGTTTTGTTTCCCGTGAGTGCTATTTGCTTGATATCTCATGTAGATTTTTACAACAGAATTCAGAAGTCACTAAGACCCATTTATTCTGTCTGGCAAATGTGCCTTTGCGGCAGTTTTTCAGAAGAGTACTTCATAAAACACTTATTTATTGTTTACATTGATTTATAAGCTGAGTCTGACTCTAGGAGAAAACAAGGGAAGCTTGGAAAGAGTTTAAGGATAGCCCTTACCACGATTGGCGGTCTAACCTTCTTCTTATGGATGTATGTCTCCAGTTCTGTTCCCTTGGCCCTGTGCTTGAAAGAGTCAAAAACCTTCCTCTTTGAATTCTGAAGCTTCTTGCAGATCTTGCTGTGTTTCTCCAACCTCTCTACAGCAAACTTCCTGTGACACAGTTCACAGGGCACCAGCTGAGGGTTTCCACTCTGGCTATTCTCATATGGAAATTGCTCAGCGATAGGGCACATCAGACTTGTAGGGGACAAATATCTGTTTTCCACTGACAGAGTTTGTTCATCCAGACATGCGGTGTTATTTCTGAAGTGGGCCTGCGCAGCCTGTGCCGCTGACACGTCACTTTCAGGGAGCCTTGCTTTCTTGAGGTACTTTCTCCTTCCACAGGGGACGTCTTCTAGCCCACGGCTGCAAGGGCTCACTTGACGTCTCTCCTGATGGGAAAGCGCAGAGGGAAAGTGCGATTCTGCGCATCCGCCGTCTTCCATTGGAGAACCATAATCAAGGTTGTCTCCTTTGAAAGGAAGGGCTTTCCTTGGAGTGAAGGCTTTTTGCTTCTCCATTCTGCAGGTCAGAAGAGGCACAGCCTTAGAGCGGTGGTTGGCCCACAGACCTCTGGGGCGAAGCTCGCTCTGCCTCGCCTGGAGTGTCTTCCTTCGGGTCAGGAGTCCTCTATTTTCCCTTCCGGCCACCTGTCTGGAGTCTTCCATCTCTCTCTGAACCATCCTCAGCTCCTCCTGAGCTCTGAAGAGCTTCGCCTGCATCATGGCCTCCTTCTGGCGAATCTCGTCCTTCATCATGGCCTCCTTCCGGCGCATCTCATCCTGCAGGCTGGCCTCCCTCCGGCGATGCTCCTCCTTCAGCGCGGCCTCTGCCTCGGCCACTTTTCGTAGCTCCTCTTGCAACTGAAAGTGCTCCTTCCCATTGGCATGAGAAGGGCATTGCCCTGGAGGGGTCGCCACCATGGGGAGGACAGTCCTGTCCTTAGGTTTGCGTACTCTTGAGCCCCTCCTGCCCGGCCTCTCGCAGGGCCTCTCATGACCATCCTGAGGTGGGGTGGGGGCAAACAAGGAATCACTGTGTGCTTCCGGGCGGTCCACAGCCCGAACCTCACCAGGGCTGGAGACTTTCCTGTTACCCATAGGCTTCAGGGGGTAAGACCGATTATACCCCACAATGTTCTTCTCGGGGCCCTGTTGGGCTTGGAAGCAATAGCTGTTCCCCGTCTTCTTCTCCGCAGCGTATTTGACATATTGGAAAGATTTTCTCATCTTCTGTAGAGCTGCCTCCTGCCGCCGAATGTACATGACGATCATTTTTTTTCTCCTTTTCCTGCATCAGTTTCTCTTGGAAGGTGTCCTTCAGAAGCTGTATCTTGGGAGGCGGGCAGTACGTGGAGATCAGATCCTGTTGCCTTAAGGGCGCGGGTCGATTCGAGTCTGTGTCCTTCGGGGAGGGGGACAGAGCACCAGGCTTAGGACTGGGCTCCATTGGCAAATGAGATATGAGCTTTGTTTCCCAGGTATCTGGAAAAGGCAAAAATGGCAAATAAATTATATGCTGCACAGTCTAGTATGGTCTAATAGAAAAGAATAAAAAAAACAATTCAGGAAATACACAACTTTTTAATATTAAACCTAATGGTGTTGAATGCTGCATGCTGACTCAGTAGGAGACAGATCCTAAACATAAACATTATAATAAACATTTGTTTCCCAAATAACATTCTCAATGTTCAGAATGCTTAAAGTCATGAGCTTTTTTAAAAATGTTTAACTGAAACCTGGAAATGAAATTATTTATATGATATAAATGTTTTTTATATAAAATTAACCCATTATGCAACAGGGGTTTGAGCAAAAGTCACTGTGCATAAGGGAATTTATCAATATTAATTAGCTGTTTCACTACATTATAGATAGCTGAAGGATTATGATACAGTATATCGATTTCGCTACAAATTGACAAGCATATTTGATGACACTTACCAAACAAGTTTTAAACAGCGGAGAAATAGTTCACCACGACGATAGCAATGCAATGTTTGACTGCATCTCCCTATGTGATATATCTGTATTTGGGTATATACAGATCACGTAATTCAGGGAGCAATGTTACGTCAGGTCACCAACCATTATTTCGACGCTCATATGTCATAGAGCTCCTTAGGATGTTTGTATAATCTTTATCCAAATTTTCATATGGCCGCAGTTACGGCGTTTATTTTACAGTTAATGTAACAGGGTGTCATTATATTTTTCTGTCTTTATGGTGGCAGACCACTTAACTAAATCTGAGTAGGCGGTTTCTACAAATGGGTCAGATAAAATATTAAATATACAGTAAAAGCTCACACCTATTCATACCCTTTATGTACTGTATATCTACAATTACGTATACTGTATAATACGATAACTACCATTACAAAATGTCTCCCTTTTGATTTGAAGTGGTTCTTTTAAATAAGTAAATTGCAATCACTTAGCCTACATCTGAGCTCCTATTTCATCACGATGACGGACTGAGACTCCAGTCGGATTTGTGAGAAGGGGTGTGCCTGTTTTAAAACCGATTCATACGTCTTAAACACATGGACGTAGATAGCACAGTATGTGTTATATAATTTATCTTTTTATTTTATTTAAATTTAAGTATCACATACACATTTTCAAAGTAACTGTACCCCTTTTAATTATGATCCCCATCGCTCACAGCTCCGAAGGTGAGACGAGGGCTACTTCAGATGGGATTTCCAATATATCTCTCATAGCTTGTATACCGGTGGAAAGGAGAGGGCTCTTAAAATGTGTTGATAGTAAGATTGGGATGTATTTGCAGTCTAGATATAGATTTTTTAATGTTCGGAGCCGCCACAGATTCATTTTCTTACGACTGCTTTTCTGGATGACAATGACAATGCAAACGATGGTGTTAAGGCGAGGCTGTGCCTTAAGGCTCCTCTGCTTACAATGTTCAGCGCGTAAATCGCAAACTAGCGCCTTCCCTTATGATGAAAATGCAGAAAATAAGACCACGAGATTTAAACCTACGGCTTACAAATTTACGCGTAAACACTAAAACCTCGGTTTTACGGATGAGACGTAAAACCGAGGTCCTGACTCTCTGTGGTCATTAAAAATCCCAGGGCGCTTCTCGAAAAGAGTAGGGGTGTAACCCCGGTGTCCTGGCCAAATTTCCCCCCTGGCCTTTACCCCATCATGGCCTCCTAATAATCCCCCTCTATGAATTGGCTACATTACTCTGCTCTCCTCCCCACTGATAGCTGATGTGTGGTGAGCGTTCTGGCGCACTATGGCTGCCGTCGCATCATCCAGGTGGATGCTGCACATTGGTGGTGGTGGAGGGGAGACCCCAATACCTGTAAAGCGCTTTGAGTGGAGTGTCCAGAAAAGCGCTATATAAGTGTAAGCAATTATTATTATTAATTAAAACCGTA
Organism: Lepisosteus oculatus; assembly: GCF_040954835.1. Classification (NCBI taxonomy): domain Eukaryota; kingdom Metazoa; phylum Chordata; class Actinopteri; order Semionotiformes; family Lepisosteidae; genus Lepisosteus; species Lepisosteus oculatus. The sequence continues at coordinate 997,503 of NW_027167956.1, read as the reverse complement.
TCTTTAGCAAAACTGGCGAAACAATGTGTTTTATCATTGAAAAAGTACTGGAAAATAATTAAAGGTTATCACGATAAACAGAGGTTACTGATCTACTACTGTACGCTGTGACCAAAAATGAGAGTCCCCCGATCCTCTCAGCCTTCATGCTTTGGTCTGGGCCTGGCCGTTTTTTTTTAAGATAATGGGGTCAAGTTAAGAAATTATGCAAGTTTCTAATCAAATCCAAGGGCGCCTCGATCTCCTAAACATCTTTAGAAGGCCGACGGACCACACTGCACGGTCCGGGTCCGGGCCCTGACCCGGTTCTGGATAATGCAAGCTTAAAGTGAAAAATTCTACTGTACATATTATGTTTCTTATTATGGTATATATGTATAATATGGCACGACCGCTTCACGAAGCTAGAAAGAAAGTTATCCGCCATTTTTATTTTACCTGCAATTGAATTTGCCATTAAAATCATTATTAATACCGCAGCTGCTAAATTACTTACCTAAAGCGTTCAGATACAAAAGCACTTGAGCTGTAATGTTTGTATACTGTTGGCCCGATGACCTACTTCGTGTGTGGTCTGACGCAGTGGTGGCACCTGTGTGATGCCGTGGTGGCTGGGCATGGTGAGGTGCGCTGGTAGATGTGTGATGCAGCTGTGGCAGGGTTCAGTGAGGTGCGCTGGCAGCTGTGTGACGCAGTTGTGGTCTTGTACGGTGAGGTGCGCTGGCGGCTGTGTGGTGTGACGCAGTGGTGGCCTGGCACAGTGAGGTGCGCTGGCAGCTGTGTGGTGTGACGCATTGGTGGCCGGGTACTTTGAGGTGCGCTGGCAGCTGTGTGGTGTGACGCAGTGGTGGCCTGGTATGGTGAGGTGCGCGGCAGCTGTGTGACGCAGTGGTGGCCTGGCATGGTGAAGTACGCTTGCAGCTGTGTTGTGTGACGCAGTGGTTATCTGGCACGGTGAGGTGCGATGGCAGCTGTGTGACGCAGTGGTGGTCTAGCACTGTGAGGTGCGCTGGGATCTCTGTGGTGTGACGCAGTGGTGGCCGGGCACGGTGAGGTGCGTTGGCATCTGTGTGACGCAGTGGTGGCCTTGCATGGTCAGGTGCGCTGGCAGCTGTATGATGAAGAGGTGGCCGGGCACGGTGAGGTGCACTTGCAGCTGTGTGGTGTGATGCAGTTGTGGCCGGGCAGGGTGAGTTTCGCTGGTAGCTGGGTGACGCATTGGTGGCCTGGAACGGTGAGGTGCGCTGCCAGCTGTGTGGTGTGACGCAGTGGTGGCCTGGCACGGTGAGGTGTGCTTGCAGCTGTGTGACGCAGTGGTGGCCTGGTACGGTGAGGTGCGCTGGCAGTTGTGTGATGCAGTGGTGGCCGGGCACAGTGAGGTGCTCTCGCAGCTGTGTGGTGTGACGCAGTGGTGTTCATCAGGCACAAGTTCATCAGTGAAAAGACCACTGGCATTTTTCCTTCCCCCTACATTCTCAGAGCAGAATCGAATTTAATATTAGCATAATTTATTACAGTGCTAAGTTTAATATTATTTATTATTAATAGTTTATGCTAACACCTAACTTTTTTAACGCGAGAAGTACTAATGTAAGTACCTACTGTACTGTACTTAAGTACTACCATAAGAAGTACTGCTGTATGCAAAAAAAATAAAGGAGTGGTGAAACAGCCCTACTCATACAGTATCAGTATCAAAAGACATTGTATCAGTATCAGTTCTTGCTTTGTGCTGGGTTTAGCAGTTTTCCAAACATAGTCTTTCAGCGAATGCCATACCATCTCTATTGGATTTAAATCTGGAGATTCGGCTGGAGTTTTCACCCAGTTCACTCGTTCTTCTGTAAGCCTCGCCCTTGCTGCTTTGTGTTTTGGATCGTTGTCTTGAAAGAGACGGTGCCTTGATCCAATGTGCTCCCTGATATATGGGGCGGCATGCTGTGTGACCACGACTTCCTCGAAGAATTCCCGATCCATAATTCCTTCGAAATAAAATTGTTTTTCAAGCAATGTAATGCAAGGTGCTTTCTAACGTTGGGCAATGTGTTTTTTCTCGAAATTTTGTTTCGAGAGACTAGATAAGTAATTCAAGTGTTTATGATATGTCGCTGTTGTGAATGTCTGTGGAGTGTATCTTATTAGCCTGTCCTGACTGGTGGAGCTCATCCAGCTGTGTCTGGATATCTTGGTCAAATATTCGGGTAGTATGTTTTGTCTGTTTAGGGTTCTGTAGCATTTCACATGGCTGGGCAGCTTGTTCCCCCCTCCCTCCCCTCTCTGTGTACAGTAGAGCCTCCTGTCCTGGCTGGTAGAGCTCATCCGGCTGTGTCTGGCTAATATTAAAGCCAGTACTTTAATATTGTTTTATGTATGTTTATCAATAGTGGGTACTGCCCTAATTCGGTCCTGCACCCGTTGTTAGGTGTTTTTTAGGTGTTGTTAGGGCTTCTACCAAATATGAACACATGGCTTTAAAATGTATACAATTCTAATATTTCCTTTTTTCCCATTGAAAGTATAACATATGTGGTGTGAGAAAGAGGTCCTCATTTAAGTGCATAAAACTCAGGCACTGGCGCAACAAACTGAACAAAGTTCAAGGGGGTATACGCTTTCTGTAGACACTTTATTTCCTCTTTTTCCATACTTTAAGAAATGATTTGGGAAACCTGTGGGACACTGGAGGTCATTATACATGAGCCTCTTTATGCACCTTTTAAGCTATTGAAACCTAGTTGCCTTGTTAAAAGGTCTAATATTACAGTAGGTGTGGTTTCTGTCTCCTAATTTCTGAGAATGATCAAATTGGGGAATAAGTTGTAGGGAATACCACTCTTGCACTTCTAAGAAAAGACTATCTCAAATGAAACTCGCTATAGAAAGACATCTTGTTGAAAAATTCTTTATTTTTTGTAATTGCTAAAGAAAAAACATTCATCAAGTCCTTCACAAATGTTTTGTTTGTGACTTTCTCTGTCGTTCCCTCAACTGAACTATGTGTTATGTCTTGTAAACGTAATCAAACATTTCACTTAGGTGTGTGGGTTAACACAAACCCATATTGTATGAAACATTCAGTTTTTCATTCACGTTTTTTCTAACAATTGCATCCATGCTAGGACTACAGTAAACAACACTTTTTACTAAAGTAAATGAAATTGTTCATTAAACAAGACACATTGTTTTAAATGTATGCAATACGACGACACTAAAAACAACACTGAAACTTTTCATTGAAATACTGGACGAGATTGTGCATATTCAATGGATTTCTCCTGGTGCTTTTTTTCATCAGTCTTTTCATATTCTTGTTCTCTACTCAGGTGTCTCCTGTTCCTTTGGTGATGTCTGCTGTACACACATGGTATCATACACTTGAGCAAAGTGTGATACCACCGTTTGTTCTTCTCCTAAAATAAAGATGAACATTGACAAAAGTCAGAAGCACTCTTTTCTTTGACAGACGAACAAAACAATGCAAGAATAACCATACTCTCTGTTCCTTACTCATTTCTACCTACCTGTTTGACCACTTTGTCTGCTTCAGTCAGGAAAGGGTCCTGGGGCTGACTCTGAGCAATCTGAGAAGAGCTCTCTGTGATCTTCTCCCCTACAGTGGCTACATTGTACTCTGTTTGAAATCCAGGTATCGCCTCCGGTAAGTTCCTCGATCCTTTTTGGGACTTGAAAGGGTAGAATCATTTTGTGACTACATTTCATTGTCATGCACTGATATGTTCTGGTTTGTGTTCGATTACTGCAGGCGTTCAAGTACTTTCTTTTTGTTCTAGATTGGCAGTGTTTGAGATGGTAGGAAGTTGTCATATTCTCAACTTATTTTCTCTATGAGACTCTGAATGCTCTGTAAACATACTATTTTAGCAATTCTTAGAAATCTGAAAGCAGTGTTACCTGTATCATTTTTTGTCTTGGTAGTAGTATTGCAGCTCCAACATCAGCACTTAAATAATGGTTTGTGATGTTACTTGTCCTTGGAGTTAGTATACTCCTGAGAAGTCAAGAGAAATCTTACGTAAGCATTATGTTTCACTTTTGAAAGCAAAGTACGTGTCAAGTACTTTGAAGGCATTTGTTGATACTTTTAAGCGCTTTCGTTGATTATTATTATCCTTCAATTAGTTATTACAAGTCCAACATTCTTACATGATCTCACTCCATATTCAGAATGTGGGAATACAGTTGTTTTAAGGAAATGCCACTGAATAGATAGTAGCTGCACTCTACAAAGATGAATTTGCTAATTAATCAGTCAGGGACACAGCTTATACTTCAGTAGTCTTAGATCATGTAATGATGATTATTGTACTTTATAACTAGCAAAATCCCCATATCCTGTTCATTGCCCCTTTTTCAGTCATGTGGATTGACTTGTGCCTGAAGTGGTTAATTCTCACCTTGACATCTCATAGAACAACTGAATCTCTACCAAGGGTGAATGTGTCCTTCCTCTTAATGTCTAAAAGAAAAGGTTAAAATTAATTGAAACAAAATGCAACAACCCAAAATGTTGGGGAAGTCGTTTCCACAGTTATTTCATATGACAGTGCTTGGAGTGAAACTACATGACCATGGTGAAGAAGTAAAAACACTTTACCTTGTTCCTCCTGACTGATGTCCTTATGCGTGTTTTGCACAGTTGAGCGTTTTGTGTCTTGTCGTCTGTGTAGGCAACAGCCCTCTTCCCTGGGATAGAACTAGATGATATTTAGACACGTTAATTTGACTTCTCCATTGCTCACATTGATGTGGATATGATTATAATGCTCGGTTTTGTGGGCTTCCCAAGAAAACAATAAATCCCTTACTACTTGTTCGAAATGCAGTAGCACAGATCCTAACAAATACAAGAAAGAGAATATCATTCCTGTTTTGAAAAAACTTCACTGGTCACCTGTATTATCTAGGATAAATTTGAAAGTTCTTTTACTTGTTTTTAAAGCTTTAAGCGACCTAGCACGTCTGTACCTTACTGAATGTCTGTCTTCATATGTTCCTATACGTGACCTGAGATCTGCACATTCTGGCCTACTGCAAATACCACATGTGAAATGCAGAAAGAGTGGAGAGGCTGCTTTTTGTTTTTATGCTTCTAAATTATGAAACTCACTTCCACTTTTTATTAGGCAGTCAAGCTCGGTACATTGTTTTAAAAAACATTTGAAAATGTTGCTTTTAGTTAAAGTGGTTTTTTGTTCTTTCTATTTATGTTTCTTTTTTTAGTTCTCTTTAATTGTTCTTATTTTATTACGACTTTCCTAATTTTTATTTATTTAATTGACATGTATGTTGCTTTACTGTATTGCTGTATTTTCCTTTACAACTGAAAGTATATCTCTCAATTTTAATATTTTATTTTACGCTTGGTTTTTAAAGCACCAAAGCACTATTTGTATGAAAGGTGCTCTATAAATAAAGTTTATTATTATTATTTTTAATATTATTATTATACTTTGTTACATTTTTGGTTAGGACAAAGATTCTAGTAGAGGTGGCCTCTTTTACCCCGTTCCAAAAAATTGGAAAACTACCTTCAGAATACACTGACAATGACCATCTACTGTCTCCTCTAACTGTGTATTGTCATCATGCATATCTTGTGTATTATTTATTGTAGTTGGTTTTGTCATTCTGTAAAGAAGCCACCTTTCAAGGCACTATATAAAATAATGTTTGTTATTATTATTTACATTTTTCATCGTAAAATCTGGCGAAGATTCTTAAGAGAATATCAAAGAACACGTTGCTCTTACCTTTCCATTCCAAGAAATGCCCTCAGCTCGGATTGCAGAGATTGACCTCTCTGTCTCAAATTCTGAGAAACATAGACTCGATTGAAAAATGACCATTTCCTAAGATTCACATAACATCACCAGTCAACATTTGCCACTTGACATCAATAGAAACCATAAAGTACATGACATTTCCAATCAGTTTTCTTTCAAGGTACAATACCAATCGCCTTGCTAGAAGAGTTATACTGCGGTAGATAAATATTACAAATGTCAGATACACGCAGAGTTGTTTGGATTACTATGAAAAGATTGGCAAATATATTTATGTTCATTATATTTCTTGGAGTGACAGAGCTAAAGAGAAAAAAATACTTACCTTTATCTCTGCAGACAGGATTGCAAGGGATTCCCTTATACTGGGTTTCTATATAACAAATAATACATTATTCAAAAAACATGATATTTCTCTGTCCATTGGCAGCATGATTGTTTATCATTACAGTTTTAGTTAGCTTTAATTTTGTAAACCCCAAGTAAACATAGTTCGTGCCTTTCTCTGAACTTTTTGGCATTTCAATTCAGTTGTTTGTAAGCTTATTTTACAGTTGCTAGGTTGATGAAGTTCCTGAACTGTGCAGTATTTCTTTTGGGTTTGGTGCGAATCATATTCTAGCGGTTGGGGGAAAAAAGCACAGGTGCCATCCCACCATTAAACCCTGAAACTTACCTTAGCCGATTCTTCAACTAAACCAGACATGTTAACTAAGTGTTACAGTATGTTTCAAAGTGTGTATTTTAGCAAACACAACTGAAGTTCTGTTGTCTCCTTGGAGACACCTGGAACTGGTGTGATGCTGGTTCTATGACAACAATCGTTCTAAATGTAAATGCAGGTGTTGGCACAACATAGTAAATTGATGTAAAGTTATGGATCCATTTATGATTTTCACTCAGTTTGAAAGAGTTCCTGTCGTGTGGTTAAACTTTGTGTTACGGAGGGTTAACTGGGGTTCTGGCTACTAGTTAGGCTTGGTCATTCAGTCATCTGGTTCATGAAATAGGAAGCTAAGAGATCTGTGTTTTAGTTTTACTGTTTGTTTTTGTTCCATAGAATAAGAAATGTTTCATTAATATTAGTAATAGAGTAGCTGTTTCTCTAAACAGTGTGTGTCAGTTTGCACTGCAGGTGTGCCAGGTAGAGACCATTTAAGAACCCAAAAATATGCTGTCATTTACTGCCGTGGCTAATTTCTGTTAACCTTGTCTCTCACTCACTTTGATGAGCAAAATGTTCATACATAAAGCATACATTTCTGATTGGTCAGAAGAAGCTTCTTAACATATAAGGTATAAAGAAAGTCAGAAAGTTAGGCACTTAGGTCAGCCTTAGGCAGTTAACCAAGACCATAATCCGATAAGAAGCTATTCCCTTTCATGTTGCTAAATCACATGTAGGATACATGAGTTACACCTCCACTTAAGAGACCTTAAAGAGACCTTGGCCAGCCAGGAGTGTAGAAAACCGTAAAACAGTTCTTGAGGACCTAATTGTTAACTCTTAACAGGCAAAGGTTCCTTCAGTCCTATGAGAAATATTTTAGAATTGAACTAAAGTGTGTTTCCGATACAGGAGCATATGTCTGTCAGGGCCTGTTGGAGAGGCCCTGCGTGAGAACCCCTGGCTGCAGTTCCACATCCCCCTGAAAGTAAATAGAGCCATAAGCACGGAGCTAAGGACACTGCTCCAGGACATGCTGGCTGTCGATCCTGACCAGCGACCAGAAGCCATCCAGCTGGAGAAGCAAGTCAGGCAAGCCATGGCACGAGAGAAAACATCTTTGTAGTGACTGATAGCAAGATGTCCGTGACCAAGGGCAATTCGTCTGAGTAAAGTCTGATTTCATTTTTATGTCCCGAAAGGCCACTGCCTTTGTGCTGTAGACTTCTGATTTCTATGGACAACTTTGACTTTTCTGTGGGTCCAATGAAAATAAGTTTTTTAACTTATTCTTTGTTACAGTTTTCGAAAGTTTAAAGACATTCACTGAGTTGATGATAAAGGAAAAGTTTCATCTTTCACCTCTTCGATGGTAGGCTGGTCAGAGGTATATGTGTCTACATGTCTTCATTCTCCATGTTTGTAAGTATGGAGATTTTGTATTGTGTGCTTTTGCACTGTTCTGCTTTATTGAAAGAAATCAGATGCTCTTCCTGAAGTCTGAATTTTTGGTGGGGGATTTAAAAACTTTTTTACAATTTTAACTGTTTCAAAACATTTTAAGGTATAATACCATTCATCTTGCCAGAAAATATATACTCCAGTAGATTAAACGTAGAAATGTCAGATGCATGTAGAGTTTGTTTATACAGATGCAGCCATTCAGAGTTCGCGATACAAACCCGTACCGCTGTGCATCTACGCCCTACCGCGGTACGTGATTGGCTGGCCAAAATGACCGACGGGCACTCGTGGTGCGTTGGTCGGTCGTGGAAGGATCTAATCATATAATGTCTTTACTGTGAATTTTTTTATCCGCTTAGTATTGAGTATTTATATGGAATTGTACCACTGTAGGGAAATTTTAGTAGCTGAGCATAAAAAGAATAGGAGCATAACGCATGTGAAGGCCATAAACAATATTAATTTTGGAACATAAACATATTATGTAAACTGTATATGGCTGGTCTCGGTACATTAAAGAAAAAATACACAGCAGTCTTCCATTTCTCCCTAAACATTTTAAGCATCAAAATTTTCAAAAACGGTCCCCAAATATGCGATTGCTGTATAGAATGAATTTTAATTTAAAAAAATTATTTAACACGAAAATTAAGCTTTTTACGTTCCTCCGCCTGAGAATATAGTCCCTTGTTGCTGCGCAACGCAGAAACACAGCCACGAGTAAGTAGCAAAGAGAGGACACTAGCTAGCCAATATGATAAAGGAATAAACTACTTTTTTTATTTCTTCAGCACATTTATTTGAACATTTCCATCAATTCTACAAGCACTGAAAAACTGTCCAATCCCTAGTTCGTGAGGAATTTTCTTTTACCATAACAGACATAAAAACTTCCTTGCTTTTAACAGAGCATTTCATAATTTCTAACAACGCAAATGATTTACACTGCGACACTTATCATTCAACGAGAGCTCAAAATATCACAAGTATCCTCAAGAATGCAACAGACAGCAGCAAAACATACATGAGAATCCAAGGTTTTTTATCTACGCTAAGACGTAGTCTTAAAGATTTCTTTATCAAACAGTGAAGTCAAAATTCCGGTGTGCGTATATTAGAGAATATAGCACTCCTTCGAATGTGTTTCAGCCAATCAGATTTTAGGACCGGAATTATTGGTTTTGTAATAGGGAATATAGTATGGAATCACGTATCTAAAGACATGAATAATGATATTAATTAGGATCTGAATCTAAAAAAGTTTCACACAACAAGGCAAGACTGTGAAAGGTCAATAGGCCTGACTAGTGTGCACAACACGGTGCAGTGTGCTGGCAGCTGTGTGTTGTGACGCAGTGGTGGCCTGGCACGGTATGGTGCGCTGGTAGCTGTGTGATGCAGCTGTGGCCGGGCACGGTGAGGTGCGCTGGCAGCTGTGTGATGCAGTGGTAGCAGGGCACAGTGAGGTGCACTGGTAGCTGTGTGGTGTGACGCAGTGGTGGGCTGGCACGGTGAGGTGCGCTGGCAGCTGTGTGGTATGACGCCTTGGTGGCCTGGTACAGTGAAGTGCGCTGGCAGCTGTGTGATGCAGTGGTGGCCTGGCACATTGAGGTGCGCTGGCAGCTGTGTGACGCAGTGGTGGCTGGGTACAGTGAGGTGCGCTTGCAGCTGTGTGGTTTGACGCAGTGGTGGGCTGGCATGGTGAGGTGCGCTGGCAGCTGTGTGGTGTGACGCAGTGGTGGCCTGGTACAGTGAGGTGCACTGGCAGATGCGTGACGCAGTGGTGGCCTGGCACAGTGAGGTGTGCTGGCAGTTGTGTAGTGTGACGCAGTGGTGGCCTGGCACGGTGAGGTGCGCTGGCAGTGGTTTAGTGTGACGCAGTGGTGGCCTGGTATGGTGAGGTGCGCTGGCAGCTTTGTGATGGAGTGGTGGCCTGGCACGGTGAGGTGCGCTGGCAGCTGTGTGGTGTGATAGAGTGGTGGCCTGGCACGGTGAGGTGCACTGGTAGCTGTGTGGTGTGACGTAGTGCTGGCCTGGCACGTTGAGGTGCGCTGGCAGCTGTGTGACGCAGTGGTGGGCTGGCACGGTGAGGTACGCTGGCAATTTTGTGACGCAGTGGTGGCCTGGCACAGTGTGGTGTGCTGGCAGATGTGTGGTATGACACACTGGTGGCCTTTCATGGTCAGGTGCGTTGGCAGTTGTGTAGTGTGACGCAGTGGTGACCTGGCACGGTGAAGTGCACTGGCAGCTGTGTAGTGTGTCGCAGTGGTGGGCTGGCAGGTGTGTGACGCTGTGGTGCCTCGTACGGTGAGGTATGCTGGCAGCTGTGTGACGCAGTGGTGGCCTGGCACAGTGTGGTGTGCTGGCAGCTGTGTGGTATGACGCTGTGGTGGCTTTGCACGGTGAGGTGCGTTGGCAGTTGTGTAGTGTGACGCAGTGGTGGGCTGGCATGGTGAGCTGCGCTGGGAACTGTATGACACAATGGTGGCCGGGCACGGTGAGCTGCACTGCCAGCTGTGTGGTGTGACGCAGTGGTGGCCGGGCACGGTGAGGTGCGCTGGCAGTTGTGTAGTGTGATTCAGTGGTAGCCTGGCACAGTGAGGTGCACTGGCAGCTGTGTGCTGTGAAGCAGAGGTGGCCTGGCACGGTGAGGAGCGCTTGCAGCTCTGTGACGCAGTGGTGGCCTGGCACGGTGAGGTGCGCTGGCAGCTGTGTGATTCAGTGTTGGCTGGGCAGCTGTGAAGTGTGTCGCAGTGGTGGGCTGGCATGGTGAGGTGCGCTGGGAACTGTATAACGCAGTGGTGGTCTGGTACGGTGATGTGTGCTGGCAGCTGTGGGACGCAGTGGTGGCCTGGCACGGTGAGGTGCTCTGGCGGCTGTGTGGTGTGACGCAGTGGTGGTCTGGTACGGTGAGGTGCGATGACGGGTGTGTGATGCAGTTGTGGCCGGGTACGGTGAGGTGTGCTGGCAGCTGTGTGATATGTTATGCAGTGGTGGCCTGGCACTGTGAGGTGCGCTGGCAGCTGTGTGGTGTGACGTAGTGCTGGCAAGGTAAGGTGCGCTGGCACTTGTGAGACGCAGTGGTGGCCTGGTATGGTGAGATGCACTGGCAGATGTGTGATATGTGATGCAGTGAGTGGTGGCTTGGCACTGTGAGTTGCACTGGCAATTGTGTGGTGTGAGGGAGTGGTGGCCTGGTACGGTGAGATGCGCTGGCAGCTGTGTGATGCAGTGGTGGCCGGGTACAGTGAGGTGCACTGGCAGCTGTGTTGTGTGATGCAGTGGTGGCCTGGCACTGTGAGTTGCACTGGCAATTGTGTGGTGTGAGGCAGTGGTGGCCTGGCACGTTGAGGTGCGCTGGCAGCTGTGTGACGCGGTGGTGGCTGGGCACAGTGAGGTGCACTGGCAATTGTGTGTGTGACGTAGTGGTGGGCTGGCACGGTAAGGTGCGCTGGCAGTTGTGTAGTGTAACTCAGTGGTGGCCTGGCACGGTGAGGTGCACTGGCAGTTGTGTAGTGCGACACAGTGGTGGCCTGACACAGTGAGGTGCGCTTGCAGCTTGTGATGCATTGGTGGCTGGGCACAGTGAGGTGCACTGGCAATTGTGTATGTGACGCAGTGGTGGCCTTTCATGGTGAGGTGCATTGGCAGTTGTGTAGTGTGACGCAGTGGTGGGCTGGCATCGTGAGGTGTGCTGGCAGCTGTGTGCTGTGACGCAGTGGTGGCCTGGTACAGTGAGATGTGCTGGCAGCTGCGTGATGCAGTGGTGGCCGGGTACAGTGAGGTGCACTGGCAGCTGTGTGGTGTGATGCAGTGGTGGCCTGGCTCTGTGAGGTGCACTGGCAGATGTGTGATGCAGTGGTGGCCTGACTTGGTGAAGTGCACTGGCAGATGTGTGATATGTGACGCAGTGGTGGCCTGGCACTGTGAGGTGCGTTGGCAGCTGTGTGATGCACTGGTGGCTGGGCACAGTGAGGTGCTACTGGTAATTGTGTGTGTGACGCAGTGGTGGCCTGGTACGGTGAGGTGCGCTTGCAGCTGTGTAATGCAGTGGTGGCCGGGTACAGTGAGGTGCACTGGCAGCTGTGTGGTGTGATGCAGTGGTGGCCTGGTACGGTGAGGTGCGCTGGCAGCTGTGTGATGCATTGGTTGCCTGGCACAGTGTGGTGTGCTGACAGCTGTGTGGTATGACGCAGTGGTGGCTTTGCATGGTGAGGTGCGCTGGCAGGTGTGTGACGCTGTGGTGCCTGGTACGGTGAGGTATGCTGGCAGCTGTGTGATTCAGTGGTAGAACGATCACAGTGAGGTGCACTGGCAACTGTGTGGTGTGACATAGTGCTGGCCTGGCACGTTGAGGTACGCTGGAAGCTGTGTGACTCAGTGGTGGGCTGGCACGGTGAGGTGTGCTGGCAGCTGTGTGGTGTGACGCAGCTGTGGCCGGGCACGGTGAGGTGCGCTTGCAGCTGTGTGGTTTGACGCAGTGGTGGGCTGGCATGGTGAAGTGCGCTGGCAGCTGTCTGGTGTGACCCAGTGGTGGCCTGGTATGGTGAGGTGCACTCGTAGATGTGAGATATGTGATGCAGTGGTGGCCTGGCACTGCGTGGTGCACTGGCAGTTGTGTGATGGATTGGTGGCTTGGCACAGTGAGGTGCACTTCCAATTGTGTGGTGTGACGCAGTGGTGGCCTGGCACGGTGAGATGCACTGGCAACTGTGTGGTGTGACATAGTGCTGGCCTGGCACGTTGAGGTACGCTGGAAGCTGTGTGACTCAGTGGTGGGCTGGCACGGTGAGGTGTGCTGGCAGCTGTGTGGTGTGACGCAGCTGTGGCCGGGCACGGTGAGGTGCGCTTGCAGCTGTGTGGTTTGACGCAGTGGTGGGCTGGCATGGTGAAGTGCGCTGGCAGCTGTCTGGTGTGACCCAGTGGTGGCCTGGTATGGTGAGGTGCACTCGTAGATGTGAGATATGTGATGCAGTGGTGGCCTGGCACTGCGTGGTGCACTGGCAGTTGTGTGATGGATTGGTGGCTTGGCACAGTGAGGTGCACTTCCAATTGTGTGGTGTGACGCAGTGGTGGCCTGGCACGGTGAGATGCGCTGGGAACTGTGTGGTGTGACATAGTGCTTGCCTGGCACGTTGAGGTACGCTGGCAGCTGTGTGACTCAGTGGTGGGCTGGCACGGTGAGGTGTGCTGGCAGCTGTGTGGTGTGACGCAGCTGTGGCCGGGCACGGTGAGGAGCGCTGGCAGCTATGTTAATATTTGGTAGAGGCCCTTTTCACAGCAATTTCAGCTGTGAGTCTGTTGGTAATGGGCTCCACCACCTCTGCACCAACAAGATTTGATAATATTTGAGAATTTCAGAAGTCTGTCTGGTTTAGCTGAAGAATCAGCTAAGGTAAGTTTCAGGAAGAGCATCTGATTTCTTTCAATAAAGCAGAACAGAGAAAAAACACACAATACAAAATCATGAGAATTTGTATCCATATGACACTTTGACTCAAATACTTTTATCAGACCTACACAGAGTATATACTGTACACACTTTTTCAGCCCAGGTTTATACATTTGATACATTTGGAACTGCCACTTGTAGGTGTTTTTGTGTCTTAGCTCAACACTGTGAAACCTGTAGTTACAAACATGGAGGATGAAGACATGAAGACATATATTGTACCTCTGACCGGCCTACCTTCGAAGAGGTGAAAGATGAAACTTTTCCTTTATCGTCAACTCAGTGAATGTCTTTAAACTTTCGAAAACTGTAACAAAGAATAAGTTAAAAAACTTATTTTCATTGGACCCACAGAAAAGTCAAAGTTGTCCATAGAAATGCCCGTCTAAATCAGAAATCTACAGCACAAAGGCAGTGGCCTTTCGGGACATAAAAATGAAATCAGACTTTACTCAGACGAATTGCCCTCACGGACATCTTGCTATCGGTCACTACAAAGATGTTTTCTCTCGTGCCATGGCTTGCCTGACTTGCTTCTTCAGCTGGATGGCTTCTGGTCGCTGGTCAGGATCGACAGCCAGCATGTCCTGGAGCAGTGTCCTTAGCTCCGTGCTTATGGCACTATTTACTTTCAGGGGGATGTGGAACTGCAGCCAGGGGTTCTCATGCAGGGCCTCTCCAACAGGCCCTGACAGACATATGCTCCTGTATCGGAAACACACTTTAGTTCAATTCTAAAATATTTCTCATAGGACTGAAGGAACCTTTGCCTGTTAAGAGTTAACAATTAGGTCCTCAAGAACTGTTTTACGGTTTTGTACACTCCTGGCTGGCCAAGGTCTCTTTAAGGTCTCTTAAGTTGAGGTGTAACTCATGTATCCTACATGTGATTTAGCAACATGAAAGGGAATAGCTTCTTATCGGATTATGGTCTTGGTTAACTGCCTAAGGCTGACCTAAGTGCCTAACTTTCTGACTTTCTTTATACCTTATATGTTAAGAAGCTTCTTCTGACCAATCAGAAATGTATGCTTTATGTATGAACATTTTGCTCATCAAAGTGAGTGAGAGACAAGGTTAACAGAAATTAGCCACGGCAGTAAATGACAGCATATTTTTGGGTTCTTAAATGGTCTCTACCTGGCACACCTGCAGTGCAAACTGACACACACTGTTTAGAGAAACAGCTACTCTATTACTAATTTTAATGAAACATTTCTTATTCTATGGAACAAAAACAAACAGTAAAACTAAAACATAGATCTCTTAGCTTCCTATTTCATGAACCAGATGACTGAATGACCAAGCCTAACTAGTAGCCAGAACCCCAGTTAACCCTCCGTAACACAAAGTTTAACTACACGACAGGAACTCTTTCAAACTGAGTGAAAATCATAAATGGATCCATAACTTTACACCAATTTACTATGTTGTGCCAATACCTGCATTTACATTTAGAATGAATGATGTCATAGAACCAGCATCACACCAGTTCCAGGTGTCTCCAAGGAGACAACAGAACTTCAGTTGTGTTTGCTAAAATACACACTTTGAAACATACTGTAACACCTAGTTAACATGTCTGGTTTAGTTGAAGAATCGGCTAAGGTAAGTTTCAGGGTTTAATGGTGGGATGGCACCTGTGCTTTTTTCCCCCAACCGCTAGAATATGATTCGCACCAAACCCAAAAGAAATACTGCACAGTTCAGGAACTTCATCAACCTAGCAACTGTAAAATAAGCTTACAAACAACTGAATTGAAATGCCAAAAAGTTCAGAGAAAGGCACAAACTATGTTTACTTGGGGTTTACAAAATTAAAGCTAACTAAAACTGTAATGATAAAAAATCATGCTGCCAATGGACAGAGAAATATCATGTTTTTTTAATAATGTATTATTTGTTATATAGGAACCCAGTATAAGGGAATCCCTTGCGATCCTGTCTGCAGAGATAAAGGTAAGTATTTTTTTCTCTTTAGCTCTGTCACTCCAAGAAATATAATGAACATAAATATATTTGCCAATCTTTTCATAGTAATCCAAACAACTCTGCGTGTATCTGACATTTGTAATATTTATCTACCGCAGTATAACTCTTCTGGCAAGGGGATTGGTATTGTACCTTGGAAGAAAACTGATTGGAAATGTCATGTACTCTATGGTTTCTATTGATGTCAAGTGGCAAATGTTGACTGGTGATGTTATGTGAATCTTAGGAAATGGTCATTTTTCAATCGAGTCTATGTTTCTCAGAATTTGAGACAGAGAGGTCAATCTCTGCAATCCGAGCTGAGGGCATTTCTTGGAATGGAAAGGTAAGAGCAACGGGTTCTTTGTTATTCTCTTAAGACTCTTCGCCAGATTTGACGATGAAAAATGTAAATAATAATAACAAACATTATTTTATATAGTGCCTTGAAAGGTGGCTTCTTTACAGAATGACAAAACCAACTACAATAAATAATACACAAGATATGCATGATGACAATACACAGTTAAAGGAGACAGTAGATGGTCATGGTCAGTGTATTCTGAAGGTAGTTTTCCAATTTTTTGGAAAGGGGTAAAAGAGGTCACCTCTACTAGAATCTTTGTCCTAACCAAAAATGTAACAAAGTATAATAATGATATTAAAAATAATAATAATAAACTTTATTTATAGAGCACCTTTCATACAAATAGTGCTTTGGTGCTTTAAAAACCAAGCGTAAAAGTAAAATATTAAAATTGAGAGATATACTTTCAGTTGTCAAGGAAAATACAGCAATACAGTAAAGCAACATACATGTCAACTAAATAAATAAAAATTAGGAAAGTCGTAATAAAATAAGAACAATTAAAGAGAACTAAAAAAAGAAACAGAAATAGAAAGAACAAAGAACCACTTTAACTAAAAGCAACATTTTCAAATGTTTTTTAAAACAATGTACCAAGCTTGACTGCCTAATAAAAAGTGGAAGTGAGTTTCATAATTTGGAAGCATAAAAACAAAAAGCAGCCTCTCCACTCTTTCTGCATTTCACATGTGGTATTTGCAGTAGGCCAGTATGTGCAGATCTCAGGTCACGTATAGGAACATATGAAGACAGACATTCAGTAAGGTACAGACGTGCTAGGTCGCTTAAAGCTTTAAAAACAAGTAAAAGAACTTTCAAATTTATCCTAGATAATACAGGTGACCAGTGAAGTTTTTTCAAAACAGGAATGATATTCTCTTTCTTGTATTTGTTAGGATCTGTGCTACTGCATTTCGAACAAGTAGTAAGGGATTTATTGTTTTCTTGGGAAGCCCACAAAACAGAGCATTATAATCATATCCACATCAATGTGAGCAATGGAGAAGTCAAATTAACGTGTCTAAATATCATCTAGTTCTATCCCAGGGAAGAGGGCTGTTGCCTACACAGACGACAAGACACAAAACGCTCAACTGTGCAAAACACGCATAAGGACATCAGTCAGGAGGAACAAGGTAAAGTGTTTTTTCTTCTTCACCATGGTCATGTAGTTTCACTCCAAGCACTGTCATATGAAATAACTGTGGAAACGACCTCCCCAACATTTTGGGTTGTTGCATTTTGCTTCAATGAATTTTAACCTTTTCTTTTAGACATTAAGAGGAAGGACACATTCACCCTTGGTAGAGATTCAGTTGTTCTATGAGATGTCAAGGTGAGAATTAACCACTTCAGGGATAAGTCAATCCACATGACTGAAAAAGGGGCAATGAACAGGATATGGGGATTTTGCTAGTTATAAAGTACAATAATCATCATTACATGATCTAAGACTACTGAAGTATAAGCTGTGTCCCTGACTGATTAATTAGCAAATTCATCTTTGTAGAGTGCAGCTACTATCTATTCAGTGGCATTTCCTTAAAACAATTGTATTCCCACATTCTGAATATGGAGTGAGATCATGTAGAGAATGTTGGACTTGTAATAACTAATTGAAGGATAATAATAATCAACGAAAGTGCTTAAAAGTATCAACAAATGCCTTCAAAGTACTTGACACGTACTTTGCTTTCAAAAGTGAAACATAATTAATGCTTACGTAAGATTTCTCTTGACTTCTCAGGAGTATACTAACTCCAAGGACAAGTAACATCACAAACCATTATTTAAGTGCTGATGTTGGAGCTGCAATACTACTACCAAGACAAAAAATGATACAGGTAACACTGCTTTCAGATTTCTAAGAATTGCTAAAATAGTATGTTTACAGAGCATTCAGAGTTGAGAATATGACAAGTTCCTACCATCTCAAACACTGCCAATCTAGAACAAAAAGAAAGTACTTGAACGCCTGCAGTAATCGAACACAAACCAGAACATATCAGTGCATGACAAGGAAATGTAGTCACAAAATGATTCTACCCTTTCAAGTCCCAAAAAGGACCGAGGAACTTATCGGAGGCGATACCTGGATTTCAAACAGAGTACAATGTAGCCACTGTAGGGGAGAAGATCACAGAGAGCTCTTCTCAGATTGCTCAGAGTCAGCCCCAGCACCCTGTCCTGACTGAAGCAGACAAAGTGGTCAAACAGGTAGGTAGAAATGAGTAAGGAACAGAGAGTATAGTTATTCTTGCATTGTTTTGTTCGTCTGTCAAAGAAAAGAGTGCTTCTGACTTTTGTCAATGTTCATCTTTATTTTAGGAGAAGAACAAACGGTGGTATCACACTTTGCTCAAGTGTATGATACCATGTGTGTACAGCAGACATCACCAAAGGAACAGGAGACACCTGAGTAGAGAACAAGAATATGAAAAGACTGATGAAAAAAAGCACCAGGAGAAATCCATTGAATATGCACAATCTCGTCCAGTATTTCAATGAAAAGTTTCAGTGTTGTTTTTAGTGTCGTCGTATTGCATACATTTAAAACAATGTGTCTTGTTTAATGAACAATTTCATTTACTTTAGTAAAACGTGTTGTTTACTGTAGTCCTAGCATGGATGCAATTGTTAGAAAAAACTTGAATGAAAAACTGAATGTTTCATACAATATGGGTTTGTGTTAACCCACACACCTAAGTGAAATGTTTGATTACGTTTACAAGACATAACACATAGTTCAGTTGAGTGTGAAAGGGAACAACAGAGAAAGTCACAAACAAAACATTTGTGAAGGACTTGATGAATGTTTTTTCTTTAGAAATGACAAAAAATAAAGAATTTTTCAACAAGATGTCTTTCTATAGCGAGTTTCATTTGAGATAGTCTTTTCTTAGAAGTGCAAGAGTGGTATTCCCTACAACTTATTCCCCAATTTGATCATTCTCAGAAATTAGGAGACGGAAACCACACCTACTGTAATATTAGACCTTGTAACAAGGCAACTAGGTTTCAATGGCTTAAAAGGTGCAGAAAGAGGCTCATGTATAATGACCTCCAGTGTCCCACAGGTTTCCCAAATCATTTCTTAGAGTATGGAAAAAGAAGAAATAAAATGTGTCTACAGAAAGCGTATACCCCCTTGAACTTTGTTCAGTTTGTTGCGCCAGTGCCAGAGTTTCATGCAATTAAATGAGGACCTCTTTCTCACACCACATATGTTATACTTTCAATGGGAAAAAAGGAAATATTACAATTGTATACATTTTCACCCACATGTTAATATTTGGTAGAAGCCCTTTTCACAGCAATTTCAGCTGTGAGTCTGTTGGTAATGGGCTCCACCACCTCTGCACCAACAAGATTTGATAATATTTGAGAATTTCAGAAGTCTGTCTGGTTTAGCTGAAGAATCAGCTAAGGTAAGTTTCAGGAAGAGCATCTGATTTCTTTCAATAAAGCAGAACAGAGAAAAAACACACAATACAAAATCATGAGAATTTGTATCCATATGACACTTTGACTCGAATACTTTTATCAGACCTACACAGAGTATATACTGTACACACTTTTTCAGCCCAGGTTTATACATTTGATACATTTGGAACTGCCATTTGTAGGTGTTTTTGTGTCTTAGCTCAACACTGTGAAACCTGTAGTTACAAACTTGGAGGATGAAGACATGAAGACATATATTGTACCTCTGACCGGCCTACCTTCCAAGAGGTGAAAGATGAAACTTTTCCTTTATCGTCAACTCAGTGAATGTCTTTAAACATTCGAAAACTGTAACAAAGAATAAGTTAAAAAACTTATTTTCATTGGACCCACAGAAAAGTCAAAGTTGTCCATAGAAATGCCCGTCTAAATCAGAAATCTACAGCACAAAGGCAGTGGCCTTTCGGGACATAAAAATGAAATCAGACTTTACTCAGACGAATTGCCCTTGGTCACGGACATCTTGCTATCAGTCACTACAAAGATGTTTTCTCTCGTGCCATGGCTTGCCTGACTTGCTTCTTCTGCTGGATGGCTTCTGGTCGCTGGTCAGGATCGACAGCCAGCATGTCCTGGAGCAGTGTTCTTAGCTCCGTGCTTATGGCTCTATTTACTTTCAGGGGGATGTGGAACTGCAGCCAGGGGTTCTCTTGCAGGGCCTCTCCAACAGGCCCTGACAGACATATGCTCCTGTATCGGAAACACACTTTAGTTCAATTCTAAAATATTTCTCATAGGACTGAAGGAACCTTTGCCTGTTAAGAGTTAACAATTAGGTCCTCAAGAACTGTTTTACGGTTTTCTACACTCCTGGCTGGCCAAGGTCTCTTTAAGGTCTCTTAAGTGGAGGTGTAACTCATGTATCCTACATGTGATTTAGCAACATGAAAGGGAATAGCTTCTTATCGGATTATGGTCTTGGTTAACTGCCTAAGGCTGACCTAAGTGCCTAACTTTCTGACTTTGTTTATACCTTATGAAGAAAGATGTGAAGACGGCGGTTTGAATTTAATCCTTTCTGTAGGGGGTTTAGACTTCTAAGTCACAAGCTGGGTTTATGGCAGGAAAGGGGATTAACTGATAAGGACTGCAGATGCAAGCTAGGAACCCCCCTGGGTGTAATGTTAAACTGACCATTTGCCCAGAACATCGTAAACTGGCCAAATACCATGAACCCCCCTCTTTACCATGAGACCGAGTGACGTCAGAAACGGAGAAGAAAACACTATATAACCCAAAAGTTTGTAACAGTATGGCGAACAATACTTCGGTTTTGTTGTTTCTTGCGGGAAACAAGACTTCGGCTTTATTGTTCCTTGCATGCAATAATCTCATCTGTTTTACTTCATCTCGGGATCAAGAACCTTATTTCTTCTGTTACAACAAATTTGGCGTAGTCGGCGGATGCTCCAGAAGGCGCAGAACTTCCCATCTGCAGGAGAGACGGTCAGCGCTCACATTACTAAGAGGTAAGGACTCCTCTTTTTTAAAAAAAAGTCCCGACTCTCTCTGACCGATTGGGAAATCTCTGCTCCCTGCGAGAATCGCCCGAGATGACGGAGTAAACGTGAGTTTCTGAATTCCTCTGGCCCGGGGAAGACACCGGTGTATGTAATGGGTTGTTTGCTGTAAGCCCAGAATTTGGTCTGGCAGGGGTTCCGCGGTATTGTGTACAGGCGTTCGAAGCTGGTGTATGCCTTAATTGCGCGTGGAGTTTTGAACGGGTTTTGGACCCTTACCGTGAAGTTCAGGACTGGTGTGGGCCTTAATTGCGCCCGGAGTTCTGAAGGTCAGAACTGGTTTGGGCCTTAATTGCGCCCGGAGTTCTGAGGCTCAGAATCGGTGTGGGCCTTAATTGCGCCCGGGGTTCTAGAGCAAGTGGTGCATTAAATGCACGTATAATCCAGGATTGGTGTGGGCCTTAATTGCGCCCAGGGTCCTGAGATTAGCTACGCCTTGATCGTGCACAGATTGGAGTGGCGTGGTTTCTGGCGTGGCGTGGTTTTTTTTTGTTTTAAAGGAAACAGGAGTAGAAGAGATATATGTATGCATGTTTTTGGTGTTTTCCTTGTTTGTGAAATACATATACACACGCACGACACTAACATAAACACACCTCATAATAAAAGAGCAAAGCATTAAGTAGCAGGATTTAAAGGACGTTGAGACCCGAGAATCGCCCTGATTGAGCTCAGTGCGTAAGTCCACCCTGGGGCAAAAGCAGCGATGCTGGCGTTCTGGGGATGGTGAATTATTGATCAAGAAAGGGGGTTTTCGAGGTCTCGTTTCTTACCTGTGAACAGTGCGGTGTAAGTCCTCTCTAAAGTCTCGGAGAGGCATTTAGATCTGGAGGTAACAGACGCCCTTAGCTGAATGAGTGCAGTAATGCACAGGTTTTTCCAAGTGAAAACATCCCCCTACTGAATGAGCTGTGACCTCACACACGACAAAAGTAAATCTTAAAGAGACCGAACATGTGTGCTAACTGATGGTTTGAGAAAGTGGTGGAAGGGTCCGTTTAAATATCGGAAAAGTGTAAGTTGACGGAAAAGAAGGAGAAAAATATGGAAAAAACATGACGAAAAAGAAAGAAATTGGGATGTGACTTAAAAGTGTGTTTACGGGGAAAATAAAAACCCGGAAGAAAATATACTTTACTCGCTACGAAAGAGTATAGAAAAAAAGTTAAAAGAGGCAGTACAGGAGAATGAGAAACTAAAGAAGGAATTAACTCCTGGTCAAGGTGCACTGGTTAATGTGCTGCAGCCAGCGAGTAAGTTATATCCTGCTCTCCCACAGGGGAACAAACAGGAAGGAAACGAAAATAATTGGGATCAATTCCCTCAGTGGCCATATGGAGAAGGGGGGTCTGATTGGGATAACACTTGGTATGAGTGTGATTAAGACGGATCAGGGTCTCCCCTGTTAGAGGGAGGGCGCCCGCAGATCTGTACTCTCACTCGAAGTGGGAAAGGACTTGATGTAGCAGGGGCTGGCGCCGTTGATGACAGCGCCACTCTAACACTGTCTCGCACTCCGTCGAGGGGGTCTGCAATCGCACCTACCTTCCCTGATTTCCCCCATACGATCAAATCCAAAACCGTAAGATATTGACCGGTGGGCTAAAGTACCGCACCCGAAATTAGAAATGCAGCGAACCTGGAGTGCGCTTCAGGAATTAAAAGGATTCATGTAGAAGTAAAACAAGAATACAGCACATTGTATTACGAAGAGAAAAATATATTCTCGATGTGTATGTGTGTTTTATGAATTTGTGTGCCGGCATGTATGTGTGTAACTGTGAGTTTTGGTCTACTAAATGACGGTGTGAGTGTGTTTAGCCAGCGGGACTGGCTAGAGACGTAACTAAAGAGACTTGACGAAAATCAACTTAAGGAGATTGGAAAATATAAGAGCATCTGAAACGTATAAGTAAAGTACAGGTGGACGTAAAAGTAGTTAAACAGTTTTTGTATTTTTTATACAATTAGTTGCAATAATGGAAACAATTTGGTTTTATTCGAATGTCTCGAAACCAGACATGCTGAAACGCTGTAGGTTTAGAATCGAGACTGGGGAAAATAACGTCTTGTGAGAAAATCTGTTTACCTAACGATTAGATCCTGTAAATCCCTTGTAGCCTCCCTAAGTCTGTCCCAGTCCAGTGGATAAAAATGTACTGTTAATGGAGTGTTGGTTTCTCTGTTAGGGGATACTGGAGCACTACTGTCCTGCTTGTTTCACTCCTCTGTTCAACAGTGTACTATAGAGCAATGTATATGGGAAGATGGCAGGAGGCCACAGGAATATTGGGACAGCAAGTTTTACTTGCCGAGTACCAGATTTTAATGGGTGGTTTTATTCCAGATCTATTGGGTTGGAATATTATGCATTACAAAGAATGACTATCCAGAACAGGGTATCACGTGGCTTCAACTGGCTGTGATCACTCAGTATGTTGATGGTATTCTGAGTGCTTCCCCTGACGAGGAAACCCACAAGTCTGAGTTGCTTCAGCTTTAGAGTGTCTAATAGAACCAGTTATGATAAGGCCCTTTTGTGTCTAGCATTGTGAAATTTTAACAGGGCCTGGATGCAATGTTTTTTACAGGGTGAGCACAACTCTTAACAGATCTGCTTAAGGGGGGAGTGCAGTACAAGGACAAGATTGCCTTGGTTCCCACAGCAAAAGCCGCCTTTAATAATTTGAAACAAGTTCTCTTACAGGTGCTGAGACTGGGGTTTCCTCAGATGGATCAACCATTCCTTTGTATTATTGCAAGTTGCTGACAGAGGCCACCCAAGGAGCCCGCGAGCAGGTCCTGGAGGCGTGGGGACCACCACCTGAAGGAGGGCACAACCTCATCCCAGGAGAGTGGGTGTGAATCAGGAAATTTCCTTCACAGGTTCTCCAGCCCAGGTGGGACGGACCCTACCAGATCCTGTTGACAACCAAGTCTGCGAGTGGAAGGAAAAGATCGCTGGATCCACGCGCCACACTGCCGACGAGCCTCATCCCCATTTACAGACTCAGAATGAAATCATTTATGTTAATAACAATAATTGTTGCTGTAGGACTATGTTCCGCAGGAATTAATGATCATCTCTCCCACAAAGGAGAACATGGAATTAATTCCTTTTTAGGCCTCTCCTATCTGACAGTTAAGAAAACCAACCAAAGTGCCTGCTGGGTGTGTGCCGCATTACCCAAATATGTACAGGGAGGACTTCCTATGGGAGCCATTCCTTGGCGTCTCGAGGAAGTCATAGGCATGATCATTTGGAGGGATAATTTAGGAGATTTTAATATGACAAACTATGGGGGGTTGCCATAACATGACTTTAACCTGACAAGACATTACAACATCTACAGGAGCGAGGCTTAGAGCCCACGAGTTTCACAGGCTCTTACGCTCCTAAATATAACAGAAGCCATACACCACCATACCTGACTCTCAATAAGGAACGTGAGGGAAACATATGTTTTCAGCACACTAATGGTCTGCACTTGGTTGGATGGAGTCGTTGCAACCTTACCATCGCTGCAAATATATCCACCTCTACCTTCCAAATTCCAGGATGGGATCGGCACACCCCACAATTCGGTATAAGTTTCTTATTTTCAGAGGCATGGGGAGCGCCAAACGGAACATATTTCATTTGTGGAAAACGAGCCTACCCATGGTTACCAGCCCAGTGGTCTGGCTCATGTTATTTAGGATATGTGGTTCCTCATATCCGTGTTCAAACCCACAGCCCCTTCGGACCTAAACCACAGACCACAAAGAAAATTGGCTGATTGGGAATATTATTTAGGTATAATATTTCCACAAGCCGGCATGAACTTTCTGAGTCGAGAGTTAATTCAAATGGCCTCGACTTTAGAAGAATTAGCAAATTCTACCTCATCTAGTCTGAAGGCTGTTAATGATGAGATGGTAGCCCTCAGAACAGTGGCCATGCAGAACCTACTAACTTTAGATTATGTACTGGCGGCCCAAGGAGGAACTTGTGCAGTAATTGGCACTGAATGCTGCACATATATCCCTGATAATTCTGAGCACATCTCAGATCTGGCCCAACACATTTACAATGAGGGACAGAAATATCAGGACTATTATACTGAAAATTGGGGAATTGGATCTTGGGTAAAGTCTGTGTTTGGGGCCTGGGGTGGAACCTTTTTATAGTGTTTATCTGTAGGAGTAGTATTGTTTATATGTATAATTGTAATCATCACATTCACAAAAACATGTATCACATCTTGCTCTAA
Organism: Lepisosteus oculatus; assembly: GCF_040954835.1. Classification (NCBI taxonomy): domain Eukaryota; kingdom Metazoa; phylum Chordata; class Actinopteri; order Semionotiformes; family Lepisosteidae; genus Lepisosteus; species Lepisosteus oculatus. The sequence goes on along the minus strand of NW_027167956.1, from coordinate 972,501 downwards.
CCGTGGAACGTACAATGTCATGGCAATACATACCTGTTCGCCAAGAAAGGAAAGATCTGCCCTGACATTGTATGTATAAAAATAGGCTACACTGACGTATGCCATATTTTATAAGGGGGGAATGAAGAATGATGTGAAGACGGGGGTTTGAATTTAATCCTTTCTGTAGGGGGTTTAGACTTCTAAGTCACAAGCTGGGGTTTATGGCAGGAAAGGGGGTTAACTGATAAGGACTGCAGATGCAAGCTAGGAACCCCCCTGGGTGTAATGTTAAACTGACCATTTGCCCAGAACATCGTAAACTGGCCAAATACCATGAACCCCCCTCTTTACCATCAGACCAAGTGACGTCAGAAACGGAGAAGAAAACACTATATAACCCAAAAGTTTGTAACAGTACGGCGAACAATACTTCGGTTTTGTTGTTTCTTGCGGGAAACAAGACTTCGGCTTTATTGTTCCTTGCATGCAATAATCTCATCTGTTTTACTTCATCTCGGGATCAAGAACCTTATTTCTTCTGTTACAACAAATTTGGCGTAGTCGGCGGATGCTCCAGAAGGCGCAGAACTTCCCATCTGCAGGAGAGACGGTCAGCGCTCACATTACTAAGAGGTAAGGACTCCTCTTTTTTAAAAAAAAGTCCCGACTCTCTCTGACCGATTGGGAAATCTCTGCTCCCTGCGAGAATCGCCCGAGATGACGGAGTAAACGTGAGTTTCTGAATTCCTCTGGCCCGGGGAAGACACCGGTGTATGTAATGGGTTGTTTGCTGTAAGCCCAGAATTTGGTCTGGCAGGGGTTCCGCGGTATTGTGTACAGGCGTTCGAAGCTGGTGTATGCCTTAATTGCGCGTGGAGTTTTGAACGGGTTTTGGACCCTTACCGTGAAGTTCAGGACTGGTGTGGGCCTTAATTGCGCCCGGAGTTCTGAAGGTCAGAACTGGTTTGGGCCTTAATTGCGCCCGGAGTTCTGAGGCTCAGAATCGGTGTGGGCCTTAATTGCGCCCGGGGTTCTAGAGCAAGTGGTGCATTAAATGCACGTATAATCCAGGATTGGTGTGGGCCTTAATTGCGCCCAGGGTCCTGAGATTAGCTACGCCTTGATCGTGCACAGATTGGAGTGGCGTGGTTTCTGGCGTGGCGTGGTTTTTTTTTGTTTTAAAGGAAACAGGAGTAGAAGAGATATATGTATGCATGTTTTTGGTGTTTTCCTTGTTTGTGAAATACATATACACACGCACGACACTAACATAATCACACCTCATAATAAAAGAGCAAAGCATTAAGTAGCAGGATTTAAAGGACGTTGAGACCCGAGAATCGCCCTGATTGAGCTCAGTGCGTAAGTCCACCCTGGGGCAAAAGCAGCGATGCTGGCGTTCTGGGGATGGTGAATTATTGATCAAGAAAGGGGGTTTTCGAGGTCTCGTTTCTTACCTGTGAACAGTGCGGTGTAAGTCCTCTCTAAAGTCTCGGAGAGGCATTTAGATCTGGAGGTAACAGACGCCCTTAGCTGAATGAGTGCAGTAATGCACAGGTTTTTCCAAGTGAAAACATCCCCCTACTGAATGAGCTGTGACCTCACACACGACAAAAGTAAATCTTAAAGAGACCGAACATGTGTGCTAACTGATGGTTTGAGAAAGTGGTGGAAGGGTCCGTTTAAATATCGGAAAAGTGTAAGTTGACGGAAAAGAAGGAGAAAAATATGGAAAAAACATGACGAAAAAGAAAGAAATTGGGATGTGACTTAAAAGTGTGTTTACGGGGAAAATAAAAACCCGGAAGAAAATATACTTTACTCGCTACGAAAGAGTATAGAAAAAAAGTTAAAAGAGGCAGTACAGGAGAATGAGAAACTAAAGAAGGAATTAACTCCTGGTCAAGGTGCACTGGTTAATGTGCTGCAGCCAGCGAGTGAGTTATATCCTGCTCTCCCACAGGGGAACAAACAGGAAGGAAACGAAAATAATTGGGATCAATTCCCTCAGTGGCCATATGGAGAAGGGGGGTCTGATTGGGATAACACTTGGTATGAGTGTGATTAAGACGGATCAGGGTCTCCCCTGTTAGAGGGAGGGCGCCCGCAGATCTGTACTCTCACTCGAAGTGGGAAAGGACTTGATGTAGCAGGGGCTGGCGCCGTTGATGACAGCGCCACTCTAACACTGTCTCGCACTCCGTCGAGGGGGTCTGCAATCGCACCTACCTTCCCTGATTTCCCCCATACGATCAAATCCAAAACCGTAAGATATTGACCGGTGGGCTAAAGTACCGCACCCGAAATTAGAAATGCAGCGAACCTGGAGTGCGCTTCAGGAATTAAAAGGATTCATGTAGAAGTAAAACAAGAATACAGCACATTGTATTACGAAGAGAAAAATATATTCTCGATGTGTATGTGTGTTTTATGAATTTGTGTGCCGGCATGTATGTGTGTAACTGTGAGTTTTGGTCTACTAAATGACGGTGTGAGTGTGTTTAGCCAGCGGGACTGGCTAGAGACGTAACTAAAGAGACTTGACGAAAATCAACTTAAGGAGATTGGAAAATATAAGAGCATCTGAAACGTATAAGTAAAGTACAGGTGGACGTAAAAGTAGTTAAACAGTTTTTGTATTTTTTTATACAATTAGTTGCAATAATGGAAACAATTTGGTTTTATTCGAATGTCTCGAAACCAGACATGCTGAAACGCTGTAGGTTTAGAATCGAGACTGGGGAAAATAACGTCTTGTGAGAAAATCTGTTTACCTAACGATTAGATCCTGTAAATCCCTTGTAGCCTCCCTAAGTCTGTCCCAGTCCAGTGGATAAAAATGTACTGTTAATGGAGTGTTGGTTTCTCTGTTAGGGGATACTGGAGCACTACTGTCCTGCTTGTTTCACTCCTCTGTTCAACAGTGTACTATAGAGCAATGTATATGGGAAGATGGCAGGAGGCCACAGGAATATTGGGACAGCAAGTTTTACTTGCCGAGTACCAGATTTTAATGGGTGGTTTTATTCCAGATCTATTGGGTTGGAATATTATGCATTACAAAGAATGACTATCCAGAACAGGGTATCACGTGGCTTCAACTGGCTGTGATCACTCAGTATGTTGATGGTATTCTGAGTGCTTCCCCTGACGAGGAAACCCACAAGTCTGAGTTGCTTCAGCTTTAGAGTGTCTAATAGAACCAGTTATGATAAGGCCCTTTTGTGTCTAGCATTGTGAAATTTTAACAGGGCCTGGGTGCAATGTTTTTTACAGGGTGAGCACAACTCTTAACAGATCTGCTTAAGGGGGGAGTGCAGTACAAGGACAAGATTGCCTTGGTTCCCACAGCAAAAGCCGCCTTTAATAATTTGAAACAAGTTCTCTTACAGGTGCTGAGACTGGGGTTTCCTCAGATGGATCAACCATTCCTTTGTATTATTGCAAGTTGCTGACAGAGGCCACCCAAGGAGCCCGCGAGCAGGTCCTGGAGGCGTGGGGACCACCACCTGAAGGAGGGCACAACCTCATCCCAGGAGAGTGGGTGTGAATCAGGAAATTTCCTTCACAGGTTCTCCAGCCCAGGTGGGACGGACCCTACCAGATCCTGTTGACAACCAAGTCTGCGAGTGGAAGGAAAAGATCGCTGGATCCACGCGCCACACTGCCGACGAGCCTCATCCCCATTTACAGACTCAGAATGAAATCATTTATGTTAATAACAATAATTGTTGCTGTAGGACTATGTTCCGCAGGAATTAATGATCATCTCTCCCACAAAGGAGAACATGGAATTAATTCCTTTTTAGGCCTCTCCTATCTGACAGTTAAGAAAACCAACCAAAGTGCCTGCTGGGTGTGTGCCGCATTACCCAAATATGTACAGGGAGGACTTCCTATGGGAGCCATTCCTTGGCGTCTCGAGGAAGTCATAGGCATGATCATTTGGAGGGATAATTTAGGAGATTTTAATATGACAAACTATGGGGGGTTGCCATAACATGACTTTAACCTGACAAGACATTACAACATCTACAGGAGCGAGGCTTAGAGCCCACGAGTTTCACAGGCTCTTACGCTCCTAAATATAACAGAAGCCATACACCACCATACCTGACTCTCAATAAGGAACGTGAGGGAAACATATGTTTTCAGCACACTAATGGTCTGCACTTGGTTGGATGGAGTCGTTGCAACCTTACCATCGCTGCAAATATATCCACCTCTACCTTCCAAATTCCAGGATGGGATCGGCACACCCCACAATTCGGTATAAGTTTCTTATTTTCAGAGGCATGGGGAGCGCCAAACGGAACATATTTCATTTGTGGAAAACGAGCCTACCCATGGTTACCAGCCCAGTGGTCTGGCTCATGTTATTTAGGATATGTGGTTCCTCATATCCGTGTTCAAACCCACAGCCCCTTCGGACCTAAACCACAGACCACAAAGAAAATTGGCTGATTGGGAATATTATTTAGGTATAATATTTCCACAAGCCGGCATGAACTTTCTGAGTCGAGAGTTAATTCAAATGGCCTCGACTTTAGAAGAATTAGCAAATTCTACCTCATCTAGTCTGAAGGCTGTTAATGATGAGATGGTAGCCCTCAGAACAGTGGCCATGCAGAACCTACTAACTTTAGATTATGTACTGGCGGCCCAAGGAGGAACTTGTGCAGTAATTGGCACTGAATGCTGCACATATATCCCTGATAATTCTGAGCACATCTCAGATCTGGCCCAACACATTTACAATGAGGGACAGAAATATCAGGACTATTATACTGAAAATTGGGGAATTGGATCTTGGGTAAAGTCTGTGTTTGGGGCCTGGGGTGGAACCTTTTTATAGTGTTTATCTGTAGGAGTAGTATTGTTTATATGTATAATTGTAATCATCACATTCACAAAAACATGTATCACATCTTGCTATAACCGTGGAACGTACAATGTCATGGCAATACATACCTGTTCGCCAAGAAAGGAAAGATCTGCCCTGACATTGTATGTATAAAAATAGGCTACACTGACGTATGCCATATTTTATAAGGGGGGAATGAAGAATGATGTGAAGACGGGGGTTTGAATTTAATCCTTTCTGTAGGGGGTTTAGACTTCTAAGTCACAAGCTGGGGTTTATGGCAGGAAAGGGGGTTAACTGATAAGGACTGCAGATGCAAGCTAGGAACCCCCCTGGGTGTAATGTTAAACTGACCATTTGCCCAGAACATCGTAAACTGGCCAAATACCATGAACCCCCCTCTTTACCATCAGACCAAGTGACGTCAGAAACGGAGAAGAAAACACTATATAACCCAAAAGTTTGTAACAGTACGGCGAACAATACTTCGGTTTTGTTGTTTCTTGCGGGAAACAAGACTTCGGCTTTATTGTTCCTTGCATGCAATAATCTCATCTGTTTTACTTCATCTCGGGATCAAGAACCTTATTTCTTCTGTTACAACAAATTTGGCGTAGTCGGCGGATGCTCCAGAAGGCGCAGAACTTCCCATCTGCAGGAGAGACGGTCAGCGCTCACATTACTAAGAGGTAAGGACTCCTCTTTTTTAAAAAAAAGTCCCGACTCTCTCTGACCGATTGGGAAATCTCTGCTCCCTGCGAGAATCGCCCGAGATGACGGAGTAAACGTGAGTTTCTGAATTCCTCTGGCCCGGGGAAGACACCGGTGTATGTAATGGGTTGTTTGCTGTAAGCCCAGAATTTGGTCTGGCAGGGGTTCCGCGGTATTGTGTACAGGCGTTCGAAGCTGGTGTATGCCTTAATTGCGCGTGGAGTTTTGAACGGGTTTTGGACCCTTACCGTGAAGTTCAGGACTGGTGTGGGCCTTAATTGCGCCCGGAGTTCTGAAGGTCAGAACTGGTTTGGGCCTTAATTGCGCCCGGAGTTCTGAGGCTCAGAATCGGTGTGGGCCTTAATTGCGCCCGGGGTTCTAGAGCAAGTGGTGCATTAAATGCACGTATAATCCAGGATTGGTGTGGGCCTTAATTGCGCCCAGGGTCCTGAGATTAGCTACGCCTTGATCGTGCACAGATTGGAGTGGCGTGGTTTCTGGCGTGGCGTGGTTTTTTTTTGTTTTAAAGGAAACAGGAGTAGAAGAGATATATGTATGCATGTTTTTGGTGTTTTCCTTGTTTGTGAAATACATATACACACGCACGACACTAACATAAACACACCTCATAATAAAAGAGCAAAGCATTAAGTAGCAGGATTTAAAGGACGTTGAGACCCGAGAATCGCCCTGATTGAGCTCAGTGCGTAAGTCCACCCTGGGGCAAAAGCAGCGATGCTGGCGTTCTGGGGATGGTGAATTATTGATCAAGAAAGGGGGTTTTCGAGGTCTCGTTTCTTACCTGTGAACAGTGCGGTGTAAGTCCTCTCTAAAGTCTCGGAGAGGCATTTAGATCTGGAGGTAACAGACGCCCTTAGCTGAATGAGTGCAGTAATGCACAGGTTTTTCCAAGTGAAAACATCCCCCTACTGAATGAGCTGTGACCTCACACACGACAAAAGTAAATCTTAAAGAGACCGAACATGTGTGCTAACTGATGGTTTGAGAAAGTGGTGGAAGGGTCCGTTTAAATATCGGAAAAGTGTAAGTTGACGGAAAAGAAGGAGAAAAATATGGAAAAAACATGACGAAAAAGAAAGAAATTGGGATGTGACTTAAAAGTGTGTTTACGGGGAAAATAAAAACCCGGAAGAAAATATACTTTACTCGCTACGAAAGAGTATAGAAAAAAAGTTAAAAGAGGCAGTACAGGAGAATGAGAAACTAAAGAAGGAATTAACTCCTGGTCAAGGTGCACTGGTTAATGTGCTGCAGCCAGCGAGTGAGTTATATCCTGCTCTCCCACAGGGGAACAAACAGGAAGGAAACGAAAATAATTGGGATCAATTCCCTCAGTGGCCATATGGAGAAGGGGGGTCTGATTGGGATAACACTTGGTATGAGTGTGATTAAGACGGATCAGGGTCTCCCCTGTTAGAGGGAGGGCGCCCGCAGATCTGTACTCTCACTCGAAGTGGGAAAGGACTTGATGTAGCAGGGGCTGGCGCCGTTGATGACAGCGCCACTCTAACACTGTCTCGCACTCCGTCGAGGGGGTCTGCAATCGCACCTACCTTCCCTGATTTCCCCCATACGATCAAATCCAAAACCGTAAGATATTGACCGGTGGGCTAAAGTACCGCACCCGAAATTAGAAATGCAGCGAACCTGGAGTGCGCTTCAGGAATTAAAAGGATTCATGTAGAAGTAAAACAAGAATACAGCACATTGTATTACGAAGAGAAAAATATATTCTCGATGTGTATGTGTGTTTTATGAATTTGTGTGCCGGCATGTATGTGTGTAACTGTGAGTTTTGGTCTACTAAATGACGGTGTGACAGTGTTTAGCCAGCGGGACTGGCTAGAGACGTAACTAAAGAGACTTGACGAAAATCAACTTAAGGAGATTGGAAAATATAAGAGCATCTGAAACGTATAAGTAAAGTACAGGTGGACGTAAAAGTAGTTAAACAGTTTTTGTATTTTTTATACAATTAGTTGCAATAATGGAAACAATTTGGTTTTATTCGAATGTCTCGAAACCAGACATGCTGAAACGCTGTAGGTTTAGAATCGAGACTGGGGAAAATAACGTCTTGTGAGAAAATCTGTTTACCTAACGATTAGATCCTGTAAATCCCTTGTAGCCTCCCTAAGTCTGTCCCAGTCCAGTGGATAAAAATGTACTGTTAATGGAGTGTTGGTTTCTCTGTTAGGGGATACTGGAGCACTACTGTCCTGCTTGTTTCACTCCTCTGTTCAACAGTGTACTATAGAGCAATGTATATGGGAAGATGGCAGGAGGCCACAGGAATATTGGGACAGCAAGTTTTACTTGCCGAGTACCAGATTTTAATGGGTGGTTTTATTCCAGATCTATTGGGTTGGAATATTATGCATTACAAAGAATGACTATCCAGAACAGGGTATCACGTGGCTTCAACTGGCTGTGATCACTCAGTATGTTGATGGTATTCTGAGTGCTTCCCCTGACGAGGAAACCCACAAGTCTGAGTTGCTTCAGCTTTAGAGTGTCTAATAGAACCAGTTATGATAAGGCCCTTTTGTGTCTAGCATTGTGAAATTTTAACAGGGCCTGGGTGCAATGTTTTTTACAGGGTGAGCACAACTCTTAACAGATCTGCTTAAGGGGGGAGTGCAGTACAAGGACAAGATTGCCTTGGTTCCCACAGCAAAAGCCGCCTTTAATAATTTGAAACAAGTTCTCTTACAGGTGCTGAGACTGGGGTTTCCTCAGATGGATCAACCATTCCTTTGTATTATTGCAAGTTGCTGACAGAGGCCACCCAAGGAGCCCGCGAGCAGGTCCTGGAGGCGTGGGGACCACCACCTGAAGGAGGGCACAACCTCATCCCAGGAGAGTGGGTGTGAATCAGGAAATTTCCTTCACAGGTTCTCCAGCCCAGGTGGGACGGACCCTACCAGATCCTGTTGACAACCAAGTCTGCGAGTGGAAGGAAAAGATCGCTGGATCCACGCGCCACACTGCCGACGAGCCTCATCCCCATTTACAGACTCAGAATGAAATCATTTATGTTAATAACAATAATTGTTGCTGTAGGACTATGTTCCGCAGGAATTAATGATCATCTCTCCCACAAAGGAGAACATGGAATTAATTCCTTTTTAGGCCTCTCCTATCTGACAGTTAAGAAAACCAACCAAAGTGCCTGCTGGGTGTGTGCCGCATTACCCAAATATGTACAGGGAGGACTTCCTATGGGAGCCATTCCTTGGCGTCTCGAGGAAGTCATAGGCATGATCATTTGGAGGGATAATTTAGGAGATTTTAATATGACAAACTATGGGGGGTTGCCATAACATGACTTTAACCTGACAAGACATTACAACATCTACAGGAGCGAGGCTTAGAGCCCACGAGTTTCACAGGCTCTTACGCTCCTAAATATAACAGAAGCCATACACCACCATACCTGACTCTCAATAAGGAACGTGAGGGAAACATATGTTTTCAGCACACTAATGGTCTGCACTTGGTTGGATGGAGTCGTTGCAACCTTACCATCGCTGCAAATATATCCACCTCTACCTTCCAAATTCCAGGATGGGATCGGCACACCCCACAATTCGGTATAAGTTTCTTATTTTCAGAGGCATGGGGAGCGCCAAACGGAACATATTTCATTTGTGGAAAACGAGCCTACCCATGGTTACCAGCCCAGTGGTCTGGCTCATGTTATTTAGGATATGTGGTTCCTCATATCCGTGTTCAAACCCACAGCCCCTTCGGACCTAAACCACAGACCACAAAGAAAATTGGCTGATTGGGAATATTATTTAGGTATAATATTTCCACAAGCCGGCATGAACTTTCTGAGTCGAGAGTTAATTCAAATGGCCTCGACTTTAGAAGAATTAGCAAATTCTACCTCATCTAGTCTGAAGGCTGTTAATGATGAGATGGTAGCCCTCAGAACAGTGGCCATGCAGAACCTACTAACTTTAGATTATGTACTGGCGGCCCAAGGAGGAACTTGTGCAGTAATTGGCACTGAATGCTGCACATATATCCCTGATAATTCTGAGCACATCTCAGATCTGGCCCAACACATTTACAATGAGGGACAGAAATATCAGGACTATTATACTGAAAATTGGGGAATTGGATCTTGGGTAAAGTCTGTGTTTGGGGCCTGGGGTGGAACCTTTTTATATTGTTTATCTGTAGGAGTAGTATTGTTTATATGTATAATTGTAATCATCACATTCACAAAAACATGTATCACATCTTGCTATAACCGTGGAACGTACAATGTCATGGCAATACATACCTGTTCGCCAAGAAAGGAAAGATCTGCCCTGACATTGTATGTATAAAAATAGGCTACACTGACGTATGCCATATTTTATAAGGGGGGAATGAAGAATGATGTGAAGACGGGGGTTTGAATTTAATCCTTTCTGTAGGGGGTTTAGACTTCTAAGTCACAAGCTGGGGTTTATGGCAGGAAAGGGGGTTAACTGATAAGGACTGCAGATGCAAGCTAGGAACCCCCCTGGGTGTAATGTTAAACTGACCATTTGCCCAGAACATCGTAAACTGGCCAAATACCATGAACCCCCCTCTTTACCATCAGACCAAGTGACGTCAGAAACGGAGAAGAAAACACTATATAACCCAAAAGTTTGTAACAGTACGGCGAACAATACTTCGGTTTTGTTGTTTCTTGCGGGAAACAAGACTTCGGCTTTATTGTTCCTTGCATGCAATAATCTCATCTGTTTTACTTCATCTCGGGATCAAGAACCTTATTTCTTCTGTTACAACAAATTTGGCGTAGTCGGCGGATGCTCCAGAAGGCGCAGAACTTCCCATCTGCAGGAGAGACGGTCAGCGCTCACATTACTAAGAGGTAAGGACTCCTCTTTTTTAAAAAAAAGTCCCGACTCTCTCTGACCGATTGGGAAATCTCTGCTCCCTGCGAGAATCGCCCGAGATGACGGAGTAAACGTGAGTTTCTGAATTCCTCTGGCCCGGGGAAGACACCGGTGTATGTAATGGGTTGTTTGCTGTAAGCCCAGAATTTGGTCTGGCAGGGGTTCCGCGGTATTGTGTACAGGCGTTCGAAGCTGGTGTATGCCTTAATTGCGCGTGGAGTTTTGAACGGGTTTTGGACCCTTACCGTGAAGTTCAGGACTGGTGTGGGCCTTAATTGCGCCCGGAGTTCTGAAGGTCAGAACTGGTTTGGGCCTTAATTGCGCCCGGAGTTCTGAGGCTCAGAATCGGTGTGGGCCTTAATTGCGCCCGGGGTTCTAGAGCAAGTGGTGCATTAAATGCACGTATAATCCAGGATTGGTGTGGGCCTTAATTGCGCCCAGGGTCCTGAGATTAGCTACGCCTTGATCGTGCACAGATTGGAGTGGCGTGGTTTCTGGCGTGGCGTGGTTTTTTTTTGTTTTAAAGGAAACAGGAGTAGAAGAGATATATGTATGCATGTTTTTGGTGTTTTCCTTGTTTGTGAAATACATATACACACGCACGACACTAACATAAACACACCTCATAATAAAAGAGCAAAGCATTAAGTAGCAGGATTTAAAGGACGTTGAGACCCGAGAATCGCCCTGATTGAGCTCAGTGCGTAAGTCCACCCTGGGGCAAAAGCAGCGATGCTGGCGTTCTGGGGATGGTGAATTATTGATCAAGAAAGGGGGTTTTCGAGGTCTCGTTTCTTACCTGTGAACAGTGCGGTGTAAGTCCTCTCTAAAGTCTCGGAGAGGCATTTAGATCTGGAGGTAACAGACGCCCTTAGCTGAATGAGTGCAGTAATGCACAGGTTTTTCCAAGTGAAAACATCCCCCTACTGAATGAGCTGTGACCTCACACACGACAAAAGTAAATCTTAAAGAGACCGAACATGTGTGCTAACTGATGGTTTGAGAAAGTGGTGGAAGGGTCCGTTTAAATATCGGAAAAGTGTAAGTTGACGGAAAAGAAGGAGAAAAATATGGAAAAAACATGACGAAAAAGAAAGAAATTGGGATGTGACTTAAAAGTGTGTTTACGGGGAAAATAAAAACCCGGAAGAAAATATACTTTACTCGCTACGAAAGAGTATAGAAAAAAAGTTAAAAGAGGCAGTACAGGAGAATGAGAAACTAAAGAAGGAATTAACTCCTGGTCAAGGTGCACTGGTTAATGTGCTGCAGCCAGCGAGTGAGTTATATCCTGCTCTCCCACAGGGGAACAAACAGGAAGGAAACGAAAATAATTGGGATCAATTCCCTCAGTGGCCATATGGAGAAGGGGGGTCTGATTGGGATAACACTTGGTATGAGTGTGATTAAGACGGATCAGGGTCTCCCCTGTTAGAGGGAGGGCGCCCGCAGATCTGTACTCTCACTCGAAGTGGGAAAGGACTTGATGTAGCAGGGGCTGGCGCCGTTGATGACAGCGCCACTCTAACACTGTCTCGCACTCCGTCGAGGGGGTCTGCAATCGCACCTACCTTCCCTGATTTCCCCCATACGATCAAATCCAAAACCGTAAGATATTGACCGGTGGGCTAAAGTACCGCACCCGAAATTAGAAATGCAGCGAACCTGGAGTGCGCTTCAGGAATTAAAAGGATTCATGTAGAAGTAAAACAAGAATACAGCACATTGTATTACGAAGAGAAAAATATATTCTCGATGTGTATGTGTGTTTTATGAATTTGTGTGCCGGCATGTATGTGTGTAACTGTGAGTTTTGGTCTACTAAATGACGGTGTGACAGTGTTTAGCCAGCGGGACTGGCTAGAGACGTAACTAAAGAGACTTGACGAAAATCAACTTAAGGAGATTGGAAAATATAAGAGCATCTGAAACGTATAAGTAAAGTACAGGTGGACGTAAAAGTAGTTAAACAGTTTTTGTATTTTTTATACAATTAGTTGCAATAATGGAAACAATTTGGTTTTATTCGAATGTCTCGAAACCAGACATGCTGAAACGCTGTAGGTTTAGAATCGAGACTGGGGAAAATAACGTCTTGTGAGAAAATCTGTTTACCTAACGATTAGATCCTGTAAATCCCTTGTAGCCTCCCTAAGTCTGTCCCAGTCCAGTGGATAAAAATGTACTGTTAATGGAGTGTTGGTTTCTCTGTTAGGGGATACTGGAGCACTACTGTCCTGCTTGTTTCACTCCTCTGTTCAACAGTGTACTATAGAGCAATGTATATGGGAAGATGGCAGGAGGCCACAGGAATATTGGGACAGCAAGTTTTACTTGCCGAGTACCAGATTTTAATGGGTGGTTTTATTCCAGATCTATTGGGTTGGAATATTATGCATTACAAAGAATGACTATCCAGAACAGGGTATCACGTGGCTTCAACTGGCTGTGATCACTCAGTATGTTGATGGTATTCTGAGTGCTTCCCCTGACGAGGAAACCCACAAGTCTGAGTTGCTTCAGCTTTAGAGTGTCTAATAGAACCAGTTATGATAAGGCCCTTTTGTGTCTAGCATTGTGAAATTTTAACAGGGCCTGGGTGCAATGTTTTTTACAGGGTGAGCACAACTCTTAACAGATCTGCTTAAGGGGGGAGTGCAGTACAAGGACAAGATTGCCTTGGTTCCCACAGCAAAAGCCGCCTTTAATAATTTGAAACAAGTTCTCTTACAGGTGCTGAGACTGGGGTTTCCTCAGATGGATCAACCATTCCTTTGTATTATTGCAAGTTGCTGACAGAGGCCACCCAAGGAGCCCGCGAGCAGGTCCTGGAGGCGTGGGGACCACCACCTGAAGGAGGGCACAACCTCATCCCAGGAGAGTGGGTGTGAATCAGGAAATTTCCTTCACAGGTTCTCCAGCCCAGGTGGGACGGACCCTACCAGATCCTGTTGACAACCAAGTCTGCGAGTGGAAGGAAAAGATCGCTGGATCCACGCGCCACACTGCCGACGAGCCTCATCCCCATTTACAGACTCAGAATGAAATCATTTATGTTAATAACAATAATTGTTGCTGTAGGACTATGTTCCGCAGGAATTAATGATCATCTCTCCCACAAAGGAGAACATGGAATTAATTCCTTTTTAGGCCTCTCCTATCTGACAGTTAAGAAAACCAACCAAAGTGCCTGCTGGGTGTGTGCCGCATTACCCAAATATGTACAGGGAGGACTTCCTATGGGAGCCATTCCTTGGCGTCTCGAGGAAGTCATAGGCATGATCATTTGGAGGGATAATTTAGGAGATTTTAATATGACAAACTATGGGGGGTTGCCATAACATGACTTTAACCTGACAAGACATTACAACATCTACAGGAGCGAGGCTTAGAGCCCACGAGTTTCACAGGCTCTTACGCTCCTAAATATAACAGAAGCCATACACCACCATACCTGACTCTCAATAAGGAACGTGAGGGAAACATATGTTTTCAGCACACTAATGGTCTGCACTTGGTTGGATGGAGTCGTTGCAACCTTACCATCGCTGCAAATATATCCACCTCTACCTTCCAAATTCCAGGATGGGATCGGCACACCCCACAATTCGGTATAAGTTTCTTATTTTCAGAGGCATGGGGAGCGCCAAACGGAACATATTTCATTTGTGGAAAACGAGCCTACCCATGGTTACCAGCCCAGTGGTCTGGCTCATGTTATTTAGGATATGTGGTTCCTCATATCCGTGTTCAAACCCACAGCCCCTTCGGACCTAAACCACAGACCACAAAGAAAATTGGCTGATTGGGAATATTATTTAGGTATAATATTTCCACAAGCCGGCATGAACTTTCTGAGTCGAGAGTTAATTCAAATGGCCTCGACTTTAGAAGAATTAGCAAATTCTACCTCATCTAGTCTGAAGGCTGTTAATGATGAGATGGTAGCCCTCAGAACAGTGGCCATGCAGAACCTACTAACTTTAGATTATGTACTGGCGGCCCAAGGAGGAACTTGTGCAGTAATTGGCACTGAATGCTGCACATATATCCCTGATAATTCTGAGCACATCTCAGATCTGGCCCAACACATTTACAATGAGGGACAGAAATATCAGGACTATTATACTGAAAATTGGGGAATTGGATCTTGGGTAAAGTCTGTGTTTGGGGCCTGGGGTGGAACCTTTTTATAGTGTTTATCTGTAGGAGTAGTATTGTTTATATGTATAATTGTAATCATCACATTCACAAAAACATGTATCACATCTTGCTATAACCGTGGAATGTACAATGTCATGGCAATACATACCTGTTCGCCAAGAAAGGAAAGATCTGCCCTGACATTGTATGTATAAAAATAGGCTACACTGACGTATGCCATATTTTATAAGGGGGGAATGAAGAATGATGTGAAGACGGGGGTTTGAATTTAATCCTTTCTGTAGGGGGTTTAGACTTCTAAGTCACAAGCTGGGGTTTATGGCAGGAAAGGGGGTTAACTGATAAGGACTGCAGATGCAAGCTAGGAACCCCCCTGGGTGTAATGTTAAACTGACCATTTGCCCAGAACATCGTAAACTGGCCAAATACCATGAACCCCCCTCTTTACCATCAGACCAAGTGACGTCAGAAACGGAGAAGAAAACACTATATAACCCAAAAGTTTGTAACAGTACGGCGAACAATACTTCGGTTTTGTTGATTCTTGCGGGAAACAAGACTTCGGCTTTATTGTTCCTTGCATGCAATAAACTCATCTGTTTTACTTCATCTCGGGATCAAGAACCTTATTTCTTCTGTTACACTTATATGTTAAGAAGCTTCTTCTGACCAATCAGAAATGTATGCTTTATGTATGAACATTTTGCTCATCAAAGTGAGTGAGAGACAAGGTTAACAGAAATTAGCCACGGCAGTAAATGACAGCATATTTTTGGGTTCTTAAATGGTCTCTACCTGGCACACCTGCAGTGCAAACTGACACACACTGTTTAGAGAAACAGCTACTCTATTACTAATATTAATGAAACATTTCTTATTCTATGGAACAAAAACAAACAGTAAAACTAAAACACAGATCTCTTAGCTTCCTATTTCATGAACCAGATGACTGAATGACCAGGCCTAACTAGTAGCCAGAACCCCAGTTAACCCTCCGTAACACAAAGTTTAACCACACGACAGGAACTCTTTCAAACTGAGTGAAAATCATAAATGGATCCATAACTTTACATCAATTTACTATGTTGTGCCAATACCTGCATTTACATTTAGAACGAATGATGTCATAGAACCAGCATCACACCAGTTCCAGGTGTCTACAAGGAGACAACAGAACTTCAGTTGTGTTTGCTAAAATACACACTTTGAAACATACTGTAACACTTAGTTAACATGTCTGGTTTAGTTGAAGAATCGGCTAAGGTAAGTTTCAGGGTTTAATGGTGGGATGGCACCTGTGCTTTTTTCCCCCAACCGCTAGAATATGATTCGCACCAAACCCAAAAGAAATACTGCACAGTTCAGGAACTTCATCAACCTAGCAACTGTAAAATAAGCTTACAAACAACTGAATTGAAATGCCAAAAAGTTCAGAGAAAGGAACAAACTATGTTTACTTGGGGTTTACAAAATTAAAGCTAACTAAAACTGTAATGATAAACAATCATGCTGCCAATGGACAGAGAAATATCATGTTTTTTGAATAATGTATTATTTGTTATATAGGAACCCAGTATAAGGGAATCCCTTGCGATCCTGTCTGCAGAGATAAAGGTAAGTATTTTTTTCTCTTTAGCTCTGTCACTCCAAGAAATATAATGAACATAAATATATTTGCCAATCTTTTCATAGTAATCCAAACAACTCTGCGTGCATCTGACATTTGTAATATTTATCTACCGCAGTATAACTCTTCTGGCAAGGCGATTGGTTTTGTACCTTGAAAGAAAACTGATTGGAAATGTCATGTACTCTATGGTTTCTATTGATGTCAAGTGGCAAATGTTGACTGGTGATGTTATGTGAATCTTAGGAAATGGTCATTTTTCAATCGTGTCTATGTTTCTCAGAATTTGAGACAGAGAGGTCAATCTCTGCAATCCGAGCTGAGGGTATTTCTTGGAATGGAAAGGTAAGAGCAACGTGTTCTTTGATATTCTCTTAAGACTCTTCGCCAGATTTAACGATGAAAAATGTAAATAATAATAACAAACATTATTTTATATAGTGCCTTGAAAGGTGGCTTCTTTACAGAATGACAAAACCAACTACAATAAATAATACACAAGATATGCATGATGACAATACACAGTTAGAGGAGACAGTAGATGGTCATTGTCAGTGTATTCTGAAGGTAGTTTTCCAATTTTTTGGAACGGGGTAAAAGAGGCCACCTCTACTAGAATCTTTGTCCTAACCAAAAATGTAACAAAGTATAATAATAATATTAAAAATAATAATAATAAACTTTATTTATAGAGCACCTTTCATACAAATAGTGCTTTGGTGCTTTAAAAACCAAGCGTAAAATAAAATATTAAAATTGAGAGATATACTTTCAGTTGTCAAGGAAAATACAGCAATACAGTAAAGCAACATACATGTCAATTAAAGAAATAAAAATTAGGAAAGTCGTAATAAAATAAGAACAATTAAAGAGAACTAAAAAAAGAAACAGAAATAGAAAGAACAAAGAACCACTTTAACTAAAAGCAACATTTTCAAATGTTTTTTAAAACAATGTACCGAGCTTGACTGCATAATAAAAAGTGGAAGTGAGTTTCATAATTTAGAAGCATAAAAACAAAAAGCAGCCTCTCCACTCTTTCTGCATTTCACATGTGGTATTTGCAGTAGGCCAGTATGTGCAGATCTCAGGTCACGTATAGGAACATATGAAGACAGACATTCAGTAAGGTACAGACGTGCTAGGTCGCTTAAAGCTTTAAAAACAAGTAAAAGAACTTTCAAATTTATCCTAGATAATACAGGTGACCAGTGAAGTTTTTTCAAAACAGGAATGATATTCTCTTTCTTGTATTTGTTAGGATCTGTGCTACTGCATTTCGAACAAGTAGTAAGGGATTTATTGTTTTCTTGGGAAGCCCACAAAACAGAGCATTATAATCATATCCACATCAATGTGAGCAATGGAGAAGTCAAATTAACGTGTCTAAATATCATCTAGTTCTATCCCAGGGAAGAGGGCTGTTGCCTACACAGACGACAAGACACAAAACGCCCAACAGTGCAAAACACGCATAAGGACATTAGTCAGGAGGAACAAGGTAAAGTGTTTTTACTTCTTCACCATGGTCATGTAGTTTCACTCCAAGCACTGTCTTATGAAATAACTGTGGAAACGACCTCCCCAACATTTTGGGTTGTTGCATTTTGCTTCAATTAATTTTAACCTTTTCTTTTAGACATTAAGAGGAAGGACACATTCACCCTTGGTAGAGATTCAGTTGTTCTACGAGATGTCAAGGTGAGAATTAACCACTTCAGGCATAAGTCAATCCACATGACCGGAAATGGGGCAATGAACAGGATATGGGGATTTTGCTAGTTATAAAGTACAATAATCATCATTAAATGATCTAAGACTACCGAAGTATAAGCTGTGTCCCTGACTGATTAATTAGCAAATTCATTTTCGTAGAGTGGAGCTACACTGAATATGGAGTGAGATCATGTAGGGAATGTTGGACTTGTAATAACTAATTGAAGGATAATAATAATCAATGAAAGTGCTTAAAAGTATCAACAAATGCCTTCAAAGTACTTGACACGTACTTTGCTTTCAAAAGTGAAACATAATTAATGCTTACGGAAGATTTCTCTTGACTTCTCAGGAGTATACTAACTCCAAGGACAAGTAACATCACAAACCATTATTTAAGTGCTGATGTTGGAGCTGCAATACTACTACCAAGACAAAAAATGATACAGGTAACACTGCTTTCAGATTTCTAAGAATTGCTAAAATAGTATGTTTACAGAGCATTCAGAGTTGAGAATATGACAAGTTCCTACCATCTCAAACACTGCCAATCGAGAACAAAAAGAAAGTACTTGAACGCCTGCAGTAATCGAACACAAACCAGAACATATCAGTGCATGACAAGGAAATGTAGTCACAAAATGATTCTACCCTTTCAAGTCCCAGAAAGGACCGAGGAACTTACCGGAGGCGATACCTGGATTTCAAACAGAGTACAATGTAGCCACTGTAGGGGAGAAGATCACAGAGAGCTCTTCTCAGATTGCGCAGAGTCAGCCCCAGCACCCTGTCCTGACTGAAGCAGACAAAGTGGTCAAACAGGTAGGTAGAAATGAGTAAGGAACAGAGAGTATGGTTATTCTTGCATTGTTTTGTTCGTCTGTCAAAGAAAAGAGTGCTTCTGACTTTTGTCAATGTTCATCTTTATTTTAGGAGAAGAACAAACGGTGGTATCACACTTTGCTCAAGTGTATGATACCATGTGTGTACAGCAGACATCACCAAAGGAACAGGAGACACCTGAGTAGAGAACAAGAATATGAAAAGACTGATGAAAAAAAGCACCAGGAGAAATCCATTGAATATGCACAATCTCGTCCAGTATTTCAATGAAAAGTTTCAGTGTTGTTTTTAGTGTCGTCGTATTGCATACATTTAAAACAATGTGTCTTGTTCAATGAACAATTTCATTTACTTTAGTAAAAAGTGTTGTTTACTGTAGTCCTAGCATGGATGCAATTGTTAGAAAAAACGGGAATGAAAAACTGAATGTTTCATATAATATGGGTTTGTGTTAACCCACACACCTAAGTGAAATGTTTGATTACGTTTACAAGACATAACACATAGTTCAGTTGAGTGTGAAAGGGAACAACAGAGAAAGTCACAAACAAAACATTTGTGAAGGACTTGATGAATGTTTTTTCTTTAGAAATGACAAAAAATAAAGAATTTTTCAACAAGATGTCTTTCTATAGCGAGTTTCATTTGAGATAGTCTTTTCTTAGAAGTGCAAGAGTGGTATTCCCTACAACTTATTCCCAAATTTGATCATTCTCAGAAATTAGGAGACGGAAACCACACCTACTGTAATATTAGACCTTGTAACAAGGCAACTAGGTTTCAATGGCTTAAAAGGTGCAGAAAGAGGCTCATGTATAATGACCTCCAGTGTCCCACAGGTTTCCCAAATCATTTCTTAGAGTATGGAAAAAGAGGAAATAAAGTGTCTACAGAAAGCGTATACCCCCTTGAACTTTGTTCAGTTTGTTGCGCCAGTGCCAGAGTTTCATGCAATTAAATGAGGACCTCTTTCTCACACCACATATGTTATACTTTCAAAGGGAAAAAAGGAAATATTACAATTGTATACATTTTAAAGCCATGTGTTCATATTTGGTAGAAGCCCTAACAACACCTAAAAAACACCTAACAACGGGTGCAGGACCGAATTAGGGCAATACCCACTATTGATAAACATACAGAAAACAACATTAAAGTACTGGCTTTAATATTAGCCAGACACAGCTGGATGAGCTCTACCAGCCAGGACAGGAGGCTCTACTGTACACAGAGAGGGGAGGGAGGGGGGAACAAGCTGCCCAGCCGTGTGGAATGCTACAGAACCCTAAACAGACAATACATACTACCCGAATATTTGACCAAGATATCCAGACACAGCTGGATGAGCTCCACCAGTCAGGACAGGCTAATAAGATACACTCCACAGACATTCACAACAGTGACTTATCATAAACACTTGAATTACTTATCTAGTCTCTCGAAACAAAATTTCGAGAAAAAACACATTGCCCAACGTTAGAAAGCACCTTGCATTACATTGCTTGAAAAACAATTTTATTTCGAAGGAATTATGGATCGGGAATTCTTCGAGGAAGTCGGGGTCACACAGCATGCCGCCCCATATATCAGGGAGCACATTGGATCAAGGCACAGTCTCTTTCAAGACAACGATCCGAAACACACAGCAGCAAGGGCGAGGCTTATAGCAGAACGAGTGAACTGGGTGAAAACTCCAGCCGAATCTCCAGATTTAAATCCAATAAGGATGGTATGGCATTAGCTGAAAGACTATGTTTGGAAAACTCCAAAACCCAGCACAAAGCAAGAAGTGATACTGATACAATGTCTGTTGATACTGATACTGTATGAGTAGGGCTGTTTCACCACTCCTTTTTTTTTGTTGCATACAGCACTACTTCTTATGGTAGAACTTAAGTACAGTACAGTAGGTACTTACATTAGTACTTCTCACGTTAAAAAAGTTAGGTGTTAGCATAAACTATTAGTAAATAAAAAATATTAAACTTAGCACTGTAATAAATTATGCTAATATTAAATTCGATTCTGCTCTGAGAATGTAGGGGGAAGGAAAAATGCCAGTGGTCTTTTCACTGATGAACTTGTGCCTGATGAACACCACTGCGTCACACCACACAGCTGCGAGTGCACCTCACCGTACCAGGCCACCACTGCGTCACACAGCTGCAAGCACACCTCACCGTGCAAGGCCACCACGGCGTCACAACACACAGCTGCCAGCGCACCTCACCATGCCAGGCCACCACTGTGTCACACCACACAGCTGCCAGCGCACCTCAAAGTACCCGGCCACCACTGCGTCACACCACACAGCTGCCAGCGCAGCTCACCATGCCAGGCCAGCACTGAATCACACCATACAGCTGCCAGCGCACCTCACCGTGCCAGGCCACCACTGCCTCACACCACACAGCCGCCAGCGCAGCTCACTGTGCCAGGCCACCACTGCGTCACACAGCTGAAAGCGCACTTCACCGTGCCAAGCCACCACTGCGTCACACAGCTGCCAGCACACCTCACCGTACCAGGCCACAACTACGTCACACAGCTGCCAGCGCAACTCACTGAACCCTGCCACAGCTGCGTCACACATCTACCAGCGCACCTCACCATGCCCAGCCACCACTGCATCACACAGCTGCAAGCGCACCTCAAAGTTCCCGGCCACTACTGAATCACACCACACAGGTGGCAGCGCACCGTACCAGACCACCACTGCGTCACACAGGTGCCAGTGCACCTCACCGTGCCCGGCCACCACTTCATCATACAACTGCCAGTACACCTGACCGTGCAAGGCCACCACTGAGTCACACAGCTGCCAGCACACTTCACCATGCCAGGCCACCACTGTGTCACACCACACACCCGCCAGTGCACCTCACCGTGCCAAGCCACCACTGCGTCACACAGCTGCCAGCACACCTCACCGTACCAGGCCACAACTGCGTCACACAGCTGCCAGCACACCTCACCGAGCACGGCCACAGCTGCATCACGCAGCTGCCAGCGCACCTCACCGTATTATGCCACAGCTGCGTCACACAGCTGCCAGCGCACCTCACCGTGCCAGGCCACCACTACGTCACACATCTGCCAACGCACCTCACCGTGCCAGGCCACCACTGCGTCACACAGCTGCCAGCGCACCTCACCGTGCCAGGCCACCACTGCGTCACACAGCTGCCAGCACACCTCAAGGTGCCAGGCCACCACTGCGTCAAACCACACAGGTGCCAGTGCACCTCACTGTGCCTAGCAGCCACTGCATCACACAGCTGAAAGCACAACTCACCGTACCAGGACACCACTGTGTCACACCACACAGCTGCCAGTGCACCTCACCATGCCAGGCCACCACTGCGTCACACCACACAGCTGCCAGTACACCTCACCATGCCAGGCACCCACAGAGTCACACCACACATCTGCCAGCACACCTCACCGTGCCAGGCCACCACTGCGTCACACCACACAGCCGCCAGTGCACCTCAGCGTGCCAGGCCGCCACTGAGTCACACCACACAGCCACCAGCGCACCTCACCGTGCCAGGCCAGCACTGAGTCACGCCACACAGCCACCAGCGCACCTCACCGTGCCAGGCCACCACTGCGTCACACATCTGCCAACGCACCTCACCGTGCCAGGCCACCACTACGTCAAACCACACAGCCGCCAGTGCACCTCACCGTGACAGGCCACCACTGAGTCACACCACACAGCCGCCAGCGCACCTCACTGTGCCAGGCCACCACTGCGTCACACAGCTGAAAGCGCACCTCACCGTGCCAAGCCACCACTGCATCACACAGCTGCCAGCACACCTCACCGTACCAGGCCACAACTGCGTCACACAGATGCCAGCACACCTCACCGTACCAGGCCACAACTGCGTCACACAGATGCCAGCGCACCTCACCGAGCCCGGCCACAGCTGCATCACACAGCTGCCAGCGCACCTCACCGTGCCAGGCCACCACTGCGTCACACCACACAGCTGCCAGCGCACCTCACCGTGCCAGGCCACCACTGCGTCAGACCACACACAGCTGAAAGCGCACCTCAACGTGCCAGGCCACAACTGCATCCCACAGCTGCCAGCACACCTCATGCCTTGTTATGTGAAACTTTAATTCTCTTTTTAGGAGAATTACAATTCGTGAACCACAATTCACGCTCAACCACATCACTGATCTACTACACACACCTCAGGATGGTGACGTCACTGCCTTTCATATGGAAACATTTTGACACCGCGCTCAACAATCTTAGGAAGATCACAAAAGAAGCCTGCTAGCCTGGATTTTACCTAAAAAAATCACGCCCGAGAAAGTGAAGTACTGTAGCATTAACTAGCAAAGGTGTATTGCAGACATAGGCATAGTACGTAATACAGGCTTTATGAACTCTAATAATATTGTTTCGGCTGTGAATCCTTCTTCAGCTGTGAGGGTCTTCAGCTCATAATGAAACGCTTGGAGTTTGCAATGTACGGCGCTCTGAACGAGTTCAACTTTAATGCAGGTAAAATGGATTTCCCAGAAGCTATACTGATTCTTATGGAAGCCCGTTTCTGCCAGGGAGTAGAAAAAATGCGCCCTGGTATTCTCTGGGATGCAGTGCAGTTAAAACTGTTCACTGTTACTGACCATACTGCCTGCCTGCGGGCACTTTTCCTTTCCGTGGGGGAGGGTGGACTGTCTTTCATTAGAAGGTTAGCCTATTCTACTCGGAGAATGTAGAGGGGGTGGAAAGTGCCCGCGGTCATTTAATTAGTATTACAATTCGCACTGATTCCCCTGCGAAGATATGGACATAAGAATATTCGTGTGTGGTCAAAAAATGCCATAAAAACGACAAAATGAAGGCTGTGAAAACATTCACAATGTGCTGTATACACAAAGCACGTGTTCTCACAACTCGAGGAGGTTTCGTGAAAACTTTATATCGTCACACAAAATAAAGTTTTTTTGTTTACAAAGACGATTACAAAGAATGTGGACCAGGGTAATACTTTGAGTTTACAGCTTGTCCAAGGTCATTCATTATTAATACTATTAGGGATATCTTCGGTAAAGACTGACAGCAGGAACATTCCTGTTCTTTACTCAGCAGCTTATTAAAAACAGGGTGTTCAAAACGTCTTTTTTTACCCAGAAGAGTGACACAGCTTCGCGTTGTGAATCTGTTATTCCGTATTTACAAAGAAAGTGGAATACAGTAATACTACCTGCTATATAGATACATATTTTTAGATATTCAGATCCTTAAATTAATATCATTATTCATTTCTTTAGATACGTGATTCCATACTATATTCCCTATTACAAAACCAATAATTCCAGTCCTGAAATCTGATTGGCTGACACACATTCGAAGAACATACTGTAACACTTAGTTAACATGTCTGGTTTAGTTGAAGAATTGGCTAAGGTAAGTTTCAGGGTTTAATGGTGGGATGGCACCTGTGCTTTTTCCCCACAACCGTTAGAATATGATTTGCACAAAACCCAAAAGAAATACTGCACAGTTCAAGAACCTAGCAACTGTAAAATAAGCTTAAAAACAACTGAACTGAAATGCAAAAAAGTTCAGAGAAAGGCACAAAATATGTTTACTTGGGGTTTAAAAAATTAAAACTAACTAAAACATTCCAAACAGAAGCCGGCCTACCTTCTTTTCTTTGTACCTGATAAAGATGAGGATGGCTTTAAAGATACAGCTAAACTTTTGCAGAACCATTCAAGCGCATTGTTACTGTTTGTTGTAGAAGCCAAAAATATGAGAATCTCAAAATCTAAAAATCTCATTGCGTCAGAATGTACAACTTTAAAAAAATAAATAATAATAATAAACATTAATTTATATAGCGCCTTGAAAGGTGGCGTCTTAATAGAATGACAAAACCAACAACAATAAATAATACACAAGATATGCATGCTGACAATACACAGTTAGAGGAGACAGTAGATGGCGGTAATAAACACAGTGAGAGCAGAAAGATAAAGAACAGGGGTGAGTTTCCCGAAAACAACTAATCTTGGAGACTTTCAAGCAACTTTACGATGTACGTATGTACGTATGTAAACAATCGATTGACAATTCTTTCATTATATGGTGTCGGTTTTGGTCCTTCAGTGGGATGAAATAAAGTTGTGAAAAGGAATATGAAGTAAACTTGACATCATAGTTTAAGCAAAAGCATATAGATAGGCACAAAAAGGGACCTTATTGTTTCTAAGAGCAAAGAAAAGAAATGACTGACATGCCGTAAAAGAAAACCAAGATTAACTGCGTGGACAGTGTATGCGTCCCGCACGACGTCCTTGATTTAAAGCAATATTTTTTGGCGCGCTGCCATAGTTAAGAATCAATATTTCATGAGAAAAACTGTTATTTATAGTTATTGGGTGTACTGGAACTCAATGGAAACATTAACTACTAAGCTTGGCATGTGTCACTCAACAAATACAGGACCTATAATCAAATTTAAAAACAAGTAGATCTAAGCTTTACCGTCAACAATCACGACAGAACATCAAACGGTGTTGAACTACGCGGTATCGACCGCGGGTTTGGGTACGGAATGGAGCAGGCGTGGGACTCAGGACTGGGGCTGAACAACACATTTATTAACTCGAATCGGGAAAGGTACACACACAGGACAGGGGTTACAGCGCTGCACCTTCACTAACACACACACACACCTGAAGGGAAGAGACTGTATCCCAGCCTCCGTCCCGCTATACAGTCCGGTAGAACCCAGGTGCTGTTCTCAGCCCGCCCTGCGTTTCATACTGAAAATAATATCATCTAGTCAAGTATAAAAATGAATATGAAATATACCCAAGATGACTCATAAATTCATGAGTATAAATAAATGTTCTTTTTTCGAATTTCCTCTGACACAGTACAACACAATATCAAAGTCCTTCATATAAACTCTTAGTGTCCTGTATTCCCAGAGGATGCCCCTGCCGTGAAGTGACTGTGCTCTGTCTGGCGATCTCTGGCGCTCAGGGTGGGCAGGAGGAGGCCAGTTTAAGAAGCACTTAGTGATGAACGAGCGGGTCGGGGAGCACGTAGATGACGAAGGATTTAACGTGCTACTTCAGTTACGATGGGTTTTGGGAAACACTCGTCAATTAACGATCGAGCTTAAGAGCGAGTTTACGATGTTCTTAGCGCTACGATGCTTTCGGGAAACAGAATCATAATATCTAGAAGGATTACCATATATAAAAATAGAAAGAATGATATATGATATATACAAGTAATTATATCATATCATATATTATTAACACCATACCCACCATCTATGTACATTCACATGACCACACATATCAGATCAATATCAAATCAATCACAATGATTAGAATGCGCGCAGAAATCGCCCCTTTCTCTTCCCATCTTTCAGCACATTATACGTCCTCTCCACGATACAAGCCGATATCCGTTATCTTACTCTACAATGCACCTTTTCCCGTGTTGTACGTTAACATTTGGTTCATAAAATCGACACACCTGAAATACTAAATAAGAAAGAAAACAATTATAACACAACGGATGACAGAGCCTCTAGAACAGAAAACCCGTTGGCGTCACACACGCTGAATGTCTCTCTCTCTCCTGCTCAGCAAAACACAACATGTGGGTCAACACCGTGTGAGGCAGTAAACATCACCTTCGTGCATTACCGCGATTCATCTGGCACACAACTGTACTACTACAGAAATAATATATATAATGTCGCCACACGAATCTGTAATGAAAATAAAATTAAAAATGCCGCTGGCGTCTCACCCGACTGGCGGCCACAGCGCGTCTGAGGGCTCCCCAGAGAAACGAGCCGCCTGTGACCCCAGGGGCACCTTCACAAACCCCAAGGGCTGTCGCAAAGCCAACTCCATACAGAAAAACGGAACTCATCTGGGGGAAGTTCACAAAATAAAATAATAAAATAAAAGATGACATCATATAACCACGGCTCAACGCAGCTGGCTACACGTGTGAGAAGGTGCAGTACTTGAAGTGCGCTGGGCAAACTTCCGAGGTCAAATTCTTCCAGCACGGTTGTACCTTTAAAGCGGAGACGACGGCACCGACATTTTTTGGCGCGCCTTCTCTTTAAAGCCCTGGCCAAATATGAAGACAGTACGTACAGTTATAATTCAAACGGAATTAAAAACTACACATCCCAGTTACCATGGTGGTGCTTGTGATCATTGCGTTTAACCAACGAAACAGGGCGAAAAATCAGTCACATGAATTTGGGGCAGAGTTTCGAAAGCTTAACCTATCAGCAACAAAGCGAAATTTACACGATAGGCTACCTCAAACTGTCAGTTACACGACTGTGTATGTCGCTTAAGCCACTCCTATTTGGCATTTTAGTTATGGAGGCGAGAAGACGCCCCCCCCCCCCCCTCTGGGTGCCTGATTTGCCGCCATCTTTAACCGCTTCGTGTCCAAATCGCAGTAGCTACGCGTACGAAATAAAGTTCATCCCAGCTACAAAACATATATATTTTTGTGGTAAGAGGGAGCAAAACATCAGTATTCACTGCTATTAATTAGTGTACGATTTATAGTTGAAATCTGAGCCTAAATATAAAGTTAAAATCTCGACAAAGCAATGTAGGAAATACAGAGAAAATAAATCCTTTCTGACATCTAAAATCAGTTTCGATCAAGGTCTCTAAAACGAACAAGAAAAAGAGGATTTTCGGAGGGCAATTACGGTGTATTTATATAGAATAAGTGATTTATGAGCAATCTAATTTCTTGTTCGTTTAAAACAGTGAAATGTCAGCTGCAAAATATCGCACCAGAAACAGCACTCTCTCTGCCTGTCATAGACGTTCAGGAAAGGCTGAATGAAGTCATGGTGATCAATAATAACAGTTGTAGGACAAGAAACAAAAGATAGTGAAAACTTAAGATTTTTAAGGCTAAAACTCAAATTCATTCTACAAATTAAGGCAAATGAAAATTCAGGACGTTAAAGTGCTAGAGGTGTAAAAAAATACAAAAATGCACATGAGCAAAAAGTTTTAGAAATGGAGCAAACAGAATAAAAGCCATGCCTATAG
This sequence comes from Lepisosteus oculatus, assembly GCF_040954835.1. Classification (NCBI taxonomy): domain Eukaryota; kingdom Metazoa; phylum Chordata; class Actinopteri; order Semionotiformes; family Lepisosteidae; genus Lepisosteus; species Lepisosteus oculatus. The sequence goes on along the minus strand of NW_027167956.1, from coordinate 944,579 downwards.
TGCAGAAGAGGGATGCAGGAAGACTGGCTTAGATATACAACAACATTATTTTATTAAACCTTTACAATTTCTTGCATTCGTAATTATCTTTTCGCATACCCCAGCTTGCTCTCCATGAGATACACAGACACACAGATGAAAGAGATAGGGAGAGAGCCTGTGGTCAGAGTACAGGGTCAGCCATTGTACAGCGCCCCTGGAGCAGTTGGGGTTAAGGGCCTTGCTCAGCAGCCCAACGGAGTAGGATTCTTCTGCTGGGTGCGGGATTTATTGTTAAATTATTACTTTAAATGAATACTTTGAGTTACTGAAACAGCCTGCTAATAAAATTGTCGCAATTTTGTTCTCGTTTGGAAGAGAGAATCAAAAATTAGACATAATGATGGTTTCCGGCTTAGACCTTTAAAGGTACCCCCATCACGGAAGAATTTGACCTCGGAACGTTTACCCAGCGTAATATTGTATTTCATTTCACTTTGACCGATTGTCTTTAAATCAATTGTCAGAATATCCCCACCTCCAAACAAGAACAAAATTGCAACGATTTTATTAACTGGCTGTTTCAGTAACTTAAAGTACATATTTAAAGTAATAATTTAACAAGATATGTAAATGTTTTAAGATATGTATATGTTGTGAATGTCTGTAGATTGTATCTTATGATTTAAATACTTTTATTTTTTCACAATCTGGCAATGCCAGACAGAATTCAAATGGCCTTGCAGATCAGAAAATCAAGGAACAAAACAATTATTGCGCCCAGCTCCTCAATGGGATAGCTTTAACTTGCTAATGCGTTGGTGTAACAGTCCGGGTGTGGCAAGCTTCTAATGTCTCCAGACTTCGCGAAAGGAACCCGTCTTTCATAGGCACTCTTTCCCCTAGTTTAACAGTCTGTCCAGAAACAAAACATTCCTGTTAAACAAGAGGAATGTAAAACAAATTGTACAAAAGTAAAAAACAATTACTTTTTGACAATGAAAACTGGTGTGTATCTCTCTCTTTGCTGGCGCGCGGTCACATTAAAGTGACCCTTTCCATTCAATGGGTGTCTGAGTTGCTGTGTCCTATCTTCTGACAGTCGCTGTTGTGAATGTCTGCAGAGTGTGTCTTATTTTTAGCATTGTAGCGCTTTCGCCCTGGGGGGCGGCTGAAGAACACCCGGCTGGGGTGTGCGGTGAGGGGCAGGACAGGAGTGGTCAGGGCGGGGTTTAGGTAGGCCGCTGACTATTGCAGCTGCCACACAGTGAAAGGGGCATACGGGCTGGGGAGATCGCCCGTTTTCCATGAAAATAGTTCCCTGGTTCCGCACCCCTCTCTCCCTCCCTCTCCAGATACAGCTGTATGAGCTCCACCAGTCAGGACTGGAGGCTCTACTGTACGCACAGAGGGGTGGTAGAGGGGAACAAGTTGCAAGCCGTGGGGTTGAAGCTGATACCCTGGATCTCTCCAGACACAGCTGTATGAGCTCCACCAGTCAAGACAGGAGGCTCTACTGTACACAGAGAGGGGCGGGAGGGGGGAACAAGCTACCCAGCCATGGGGTTGAAGCTGATACCCTGGATCTCTCCAGACACAGCTGTATGAGCTCCACCAGTCAAGACAGGAGGCTCTACTGTACACAGAGAGGGGCGGGAGGGGGGAACAAGCTACCCAGCCATGGGGTTGAAGCTGATACCCTGGATCCTCTAGAGACACAGCTGTATGAGCTCCACCAGTCATGAGAGAATGCTCTACTGTACACAGAGGGGGGCAGGAGGGGGGAACAAGCTGCCCAGCCGTAGGTTTGAAGCTGATACCCCGCTTGATCCTCTCCAGATACAGCTGAATGAGCTCCACCAGTCAAGACAGGAGGCTCTACTGTACACAGAGAGGTGCAGGGGGGGAAACAAGCTGCATAGCCATGGGGTTGACCCTGATACCATGGATCCTCTCCAGACACAGTTGTATGAGCTCCACCAGTCAGGACAGGAGCCTCAACTGTACAGAGAGAGGTGCGGGAGGGGGGAACAAGCTGATACCCTGGCTTCTCACACAAACCTTAAAATCACGTAATAGGTTTATTCCATGCTGAAAAAAAGAAGAAAGAATACACATTCCATAGGAATCAGTGCCTTTATATAGCGCCTTTAAAGGTGGCTTCTCAAAGTGCCTTACGGGATAAAAACAACAAAAACAAAAACAATATTGTTTTCCATTACACTTTGACAGATCATCTTTAAATCAATTGTTGATTTAAAGTTTGACAGTAAATGTTTATATTGTAAAGCATACAGCCACCATTTCTTTCTAAAAATTAAAAAAATTGTTTGCGCAGTCTAAGAGGGGGGGGGGGTCTGCTGACAATCCCCCATACACTCAAGTGAAATATGAATAACCCCAATGTAAACAGCATATTTACAATTTGTTGATAATAAAAATGTTAAGTTCTCTAAGACTTTGTGATACTTTACCCAGGGAGCTGTGTAAGCATGCGTGGTGACTATTCATTGTTATTAAAAAATGACTTAGATTCGAACATGTTGTGATATTTAGAAATATAAAAAGTCAATTAATTGTCCATAATATTGCTATTTTATTTCTTCAAAGAAATGCTTGTTAAAAGAAAAGTCATGGCACAGGCTGGATTTGAACAGTCAACCTCTCGCTTACAAGTTCAGCACATGAATAGAATTATATCATTATTAATTTCTTTAGATATGCGATTCCATATTATATTCCCTATTAATCAAATTCTTAAAGTATGCTTGTTTGCTCCTGTATTGAGCGTATTTGCAGAAAAGCTTAAAACTACCACTTTTTATACACACGTTATTTCACATGTTAGTTAAAGACTTCGATGCTTAATATTGTTTAGGGAGAAATGGAATACTGGTGTGTATTTTTGTACCGAGACCAGCCATATACAGTTTACATACTGTAATACTGTATGTTTATGTTCCAAAATGGCCTTCACACGCGTTATGCTCCTATTCTTTTTATGCTCAGCTACTAAGATTTCCCTTCAGTGGTAAAATTCCATATAAATATTTAATACTTAAACGGGCACAGTAAAGACATTAAATATACATATACATACTGTATACAGTACAGTTTGCATACAGTAATATGTTTATGTTCCTAAATCAATATCTCTTATGAGCATGCAAAAGGCATGGTGAATTGGAGATTCTCAAAAATGACTGTACTTTGCATGATTGGAAACAAATGCGTGATTGGATCAACGAAATGCTGTGGTGTTACTTTTACAAAGACGGTCAATGAAAAAAAGAATGTGGACCAGGGCAATACTTTGAGTTTACAGCTTGTCCAAGGTCATTCATTAGAATATGTGGTATTATGCGGTACTATGCGAGAATACACGGTATTAATATGGTAACTTGTGTTACACCGCGATAAGCACACCGCAAAATAATGCGGTATCGCCCGCTTGTTTTGAATGGCTGCATCTGTATATCCCTGCTAGTGATGATGACCATGGTCACCTCACCCTCGCAATACACCGGCTGAAAGAACTTAAGAACAGGGTAAATCAAGAACAGGGCATTGGCAATGAGTTCCCCTTCTTTTCATGGTTAAAATCATTTTTTGGGTCTTGGGGACTGTTTTTCTTAAAGCTATTCATGCCTGTTGTAGTGTTTTTGCTGTTGTGCTGTTGTCTGACTAGGGTGACCCCTATGAGGACTCTGTGGTTTGAACACATTTAAGGATAAAAAGGAGGGAATGTAATGAAAAGTTACTGAGAAAAAGTGTTTTATTCTATGTTGTTTACGGACAGAGCTGTGCTGCAGAAGCAGCTGGATACTTAGAACAAAGTGTGATAGCACCCAACTTGTCAAGGGCACAGGATGTTTTAATACTGTTTATCTCGGCTGCTTGAAGAAGGGAGTGTGAGAAACCATTTGAATAACTGCTCTTCTTTGCTTAAAGCAAAAACCTATAAGGAATGGAAAATGACTGCTTTGCCTGTCCTTGAAGTGTTGCATCAGCTTAAAAAAGATATAAAACAAGGGGTCTCCCTGCTTGCTTTTGAATCAGCTTTCACTTCTCTGCGCAGACAGGTGATGGCTTTTTCCCATATTGCAAAATGAATAAAGACCTTACTGAGTGAATGAGAATACCTCTCCTGGCTAAATCCCTTACAACTTGTTCGAAATGCAGTACGGCCAAATTTCATATCAACCCACAGATGCATTGCATAAACACTAGAATTCTGGTTGTACTTAAATTGACCTTATACGTTTTGGATTATGTTTAACCTTCTTCAATTTCTTCAGCCATATTTTGAGATGATTACGTTTACAGAAGCAAATATTATTCAGTGCTTTTTCTTCACTCCTTTAATCAAACCCACATTTCTTTAAGGAGGGCCATTGTGAAACTCCCCAAAGTGAGCTGAATTAATCTTTTATTCTTCACACCTGCGAAGTCATTCCTTCATTGTGTAATATAAAGGCCATTCATTATTCACGTATACTACAACATCTGAAAATAATGGGTCTTGAAATAGTTGAATGAAAGAAAATCCTGAATAACTCCTCCAAATGCGTGTTACACTCTCATCAGGTACACACACTTTGAATGTGATGAACTATAAAAAGTTATTTTAACCATACCCAATGGAGCTCGGGAGTGCGATTGCATACACAATCATGTTTTCAGTGTTTGGACATCAGCCGTACATCAGAACAATCATTTCACTAACACAGCTCCATGTTGAGTGACTTCCCTCCAAAAACACAAAGTCACTTTCCCTAAGCAATTATTGCATGGACTTAGATTATCTGCCTTCTGCATCAAGCCCTGTATGATATACTGTACAAAGCCAAGCTTTGGGATAGTGCTTTGTTTGGATCCTTGTCTTGATCCTTTTGGATCCCAGGCTGCTCATTTGCAAATGAGTTTTGACATTAATTATAGTGACTATAGCAATGAGGTGGCACTGTGGTTCACAGAGCTGGGGTCCTGGGTTCAATTCCTGGGGTGCAGTCTGGATGGAATTGTATGTTCTCCCTTCATTTGTGTGGATTTCTTCCAGGTGCTCCAGTTTCTTCCCACAGTCCAAAGACATACAGTACTAGTAGGTTAAGGTGGAACTACAGTCCCAATTTTGCAGACACAAAAGTATTTAATTTCAGTCACAAAATAAAATCATTGACATTATAGAAAAACTTTACAAACTCAAAATTGAGCACAAAATCATGAATTTTGTGAAAGTACTGTAAGTTACGCCATGTTGTAACAAATTCGCATTCAAGTTCCACACAAATTACGATGTGATGCAGCCCTTCCTGCTCACTAATCACTGTAATGACTAATGCAATGTGATGTAGGAGAGAAAAGGTATAGGTTATGCAGCAAACATTTCACTGCAAAAAACGTTCCATTCCAAGGTTCTTTATGCAGAGTTAACAATGTAATATTATTTATTGGCAAAAACGTTAAAAAGTTGAGAGCAATATTTCCATTGGATTAAACGAGATGTATTCACAAGCCTGCTCCTTTACAATGTCACAGGGCCACATCAGATTACAGGAAGTTTTGCTGCCTCGTTCTGAATCGCAGAACATGATAATTCTTTAACCTTGAAATGTAGTCTATTTTGTGATGTAAATTGGAGGTTGTACAAGTTATTGTGTGTTCCCCTTTAGATGGCTTCTGGGAAAACTGGCCTCAACACTGTATTGGATAAGGCACTTAGAAAACAGATTCATGCGTGGACCACAGCAATGTCCCTTTACTGAGAGCCAGCAATCAACGGATGTGTCTGATCGTGAATGGTTTTCCCTGTTGTTTGTTGTATTACTCGGTGTTGCATTTTAAGCTGTGCATGAGGCAGGACCCGGAGGCTGCTGCTTCTGCTGGGATTGAGGAAGAGCTGAGCGCCATGTAAGGCAAAGACACTGCGTTCCACTTTATCAGGTGCCTGGAGTGTAAGAGCTGCAGATAATATTGAGTCACATTAATCCCAACATATTTCAAATATTATGAAAATTAAATAAATTAAATCAAATAACTTTCATTAAAAAAATCAATCACACTTTACCTTGCTTTTTCAGTTGTTTTAAAGGAAAATTGATGCAGAGAATGTGTGAATACTACTTTTTGATGGTTCCAAGGCCAATGTGACCTGTTCTATTGCCTGCTAATTGTACGTTCCAGGTTGAACAATTATTTTTAGGAGGTCAAGGTGTATGAATGATAAGAACAGCTTGAAATTTATTTTCACGATCGACACACATTTTCGCAAGGGAAAAAAACTGAAATAACCACATTTACGCAAACACCAGTCCACCAAAAAAAAATAATTTTATTAAAACAAGGTAACATTTTTTTTATCATCATACGGATGAACTGTGCTAAATATATTTCTAAAAAGAAAAAGCAGGACGTGAGTCGTGAGCCAAGATCATGACTCTTTTACTCTTCTTCACATCAGTTTTCATCTGTGAGGAGGAGGAGGGGGGCAGCTCCTGATGTGCTGACACTTGGGGATGTGCCTCTGTGCCGGCCTGGGGGCAAAGCGCCGGCCGCAGTGAGGGCAGGGCACGTAGTCGGGGTTTGGATTCGCGGGGGGCTGGGGCAGGTTCACAACCTTCCCTCCTTGTGTGATCACCTGCTGCACCTCCCTGGCCTATTTGATGCTCCGAATGAAATCCTCGTGCTTCTGCCTCCAGTTGTTCTTTCTCAGCTGGGAACAGGAAATGAAACCAATGAAACAGCTTCCAGAAAAAGTCCAGACTAGCACTGCGTACACAGTCTGGTCGCAAACCATTCACAAGGCAAGAAAATATCAATACAGTAATAACTTAGCTTTCTGGGCCTACCTTTCATGTCATTGGGTAGAGAGTACAATTTAGTTATGGTTTTGTTTCCCGTGAGTGCTATTTGCTTGATATCTCATGTAGATTTTTACAACAGAATTCAGAAGTCACTAAGACCCATTTATTCTGTCTGGCAAATGTGCCTTTGCGGCAGTTTTTCAGAAGAGTACTTCATAAAACACTTATTTATTGTTTACATTGATTTATAAGCTAAGTCTGACTCTAGGAGAAAACAAGGGAAGCTTGGAAAGAGTTTAAGGATAGCCCTTACCACGACTGGCGGTTTAACCTTCTTCTTATGTCTCCAGTTCTGTTCCCTTGGCCCTGTGCTTGAAAGAGTCAAAAACCTTCATCTTTGAATTCTGAAGCTTCTTGCAGATCTTGCTGTGTTTCTCCAACCTCTCTACAGCAAACTTCCTGTGACACAGTTCACAGGGCACCAGCTGAGGGTTTCCACTCTGGCTATTCTCATATGGAAATTGCTAAGCGATAGGGCACATCAGACTTGTAGGGGACAAATATCTGTTTTCCACTGACAGAGTTTGTTCATCCAGACATGCGGTGTTATTTCTGAAGTGGGCCTGCGCGGCCTGTGCCGCTGACACGTCACTTTCAGGGAGCCTTGCTTTCTTGAGGTACTTTCTCCTTCCACAGGGGACGTCTTCTAGCCCACGGCTGCAAGGGCTCACTTGACGTCTCTCCTGATGGGAAAGCGCAGAGGGAAAGTGCGATTCTGCGCATCCGCCGTCTTCCATTGGAGAACCATAATCAAGGTTGTCTCCTTTGAATGGAAGGGCTTTCCTTGGAGTGAAGGCTTTTTGCTTCTCCATTCTGCAGGTCAGAAGAGGCACGGCCTTAGAGCGGTGGTTGACCCACGGTCCTCTGGGGCGAAGCTCACTCTGCCTCGCCTGGAGTGTCTTCCTTCGGGTCAGGAGTCCTCTATTTTCCCTTCCGGCCACCTCTCTGGAGTCTTCCATCTCTCTCTGAACCATCCTCAGCTCCTCCTGAGCTCTAAAGAGCTTCGCCTGCATCATGGCCTCCTTCTGGCGAATCTCGTCCTTCATCATGGCCTCCTTCCGGCGCATCACATCCTGCAGACTGGCCTCCCTCCGGCGATGCTCCTCCTTCAGCGCGGCCTCTGCCTCGGCCACTTTTCGTAGCTCCTCTTGCAACTGAAAGTGCTCCTTCCCATTGGCATGAGAAGGGCATTGCCCTGGAGGGGTCGCCACCATGGGGAGGACAGTCCTGTCCTTAGGTTTGCGTACTCTTGAGTCCCTCCTGCCCGGCCTCTCGCAGGGCCTCTCATGACCATCCTGAGGCGGGGTGGGGGCAAACAAGGAATCACTCTGTGCTTCCGGGCGGTCCACAGCCCGAACCTCACCAGGGCCGGAGACTTTCCTGTTACCCATAGGCTTCAGGGGGTAAGACCGATCATACCCCACAATGTTCTTCTCGGGGCCCTGTTGGGTTTGGAAGCGATAGCTGTTCCCCGTCTTCTTCTCCGCAGCATATTTGACATATTGGAAAGATTTTCTCATCTTCTGTAGAGCCGCCTCCTGCCGTCGATTGTATATGGCGATCATTTTTTTCTCCTTTTCCTGCATCAGTTTCTCTTGGAAGGTGTCCTTCAGAAGCTGTATCTTGGGAGGCGGGCAGTACGTGGAGATCAGATCCTGTCGCCTTAAGGGCGCGGGTCGATTCGAGTCTGTGTCCTTCGGGGAGGGGGACAGAGCACCAGGCTTAGGACTGGGCTCCATTGGCAAATGAGATATGAGCTTTGTTTCCCAGGTATCTGGAAAAGGCAAAAATGGCAAATAAATGATATCCTGCACAGTCTAGTATGGTCTAATAGAAAAGAATAAAAAAAACAATTCAGGAAATACACAACTTTTTAATATTAAACCTAATGGTGTTGAATGCTGCATGCTGACTCAGTAGGAGACAGATCCTAAACATAAACATTATAATAAACATTTGTTTCCCAAATAACATTCTCAATGTTCAGAATGCTTAAAGCTTTTTTAAAAATGTTTAACTGAAACCTGGAAATGTACTATTTCATTTCAAAGCTTGTATTATATCTTTGATATAAATGTTTTTTATATAAAATTAACCCATTATGCAACAGGGGTTTGAGCAAAAGTCACTGTGAATAAGGGAATTTATCAATATTAATTAGCCGTTTCACTACATTATACATAGCTGAAGGATTATGATACAGTATATCGATTTCGCTACAAATTCACAAGAATATTTGATGACACTTACCAAACAAGTCTCAAACAGCGGAGAAATAGTTCACCACGACGATAGCAATGCAATGTTTGACTGCATCTCCCTATGTGATATATCTGTATTTGGGTAAATACAGATCACGTAATTCAGGGAGCACTGTTACGTCAGGTCACCAACCATTATTACGACGCTCATATGTCATAGAGCTCCTTAGGATGTTTGTATAATCTTTATCCAAATTTTCATATGGCCGCAGTTACGGCGTTTATTTTACAGTTAATGTAATAGGATGTCATTATATTTTTCTGTCTTTATGGTGGCAGACCACTTAACTAAATCTGAGTAGGCGGTTTCTACAAATGGGTCAGATAAAATATTAAATATACAGTAAAAGCTCACACCTATTCATACCCTTTATGTACTGTATATCTACAATTACGTATACTGTATAATACGATAACTACCATTACAAAATGTCTCCCTTTTGATTTGAAGTGGTTCTTTTAAATAAGTAAATTGCAATCACTTAGCCTACATCTGAGCTCCTAATTCATCGCGACGACGGACTGAGACTCCAGTTGGATTTGTGAGAAGTAAAGGGGTGTGCCTGTTTTAAAACCGATTCATACGTCTTAAACACATGGACATTGATAGCAGTCTGTGTTATATAATTTATCTTTTTATTTTATTTAAATTTAAGTATCACATACACATTTTCAAAGTAACTGTACCCCTTTTAATTATGATCCCCATCGCTCACAGCTCCGAAGGTGAGACGAGGGCTACTTCAGATGGGATTTCCAATATTTCTCTCTTAGCTTGTATACCGGTGGAAAGGAGAGCGCTCTTAAAACGTGTTGATAGTAAGATTGGGATGTATTTGCAGTCTAGACATAGTTTTTTTAATGTTCGGAGCCGCCACAGATTCATTTTCTTACGACTGCTTTTCTGGATGACAATGACAATGCAAACGATGGTGTTAAGGCGAGGCTGTGCCTTAAGGCTCCTCTGCTTACAATATTCAGCGTGTAAATCGCAAACGAGCGCCTCTCTTACGATGAAAATGCAGAAAATAAGACCACGAGATTTAAACCTACGGCTTACAAATTTATGCGTAAACACTAAAACCGTATCTTTAGCAAAACTGGCGAGACAATGTGTTTTATCATTTAAAAAAGTACTGGAAAATAATTAAAGGTTATCACGATAAACAGAGGTTACTGATCTACTACTGTACGCTGTGACCAAAAATGAGAGTCCCCCGATCCTCGCAGCCTTCATGCTTTGGTCTGGGCCTGGCCGTTTTTTTTTTAGGATAATGGGGTCAAGTTAAGAAATTATGCAAGTTTCTAATCAAATCTAAGGGCGCCCCGATCTCCTAAACATCTTTAGAAGGCCGACGGACCACACTGCACGGTCCGGGTCCGGGCCCTGACCCGGTTCTGGATAATGCCAGCTTAAAGTGAAAAATTCTACTGTACACATTATGTTTCTTATTATGGTATATATGTATAATGTGGCGCGACCGCTTCACGAAGCTAGAAAGAAAGTTATCCGCCATTTTTATTTTACCTGCAATTGAATTTGCCATTAAGATCACGATTAATACCGCAGCTGCTAAATTACTTACCTAAAAGCGTTCAGATACAAAAGCACTTGAGCTGTAATGTTTATATACTGTTGGCCCGATGACCTACTTCAAGAAGAATTGTTACATAGACCGCCAAGGACTGTCATCACACTTTACGTCATAAAGCGCTTTAAAACTTTTGACAAGTTCAACACCTCATATTTTGTACTGTTTATCATGGTAAAAGCAACTCAAAGCAATTCTAAAAATGATCGAAAGGTAAAAATACAAGCTTATACGAGCTGTCGTTTTAACATTTATAACATATATTTAAACAAAACATATATAATCTATTTTAATAAAATAGAAAAGTGTTCTTAGTCTTCACTTAAAAGCTGTTAGAAGCTGCCTTTCTGACAAGAGAGTTCTGTGAGTTCCACAGTCTCAGTGCATTAAAGTCAAAACCAGTTGCTTTTTATTTCCTGTTTTACGACAGAGCAAGGAGGGTGTCCACAGACCACTGTGCACCTGCAGACTGATATGGGGGGTAAAAAGTCTAGAAGTTAGTAAATAAGATTTTAACATATGTTCTAAAACACACCGGACACCTGTACAGTGATGCCAACACAGTGATCTGAGCTCCTTCTTTAAGTTAAATCCTAGCATCTGCATTTTTTACAAGTTGTTGCTATGGCAGAGCATGACCAGAGCATAACAGAAACCACCCATTTTCTAACCGCTTCATTCAATTCAGGGTCAGGTGGTCAGGGGGTCGGGGGGTCACGGGGGAGCCAGAGCCTCAGAAAGTAATAAGCAGGAGATACCTGGGACTGGATGGTAGTCCAATGCAGGGAAGACACAGACACTCACCAATTATCCCAGAAGCCAATTAACCTACCATTAGTTCTTTGAACTTTGGGAGGAAGCCGGAGCACCCAAAGCAAACTCATGCAAACATGGGGAGAACATACAAGCTCCATACAGATAGCACCCCAGGTCCAGAAGTGTACCCAGGGCCTCAGCACTGTGAGCTAGCAATGCTAAACGCTGGGCTACTGTGCATGCTAATTTCTAGGCATCAGGTGATCAATCAGGTAGTGTTTCTCAGATAAAAGGACACCAGTAATTTAGTATGAGATTCAAATTGACCTCAGAACAAAATATAACTTATGTTATATAACTTATATAGAACTTACTACAGCATAACTGTCTTATATGGCTCTTGTAGAAAATATTAACAGCATGCCTATTAAACATACAGTATCTAGCAATCAGCAATCAAAATAAAAACATTTCCAAACATGGAAACTGCCCAGTTAATGAAGCATTTCAAAGACATTAATCTATTCAATAATAACAGTTTCAAGTAGATAACTGATTTATATTCAGATTACGAAAGTATCATAACAACGGCTGCTTGTGTAAGGAATCCATGAATACCACTGTACATGAGAATTTCACACCTATTTGTAATCAATACACAAAATCCTATTGAATTTCAGGTACTTGTTCATTCAGCATTGCTTGACTCCGCGGACTCCTTGTTGTTTCAATATTCTAGCAATAGGACTAATCGCTAATACAGTGCCGTTGTAATCTATTCCTTCTGCCAGCAGAGGACGGTATTCGCACAGCCAGTTCAGGATAAGATACGGTCCTCGCAGTTCACAATACAACTGGCCACAGCCGTACTCGGAATATGCTCTCGATAACCTCGTTTAGTTTAAGAACGGCCGTATTTCATATCAACCCACAGATGCATTGCATAAACACTAGAATTCTGGTTGTACTTAAATTGACCTTATACGTTTTGGATTATGTTTAACCTTCTTCAATTTCTTCAACCATATTTTGAGATGATTACGTTTACAGAAGCAAATATTATTCAGTGCTTTTTCTTCACTCCTTTAATCAAACCCACATTTCTTTAAGGAGGGCCATTGTGAAACTCCCCAAAGTGAGCTGAATTAATCTTTTATTCTTCACACCTGCGAAGTCATTCCTTCATTGTGTAATATGAAGGCCTTTCATTATTCACGTATACTACAACATCTGAAAATAATGGGTCTTGAAATAGTTGAATGAAAGAAAATCCTGAATAACTCCTCCAAATGCGTGTTACACTTTCATCAGGTACACACACTTTGAATGTGATGAACTATAAAAAGTTATTTTAACCATACCCAATGGAGCTCGGGAGTGCGATTGCATACACAATCATGTTTTCAGTGTTTGGACATCAGCCGTACATCAGAACAATCATTTCACTAACACAGCTCCATGTTGAGTGACTTCCCTCCAAAAACACAAAGTCACTTTCCCTAAGCAATTATTGCATGGACTTAGATTATCTGCCTTCTGCATCAAGCCCTGTATGATATACTGTACAAAGCCAAGCTTTGGGATAGTGCTTTGTTTGGATCCTTGTCTTGATCCTTTTGGATCCCAGGCTGCTCATTTGCAAATGAGTTTTGACATTAATTATAGTGACTATAGCAATGAGGTGGCACTGTGGTTCACAGAGCTGGGGCCCTGGGTTCAATTCCTGGGGTGCAGTCTGGATGGAATTGTATGTTCTCCCTTCATTTGTGTGGATTTCTTCCAGGTGCTCCAGTTTCTTCCCACAGTCCAAAGACATACAGTACTAGTAGGTTAAGGTGGAACTACAGTCCCAATTTTGCAGACACAAAAGTATTTAATTTCAGTCACAAAATAAAATCATTGACATTATAGAAAACTTTACAAACTCAAAATTGAGCACAAAATCATGAATTTTGTGAAAGTACTGTAAGTTACGCCATGTTGTAACAAATTCGCATTCAAATTCCACACAAATTGCGATGTGATGCAGCCCTTCCTGCTCACTAATCACTGTAATGACTAATGCAATGTGATGTAGGAGAGAAAAGGTATAGGTTATGCAGCAAACATTTCACTGCAAAAAACGTTCCATTCCAAGGTTCTTTATGCAGAGTTAACAATGTAATATTATTTATTGGCAAAAACGTTAAAAAGTTGAGAGCAATATTTCCATTGGATTAAACGAGATGTATTCACAAGCCTGCTCCTTTACAATGTCACAGGGCCACATCAGATTACAGGAAGTTTTGCTGCCTCGTTCTGAATCGCAGAACATGATAATTCTTTAACCTTGAAATGTAGTCTATTTTGTGATGTAAATTGGAGGTTGTACAAGTTATTGTGTGTTCCCCTTTAGATGGCTTCTGGGAAAACTGGCCTCAACACTGTATTGGATAAAGCACTAAGAAAACAGATTCATGCGTGGACCACAGCAATGTCCCTTTACTGAGAGCCAGCAATCAACGGATGTGTCTGATCGTGAATGGTTTTCCCTGTTGTTTGTTGTATTACTCGGTGTTGCATTTTAAGCTGTGCATGAGGCAGGACCCGGAGGCTGCTGCTTCTGCTGGGATTGAGGAAGAGCTGAGCGCCATGTAAGGCAAAGACACTGCGTTCCACTTTATCAGGTGCCTGGAGTGTAAGAGCTGCAGATAATATTGAGTCACATTAATCCCAACATATTTCAAATATTATGAAAATTAAATAAATTAAATCAAATAACTTTCATTAAAAAATCAATCACACTTTACCTTGCTTTTTCAGTTGTTTTAAAGGAAAATTGATGCAGAGAATGTGTGAATACTACTTTTTGATGGTTCCAAGGCCAATGTGACCTGTTCTATTGCCTGCTAATTGTACGTTCCAGGTTGAACAATTATTTTTAGGAGGTCAAGGTGTATGAATGATAAGAACAGCTTGAAATTTATTTTCACGGTCAACACACATTTTCGCAAGGGAAAAAAACTGAAATAACCACAGTTACGCAAACACCAGTCCACCAAAAAAAAATCATTTTATTAAAACAAGGTAACATTTTTTTTATCATCATACGGATGAACTGTGCTAAATATATTTCTAAAAAGAAAAAGCAGGACGTGAGTCGTGAGCCAAGATCATGACTCTTTTACTCTTCTTCACATCAGTTTTCATCTGTGAGGAGGAGGAGGAGGGCGGCTCCTGATGTGCTGACACTTGGGGATGTGCCTCTGTGCCGGCCTGGGGGCAAAGCGCCGGCCGCAGTGAGGGCAGGGCACGTAGTCGGGGTTTGGATTCGCGGGGGGCTGGGGCAGGTTCACAACCTTCCCTCCTTGCGTGATCACCTGCTGCACCTCCCTGGCCTATTTGATGCTCCGAATGAAATCCTCGTGCTTCTGCCTCCAGTTGTTCTTTCTCAGCTGGGAACAGGAAATGAAACCAATGAAACAGCTTCCAGAAAAAGTCCAGACTAGCACTGTGTACACAGTCTGGTCGCAAACCATTCACAAGGCAAGAAAATATCAATACAGTAATAACGTAGCTTTCTGGGCCTACCTTTCATGTCATTGGGTAGAGAGTACAATTTAGTTATGGTTTTGTTTCCCGTGAGTGCTATTTGCTTGATATCTCATGTAGATTTTTACAACAGAATTCAGAAGTCACTAAGACCCATTTATTCTGTCTGGCAAATGTGCCTTTGCGGCAGTTTTTCAGAAAAGTACTTCATAAAACACTTATTTATTGTTTACATTGATTTATAAGCTGAGTCTGACTCTAGGAGAAAACAAGGGAAGCTTGGAAAGAGTTTAAGGATAGCCCTTACCACGATTGGCGGTCTAACCTTCTTCTTATGGATGTATGTCTCCAGTTCTGTTCCCTTGGCCCTGTGCTTGAAAGAGTCAAAAACCTTCCTCTTTGAATTCTGAAGCTTCTTGCAGATCTTGCTGTGTTTCTCCAACCTCTCTACAGCAAACTTCCTGTGACACAGTTCACAGGGCACCAGCTGAGGGTTTCCACTCTGGCTATTCTCATATGGAAATTGCTCAGCGGTAGGGCACATCAGACTTGTAGGGGACAAATATCTGTTTTCCACTGACAGAGTTTGTTCATCCAGACATGCGGTGTTATTTCTAAAGTGGGCCTGCGCGGCCTGTGCCGCTGACACGTCACTTTCAGGGAGCCTTGCTTTCTTGAGGTACTTTCTCTTGAGGTCCTCTGGGGCGAAGCTCGCTCTGCCTCGCCTGGAGTGTCTTCCTTCGGGTCAGGAGTCCTCTATTTTCCCTTCCGGCCACCTCTCTGGAGTCTTCCATCTCTCTCTGAACCATCCTCAGCTCCTCCTGAGCTCTAAAGAGCTTCGCCTGCATCATGGCCTCCTTCTGGCGAATCTCGTCCTTCATCATGGCCTCCTTCCGGCGCATCACATCCTGCAGACTGGCCTCCCTCCGGCGATGCTCCTCCTTCAGCGCGGCCTCTGCCTCGGCCACTTTTCGTAGCTCCTCTTGCAACTGAAAGTGCTCCTTCCCATTGGCATGAGAAGGGCATTGCCCTGGAGGGGTCGCCACCATGGGGAGGACAGTCCTGTCCTTAGGTTTGTGTACTCTTGAGTCCCTCCTGCCCGGCCTCTCGCAGGGCCTCTCATGACCATCCTGAGGCGGGGTGGGGGCAAACAAGGAATCACTCTGTGCTTCCGGGCGGTCCACAGCCCGAGCCTCACCAGGGCCGGAGACTTTCCTGTTACCCATAGGCTTCAGGGGGTAAGACCGATCATACCCCACAATGTTCTTCTCGGGGCCCTGTTGGGTTTGGAAGCGATAGCTGTTCCCCGTCTTCTTCTCCGCAGCGTATTTGACATATTGGAAAGATTTTCTCATCTTCTGTAGAGCCGCCTCCTGCCGTCGATTGTATATGGCGATCATTTTTTTCTCCTTTTCCTGCATCAGTTTCTCTTGGAAGGTGTCCTTCAGAAGCTGTATCTTGGGAGGCGGGCAGTACGTGGAGATCAGATCCTGTCGCCTTAAGGGCGCGGGTCGATTCGAGTCTGTGTCCTTCGGGGAGGGGGACAGAGCACCAGGCTTAGGACTGGGCTCCATTGGCAAATGAGATATGAGCTTTGTTTCCCAGGTATCTGGAAAAGGCAAAAATGGCAAATAAATGATATCCTGCACAGTCTAGTATGGTCTAATAGAAAAGAATAAAAAAAACAATTCAGGAAATACACAACTTTTTAATATTAAACATAATGGTGTTGAATGCTGCATGCTGACTCAGTAGGAGACAGATCCTAAACATAAACATTATAAAAAACATTTGTTTCCCAAATAACATTCTCAATGTTCAGAATGCTTAAAGTCATGAGCTTTTTTAAAAATGTTTAACTGAAACCTGGAAATGTACTATTTCATTTCAAAGCTTGTATTATATCTATGATATAAATGTTTTTTATATAAAATTAACCCATTATGCAACAGGGGTTTGAGCAAAAGTCACTGTGAATAAGGGAATTTATCAATATTAATTAGCCGTTTCACTACATTATAGATAGCTGAAGGATTATGATACAGTATATCTATTTCGCTACAAATTGACAAGAATATTTGATGACACTTACCAAACAAGTCTCAAACAGCGGAGAAATAGTTCACCACGACGATAGCAATGCAATGTTTGACTGCATCTCCCTGTGATATATCTGTATTTGGGTAAATACAGATCACGTAATTCAGGGAGCACTGTTACGTCAGGTCACCAACCATTATTACGACGCTCATATGTCATAGAGCTCCTTAGGATGTTTGTATAATCTTTATCCAAATTTTCATATGGCCGCAGTTACGGCGTTTATTTTACAGTTAATGTAACAGGATGTCATTATATTTTTCTGTCTTTATGGTGGCAGACCACTTAACTAAATCTGAGTAGGCGGTTTCTACAAATGGGTCAGATAAAATATTAAATATACAGTAAAAGCTCACACCTATTCATACCCTTTATGTACTGTATATCTACAATTACGTATACTGTATAATACGATAACTACCATTACAAAATGTCTCCCTTTTGATTTGAAGTGGTTCTTTTAAATAAGTAAATTGCAATCACTTAGCCTACATCTGAGCTCCTAATTCATCGCGACGACGGACTGAGACTCCAGTTGGATTTGTGAGAAGTAAAGGGGTGTGCCTGTTTTAAAACCGATTCATACGTCTTAAACACATGGACATTGATAGCAGTCTGTGTTATATAATTTATCTTTTTATTTTATTTAAATTTAAGTATCACATACACATTTTCAAAGTAACTGTACCCCCTTTTAATTATGATCCCCATCGCTCACAGCTCCGAAGCTGAGACGAGGGCTACTTCAGATGGGATTTCCAACATTTCTCTCTTAGCTTGTATACCGGTGGAAAGGAGAGGGCTCTTAAAACGTGTTGATAGTAAGATTGGGATGTATTTGCAGTCTAGATATAGTTTTTTAATGTTCGGGGCCGCCACAGATTCATTTTCTTACGACTGCTTTTCTGGATGACAATAACAATGCAAACGATGGTGTTAAGGCGAGGCTGTGCCTTAAGGCTCCTCTGCTTACAATATTCAGCGCGTAAATCGCAAACGAGCGCCTCTCTTACGATGAAAATGCGGCAAATAAGAACACGAGATTTAAACCTACGGCTTACAAATTTATGCGTAAACACTAAAACCCTATGTTTAGCAAAACTGGCGAGACAATGTGTTTTATCATTTAAAAAAGTACTGGAAAATAATTAAAGGTTATCACGATAAACAGAGGTTACTGATCTACTACTGTACGCTGTGACCAAAAATGAGAGTCCCCCGATCCTCGCAGCCTTCATGCTTTGGTCTGGGCCTGGCCGTTTTTTTTTTAGGATAATGGGGTCAAGTTAAGAAATTATGCAAGTTTCTAATCAAATCCAAGGGCGCCTCGATCTCCTAAACATCTTTAGAAGGCCGACGGACCACACTGCACGGTCCGGGTCCGGGCCCTGACCCGGTTCTGGATAATGCCAGCTTAAAGTGAAAAATTCTACTGTACATATTATGTTTCTTATTATTGTATATATGTATAATGTGGCGCGACCGCTTCACGGAGCTAGAAAGAAAGTTATCCGCCATTTTTATTTTACCTGCAATTGAATTTGCCATTAAAATCACGATTAATACCGCAGCTGCTAAATTACTTACCTAAAAGTGTTCAGATACAAAAGCACTTGAGCTGTAATGTTTATGTACTGTTAGCCCGATGACCTACTTCAAGAAGAATTGTTACATAGACCGCCAAGGACTGTCATCACACTTTACGTCATAAAGCGCTTTAAAACTTTTGACAAGTTCAACACCTCATATTTTGTACTGTTTATCATGGTAAAAGCAACTCAGAGCAATTCTAAAAATGATCGAAAGGTAAAAATACAAGCTTATACGAGCTGTCGTTTTAACATTTATAACATATATTTAAACAAAACATATATAATCTATTTTAATAAAATAGAAAAGTGTTCTTAGTCTTCACTTAAAAGCTGTTAGAAGCTGCCTTTCTGACAAGAGAGTTCTGTGAGTTCCACAGTCTCAGTGCATTAAAGTCAAAACCAGTTGCTTTTTATTTCCTGTTTTACGACAGAGCAAGGAGGGTGTCCACAGACCACTGTGCACCTGCAGACTGATATGGGGGGTAAAAAGTCTAGAAGTTAGTAAATAAGATTTTAACATATGTTCTAAAACACACCGGACACCTGTACAGTGATGCCAACACAGTGATCTGAGCTCCTTCTTTGAGTTAAATCCTAGCATCTGCATTTTTTACAAGTTGTTGCTATGGCAGAGCATGACAAGAGCATAACAGAAACCACCCATTTTCTAACCGCTTCATCCAATTCAGGGTCAGGGGGTCAGGGGGTCAGGGGGTCGCGGGGCACGGGGGAGCCAGAGCCTCAGAAAGTAATAGGCAGGAGATACCTGGGACTGGATGGTAGTCCAATGCAGGGAAGACACAGACACTCACCAATTATCCCAGAAGCCAATTAACCTACCAGTAGTTCTTTGAACTGTGGGAGGAAGCCGGAGCACCCAAAGCAAACTCATGCAAACATGGGGAGAACATACAAGCTCCATACAGATAGCACCCCAGGTCCAGAAGTGTACCCAGGGCCTCAGCACTGTGAGCTAGCAATGCTAAACGCTGGGCTACTGTGCATGCTAATTTCTAGGCATCAGGTGATCAATCAGGTAGTGTTTCTCAGATAAAAGGACACCAGTAATTTAGTATGAGATTCAAATTGACCTCAGAACAAATTATAACTTATGTTATTTAACTTATATAGAACTTACTACAGCATAACTGTCTTATTTGGCTCTTGTAGAAAATATTAACAGCATGCCTATTAAACATACAGTATCTAGCAATCAGCAATCAAAATAAAAACATTTCCAAACATGGAAACTGCCCAGTTAATGAAGCATTTCAAAGACATTAATCTATTCAATAATTACAGTTTCAGGTAGATAACAGATTTATATTCAGATTACGAAAGTATCATAACAACGGCTGCTTGTGTAAGGAATCCATGAATACCACTGTACATGAGAATTTCACACCTATTTGTAATCAATACACAAAATCCTATTGAATTTCAGGTACTTGTTCATTCAGCATTGCTTGACTCCGCGGACTCCTTGTTGTTTCAATATTCTAGCAATAGGACTAATCGCTAATACAGTGCCGTTGTAATCTATTCCTTCTGCCAGCAGAGGACGGTATTCGCACAGCCAGTTCAGGATAAGATACGGTCCTCACAGTTCACAGTAGAACTGGCCACAGCCGTACTCGGAATATGCTCTCGATAACCTCGTTTAGTTTAAGAACGGCCGTATTTCATATCAACCCACAGATGCATTGCATAAACACTAGAATTCTGGTTGTACTTAAATTGACCGTATACGTTTTGGATTATGTTTAACCTTCTTCAATTTCTTCAACCATATTTTGAGATGATTACGTTTACAGAAGCAAATATTATTCAGTGCTTTTTCTTTACTCCTTTAATCAAACCCACATTTCTATAAGGAGGGCCATTGTGAAACTCCCCAAAGTGAGCTGAATTAATCTTTTATTCTTCACACCTGCAAAGTCATTCCTTCATTGTGTAATATGAAGGCCTTTCATTATTCACGTATACTACAACATCTGAAAATAATGGGTCTTGAAATAGTTGAATGAAAGAAAATCCTGAATAACTCCTCCAAATGCGTGTTACACTTTCATCAGGTACACACACTTTGAATGTGATGAACTATAAAAAGTTATTTTAACCATACCCAATGGAGCTCAGGAGTGCGATTGCATACACAATCATGTTTTCAGTGTTTGGACATCAGCCGTACATCAGAACAATCATTTCACTAACACAGCTCCATGTTGAGTGACTTCCCTCCAAAAACACAAAGTCACTTTCCCTTAGCAATTATTGCATGGACTTAGATTATCTGCCTTCTGCATCAAGCCCTGTATGATATACTGTACAAAGCCAAGCTTTGGGATAGTGCTTTGTTTGGATCCTTGTCTTGATCCTTTTGGATCCCAGGCGGCTCATTTGCAAATGAGTTTTGACATTAATTATAGTGACTATAGCAATGAGGTGGCACTGTGGTTCACAGAGCTGGGGTCCTGGGTTCAATTCCTGGGGTGCAGTCTGGATGGAATTGTATGTTCTCCCTTCATTTGTGTGGATTTCTTCCAGGTGCTCCAGTTTCTTCCCACAGTCCAAAGACATACAGTACTAGTAGGTTAAGGTGGAACTACAGTCCCAATTTTGCAGACACAAAAGTATTTAATTTCAGTCACAAAATAAAATCATTGACATTATAGAAAAACTACAAACTCAAAATTGAGCACAAAATCATGAATTTTGTGAAAGTACTGTAAGTTACGCCATGTTGTAACAAATTCACATTCAAGTTCCACACAAATTGCAATGTGATGCAGCCCTTCCTGCTCACTAATCACTGTGATGACTAATGCAATGTGATGTAGGAGAGAAAAGGTATAGGTTATGCAGCAAACATTTCACTGCAAAAAACGTTCCATTCCAAGGTTCTTTATGCAGAGTTAACAATGTAATATTATTTATTGGCAAAAACGTAAAAAAGTTGAGAGCAATATTTCCATTGGATTAAACGAGATGTATTCACAAGCCTGCTCCTTTACAATGTCACAGGGCCACATCAGATTACAGGAAGTTTTGCTGCCTCGTTCTGAATCGCAGAACATGGTAATTCTTTAACCTTGAAATGTAGTCTATTTTGTGATGTAAATTGGAGGTTTTACAAGTTATTGTGTGTTCCCCTTTAGATGGCTTCTGGGAAAACTGGCCTCAACACTGTATTGGATAAGGCACTTGGAAAACAGATTCATGCGTGGACCACAGCAATGTCCCTTTACTGAGAGCCAGCAATCAACGGATGTGTCTGATCGTGAATGGTTTTCCCTGTTGTTTGTTGTATTACTCGGTGTTGCATTTTAAGCTGTGCATGAGGCAGGACCCGGAGGCTGCTGCTTCTGCTGGGATTGAGGAAGAGCTGAGCGCCATGTAAGGCAAAGACACTGCGTTCCACTTTATCAGGTGCCTGGAGTGTAAGAGCTGCAGATAATATTGAGTCACATTAATCTCAACATATTTCAAATATTATGAAAATTAAATAAATTAAATCAAATAACTTTCATTAAAAAATCAATCACACTTTACCTTGCTTTTTCAGTTGTTTTAAAGGAAAATTGATGCAGAGAATGTGTGAATACTACTTTTTGATGGTTCCAAGGCCAATGTGACCTGTTCTATTGCCTGCTAATTGTACGTTCCAGGTTGAACAATTATTTTTAGGAGGTCAAGGTGTATGAATGATAAGAACAGCTTGAAATTTATTTTCACGGTCAACACACATTTTCGCAAGGGAAAAAAACTGAAATAACCACAGTTACGCAAACACCAGTCCACCAAAAAAAAATCATTTTATTAAAACAAGGTAACATTTTTTTTATCATCATACGGATGAACTGTGCTAAATATATTTCTAAAAAGAAAAAGCAGGACGTGAGTCGTGAGCCAAGATCATGACTCTTTTACTCTTCTTCACATCAGTTTTCATCTGTGAGGAGGAGGAGGAGGGCGGCTCCTGATGTGCTGACACTTGGGGATGTGCCTCTGTGCCGGCCTGGGGGCAAAGCGCCGGCCGCAGTGAGGGCAGGGCACGTAGTCGGGGTTTGGATTCGCGGGGCGCTGGGGCAGGTTCACAACCTTCCCTCCTTGCGTGATCACCTGCTGCACCTCCCTGGCCTATTTGATGCTCCGAATGAAATCCTCGTGTTTCTGCCTCCAGTTGTTCTTTCTCAGCTGGGAACAGGAAATGAAACCAATGAAACAGCTTCCAGAAAAAGTCCAGACTAGCACTGCGTACACAGTCTGGTCGCAAACCATTCACAAGGCAAGAAAATATCAATACAGTAATAACGTAGCTTTCTGGGCCTACCTTTCATGTCATTGGGTAGAGAGTACAATTTAGTTATGGTTTTGTTTCCCATGAGTGCTATTTGCTTGATATCTCATGTAGATTTTTACAACAGAATTCAGAAGTCACTAA
The DNA here is from genome assembly GCF_040954835.1 of Lepisosteus oculatus. NCBI lineage: Eukaryota > Metazoa > Chordata > Actinopteri > Semionotiformes > Lepisosteidae > Lepisosteus > Lepisosteus oculatus. The sequence goes on along the minus strand of NW_027167956.1, from coordinate 921,461 downwards.
GACCCATTTATTCTGTCTGGCAAATGTGCCTTTGCGGCAGTTTTTCAGAAGAGTACTTCATAAAACACTTATTTATTGTTTACATTGATTTATAAGCTGAGTCTGACTCTAGGAGAAAACAAGGGAAGCTTGGAAAGAGTTTAAGGATAGCCCTTACCACAATTGGCGGTCTAACCTTCTTCTTATGGATGTATGTCTCCAGTTCTGTTCCCTTGGCCCTGTGCTTGAAAGAGTCAAAAACCTCCCTCTTTGAATTCTGAAGCTTCTTGCAGATCTTGCTGTGTTTCTCCAGCCTCTCTACAGCAAACTTCCTGTGACACAGTTCACAGGGCACCAGCTGAGGGTTTCCACTCTGGCTATTCTCATATGGAAATTGATCAGCGGTAGGGCACATCAGACTTGTAGGGGACTGGTGTAACAGAAGAGATAAGGTTCTTGATCCCGAGATGAAGTAAAACAAATGAGTTTATTGCATGCAAAGAACAATAAAGCCGAAGTCTTGTTTCCCGCAAGAAACAACAAAACCGAAGTATTGTTCGCCGTACTGTTACAAACTTTTGGGTTATATAGTGTTTTCTTCTCCGTTTCTGACGTCACTCGGTCTGATGGTAAAGAGGGGGGTTCATGGTATTTGGCCAGTTTACGATGTTCTGGGCAAATGGTCAGTTTAACATTACACCCAGGGGGGTTCCTAGCTTGCATCTGCAGTCCTTATCAGTTAATCCCCTTTCCTGCCATAAACCCCAGCTTGTGACTTAGAAGTCTAAACCCCCTACAGAAAGGATTAAATTCAAACCCCCGTCTTCACATCATTCTTCAATGTCAAGTGGCAAATGTTGACTGGTGATGTTATGTGAATCTTAGGAAATGGTCATTTTTCAATCGAGTCTATGTTTCTCAGAATTTGAGACAGAGAGGTCAATCTCTGCAATCCGAGCTGAGGGCATTTCTTGGAATGGAAAGGTAAGAGCAACTTTGGTAAGAGTTCTTTGATATTCTCTTAAGACCCCTCGCCAGATTTTACGATGAAAAATGGAAATAATAATAACAAACATTATTTGATATAGTGCCTTGAAAGGTGGCTTCTTTACAGAATGACAAAACCAACTACAATAAATAATACACAAGATATGCATGATGACAATACACAGTTAGAGGAGATAGTAGATGGTTATTGTCAGTGTACTCTGAAGGTAGTTTTCCAATTTTTTGGAACGGGGTAAAAGAGGCCACCTCTACTAGAATCTTTGTCCTAACCAAAAATGTAACAAAGTATAATAATAATATTAAAAAGAATAATAATAAACTTTATTTATAGAGCACCTTTCATACAAATAGTGCTTTGGTGCTTTAAAAACCAAGCGTAAAAATACAATATTAAAATTGAGAGATATACTTTCAGTTGTAAAGGAAAATACAGCAATACAGTAAAGCAACATACATGTCAATTAAAGAAATAAAAATTAGGAAAGCCGTAATAAAATAAGAACAATTAAAGAGAACTAAAAAAAGAAACAGAAATAGAAAGAACAAAGAACCACTTTAACTAAAAGCAACATTTTCAAATGTTTTTTAAAACAATGTACCGAGCTTGACTGCCTAATAAAAAGTGGAAGTGAGTTTCATAATTTAGAAGCATAAAAACAAAAAGCAGCCTCTCCACTCTTTCTGCATTTCACATGTGGTATTTGCAGTAGGCCAGTATGTGCAGATCTCAGGTCACGTATAGGAACATATGAAGACAGACATTCAGTAAGGTACAGACGTGCTAGGTCGCTTAAAGCTTTAAAAACAAGTAAAAGAACTTTCAAATTTATCCTAGATAATACAGGTGACCAGTGAAGTTTTTTCAAAACAGGAATGATATTCTCTTTCTTGTATTTGTTAGGATCTGTGCTACTGCATTTCGAACAAGTAGTAAGGGATTTATTGTTTTCTTGGGAAGCTCACAAAACAGAGCAATAAAATCATATCCACATCAATGTGAGCAATGGAGAAGTCAAATTAACGTGTCTAAATATCATCTAGTTCTATCCCAGGGAAGAGGGCTGTTGCCTACACAGACGACAAGACACAAAACGCTCAACTGTGTAAAACACGCATAAGGACATCAGTCAGGAGGAACAGGGTAAAGTGTTTTTACTTCTTCACCATGGTCATTTAGTTTCACTCCAAGCACTGTCATATGAAATAACTGTGGAAACGACCTCCCCAACATTTTGGGTTCTTGCATTTTGCTTCAATGAATTTTAACCTTTTCTTTTAGACATTAAGAGGAAGGACACATTCACCCTTGGTAGAGATTCAGTTGTTCTATGAGATGTCAAGGTGAGAATTAACCACTTCAGGCATAAGTCAATCCACATGACTGAAAAAGGGGCAATGAACAGGATATGGGGATTTTGCTAGTTATAAAGTACAATAATCATCATTAAATGATCTAAGACTACTGAAGTATAAGCTGTGTCCCTAACTGATTAATTAGCAAATTCATCTTTGTAGAATGCAGCTACTATCTATTCAGTGCCATTTCCTTAAAACAACTGTATTCCCACATTCTGAATATGGAGTGAGATCATGTAGAGAATGTTGGACTTGTAATAACTAATTGAAGGATAATAATAATCAACGAAAGTGCTTAAACGTATCAACAAATGCCTTATAAGTACTTGACACGTACTTTGCTTTCAAAAGTGAAACATAATTAATGCTTACGGAAGATTTCTCTTGACTTCTCAGGAGTATACTAACTCCAAGGACAAGTAACATCACAAACCATTATTTAAATGCTGATGTTGGAGCTGCAATACTACTACCAAGACAAAAAATGATACAGGTAACACTACTTTCAGATTTCTAAGAATTGCTAAAATAGTATGTTTACAGAGCATTCAGAGTCTCATAGAGAAAATAAGTTGAGAATATGACAAGTTCCTACCATCTCAAACACTGCCAATCTAGAACAAAAAGAAAGTACTTGAACGCCTACAGTAATGGAACACAAACCAGAACATATCAGTGCATGACAATGAAATGTAGTCACAAAATGATTCAACCCTTTCAAGTCCCAAAAAGGACCAAGGAACTTACCGGAGGCGATACCTGGATTTCAAACAGAGTACAATGTAGCCACTGTAGGGGAGAAGATCACAGAGAGCTCTTCTCAGATTGCTCAGAGTCAGCCCCAGCACCCTGTCCTGACTGAAGCAGACAAAGTGGTCAAACAGGTAGGTAGAAATGAGTAAGGAACAGAGAGTATGGTTATTCTTGCATTGTTTGTTCGTCTGTCAAAGAAAAGAGTGCTTCTGACTTTTGTCAATGTTCATCTTTATTTTAGGAGAAGAACAAACGGTGGTATCACACTTTGCTCAAGTGTATGATGCCATGTGTGTACAGTAGACATCACCAAAGGAACAGGAGACACCTGAGTAGAGAACAAGAATATGAAAAGACTGATGAAAAAAAGCACCAGGAGAAATCCATTGAATATGCACAATCTCGTACAGTATTTCAATAAAAAGTTTCAGTGTTGTTTTTAGTGTCGTCGTATTGCATACATTTAAAACAATTTGTCTTGTTTAATGAACAATTTCATTTACTTTCGTAAAAAGTGTTGTTTACTGTAGTCCTAGCATGGATGCAATTGTTAGAAAAAACGGGAATGAAAAACTGAATGTTTCATACAATATGGGTTTGTGTTAACCCACACACCTAAGTGAAATGTTTGATTACGTTTACAAGACATAACACATAGTTCAGTTGAGTGTGAAAGGGAACAACAGAGAAAGTCACAAACAAAACATTTGTGAAGGACTTGATGAATGTTTTTTCTTTAGAAATTACAAAAAATAAAGAATTTTTCAACAAGATGTCTTTCTATAGCGAGTTTCATTTGAGATAGTCTTTTCTTAGAAGTGCAAGAGTGGTATTCCCTACAATTTATTCCCCAATTTGATCATTCTCAGAAATTAGGAGACGGAAACCACACCTACTGTAATATTAGACCTTGTAACAAGGCAACTAGGTTTCAATGGCTTAAAAGGTGCAGAAAGAGGCTCATGTATAATGACCTCCAGTGTCCCACAGGTTTCCCAAATCATTTCTTAGAGTATGGAAAAAGAGGAAATAAAGTGTCTATAGAAAGCGTATACCCCCTTGAACTTTGTTCAGTTTGTTGCGCCAGTGCCAGAGTTTCATGCAATTAAATGAGGACCTCTTTCTCACACCACATATGTTATACTTTCAATGGGAAAAAAGGAAATATTACAATTGTATACATTTTCACCCACATGTTAATATTTGGTAGAAGCCCTTTTCACAGCAATTTCAGCTGTGAGTCTGTTGGTAATGGGCACCACCACCTCTGCACCAACAAGATTTGATAATATTTGAGAATTTCAGAAGTCTGTCTGGTTTAGCTGAAGAATCAGCTAAGGTAAGTTTCAGGAAGAGCATCTGATTTCTTTCAATAAAGCAGAACAGAGAAAAAACACACAATACAAAATCATGAGAATTTGTATCCATATGACACTTTGACTCGAATACTTTTATCAGACCTACACAGAGTATATACTGTACACACTTTTTCAGCCCAGGTTTATACATTTGGAACTGCCATTTGTAGGTGTTTTTGTGTCTTAGCTCAACACTGTGAAACCTGTAGTTACAAACATGGAGGATGAAGACATGAAGACATATATTGTACCTCTGACCGGCCTACCTTCCAAGAGGTGAAAGATGAAACTTTTCCTTTATCGTCAACTCAGTGAATGTCTTTAAACTTTCGAAAACTGTAACAAAGAATAAGTTAAAAAACTTATTTTCATTGGACCCACAGAAAAGTCAAAGTTGTCCATAGAAATGCCCGTCTAAATCAGAAATCTACAGCACAAAGGCAGTGGCCTTTCGGGACATAAAAATGAAATCAGACTTTACTCGGACGAATTGCCCTTGGTCACGGACATCTTGCTATCACTCACTACAAAGATGTTTTCTCTCGTGCCATGGCTTGCCTGACTTGCTTCTTCTGCTGGATGGCTTCTGGTCGCTGGTCAGGATCGACAGCCAGCATGTCCTGGAGCAGTGTCCTTAGCTCAGTGCTTATGGCTCTATTTACTTTCAGGGGGATGTGGAACTGCAGCCAGGGGTTCTCATCCAGGGCCTCTCCAACAGGCCCTGACAGACATATGCTCCTGTATCGGAAACACACTTTAGTTCAATTCTAAAATATTTCTCATAGGACTGAAGGAACCTTTGCCTGTTAAGAGTTAACAATTAGGTCCTCAAGAACTGTTTTACGGTTTTCTACACTCCTGGCTGGCCAAGGTCTCTTTAAGGTCTCTTAAGTGGAGGTGTAACTCATGTATCCTACATGTGATTTAGCAACATGAAAGGGAATAGCTTCTTATCGGATTATGGTCTTGGTTAACTGCCTAAGGCTGACCTAAGTGCCTAACTTTCTGACTTTCTTTATACCTTATATGTTAAGAAGCTTCTTCTGACCAATCAGAAATGTATGCTTTATGTATGAACATTTTGCTCATCAAAGTGAGTGAGAGACAAGGTTAACAGAAATTAGCCACGGCAGTAAATGACAGCATATTTTTGGGTTCTTAAATGGTCTCTACCTGGCACACCTGCAGTGCAAACTGACACACACTGTTTAGAGAAACAGCTACTCTATTACTAATATTAATGAAACATTTCTTATTCTATGGAACAAAAACAAACAGTAAAACTAAAACACAGATCTCTTAGCTTCCTATTTCATGAACCAGATGACTGAATGACCAAGCCTAACTAGTAGCCAGAACCCCAGTTAACCCTCCGTAACACAAAGTTTAACCACACGACAGGAACTCTTTCAAACTGAGTGAAAATCATAAATGGATCCATAACTTTACATCAATTTACTATGTTGTGCCAATACCTGCATTTACATTTAGAACGAATGATGTCATAGAACCAGCATCACACCAGTTCCAGGTGTCTCCAAGGAGACAACAGAACTTCAGTTGTGTTTGCTAAAATACACACATACTGTAACACTTAGTTAACATGTCTGGTTTAGTTGAAGAATCGGCTAAGGTAAGTTTCAGGGTTTAATGGTGGGATGGCACCTGTGCTTTTTTCCCCCAACCGCTAGAATATGATTCGCACCAAACCCAAAAGAAATACTGCACAGTTCAGGAACTTCATCAACCTAGCAACTGTAAAATAAGCTTACAAACAACTGAATTGAAATGCCAAAAAGTTCAGAGAAAGGCACAAACTATGTTTACTTGGGGTTTACAAAATTAAAGCTAACTAAAACTGTAATGATAAACAATCATGCTGCCAATGGACAGAGAAATATCATGTTTTTTGAATAATGTATTATTTGTTACATAGGAACCCAGTATAAGGGAATCCCTTGCGATCCTGTCTGCAGAGATAAAGGTAAGTATTGTTTTCTCTTTAGCTCTGTCACTCCAAGAAATATAATGAACATAAATATATTTGCCAATCTTTTCATAGTAATCCAAACAACTCTGCGTGTATCTGACATTTGTAATATTTATCTACCGCAGTATAACTCTTCTGGCAAGGCGATTGGTATTGTACCTTGAAAGAAAACTGATTGGAAATGTCATGTACTCTATGGTTTCTATTGATGTCAAGTGGCAAATGTTGACTGGTGATGTTATGTGAATCTTAGGAAATGGTCATTTTTCAATCGAGTCTATGTTTCTCAGAATTTTAGACAGAGAGGTCAATCTCTGCAATCCGAGCTGAGGGCATTTCTTGGAATGGAAAGGTAAGAGCAACGTGTTCTTTGTTATTCTCTTAAGACTCTTCGCCAGATTTTACGATGAAAAATGTAAATAATAATAACAAACATTATTTTATATAGTGCCTTGAAAGGTGGCTTTTTTACAGAATGACAAAACCAACTACAATAAATAATACACAAGATATGCATGATGACAATACACAGTTAGAGGAGACAGTAGATGGTCATTGTCAGTGTATTCTGAAGGTAGTTTTCCAATTTTTTGGAACGGGGTAAAAGAGGCCACCTCTACTAGAGTCTTTGTCCTAACCAAAAATGTAACAAAGTATAATAATAATATTAAAAATAATAATGATAAACTTTATCCATAGAGCACCTTTCATACAAATAGTGCTTTGGTGCTTTAAAAACCAAGCGTAAAAATAAAATATTAAAATTGAGAGATATACTTTCAGTTGTAAAGGAAAATACAGCAATACAGTAAAGCAACATACATGTCAATTAAATAAATAAAAATTAGGAAAGTCGTAATAAAATAAGAACAATTAAAGAGAACTAAAAAAAGAAACATAAACAGAAAGAACAAAGACCCACTTTAACTAAAAGCAACATTTTCAAATGTTTTTTAAAACAATGTACCGAGCTTGACTGCCTAATAAAAAGTGGAAGTGAGTTTCATAATTTGGAAGCATAAAAACAAAAAGCAGCCTCTCCACTCTTTCTGCATTTCACATGTGGTATTTGCAGTAGGCCAGTATGTGCAGATCTCAGGTCACGTATAGGAACATATGAAGACAGACATTCAGTAAGGTACAGACGTGCTAGGTCGCTTAAAGCTTTAAAAACAAGTAAAAGAACTTTCAAATTTATCCTAGATAATACAGGTGACCAGTGAAGTTTTTTCAAAACAGGAATGATATTCTCTTTCTTGTATTTGTTAGGATCTGTGCTACTGCATTTCGAACAAGTAGTAAGGGATTTATTGTTTTCTTGGGAAGCCCACAAAACAGAGCATTATAATCATATCCACATCAATGTGAGCAATGGAGAAGTCAAATTAACGTGTCTAAATATCATCTAGTTCTATCCCAGGGAAGAGGGCTGTTGCCTACACAGACGACAAGACACAAAACGCTCAACTGTGCAAAACACGCATAAGGACATCAGTCAGGAGGAACAAGGTAAAGTGTTTTTTCTTCTCCACCATGGTCATGTAGTTTCACTCCAAGCACTGTCATATGAAATAACTGTGGAAACGACCTCCCCAACATTTTGGGTTGTTGCATTTTGCTTCAATGAATTTTAACCTTTTCTTTTAGACATTAAGAGGAAGGACACATTCACCCTTGGTAGAGATTCAGTTGTTCTATGAGATGTCAAGGTGAGAATTAACCACTTCAGGGATAAGTCAATCCACATAATTGAAAAAGGGGCAATGAACAGGATATGGGGATTTTGCTAGTTATAAAGTACAATAATCATCATTACATGATCTAAGACTACTGAAGTATAAGCTGTGTCCCTCACTGATTAATTAGCAAATTCATCTTTGTAGAGTGCAGCTACTATCTATTCAGTGGCATTTCCTTAAAACAATTGTATTCCCACATTCTGAATATGGAGTGAGATCATGTAGAGAATGTTGGACTTGTAATAACTAATTGAAGGATAATAATAATCAACGAAAGTGCTTAAAAGTATCAACAAATGCCTTCAAAGTACATGACACGTACTTTGCTTTCAAAAGTGAAACATAATTAATGCTTACGTAAGATTTCTCTTGACTTCTCAGGAGTATACTGACTCCAAGGACAAGTAACATCAAAAACCATTATTTAAGTGCTGATGTTGGAGCTGCAATACTACTACCAAGACAAAAAATGATACAGGTAACACTGCTTTCAGACTTCTAAGAATTGCTAAAATAGTATGTTTACAGAGCATTCAGAGTTGAGAATATGACAAGTTCCTACCATCTCAAACACTGCCAATCTAGAACAAAAAGAAAGTACTAGAACGCCTGCAGTAATCGAACACAAACCAGAACATATCAGTGCATGACAAGGAAATGTAGTCACAAAATGATTCTACCCTTTCAAGTCCCAAAAAGGACCGAGGAACTTACCGGAGGCGATACCTGGATTTCAAACAGAGTACAATGTAGCCACTGTAGGGGAGAAGATCACAGAGAACTCTTCTCAGATTGCTCAGAGTCAGCCCCAGCACCGTCCTGACTGAAGCAGACAAAGTGGTCAAACAGGTAGGTAGAAATGAGTAAGGAACAGAGAGTATGGTTATTCTTGCATTGTTTGTCAAAGAAAAGTGTGCTTCTGACTTTTGTCAATGTTCATCTTTATTTTAGGAGAAGAACAAACGGTGGTATCACACTTTGCTCAAGTGTATGATACCATGTGTGTACAGCAGACATCACCAAAGGAACAGGAGACACCTGAGTAGAGAACAAGAATATGAAAAGACTGATGAAAAAAAGCACCAGGAGAAATCCATTGAATATGCACAATCTCGTACAGTATTTCAATGAAAAGTTTCAGTGTTGTTTTTAGTGTCGTCGTATTGCATACATTTAAAACAATGTGTCTTGTTTAATGAACAATTTCATTTACTTTAGTAAAAAGTGTTGTTTACTGTAGTCCTAGCATGGATGCAATTGTTAGAAAAAACTTGAATGAAAAACTGAATGTTTCATACAATATGGGTTTGTGTTAACCCACACACCTAAGTGAAATGTTTGATTACGTTTACAAGACATAACACATAGTTCAGTTGAGTGTGAAAGGGAACAACAGAGAAAGTCACAAACAAAACATTTGTGAAGGACTTGATGAATGTTTTTTCTTTAGAAATGACAAAAAATAAAGAATTTTTCAACAAGATGTCTATCTATAGCGAGTTTCATTTAAGATAGTCTTTTCTTAGAAGTGCAAGAGTGGTATTCCCTACAACTTATTCCCCAATTTGATCATTCTCAGAAATTAGGAGACAGAAACCACACCTACTGTAATATTAGACCTTGTAACAAGGCAACTAGGTTTCAATGGCTTAAAAGGTGCAGAAAGAGGCTCATGTATAATGACCTCCAGTGTCCCACAGGTTTCCCAAATCATTTCTTAGAGTATGGAAAAAGAGGAAATAAAGTGTCTACAGAAAGCGTATACCCCCTTGAACTTTGTTCAGTTTGTTGCGCCAGTGCCAGAGTTTCATGCAATTAAATGAGGACCTCTTTCTCACACCACATATGTTATACTTTCAATGGGAAAAAAGGAAATATTACAATTGTTTACATGTTCACCCACATGTTAATATTTGGTAGAAGCCCTTTTCACAGCAATTTCAGCTGTGAGTCTGTTGGTAATGGGCTCCACCACCTCTGCACCAACAAGATTTGATAATATTTGAGAATTTCAGAAGTCTGTCTGGTTTAGCTGAAGAATCAGCTAAGGTAAGTTTCAGGAAGAGCATCTGATTTCTTTCAATAAAGCAGAACAGAGAAAAAACACACAATACAAAATCATGAGAATTTGTATCCATATGACACTTTGACTCGAATACTTTTATCAGACCTACACAGAGTATATACTGTACACACTTTTTCAGCCCAGGTTTATACATTTGATACATTTGGAACTGCCACTTGTAGGTGTTTTTGTGTCTTAGCTCAACACTGTGAAACCTGTAGTTACAAACATGGAGGATGAAGACATGAAGACATATATTGTACCTCTGACCGGCCTACCTTCCAAGAGGTGAAAGATGAAACTTTTCCTTTATCGTCAACTCAGTGAATGTCTTTAAACTTTCGAAAACTGTAACAAAGAATAAATTAAACTTATTTTCATTGGACCCACAGAAAAGTCAAAGTTGTCCATAGAAATGCCCGTCTAAATCAGAAATCTACAGCACAAAGGCAGTGGCCTTTCGGGACATAAAAATGAAATCAGACTTTACTCGGACGAATTGCCCTTGGTCACGGACATCTTGCTATCACTCACTACAAAGATGTTTTCTCTCGTGCCATGGCTTGCCTGACTTGCTTCTTCTGCTGGATGGCTTCTGGTCGCTGGTCAGGATCGACAGCCAGCATGTCCTGGAGCAGTGTCCTTAGCTCAGTGCTTATGGCTCTATTTACTTTCAGGGGCATGTGGAACTGCAGCCAGGGGTTCTCATCCAGGGCCTCTCCAACAGGCCCTGACAGACATATGCTCCTGTATCGGAAACACACTTTAGTTCAATTCTAAAATATTTCTCATAGGACTGAAGGAACCTTTGCCTGTTAAGAGTTAACAATTAGGTCCTCAAGAACTGTTTTACGGTTTTCTACACTCCTGGCTGGCCAAGGTCTCTTTAAGGTCTCTTAAGTGGAGGTGTAACTCATGTATCCTACATGTGATTTAGCAACATGAAAGGGAATAGCTTCTTATCGGATTATGGTCTTGGTTAACTGCCTAAGGCTGACCTAAGTGCCTAACTTTCTGACTTTCTTTATACCTTATATGTTAAGAAGCTTCTTCTGACCAATCAGAAATGTATGCTTTATGTATGAACATTTTGCTCATCAAAGTGAGTGAGAGACAAGGTTAACAGAAATGAGCCACGGCAGTAAATGACAGCATATTTTTGGGTTCTTAAATGGTCTCTACCTGGCACACCTGCAGTGCAAACTGACACACACTGTTTAGAGAAACAGCTACTCTATTACTAATATTAATGAAACATTTCTTATTCTATGGAACAAAAACAAACAGTAAAACTAAAACACTGATCTCTTAGCTTCCTATTTCATGAACCAGATGACTGAATGACCAAGCCTAACTAGTAGCCAGAAGCCCAGTTAACCCTCCGTAACACAAAGTTTAACCACACGACAGGAACTCTTTTAAACTGAGTGACAATCATAAATGGATCCATAACTTTACATCAATTTACTATGTTGTGCCAATACCTGCATTTACATTTAGAACGAATGATGTCATAGAACCAGCATCACACCAGTTCCAGGTGTCTCCAAGGAGACAACAGAACTTCAGTTGTGTTTGCTAAAATACACACTTTGAAACATACTGTAACACTTAGTTAACATGTCTGGTTTAGTTGAAGAATCGGCTAGGGTAAGTTTCAGGGTTTAATGGTGGGATGGCACCTGTGCTTTTTTCCCCCAACCGCTAGAATATGATTCGCACCAAACCCAAAAGAAATACTGCACAGTTCAGGAACTTCATCAACCTAGCAACTGTAAAATAAGCTTACAAACAACTGAATTGAAATGCCAAAAAGTTCAGAGAAAGGCACAAACTATGTTTACTTGGGGTTTACAAAATTAAAGCTAACTAAAACTGTAATGATAAACAATCATGCTGCCAATGGACAGAGAAATATCATGTTTTTTGAATAATGTATTATTTGTTACATAGGAACCCAGTATAAGGGAATCCCTTGCGATCCTGTCTGCAGAGATAAAGGTAAGTATTGTTTTCTCTTTAGCTCTGTCACTCCAAGAAATATAATGAACATAAATATATTTGCCAATCTTTTCATAGTAATCCAAACAACTCTGCGTGTATCTGACATTTGTAATATTTATCTACCGCAGTATAACTCTTCTGGCAAGGCGATTGGTATTGTACCTTGAAAGAAAACTGATTGGAAATGTCATGTACTCTATGGTTTCTATTGATGTCAAGTGGCAAATGTTGACTGGTGATGTTATGTGAATCTTAGGAAATGGTCATTTTTTAATCGAGTCTATGTTTCTCAGAATTTGAGACAGAGAGGTCAATCTCTGCAATCCGAGCTGAGGGCATTTCTTGGAATGGAAAGGTAAGAGCAACGTGTTCTTTGTTATTCTCTTAAGACTCTTCGCCAGATTTTACGATGAAAAATGTAAATAATAATAACAAACATTATTTTATATAGTGCCTTGAAAGGTGGCTTTTTTACAGAATGACAAAACCAACTACAATAAATAATACACAAGATATGCATGATGACAATACACAGTTAGAGGAGACAGTAGATGGTCATTGTCAGTGTATTCTGAAGGTAGTTTTCCAATTTTTTGGAACGGGGTAAAAGAGGCCACCTCTACTAGAATCTTTGTCCTAACCAAAAATGTAACAAAGTATAATAATAATATTAAAAATAATAATGATAAACTTTATCCATAGAGCACCTTTCATACAAATAGTGCTTTGGTGCTTTAAAAACCAAGCGTAAAAATAAAATATTAAAATTGAGAGATATACTTTCAGTTGTAAAGGAAAATACAGCAATACAGTAAAGCAACATACATGTCAATTAAATAAATAAAAATTAGGAAAGTCGTAATAAAATAAGAACAATTAAAGAGAACTAAAAAAAGAAACATAAACAGAAAGAACAAAGACCCACTTTAACTAAAAGCAACATTTTCAAATGTTTTTTAAAACAATGTACCGAGCTTGACTGCCTAATAAAAAGTGGAAGTGAGTTTCATAATTTGGAAGCATAAAAACAAAAAGCAGCCTCTCCACTCTTTCTGCATTTCACATGTGGTATTTGCAGTAGGCCAGTATGTGCAGATCTCAGGTCACGTATAGGAACATATGAAGACAGACATTCAGTAAGGTACAGACGTGCTAGGTCGCTTAAAGCTTTAAAAACAAGTAAAAGAACTTTCAAATTTATCCTAGATAATACAGGTGACCAGTGAAGTTTTTTCAAAACAGGAATGATATTCTCTTTCTTGTATTTGTTAGGATCTGTGCTACTGCATTTCGAACAAGTAGTAAGGGATTTATTGTTTTCTTGGGAAGCCCACAAAACAGAGCATTATAATCATATCCACATCAATGTGAGCAACGGAGAAGTCAAATTAACGTGTCTAAATATCATCTAGTTCTATCCCAGGGAAGAGGGCTGTTGCCTACACAGACGACAAGACACAAAACGCTCAACTGTGCAAAACACGCATAAGGACATCAGTCAGGAGGAACAAGGTAAAGTGTTTTTTCTTCTCCACCATGGTCATGTAGTTTCACTCCAAGCACTGTCATATGAAATAACTGTGGAAACGACCTCCCCAACATTTTGGGTTGTTGCATTTTGCTTCAATGAATTTTAACCTTTTCTTTTAGACATTAAGAGGAAGGACACATTCACCCTTGGTAGAGATTCAGTTGTTCTATGAGATGTCAAGGTGAGAATTAACCACTTCAGGGATAAGTCAATCCACATAATTGAAAAAGGGGCAATGAACAGGATATGGGGATTTTGCTAGTTATAAAGTACAATAATCATCATTACATGATCTAAGACTACTGAAGTATAAGCTGTGTCCCTCACTGATTAATTAGCAAATTCATCTTTGTAGAGTGCAGCTACTATCTATTCAGTGGCATTTCCTTAAAACAATTGTATTCCCACATTCTGAATATGGAGTGAGATCATGTAGAGAATGTTGGACTTGTAATAACTAATTGAAGGATAATAATAATCAACGAAAGTGCTTAAAAGTATCAACAAATGCCTTCAAAGTACTTGACACGTACTTTGCTTTCAAAAGTGAAACATAATTAATGCTTACGTAAGATTTCTCTTGACTTCTCAGGAGTATACTGACTCCAAGGACAAGTAACATCACAAACCATTATTTAAGTGCTGATGTTGGAGCTGCAATACTACTACCAAGACAAAAAATGATACAGGTAACACTGCTTTCAGATTTCTAAGAATTGCTAAAATAGTATGTTTACAGAGCATTCAGAGTTGAGAATATGACAAGTTCCTACCATCTCAAACACTGCCAATCTAGAACAAAAAGAAAGTACTTGAACGCCTGCAGTAATCGAACACAAACCAGAACATATCAGTGCATGACAAGGAAATGTAGTCACAAAATGATTCTACCCTTTCAAGTCCCAAAAAGGACCGAGGAACTTACCGGAGGCGATACCTGGATTTCAAACAGAGTACAATGTAGCCACTGTAGGGGAGAAGATCACAGAGAGCTCTTCTCAGATTGCTCAGAGTCAGCCCCAGCACCCTGTCCTGACTGAAGCAGACAAAGTGGTCAAACAGGTAGGTAGAAATGAGTAAGGAACAGAGAGTATGGTTATTCTTGCATTGTTTTGTTCGTCTGTCAAAGAAAAGTGTGCTTCTGACTTTTGTCAATGTTCATCTTTATTTTAGGAGAAGAACAAACGGTGGTATCACACTTTGCTCAAGTGTATGATACCATGTGTGTACAGCAGACATCACCAAAGGAACAGGAGACACCTGAGTAGAGAACAAGAATATGAAAAGACTGATGAAAAAAAGCACCAGGAGAAATCCATTGAATATGCACAATCTCGTACAGTATTTCAATGAAAAGTTTCAGTGTTGTTTTTAGTGTCGTCGTATTGCATACATTTAAAACAATGTGTCTTGTTTAATGAACAATTTCATTTACTTTAGTAAAAAGTGTTGTTTACTGTAGTCCTAGCATGGATGCAATTGTTAGAAAAAACTTGAATGAAAAACTGAATGTTTCATACAATATGGGTTTGTGTTAACCCACACACCTAAGTGAAATGTTTGATTACGTTTACAAGACATAACACATAGTTCAGTTGAGTGTGAAAGGGAACAACAGAGAAAGTCACAAACAAAACATTTGTGAAGGACTTGATGAATGTTTTTTCTTTAGAAATGACAAAAAATAAAGAATTTTTCAACAAGATGTCTTTCTATAGCGAGTTTCATTTGAGATAGTCTTTTCTTAGAAGTGCAAGAGTGGTATTCCCTACAACTTATTCCCCAATTTGATCATTCTCAGAAATTAGGAGACAGAAACCACACCTACTGTAATATTAGACCTTGTAACAAGGCAACTAGGTTTCAATGGCTTAAAAGGTGCAGAAAGAGGCTCATGTATGATGACCTCCAGTGTCCCACAGGTTTCCCAAATCATTTCTTAGAGTATGGAAAAAGAGGAAATAAAGTGTCTACAGAAAGCGTATACCCCCTTGAACTTTGTTCAGTTTGTTGCGCCAGTGCCAGAGTTTCATGCAATTAAATGAGGACCTCTTTCTCACACCACATATGTTATACTTTCAATGGGAAAAAAGGAAATATTACAATTGTTTACATTTTCACCCACATGTTAATATTTGGTAGAAGCCCTTTTCACAGCAATTTCAGCTGTGAGTCTGTTGGTAATGGGCTCCACCACCTCTGCACCAACAAGATTTGATAATATTTGAGAATTTCAGAAGTCTGTCTGGTTTAGCTGAAGAATCAGCTAAGGTAAGTTTCAGGAAGAGCATCTGATTTCTTTCAATAAAGCAGAACAGAGAAAAAACACACAATACAAAATCATGAGAATTTGTATCCATATGACACTTTGACTCGAATACTTTTATCAGACCTACACAGAGTATATACTGTACACACTTTTTCAGCCCAGGTTTATACATTTGGAACTGCCATTTGTAGGTGTTTTTGTGTCTTAGCTCAACACTGTGAAACCTGTAGTTACAAACATGGAGGATGAAGACATGAAGACATATATTGTACCTCTGACCGGCCTACCTTCCAAGAGGTGAAAGATGAAACTTTTCCTTTATCGTCAACTCAGTGAATGTCTTTAAACTTTCGAAAACTGTAACAAAGAATAAATTAAACTTATTTTCATTGGACCCACAGAAAAGTCAAAGTTGTCCATAGAAATGCCCGTCTAAATCAGAAATCTACAGCACAAAGGCAGTGGCCTTTCGGGACATAAAAATGAAATCAGACTTTACTCGGACGAATTGCCCTTGGTCACGGACATCTTGCTATCACTCACTACAAAGATGTTTTCTCTCGTGCCATGGCTTGCCTGACTTGCTTCTTCTGCTGGATGGCTTCTGGTCGCTGGTCAGGATCGACAGCCAGCATGTCCTGGAGCAGTGTCCTTAGCTCAGTGCTTATGGCTCTATTTACTTTCAGGGGGATGTGGAACTGCAGCCAGGGGTTCTCATCCAGGGCCTCTCCAACAGGCCCTGACAGACATATGCTCCTGTATCGGAAACACACTTTAGTTCAATTCTAAAATATTTCTCATAGGACTGAAGGAACCTTTGCCTGTTAAGAGTTAACAATTAGGTCCTCAAGAACTGTTTTACGGTTTTCTACACTCCTGGCTGGCCAAGGTCTCTTTAAGGTCTCTTAAGTGGAGGTGTAACTCATGTATCCTACATGTGATTTAGCAACATGAAAGGGAATAGCTTCTTATCGGATTATGGTCTTGGTTAACTGCCTAAGGCTGACCTAAGTGCCTAACTTTCTGACTTTCTTTATACCTTATATGTTAAGAAGCTTCTTCTGACCAATCAGAAATGTATGCTTTATGTATGAACATTTTGCTCATCAAAGTGAGTGAGAGACAAGGTTAACAGAAATTAGCCACGGCAGTAAATGACAGCATATTTTTGGGTTCTTAAATGGTCTCTACCTGGCACACCTGCAGTGCAAACTGACACACACTGTTTAGAGAAACAGCTACTCTATTACTAATATTAATGAAACATTTCTTATTCTATGGAACAAAAACAAACAGTAAAACTAAAACACAGATCTCTTAGCTTCCTATTTCATGAACCAGATGACTGAATGACCAAGCCTAACTAGTAGCCAGAAGCCCAGTTAACCCTCCGTAACACAAAGTTTAACCACACGACAGGAACTCTTTCAAACTGAGTGAAAATCATAAATGGATCCATAACTTTACATCAATTTACTATGTTGTGCCAATACCTGCATTTACATTTAGAACGAATGATGTCATAGAACCAGCATCACACCAGTTCCAGGTGTCTCCAAGGAGACAACAGAACTTCAGTTGTGTTTGCTAAAATACACACTTTGAAACATACTGTAACACTTAGTTAACATGTCTGGTTTAGTTGAAGAATCGGCTAAGGTAAGTTTCAGGGTTTAATGGTGGGATGGCACCTGTGCTTTTTTCCCCCAACCGCTAGAATATGATTCGCACCAAACCCAAAAGAAATACTGCACAGTTCAGGAACTTCATCAACCTAGCAACTGTAAAATAAGCTTACAAACAACTGAATTGAAATGCCAAAAAGTTCAGAGAAAGGCACAAACTATGTTTACTTGGGGTTTACAAAATTAAAGCTAACTAAAACTGTAATGATAAACAATCATGCTGCCAATGGACAGAGAAATATCATGTTTTTTGAATAATGTATTATTTGTTACATAGGAACCCAGTATAAGGGAATCCCTTGCGATCCTGTCTGCAGAGATAAAGGTAAGTATTGTTTTCTCTTTAGCTCTGTCACTCCAAGAAATATAATGAACATAAATATATTTGCCAATCTTTTCATAGTAATCCAAACAACTCTGCGTGTATCTGACATTTGTAATATTTATCTACCGCAGTATAACTCTTCTGGCAAGGCGATTGGTATTGTACCTTGAAAGAAAACTGATTGGAAATGTCATGTACTCTATGGTTTCTATTGATGTCAAGTGGCAAATGTTGACTGGTGATGTTATGTGAATCTTAGGAAATGGTCATTTTTCAATCGAGTCTATGTTTCTCAGAATTTGAGACAGAGAGGTAAATCTCTGCAATCCGAGCTGAGGGCATTTCTTGGAATGGAAAGGTAAGAGCAACGTGTTCTTTGATATTCTCTTAAGACTCTTCGCCAGATTTGACGATGAAAAATGTAAATAATAATAACAAACATTATTTTATATAGTGCCTTGAAAGGTGGCTTCTTTACAGAATGACAAAACCAACTACAATAAATAATACACAAGATATGCATGATGACAATACACAGTTAGAGGAGACAGTAGATGGTCATTGTCAGTGTATTCTGAAGGTAGTTTTCCAATTTTTTGGAACGGGGTAAAAGAGGCCACCTCTACTAGAATCTTTGTCCTAACCAAAAATGTAACAAAGTATAATAATAATATTAAAAATAATAATGATAAACTTTATCTATAGAGCACCTTTCATACAAATAGTGCTTTGGTGCTTTAAAAACCAAGCGTAAAAATAAAATATTAAAATTGAGAGATATACTTTCAGTTGTAAAGGAAAATACAGCAATACAGTAAAGCAACATACATGTCAATTAAATAAATAAAAATTAGGAAAGTCGTAATAAAATAAGAACAATTAAAGAGAACTAAAAAAAGAAACAGAAATAGAAAAAACAAAGAACCACTTTAACTAAAAGCAACATTTTCAAATGTTTTTTAAAACAATGTACCGAGCTTGACTGCCTAATAAAAAGTGGAAGTGAGTTTCATAATTTGGAAGCATAAAAACAAAAAGCAGCCTCTCCACTCTTTCTGCATTTCACATGTGGTATTTGCAGTAGGCCAGTATGTGCAGATCTCAGGTCACGTATAGGAACATATGAAGACAGACATTCAGTAAGGTACAGACGTGCTAGGTCGCTTAAAGCTTTAAAAACAAGTAAAAGAACTTTCAAATTTATCCTAGATAATACAGGTGACCAGTGAAGTTTTTTCAAAACAGGAATGATATTCTCTTTCTTGTATTTGTTAGGATCTGTGCTACTGCATTTCGAACAAGTAGTAAGGGATTTATTGTTTTCTTGGGAAGCCCACAAAACAGAGCATTATAATCATATCCACATCAATGTGAGCAATGGAGAAGTCAAATTAACGTGTCTAAATTTCATCTAGTTCTATCCCAGGGAAGAGGGCTGTTGCCTACACAGACGACAAGACACAAAACGCTCAACTGTGCAAAACACGCATAAGGACATCAGTCAGGAGGAACAAGGTAAAGTGTTTTTTCTTCTCCACCATGGTCATGTAGTTTCACTCCAAGCACTGTCATATGAAATAACTGTGGAAACGACCTCCCCAACATTTTGGGTTGTTGCATTTTGCTTCAATGAATTTTAACCTTTTCTTTTAGACATTAAGAGGAAGGACACATTCACCCTTGGTAGAGATTCAGTTGTTCTATGAGATGTCAAGGTGAGAATTAACCACTTCAGGGATAAGTCAATCCACATAACTGAAAAAGGGGCAATGAACAGGATATGGGGATTTTGCTAGTTATAAAGTACAATAATCATCATTACATGATCTAAGACTACTGAAGTATAAGCTGTGTCCCTGACTGATTAATTAGCAAATTCATCTTTGTAGAGTGCAGCTACTATCTATTCAGTGGCATTTCCTTAAAACAATTGTATTCCCACATTCTGAATATGGAGTGAGATCATGTAGAGAATGTTGGACTTGTAATAACTAATTGAAGGATAATAATAATCAACGAAAGTGCTTAAAAGTATCAACAAATGCCTTCAAAGTACTTGACACGTACTTTGCTTTCAAAAGTGAAACATAATTAATGCTTACGTAAGATTTCTCTTGACTTCTCAGGAGTATACTAACTCCAAGGACAAGTAACATCACAAACCATTATTTAAGTGCTGATGTTGGAGCTGCAATACTACTACCAAGACAAAAAATGATACAGGTAACACTGCTTTCAGATTTCTAAGAATTGCTAAAATAGTATGTTTACAGAGCATTCAGAGTTGAGAATATGACAAGTTCCTACCATTTCAAACACTGCCAATCTAGAACAAAAAGAAAGTACTTGAACGCCTGCAGTAATCGAACACAAACCAGAACATATCAGTGCATGACAAGGAAATGTAGTCACAAAATGATTCTACCCTTTCAAGTCCCAAAAAGGACCGAGGAACTTACCGGAGGCGATACCTGGATTTCAAACAGAGTACAATGTAGCCACTGTAGGGGAGAAGATCACAGAGAGCTCTTCTCAGATTGCTCAGAGTCAGCCCCAGCACCCTGTCCTGACTGAAGCAGACAAAGTGGTCAAACAGGTAGGTAGAAATGAGTAAGGAACAGAGAGTATGGTTATTCTTGCATTGTTTGTTCGTCTGTCAAAGAAAAGAGTGCTTCTGACTTTTGTCAATGTTCATCTTTATTTTAGGAGAAGAACAAACGGTGGTATCACACTTTGCTCAAGTGTATGATACCATGTGTGTACAGCAGACATCACCAAAGGAACAGGAGACACCTGAGTAGAGAACAAGAATATGAAAAGACTGATGAAAAAAAGCACCAGGAGAAATCCATTGAATATGCACAATCTCGTACAGTATTTCAATGAAAAGTTTCAGTGTTGTTTTTAGTGTCGTCGTATTGCATACATTTAAAACAATGTGTCTTGTTTAATGAACAATTTCATTTACTTTAGTAAAAAGTGTTGTTTACTGTAGTCCTAGCATGGATGCAATTGTTAGAAAAAACTTGAATGAAAAACTGAATGTTTCATACAATATGGGTTTGTGTTAACCCACACACCTAAGTGAAATGTTTGATTACGTTTACAAGACATAACACATAGTTCAGTTGAGTGTGAAAGGGAACAACAGAGAAAGTCACAAACAAAACATTTGTGAAGGACTTGATGAATGTTTTTTCTTTAGAAATGACAAAAAATAAAGAATTTTTCAACAAGATGTCTTTCTATAGCGAGTTTCATTTGAGATAGTCTTTTCTTAGAAGTGCAAGAGTGGTATTCCCTACAACTTATTCCCCAATTTGATCATTCTCAGAAATTAGGAGACAGAAACCACACCTACTGTAATATTAGACCTTGTAACAAGGCAACTAGGTTTCAATGGCTTAAAAGGTGCAGAAAGAGGCTCATGTATAATGACCTCCAGTGTCCCACAGGTTTCCCAAATCATTTCTTAGAGTATGGAAAAAGAGGAAATAAAGTGTCTACAGAAAGCGTATACCCCCTTGAACTTTGTTCAGTTTGTTGCGCCAGTGCCAGAGTTTCATGCAATTAAATGAGGACCTCTTTCTCACACCACATATGTTATACTTTCAATGGGAAAAAAGGAAATATTACAATTGTTTACATTTTCACCCACATGTTAATATTTGGTAGAAGCCCTTTTCACAGCAATTTCAGCTGTGAGTCTGTTGGTAATGGGCTCCACCACCTCTGCACCAACAAGATTTGATAATATTTGAGAATTTCAGAAGTCTGTCTGGTTTAGCTGAAGAATCAGCTAAGGTAAGTTTCAGGAAGAGCATCTGATTCCTTTCAATAAAGCAGAACAGAGAAAAAACACACAATACAAAATCATGAGAATTTGTATCCATATGACACTTTGACTCGAATACTTTTATCAGACCTACACAGAGTATATACTGTACACACTTTTTCAGCCCAGGTTTATACATTTGATACATTTGGAACTGCCATTTGTAGGTGTTTTTGTGTCTTAGCTCAACACTGTGAAACCTGTAGTTACAAACATGGAGGATGAAGACATGAAGACATATATTGTACCTCTGACCGGCCTACCTTCCAAGAGGTGAAAGATGAAACTTTTCCTTTATCGTCAACTCAGTGAATGTCTTTAAACTTTCGAAAACTGTAACAAAGAATAAATTAAACTTATTTTCATTGGACCCACAGAAAAGTCAAAGTTGTCCATAGAAATGCCCGTCTAAATCAGAAATCTACAGCACAAAGGCAGTGGCCTTTCGGGACATAAAAATGAAATCAGACTTTACTCGGACGAATTGCCCTTGGTCACGGACATCTTGCTATCAGTCACTACAAAGATGTTTTCTCTCGTGCCATGGCTTGCCTGACTTGCTTCTTCTGCTGGATGGCTTCTGGTCGCTGGTCAGGATCGACAGCCAGCATGTCCTGGAGCAGTGTCCTTAGCTCAGTGCTTATGGCTCTATTTACTTTCAGGGGGATGTGGAACTGCAGCCAGGGGTTCTCATCCAGGGCCTCTCCAACAGGCCCTGACAGACATATGCTCCTGTATCGGAAACACACTTTAGTTCAATTCTAAAATATTTCTCATAGGACTGAAGGAACCTTTGCCTGTTAAGAGTTAACAATTAGGTCCTCAAGAACTGTTTTACGGTTTTCTACACTCCTGGCTGGCCAAGGTCTCTTTAAGGTCTCTTAAGTGGAGGTGTAACTCATGTATCCTACATGTGATTTAGCAACATGAAAGGGAATAGCTTCTTATCGGATTATGGTCTTGGTTAACTGCCTAAGGCTGACCTAAGTGCCTAACTTTCTGACTTTCTTTATACCTTATATGTTAAGAAGCTTCTTCTGACCAATCAGAAATGTATGCTTTATGTATGAACATTTTGCTCATCAAAGTGAGTGAGAGACAAGGTTAACAGAAATTAGCCACGGCAGTAAATGACAGCATATTTTTGGGTTCTTAAATGGTCTCTACCTGGCACACCTGCAGTGCAAACTGACACACACTGTTTAGAGAAACAGCTACTCTATTACTAATATTAATGAAACATTTCTTATTCTATGGAACAAAAACAAACAGTAAAACTAAAACACAGATCTCTTAGCTTCCTATTTCATGAACCAGATGACTGAATGACCAAGCCTAACTAGTAGCCAGAAGCCCAGTTAACCCTCCGTAACACAAAGTTTAACCACACGACAGGAACTCTTTCAAACTGAGTGAAAATCATAAATGGATCCATAACTTTACATCAATTTACTATGTTGTGCCAATACCTGCATTTACATTTAGAACGAATGATGTCATAGAACCAGCATCACACCAGTTCCAGGTGTCTCCAAGGAGACAACAGAACTTCAGTTGTGTTTGCTAAAATACACACTTTGAAACATACTGTAACACTTAGTTAACATGTCTGGTTTAGTTGAAGAATCGGCTAAGGTAAGTTTCAGGGTTTAATGGTGGGATGGCACCTGTGCTTTTTTCCCCCAACCGCTAGAATATGATTCGCACCAAACCCAAAAGAAATACTGCACAGTTCAGGAACTTCATCAACCTAGCAACTGTAAAATAAGCTTACAAACAACTGAATTGAAATGCCAAAAAGTTCAGAGAAAGGCACAAACTATGTTTACTTGGGGTTTACAAAATTAAAGCTAACTAAAACTGTAATGATAAACAATCATGCTGCCAATGGACAGAGAAATATCATGTTTTTTGAATAATGTATTATTTGTTACATAGGAACCCAGTATAAGGGAATCCCTTGCGATCCTGTCTGCAGAGATAAAGGTAAGTATTGTTTTCTCTTTAGCTCTGTCACTCCAAGAAATATAATGAACATAATTATATTTGCCAATCTTTTCATAGTAATCCAAACAACTCTGCGTGTATCTGACATTTGTAATATTTATCTACCGCAGTATAACTCTTCTGGCAAGGCGATTGGTATTGTACCTTGAAAGAAAACTCATTGGAAATGTCATGTACTCTATGGTTTCTATTGATGTCAAGTGGCAAATGTTGACTGGTGATGTTATGTGAATCTTAGGAAATGGTCATTTTTCAATCGAGTCTATGTTTCTCAGAATTTGAGACAGAGAGGTCAATCTCTGCAATCCGAGCTAAGGGCATTTCTTGGAATGGAAAGGTAAGAGCAACGTGTTCTTTGTTATTCTCTTAAGACTCTTCGCCAGATTTGACGATGAAAAATGTAAATAATAATAACAAACATTATTTTATATAGTGCCTTGAAAGGTGGCTTTTTTACAGAATGACAAAACCAACTACAATAAATAATACACAAGATATGCATGATGACAATACACAGTTAGAGGAGACAGTAGATGGTCATTGTCAGTGTATTCTGAAGGTAGTTTTCCAATTTTTTGGAACGGGGTAAAAGAGGCCACCTCTACTAGAATCTTTGTCCTAACCAAAAATGTAACAAAGTATAATAATAATATTAAAAATAATAATGATAAACTTTATCTATAGAGCACCTTTCATACAAATAGTGCTTTGGTGCTTTAAAAACCAAGCGTAAAAATAAAATATTAAAATTGAGAGATATACTTTCAGTTGTAAAGGAAAATACAGCAATACAGTAAAGCAACATACATGTCAATTAAATAAATAAAAATTAGGAAAGTCGTAATAAAATAAGAACAATTAAAGATAACTAAAAAAAGAAACAGAAATAGAAAGAACAAAGAACCACTTTAACTAAAAGCAACATTTTCAAATGTTTTTTAAAACAATGTACCGAGCTTGACTGCCTAATAAAAAGTGGAAGTGAGTTTCATAATTTAGAAGCATAAAAACAAAAAGCAGCCTCTCCACTCTTTCTGCATTTCACATGTGGTATTTGCAGTAGGCCAGTATGTGCAGATCTCAGGTCATGTATACGAACATATGAAGACAGACATTCAGTAAGGTACAGACGTGCTAGGTCGCTTAAAGCTTTAAAAACAAGTAAAAGAACTTTCAAATTTATCCTAGATAATACAGGTGACCAGTGAAGTTTTTTCAAAACAGGAATGATATTCTCTTTCTTGTATTTGTTAGGATCTGTGCTACTGCATTTCGAACAAGTAGTAAGGGATTTATTGTTTTCTTGGGAAGCCCACAAAACAGAGCATTATAATCATATCCACATCAATGTGAGCAATGGAGAAGTCAAATTAACGTGTCTAAATATCATCTAGTTCTATCCCAGGGAAGAGGGCTGTTGCCTACACAGACGACGAGACACAAAACGCTCAACTGTGCAAAACACGCATAAGGACATCAGTCAGGAGGAACAAGGTAAAGTGTTTTTTCTTCTTCACCATGGTCATGTAGTTTCACTCCAAGCACTGTCATATGAAATAACTGTGGAAACGACCTCCCCAACATTTTGGGTTGTTGCATTTTGCTTCAATGAATTTTAACCTTTTCTTTTAGACATTAAGAGGAAGGACACATTCACCCTTGGTAGAGATTCAGTTGTTCTATGAGATGTCAAGGTGAGAATTAACCACTTCAGGGATAAGTCAATCCACATAATTGAAAAAGGGGCAATGAACAGGATATGGGGATTTTGCTAGTTATAAAGTACAATAATCATCATTACATGATCTAAGACTACTGAAGTATAAGCTGTGTCCCTCACTGATTAATTAGCAAATTCATCTTTGTAGAGTGCAGCTACTATCTATTCAGTGGCATTTCCATAAAACAATTGTATTCCCACATTCTGGATATGGAGTGAGATCATGTAGAGAATGTTGGACTTGTAATAACTAATTGAAGGATAATAATAATCAACGAAAGTGCTTAAAAGTATCAACAAATGCCTTCAAAGTACTTGACACGTACTTTGCTTTCAAAAGTGAAACATAATTAATGCTTACGTAAGATTTCTCTTGACTTCTCAGGAGTATACTGACTCCAAGGACAAGTAACATCACAAACCATTATTTAAGTGCTGATGTTGGAGCTGTATTACTACTACCAAGACAAAAAATGATACAGGTAACACTGCTTTCAGATTTCTAAGAATTGCTAAAATAGTATGTTTACAGAGCATTCAGAGTTGAAAATATGACAAGTTCCTACCATCTCAAACACTGCCAATCTAGAACAAAAAGAAAGTACTTGAACGCCTGCAGTAATCGAACACAAACCAGAACATATCAGTGCATGACAAGGAAATGTAGTCACAAAATGATTCTACCCTTTCAAGTCCCAAAAAGGACCGAGGAACTTACCGGAGGCGATACCTGGATTTCAAACAGAGTACAATGTAGCCACTGTAGGGGAGAAGATCACAGAGAGCTCTTCTCAGATTGCTCAGAGTCAGCCCCAGCACCCTGTCCTGACTGAAGCAGACAAAGTGGTCAAACAGGTAGGTAGAAATGAGTAAGGAACAGAGAGTATGGTTATTCTTGCATTGTTTTGTTCGTCTGTCAAAGAAAAGTGTGCTTCTGACTTTTGTCAATGTTCATCTTTATTTTAGGAGAAGAACAAACGGTGGTATCACACTTTGCTCAAGTGTATGATACCATGTGTGTACAGCAGACATCACCAAAGGAACAGGAGACACCTGAGTAGAGCACAAGAATATGAAAAGACTGATGAAAAAAAGCACCAGGAGAAATCCATTGAATATGCACAATCTCGTACAGTATTTCAATGAAAAGTTTCAGTGTTGTTTTTAGTGTCGTCGTATTGCATACATTTAAAACAATGTGTCTTGTTTAATGAACAATTTCATTTACTTTAGTAAAAAGTGTTGTTTACTGTAGTCCTAGCATGGATGCAATTGTTAGAAAAAACTTGAATGAAAAACTGAATGTTTCATACAATATGGGTTTGTGTTAACCCACACACCTAAGTGAAATGTTTGATTACGTTTACAAGACATAACACATAGTTCAGTTGAGTGTGAAAGGGAACAACAGAGAAAGTCACAAACAAAACATTTGTGAAGGACTTGATGAATGTTTTTTCTTTAGAAATGACAAAAAATAAAGAATTTTTCAACAAGATGTCTTTCTATAGCGAGTTTCATTTGAGATAGTCTTTTCTTAGAAGTGCAAGAGTGGTATTCCCTACAACTTATTCCCCAATTTGATCATTCTCAGAAATTAGGAGACAGAAACCACACCTACTGTAATATTAGACCTTGTAACAAGGCAACTAGGTTTCAATGGCTTAAAAGGTGCAGAAAGAGGCTCATGTATAATGACCTCCAGTGTCCCACAGGTTTCCCAAATCATTTCTTAGAGTATGGAAAAAGAGGAAATAAAGTGTCTACAGAAAGCGTATACCCCCTTGAACTTTGTTCAGTTTGTTGCGCCAGTGCCAGAGTTTCATGCAATTAAATGAGGACCTCTTTCTCACACCACATATGTTATACTTTCAATGGGAAAAAAGGAAATATTACAATTGTTTAGATTTTCACCCACATGTTAATATTTGGTAGAAGCCCTTTTCACAGCAATTTCAGCTGTGAGTCTGTTGGTAATGGGCTCCACCACCTCTGCACCAACAAGATTTGATAATATTTGAGAATTTCAGAAGTCTGTCTGGTTTAGCTGAAGAATCAGCTAAGGTAAGTTTCAGGAAGAGCATCTGATTTCTTTCAATAAAGCAGAACAGAGAAAAAACACACAATACAAAATCATGAGAATTTGTATCCATATGACACTTTGACTCGAATACTTTTATCAGACCTACACAGAGTATATACTGTACACACTTTTTCAGCCCAGGTTTATACATTTGGAACTGCCATTTGTAGGTGTTTTTGTGTCTTAGCTCAACACTGTGAAACCTGTAGTTACAAACATGGAGGATGAAGACATGAAGACATATATTGTACCTCTGACCGGCCTACCTTCCAAGAGGTGAAAGATGAAACTTTTCCTTTATCGTCAACTCAGTGAATGTCTTTAAACTTTCGAAAACTGTAACAAAGAATAAGTTAAAAAACTTATTTTCATTGGACCCACAGAAAAGTCAAAGTTGTCCATAGAAATGCCCGTCTAAATCAGAAATCTACAGCACAAAGGCAGTGGCCTTTCGGGACATAAAAATGAAATCAGACTTTACTCGGACGAATTGCCCTTGGTCACGGACATCTTGCTATCACTCACTACAAAGATGTTTTCTCTCGTGCCATGGCTTGCCTGACTTGCTTCTTCTGCTGGATGGCTTCTGGTCGCTGGTCAGGATCGACAGCCAGCATGTCCTGGAGCAGTGTCTTTAGCTCAGTGCTTATGGCTCTATTTACTTTCAGGGGGATGTGGAACTGCAGCCAGGGGTTCTCATCCAGGGCCTCTCCAACAGGCCCTGACAGACATATGCTCCTGTATCGGAAAAACACACTTTAGTTCAATTCTAAAATATTTCTCATAGGACTGAAGGAACCTTTGCCTGTTAAGAGTTAACAATTAGGTCCTCAAGAACTGTTTTACGTTTTTCTACACTCCTGGTTGGCCAAGGTCTCTTTAAGGTCTCTTAAGTGGAGGTGTAACTCATGTATCCTACATGTGATTTAGCAACATGAAAGGGAATAGCTTCTTATCGGATTATGGTCTTGGTTAACTGCCTAAGGCTGACCTAAGTGCCTAACTTTCTGACTTTCTTTATACCTTATATGTTAAGAAGCTTCTTCTGACCAATCAGAAATGTATGCTTTATGTATGAACATTTTGCTCATCAAAGTGAGTGAGAGACAAGGTTAACAGAAATTAGCCACGGCAGTAAATGACAGCATATTTTTGGGTTCTTAAATGGTCTCTACCTGGCACACCTGCAGTGCAAACTGACACACACTGTTTAGAGAAACAGCTACTCTATTACTAATATTAATGAAACATTTCTTATTCTATGGAACAAAAACAAACAGTAAAACTAAAACACAGATCTCTTAGCTTCCTATTTCATGAACCAGATGACTGAATGACCAAGCCTAACTAGTAGCCAGAAGCCCAGTTAACCCTCCGTAACACAAAGTTTAACCACACGACAGGAACTCTTTCAAACTGAGTGAAAATCATAAATGGATCCATAACTTTACATCAATTTACTATGTTGTGCCAATACCTGCATTTACATTTAGAACGAATGATGTCATAGAACCAGCATCACACCAGTTCCAGGTGTCTCCAAGGAGACAACAGAACTTCAGTTGTGTTTGCTAAAATACACACTTTGAAACATACTGTAACACTTAGTTAACATGTCTGGTTTAGTTGAAGAATCGGCTAAGGTAAGTTTCAGGGTTTAATGGTGGGATGGCACCTGTGCTTTTTTCCCCCAACCGCTAGAATATGATTCGCACCAAACCCAAAAGAAATACTGCACAGTTCAGGAACTTCATCAACCTAGCAACTGTAAAATAAGCTTACAAACAACTGAATTGAAATGCCAAAAAGTTCAGAGAAAGGCACAAACTATGTTTACTTGGGGTTTACAAAATTAAAGCTAACTAAAACTGTAATGATAAACAATCATGCTGCCAATGGACAGAGAAATATCATGTTTTTTGAATAATGTATTATTTGTTACATAGGAACCCAGTATAAGGGAATCCCTTGCGATCCTGTCTGCAGAGATAAAGGTAAGTATTGTTTTCTCTTTAGCTCTGTCACTCCAAGAAATATAATGAACATAATTATATTTGCCAATCTTTTCATAGTAATCCAAACAACTCTGCGTGTATCTGACATTTGTAATATTTATCTACCGCAGTATAACTCTTCTGGCAAGGCGATTGGTATTGTACCTTGAAAGAAAACTCATTGGAAATGTCATGTACTCTATGGTTTCTATTGATGTCAAGTGGCAAATGTTGACTGGTGATGTTATGTGAATCTTAGGAAATGGTCATTTTTCAATCGAGTCTATGTTTCTCAGAATTTGAGACAGAGAGGTCAATCTCTGCAATCCGAGCTAAGGGCATTTCTTGGAATGGAAAGGTAAGAGCAACGTGTTCTTTGTTATTCTCTTAAGACTCTTCGCCAGATTTGACGATGAAAAATGTAAATAATAATAACAAACATTATTTTATATAGTGCCTTGAAAGGTGGCTTTTTTACAGAATGACAAAACCAACTACAATAAATAATACACAAGATATGCATGATGACAATACACAGTTAGAGGAGACAGTAGATGGTCATTGTCAGTGTATTCTGAAGGTAGTTTTCCAATTTTTTGGAACGGGGTAAAAGAGGCCACCTCTACTAGAATCTTTGTCCTAACCAAAAATGTAACAAAGTATAATAATAATATTAAAAATAATAATGATAAACTTTATCTATAGAGCACCTTTCATACAAATAGTGCTTTGGTGCTTTAAAAACCAAGCGTAAAAATAAAATATTAAAATTGAGAGATATACTTTCAGTTGTAAAGGAAAATACAGCAATACAGTAAAGCAACATACATGTCAATTAAATAAATAAAAATTAGGAAAGTCGTAATAAAATAAGAACAATTAAAGATAACTAAAAAAAGAAACAGAAATAGAAAGAACAAAGAACCACTTTAACTAAAAGCAACATTTTCAAATGTTTTTTAAAACAATGTACCGAGCTTGACTGCCTAATAAAAAGTGGAAGTGAGTTTCATAATTTAGAAGCATAAAAACAAAAAGCAGCCTCTCCACTCTTTCTGCATTTCACATGTGGTATTTGCAGTAGGCCAGTATGTGCAGATCTCAGGTCATGTATACGAACATATGAAGACAGACATTCAGTAAGGTACAGACGTGCTAGGTCGCTTAAAGCTTTAAAAACAAGTAAAAGAACTTTCAAATTTATCCTAGATAATACAGGTGACCAGTGAAGTTTTTTCAAAACAGGAATGATATTCTCTTTCTTGTATTTGTTAGGATCTGTGCTACTGCATTTCGAACAAGTAGTAAGGGATTTATTGTTTTCTTGGGAAGCCCACAAAACAGAGCATTATAATCATATCCACATCAATGTGAGCAATGGAGAAGTCAAATTAACGTGTCTAAATATCATCTAGTTCTATCCCAGGGAAGAGGGCTGTTGCCTACACAGACGACGAGACACAAAACGCTCAACTGTGCAAAACACGCATAAGGACATCAGTCAGGAGGAACAAGGTAAAGTGTTTTTTCTTCTTCACCATGGTCATGTAGTTTCACTCCAAGCACTGTCATATGAAATAACTGTGGAAACGACCTCCCCAACATTTTGGGTTGTTGCATTTTGCTTCAATGAATTTTAACCTTTTCTTTTAGACATTAAGAGGAAGGACACATTCACCCTTGGTAGAGATTCAGTTGTTCTATGAGATGTCAAGGTGAGAATTAACCACTTCAGGGATAAGTCAATCCACATAATTGAAAAAGGGGCAATGAACAGGATATGGGGATTTTGCTAGTTATAAAGTACAATAATCATCATTACATGATCTAAGACTACTGAAGTATAAGCTGTGTCCCTCACTGATTAATTAGCAAATTCATCTTTGTAGAGTGCAGCTACTATCTATTCAGTGGCATTTCCATAAAACAATTGTATTCCCACATTCTGGATATGGAGTGAGATCATGTAGAGAATGTTGGACTTGTAATAACTAATTGAAGGATAATAATAATCAACGAAAGTGCTTAAAAGTATCAACAAATGCCTTCAAAGTACTTGACACGTACTTTGCTTTCAAAAGTGAAACATAATTAATGCTTACGTAAGATTTCTCTTGACTTCTCAGGAGTATACTGACTCCAAGGACAAGTAACATCACAAACCATTATTTAAGTGCTGATGTTGGAGCTGTATTACTACTACCAAGACAAAAAATGATACAGGTAACACTGCTTTCAGATTTCTAAGAATTGCTAAAATAGTATGTTTACAGAGCATTCAGAGTTGAAAATATGACAAGTTCCTACCATCTCAAACACTGCCAATCTAGAACAAAAAGAAAGTACTTGAACGCCTGCAGTAATCGAACACAAACCAGAACATATCAGTGCATGACAAGGAAATGTAGTCACAAAATGATTCTACCCTTTCAAGTCCCAAAAAGGACCGAGGAACTTACCGGAGGCGATACCTGGATTTCAAACAGAGTACAATGTAGCCACTGTAGGGGAGAAGATCACAGAGAGCTCTTCTCAGATTGCTCAGAGTCAGCCCCAGCACCCTGTCCTGACTGAAGCAGACAAAGTGGTCAAACAGGTAGGTAGAAATGAGTAAGGAACAGAGAGTATGGTTATTCTTGCATTGTTTTGTTCGTCTGTCAAAGAAAAGTGTGCTTCTGACTTTTGTCAATGTTCATCTTTATTTTAGGAGAAGAACAAACGGTGGTATCACACTTTGCTCAAGTGTATGATACCATGTGTGTACAGCAGACATCACCAAAGGAACAGGAGACACCTGAGTAGAGCACAAGAATATGAAAAGACTGATGAAAAAAAGCACCAGGAGAAATCCATTGAATATGCACAATCTCGTACAGTATTTCAATGAAAAGTTTCAGTGTTGTTTTTAGTGTCGTCGTATTGCATACATTTAAAACAATGTGTCTTGTTTAATGAACAATTTCATTTACTTTAGTAAAAAGTGTTGTTTACTGTAGTCCTAGCATGGATGCAATTGTTAGAAAAAACTTGAATGAAAAACTGAATGTTTCATACAATATGGGTTTGTGTTAACCCACACACCTAAGTGAAATGTTTGATTACGTTTACAAGACATAACACATAGTTCAGTTGAGTGTGAAAGGGAACAACAGAGAAAGTCACAAACAAAACATTTGTGAAGGACTTGATGAATGTTTTTTCTTTAGAAATGACAAAAAATAAAGAATTTTTCAACAAGATGTCTTTCTATAGCGAGTTTCATTTGAGATAGTCTTTTCTTAGAAGTGCAAGAGTGGTATTCCCTACAACTTATTCCCCAATTTGATCATTCTCAGAAATTAGGAGACAGAAACCACACCTACTGTAATATTAGACCTTGTAACAAGGCAACTAGGTTTCAATGGCTTAAAAGGTGCAGAAAGAGGCTCATGTATAATGACCTCCAGTGTCCCACAGGTTTCCCAAATCATTTCTTAGAGTATGGAAAAAGAGGAAATAAAGTGTCTACAGAAAGCGTATACCCCCTTGAACTTTGTTCAGTTTGTTGCGCCAGTGCCAGAGTTTCATGCAATTAAATGAGGACCTCTTTCTCACACCACATATGTTATACTTTCAATGGGAAAAAAGGAAATATTACAATTGTTTAGATTTTCACCCACATGTTAATATTTGGTAGAAGCCCTTTTCACAGCAATTTCAGCTGTGAGTCTGTTGGTAATGGGCTCCACCACCTCTGCACCAACAAGATTTGATAATATTTGAGAATTTCAGAAGTCTGTCTGGTTTAGCTGAAGAATCAGCTAAGGTAAGTTTCAGGAAGAGCATCTGATTTCTTTCAATAAAGCAGAACAGAGAAAAAACACACAATACAAAATCATGAGAATTTGTATCCATATGACACTTTGACTCGAATACTTTTATCAGACCTACACAGAGTATATACTGTACACACTTTTTCAGCCCAGGTTTATACATTTGGAACTGCCATTTGTAGGTGTTTTTGTGTCTTAGCTCAACACTGTGAAACCTGTAGTTACAAACATGGAGGATGAAGACATGAAGACATATATTGTACCTCTGACCGGCCTACCTTCCAAGAGGTGAAAGATGAAACTTTTCCTTTATCGTCAACTCAGTGAATGTCTTTAAACTTTCGAAAACTGTAACAAAGAATAAGTTAAAAAACTTATTTTCATTGGACCCACAGAAAAGTCAAAGTTGTCCATAGAAATGCCCGTCTAAATCAGAAATCTACAGCACAAAGGCAGTGGCCTTTCGGGACATAAAAATGAAATCAGACTTTACTCGGACGAATTGCCCTTGGTCACGGACATCTTGCTATCACTCACTACAAAGATGTTTTCTCTCGTGCCATGGCTTGCCTGACTTGCTTCTTCTGCTGGATGGCTTCTGGTCGCTGGTCAGGATCGACAGCCAGCATGTCCTGGAGCAGTGTCTTTAGCTCAGTGCTTATGGCTCTATTTACTTTCAGGGGGATGTGGAACTGCAGCCAGGGGTTCTCATCCAGGGCCTCTCCAACAGGCCCTGACAGACATATGCTCCTGTATCGGAAAAACACACTTTAGTTCAATTCTAAAATATTTCTCATAGGACTGAAGGAACCTTTGCCTGTTAAGAGTTAACAATTAGGTCCTCAAGAACTGTTTTACGTTTTTCTACACTCCTGGTTGGCCAAGGTCTCTTTAAGGTCTCTTAAGTGGAGGTGTAACTCATGTATCCTACATGTGATTTAGCAACATGAAAGGGAATAGCTTCTTATCGGATTATGGTCTTGGTTAACTGCCTAAGGCTGACCTAAGTGCCTAACTTTCTGACTTTCTTTATACCTTATATGTTAAGAAGCTTCTTCTGACCAATCAGAAATGTATGCTTTATGTATGAACATTTTGCTCATCAAAGTGAGTGAGAGACAAGGTTAACAGAAATTAGCCACGGCAGTAAATGACAGCATATTTTTGGGTTCTTAAATGGTCTCTACCTGGCACACCTGCAGTGCAAACTGACACACACTGTTTAGAGAAACAGCTACTCTATTACTAATATTAATGAAACATTTCTTATTCTATGGAACAAAAACAAACAGTAAAACTAAAACACAGATCTCTTAGCTTCCTATTTCATGAACCAGATGACTGAATGACCAAGCCTAACTAGTAGCCAGAACCCCAGTTAACCCTCCGTAACACAAAGTTTAACCACACGACAGGAACTCTTTCAAACTGAGTGAAAATCATAAATGGATCCATAACTTTACATCAATTTACTATGTTGTGCCAATACCTGCATTTACATTTAGAACGAATGATGTCATAGAACCAGCATCACACCAGTTCCAGGTGTCTCCAAGGAGACAACAGAACTTCAGTTGTGTTTGCTAAAATACACACTTTGAAACATACTGTAACACTTAGTTAACATGTCTGGTTTAGTTGAAGAATCGGCTAAGGTAAGTTTCAGGGTTTAATGGTGGGATGGCACCTGTGCTTTTTTCCCCCAACCGCTAGAATATGATTCGCACCAAACCCAAAAGAAATACTGCACAGTTCAGGAACTTCATCAACCTAGCAACTGTAAAATAAGCTTACAAACAACTGAATTGAAATGCCAAAAAGTTCAGAGAAAGGCACAAACTATGTTTACTTGGGGTTTACAAAATTAAAGCTAACTAAAACTGTAATGATAAATAATCATGCTGCCAATGGACAGAGAAATATCATGTTTTTTGAATAATGTATTATTTGTTACATAGGAACCCAGTATAAGGGAATTCCTTTGCGATCCTGTCTGCAGAGATAAAGGTAAGTATTGTTTTCTCTTTAGCTCTGTCACTCCAAGAAATATAATGAACATAAATATATTTGCCAATCTTTTCATAGTAATCCAAACAACTCTGCTTGCATCTGACATTTGTAATATTTATCTACCGCAGTATAACTCTTCTGGCAAGGCGATTGGTATTGTACCTTGAAAGAAAACTGATTGGAAATGACATGTACTCTATGGTTTCTATTGATGTCAAGTGGCAAATGTTGACTGGTGATGTTATGTGAATCTTAGGAAATGGTCATTTTTCAATCGAGTCTATGTTTCTCAGAATTTGAGACAGAGAGGTCAATCTCTGCAATCCGAGCTGAGGGCATTTCTTGGAATGGAAAGGTAAGAGCAACGTGTTCTTTGATATTCTCTTAAGACTCTTCGCCAGATTTGACGATGAAAAATGTAAATAATAATAACAAACATTATTTTATATAGTGCCTTGAAAGGCGGCTTCTTTACAGAATGACAAAACCAACTACAATAAATAATACACAAGATATGCATGATGACAATACACAGTTAGAGGAGACAGTAGATGGTCATTGTCAGTGTATTCTGAAGGTAGTTTTCCAATTTTTTGGAACGGGGTAAAAGAGGCCACCTCTACTAGAATCTTTGTCCTAACCAAAAATGTAACAAAGTATAATAATAATATTAAAAATAATAATGATAAACTTTATCTATAGAGCACCTTTCATACAAATAGTGCTTTGGTGCTTTAAAAACCAAGCGTAAAAATAAAATATTAAAATTGAGAGATATACTTTCAGTTGTAAAGGAAAATACAGCAATACAGTAAAGCAACATACATGTCAATTAAATAAATAAAAATTAGGAAAGTCGTAATAAAATAAGAACAATTAAAGATAACTAAAAAAAGAAACAGAAATAGAAAGAACAAAGAACCACTTTAACTAAAAGCAACATTTTCAAATGTTTTTTAAAACAATGTACCGAGCTTGACTGCCTAATAAAAAGTGGAAGTGAGTTTCATAATTTAGAAGCATAAAAACAAAAAGCAGCCTCTCCACTCTTTCTGCATTTCACATGTGGTATTTGCAGTAGGCCAGTATGTGCAGATCTCAGGTCATGTATACGAACATATGAAGACAGACATTCAGTAAGGTACAGACGTGCTAGGTCGCTTAAAGCTTTAAAAACAAGTAAAAGAACTTTCAAATTTATCCTAGATAATACAGGTGACCAGTGAAGTTTTTTCAAAACAGGAATGATATTCTCTTTCTTGTATTTGTTAGGATCTGTGCTACTGCATTTCGAACAAGTAGTAAGGGATTTATTGTTTTCTTGGGAAGCCCACAAAACAGAGCATTATAATCATATCCACATCAATGTGAGCAATGGAGAAGTCAAATTAACGTGTCTAAATATCATCTAGTTCTATCCCAGGGAAGAGGGCTGTTGCCTACACAGACGACAAGACACAAAACGCTCAACTGTGCAAAACACGCATAAGGACATCAGTCAGGAGGAACAAGGTAAAGTGTTTTTTCTTCTTCACCATGGTCATGTAGTTTCACTCCAAGCACTGTCATATGAAATAACTGTGGAAACGACCTCCCCAACATTTTGGGTTGTTGCATTTTGCTTCAATGAATTTTAACCTTTTCTTTTAGACATTAAGAGGAAGGACACATTCACCCTTGGTAGAGATTCAGTTGTTCTATGAGATGTCAAGGTGAGAATTAACCACTTCAGGGATAAGTCAATCCACATAACTGAAAAAGGGGCAATGAACAGGATATGGGGATTTTGCTAGTTATAAAGTACAATAATCATCATTACATGATCTAAGACTACTGAAGTATAAGCTGTGTCCCTGACTGATTAATTAGCAAATTCATCTTTGTAGAGTGCAGCTACTATCTATTCAGTGGCATTTCCTTAAAACAATTGTATTCCCACATTCTGAATATGGAGTGAGATCATGTAGAGAATGTTGGACTTGTAATAACTAATTGAAGGATAATAATAATCAACGAAAGTGCTTAAAAGTATCAACAAATGCCTTCAAAGTACTTGACACGTACTTTGCTTTCAAAAGTGAAACATAATTAATGCTTACGTAAGATTTCTCTTGACTTCTCAGGAGTATACTAACTCCAAGGACAAGTAACATCACAAACCATTATTTAAGTGCTGATGTTGGAGCTGCAATACTACTACCAAGACTAAAAATGATACAGGTAACACTGCTTTCAGATTTCTAAGAATTGCTAAAATAGTATGTTTACAGAGCATTCAGAGTTGAGAATATGACAAGTTCCTACCATCTCAAACACTGCCAATCTAGAACAAAAAGAAAGTACTTGAACGCCTGCAGTAATCGAACACAAACCAGAACATATCAGTGCATGACAAGGAAATGTAGTCACAAAATGATTCTACCCTTTCAAGTCCCAAAAAGGACCGAGGAACTTACCGGAGGCGATACCTGGATTTCAAACAGAGTACAATGTAGCCACTGTAGGGGAGAAGATCACAGAGAGCTCTTCTCAGATTGCTCCGAGTCAGCCCCAGCACCCTGTCCTGACTGAAGCAGACAAAGTGGTCAAACAGGTAGGTAGAAATGAGTAAGGAACAGAGAGTATGGTTATTCTTGCATTGTTTTGTTCGTCTGTCAAAGAAAAGAGTGCTTCTGACTTTTGTCAATGTTCATCTTTATTTTAGGAGAAGAACAAACGGTGGTATCACACTTTGCTCAAGTGTATGATACCATGTGTGTACAGCAGACATCACCAAAGGAACAGGAGACACCTGAGTAGAGAACAAGAATATGAAAAGACTGATGAAAAAAAGCACCAGGAGAAATCCATTGAATATGCACAATCTCGTACAGTATTTCAATGAAAAGTTTCAGTGTTGTTTTTAGTGTCGTCGTATTGCATACATTTAAAACAATGTGTCTTGTTTAATGAACAATTTCATTTACTTTAGTAAAAAGTGTTGTTTACTGTAGTCCTAGCATGGATGCAATTGTTAGAAAAAACTTGAATGAAAAACTGAATGTTTCATACAATATGGGTTTGTGTTAACCCACACACCTAAGTGAAATGTTTGATTACGTTTACAAGACATAACACATAGTTCAGTTGAGTGTGAAAGGGAACAACAGAGAAAGTCACAAACAAAACATTTGTGAAGGACTTGATGAATGTTTTTTCTTTAGAAATGACAAAAAATAAAGAATTTTTCAACAAGATGTCTTTCTATAGCGAGTTTCATTTGAGATAGTCTTTTCTTAGAAGTGCAAGAGTGGTATTCCCTACAACTTATTCCCCAATTTGATCATTCTCAGAAATTAGGAGACAGAAACCACACCTACTGTAATATTAGACCTTGTAACAAGGCAACTAGGTTTCAATGGCTTAAAAGGTGCAGAAAGAGGCTCATGTATAATGACCTCCAGTGTCCCACAGGTTTCCCAAATCATTTCTTAGAGTATGGAAAAAGAGGAAATAAAGTGTCTACAGAAAGCGTATACCCCCTTGAACTTTGTTCAGTTTGTTGCGCCAGTGCCAGAGTTTCATGCAATTAAATGAGGACCTCTTTCTCACACCACATATGTTATACTTTCAATGGGAAAAAAGGAAATATTACAATTGTTTACATTTTCACCCACATGTTAATATTTGGTAGAAGCCCTTTTTCACAGCAATTTCAGCTGTGAGTCTGTTGGTAATGGGCTCCACCACCTCTGCACCAACAAGATTTGATAATATTTGAGAATTTCAGAAGTCTGTCTGGTTTAGCTGAAGAATCAGCTAAGGTAAGTTTCAGGAAGAGCATCTGATTTCTTTCAATAAAGCAGAACAGAGAAAAAACACACAATACAAAATCATGAGAATTTGTATCCATATGACACTTTGACTCGAATACTTTTATCAGACCTACACAGAGTATATACTGTACACACTTTTTCAGCCCAGGTTTATACATTTGGAACTGCCATTTGTAGGTGTTTTTGTGTCTTAGCTCAACACTGTGAAACCTGTAGTTACAAACATGGAGGATGAAGACATGAAGACATATATTGTACCTCTGACCGGCCTACCTTCCAAGAGGTGAAAGATGAAACTTTTCCTTTATCGTCAACTCAGTGAATGTCTTTAAACTTTCGAAAACTGTAACAAAGAATAAGTTAAAAAACTTATTTTCATTGGACCCACAGAAAAGTCAAAGTTGTCCATAGAAATGCCCGTCTAAATCAGAAATCTACAGCACAAAGGCAGTGGCCTTTCGGGACATAAAAATGAAATCAGACTTTACTCGGACGAATTGACCTTGGTCACGGACATCTTGCTATCAGTCACTACAAAGATGTTTTCTCTCGTGCCATGGCTTGCCTGACTTGCTTCTTCTGCTGGATGGCTTCTGGTCGCTGGTCAGGATCGACAGCCAGCATGTCCTGGAGCAGTGTCCTTAGCTCAGTGCTTATGGCTCTATTTACTTTCAGGGGGATGTGGAACTGCAGCCAGGGGTTCTCATACAGGGCCTCTCCAACAGGCCCTGACAGACATATGCTACTGTATCGGAAACACACTTTAGTTCAATTCTAAAATATTTCTCATAGGACTGAAGGAACCATTGCCTGTTAAGAGTTAACAATTAGGTCCTCAAGAACTGTTTTATGGTTTTCTACACTCCTGGCTGGCCAAGGTCTCTTTAAGGTCTCTTAAGTGGAGGTGTAACTCATGTATCCTACATGTGATTTAGCAACATGAAAGGGAATAGCTTCTTATCGGATTATGGTCTTGGTTAACTGCCTAAGGCTGACCTAAGTGCCTAACTTTCTGACTTTCTTTATACCTTATATGTTAAGAAGCTTCTTCTGACCAATCAGAAATGTATGCTTTATGTATGAACATTTTGCTCATCAAAGTGAGTGAGAGACAAGGTTAACAGAAATTAGCCACGGCAGTAAATGACAGCATATTTTTGGGTTCTTAAATGGTCTCTACCTGGCACACCTGCAGTGCAAACTGACACACACTGTTTAGAGAAACAGCTACTCTATTACTAATATTAATGAAACATTTCTTATTCTATGGAACAAAAACAAACAGTAAAACTAAAACACAGATCTCTTAGCTTCCTATTTCATGAACCAGATGACTGAATGACCAAGCCTAACTAGTAGCCAGAACCCCAGTTAACCCTCCGTAACACAAAGTTTAACCACACGACAGGAACTCTTTCAAACTGAGTGAAAATCATAAATAGATCCATAACTTTACATCAATTTACTATGTTGTGCCAATACCTGCATTTACATTTAGAACGAATGATGTCATAGAACCGGCATCACACCAGTTCCAGGTGTCTCCAAGGAGACAACAGAACTTCAGTTGTGTTTGCTAAAATACACACTTTGAAACATACTGTAACACTTAGTTAACATGTCTGGTTTAGTTGAAGAATCGGCTAAGGTAAGTTTCAGGGTTTAATGGTGGGATGGCACCTGTGCTTTTTTCCCCCAACCGCTAGAATATGATTCGCACCAAACCCAAAAGAAATACTGCACAGTTCAGGAACTTCATCAACCTAGCAACTGTAAAATAAGCTTACAAACAACTGAATTGAAATGCCAAAAAGTTCAGAGAAAGGCACAAACTATGTTTACTTGGGGTTTACAAAATTAAAGCTAACTAAAACTGTAATGATAAACAATCATGCTGCCAATGGACAGAGAAATATCATGTTTTTTGAATAATGTATTATTTGTTACATAGGAACCCAGTATAAGGGAATCCCTTGCGATCCTGTCTGCAGAGATAAAGGTAAGTATTGTTTTCTCTTTAGCTCTGTCACTCCAAGAAATATAATGAACATAAATATATTTGCCAATCTTTTCATAGTAATCCAAACAACTCTGCGTGTATCTGACATTTGTAATATTTATCTACCGCAGTATAACTCTTCTGGCAAGGCGATTGGTATTGTACCTTGAAAGAAAACTGATTGGAAATGACATGTACTCTATGGTTTCTATTGATGTCAAGTGGCAAATGTTGACTGGTGATGTTATGTGAATCTTAGGAAATGGTCATTTTTCAATCGAGTCTATGTTTCTCAGAATTTGAGACAGAGAGGTCAATCTCTGCAATCCGAGCTGAGGGCATTTCTTGGAATGGAAAGGTAAGAGCAACGTGTTCTTTGATATTCTCTTAAGACTCTTCGCCAGATTTGACGATGAAAAATGTAAATAATAATAACAAACATTATTTTATATAGTGCCTTGAAAGGTGGCTTCTTTACAGAATGACAAAACCAACTACAATAAATAATACACAAGATATGCATGATGACAATACACAGTTAGAGGAGACAGTAGATGGTCATTGTCAGTGTATTCTGAAGGTAGTTGTCCAATTTTTTGGAACGGGGTAAAAGAGGCCACCTCTACTAGAATCTTTGTCCTAACCAAAAATGTAACAAAGTATAATAATAATATTAAAAATAATAATGATAAACTTTATCTATAGAGCACCTTTCATACAAATAGTGCTTTGGTGCTTTAAAAACCAAGCGTAAAAATAAAATATTAAAATTGAGAGATATACTTTCAGTTGTAAAGGAAAATACAGCAATACAGTAAAGCAACATACATGTCAATTAAATAAATAAAAATTAGGAAAGTCGTAATAAAATAAGAACAATTAAAGAGAACTAAAAAAAGAAACAGAAATAGAAAGAACAAAGAACCACTTTAACTAAAAGCAACATTTTCAAATGTTTTTTAAAACAATGTACCGAGCTTGACTGCCTAATAAAAAGTGGAAGTGAGTTTCATAATTTAGAAGCATAAAGACAAAAAGCAGCCTCTCCACTCTTTCTGCATTTCACATGTGGTATTTGCAGTAGGCCAGTATGTGCAGATCTCAGGTCACGTATACGAACATATGAAGACAGACATTCAGTAAGGTACAGACGTGCTAGGTCGCCTAAAGCTTTAAAAACAAGTAAAAGAACTTTCAAATTTATCCTAGATAATACAGGTGACCAGTGAAGTTTTTTCAAAACAGGAATGATATTCTCTTTCTTGTATTTGTTAAGATCTGTGCTACTGCATTTCGAACAAGTAGTAAGGGATTTATTGTTTTCTTGGGAAGCCCACAAAACAGAGCATTATAATCATATCCACATCAATGTGAGCAATGGAGAAGTCAAATTAACGTGTCTAAATATCATCTAGTTCTATCCCAGGGAAGAGGGCTGTTGCCTACACAGACGACAAGACACAAAACGCTCAACTGTGCAAAACACGCATAAGGACATCAGTCAGGAGGAACAAGGTAAAGTGTTTTTTCTTCTCCACCATGGTCATGTAGTTTCACTCCAAGCACTGTCATATGAAATAACTGTGGAAACGACCTCCCCAACATTTTGGGTTGTTGCATTTTGCTTCAATGAATTTTAACCTTTTCTTTTAGACATTAAGAGGAAGGACACATTCACCCTTGGTAGAGATTCAGTTGTTCTATGAGATGTCAAGGTGAGAATTAACCACTTCAGGGATAAGTCAATCCACATAACTGAAAAAGGGGCAATGAACAGGATATGGGGATTTTGCTAGTTATAAAGTACAATAATCATCATTACATGATCTAAGACTACTGAAGTATAAGCTGTGTCCCTGACTGATTAATTAGCAAATTCATCTTTGTAGAGTGCAGCTACTATCTATTCAGTGGCATTTCCTTAAAACAATTGTATTCCCACATTCTGAATATGGAGTGAGATCATGTAGAGAATGTTGGACTTGTAATAACTAATTGAAGGATAATAATAATCAATGAAAGTGCTTAAAAGTATTAACAAATGCCTTCAAAGTACTTGACACGTACTTTGCTTTCAAAAGTGAAACATAATTAATGCTTACGTAAGATTTCTCTTGACTTCTCAGGAGTATACTAACTCCAAGGACAAGTAACATCACAAACCATTATTTAAGTGCTGATGTTGGAGCTGCAATACTACTACCAAGACTAAAAATGATACAGGTAACACTGCTTTCAGATTTCTAAGAATTGCTAAAATAGTATGTTTACAGAGCATTCAGAGTTGAGAATATGACAAGTTCCT
Organism: Lepisosteus oculatus; assembly: GCF_040954835.1. Lineage (NCBI taxonomy): Eukaryota > Metazoa > Chordata > Actinopteri > Semionotiformes > Lepisosteidae > Lepisosteus > Lepisosteus oculatus. Next base: position 877,819 of record NW_027167956.1, on the reverse strand, counting down.
ACCATCTCAAACACTGCCAATCTAGAACAAAAAGAAAGTACTTGAACGCCTGCAGTAATCGAACACAAACCAGAACATATCAGTGCATGACAAGGAAATGTAGTCACAAAATGATTCTACCCTTTCAAGTCCCAAAAAGGACCGAGGAACTTACCGGAGGCGATACCTGGATTTCAAACAGAGTACAATGTAGCCACTGTAGGGGAGAAGATCACAGAGAGCTCTTCTCAGATTGCTCCGAGTCAGCCCCAGCACCCTGTCCTGACTGAAGCAGACAAAGTGGTCAAACAGGTAGGTAGAAATGAGTAAGGAACAGAGAGTATGGTTATTCTTGCATTGTTTTGTTCGTCTGTCAAAGAAAAGAGTGCTTCTGACTTTTGTCAATGTTCATCTTTATTTTAGGAGAAGAACAAACGGTGGTATCACACTTTGCTCAAGTGTATGATACCATGTGTGTACAGCAGACATCACCAAAGGAACAGGAGACACCTGAGTAGAGAACAAGAATATGAAAAGACTGATGAAAAAAAGCACCAGGAGAAATCCATTGAATATGCACAATCTCGTACAGTATTTCAATGAAAAGTTTCAGTGTTGTTTTTAGTGTCGTCGTATTGCATACATTTAAAACAATGTGTCTTGTTTAATGAACAATTTCATTTACTTTAGTAAAAAGTGTTGTTTACTGTAGTCCTAGCATGGATGCAATTGTTAGAAAAAACTTGAATGAAAAACTGAATGTTTCATACAATATGGGTTTGTGTTAACCCACACACCTAAGTGAAATGTTTGATTACGTTTACAAGACATAACACATAGTTCAGTTGAGTGTGAAAGGGAACAACAGAGAAAGTCACAAACAAAACATTTGTGAAGGACTTGATGAATGTTTTTTCTTTAGAAATGACAAAAAATAAAGAATTTTTCAACAAGATGTCTTTCTATAGCGAGTTTCATTTGAGATAGTCTTTTCTTAGAAGTGCAAGAGTGGTATTCCCTACAACTTATTCCCCAATTTGATCATTCTCAGAAATTAGGAGACAGAAACCACACCTACTGTAATATTAGACCTTGTAACAAGGCAACTAGGTTTCAATGGCTTAAAAGGTGCAGAAAGAGGCTCATGTATAATGACCTCCAGTGTCCCACAGGTTTCCCAAATCATTTCTTAGAGTATGGAAAAAGAGGAAATAAAGTGTCTACAGAAAGCGTATACCCCCTTGAACTTTGTTCAGTTTGTTGCGCCAGTGCCAGAGTTTCATGCAATTAAATGAGGACCTCTTTCTCACACCACATATGTTATACTTTCAATGGGAAAAAAGGAAATATTACAATTGTTTACATTTTCACCCACATGTTAATATTTGGTAGAAGCCCTTTTTCACAGCAATTTCAGCTGTGAGTCTGTTGGTAATGGGCTCCACCACCTCTGCACCAACAAGATTTGATAATATTTGAGAATTTCAGAAGTCTGTCTGGTTTAGCTGAAGAATCAGCTAAGGTAAGTTTCAGGAAGAGCATCTGATTTCTTTCAATAAAGCAGAACAGAGAAAAAACACACAATACAAAATCATGAGAATTTGTATCCATATGACACTTTGACTCGAATACTTTTATCAGACCTACACAGAGTATATACTGTACACACTTTTTCAGCCCAGGTTTATACATTTGGAACTGCCATTTGTAGGTGTTTTTGTGTCTTAGCTCAACACTGTGAAACCTGTAGTTACAAACATGGAGGATGAAGACATGAAGACATATATTGTACCTCTGACCGGCCTACCTTCCAAGAGGTGAAAGATGAAACTTTTCCTTTATCGTCAACTCAGTGAATGTCTTTAAACTTTCGAAAACTGTAACAAAGAATAAGTTAAAAAACTTATTTTCATTGGACCCACAGAAAAGTCAAAGTTGTCCATAGAAATGCCCGTCTAAATCAGAAATCTACAGCACAAAGGCAGTGGCCTTTCGGGACATAAAAATGAAATCAGACTTTACTCGGACGAATTGACCTTGGTCACGGACATCTTGCTATCAGTCACTACAAAGATGTTTTCTCTCGTGCCATGGCTTGCCTGACTTGCTTCTTCTGCTGGATGGCTTCTGGTCGCTGGTCAGGATCGACAGCCAGCATGTCCTGGAGCAGTGTCCTTAGCTCAGTGCTTATGGCTCTATTTACTTTCAGGGGGATGTGGAACTGCAGCCAGGGGTTCTCATACAGGGCCTCTCCAACAGGCCCTGACAGACATATGCTACTGTATCGGAAACACACTTTAGTTCAATTCTAAAATATTTCTCATAGGACTGAAGGAACCATTGCCTGTTAAGAGTTAACAATTAGGTCCTCAAGAACTGTTTTATGGTTTTCTACACTCCTGGCTGGCCAAGGTCTCTTTAAGGTCTCTTAAGTGGAGGTGTAACTCATGTATCCTACATGTGATTTAGCAACATGAAAGGGAATAGCTTCTTATCGGATTATGGTCTTGGTTAACTGCCTAAGGCTGACCTAAGTGCCTAACTTTCTGACTTTCTTTATACCTTATATGTTAAGAAGCTTCTTCTGACCAATCAGAAATGTATGCTTTATGTATGAACATTTTGCTCATCAAAGTGAGTGAGAGACAAGGTTAACAGAAATTAGCCACGGCAGTAAATGACAGCATATTTTTGGGTTCTTAAATGGTCTCTACCTGGCACACCTGCAGTGCAAACTGACACACACTGTTTAGAGAAACAGCTACTCTATTACTAATATTAATGAAACATTTCTTATTCTATGGAACAAAAACAAACAGTAAAACTAAAACACAGATCTCTTAGCTTCCTATTTCATGAACCAGATGACTGAATGACCAAGCCTAACTAGTAGCCAGAACCCCAGTTAACCCTCCGTAACACAAAGTTTAACCACACGACAGGAACTCTTTCAAACTGAGTGAAAATCATAAATAGATCCATAACTTTACATCAATTTACTATGTTGTGCCAATACCTGCATTTACATTTAGAACGAATGATGTCATAGAACCGGCATCACACCAGTTCCAGGTGTCTCCAAGGAGACAACAGAACTTCAGTTGTGTTTGCTAAAATACACACTTTGAAACATACTGTAACACTTAGTTAACATGTCTGGTTTAGTTGAAGAATCGGCTAAGGTAAGTTTCAGGGTTTAATGGTGGGATGGCACCTGTGCTTTTTTCCCCCAACCGCTAGAATATGATTCGCACCAAACCCAAAAGAAATACTGCACAGTTCAGGAACTTCATCAACCTAGCAACTGTAAAATAAGCTTACAAACAACTGAATTGAAATGCCAAAAAGTTCAGAGAAAGGCACAAACTATGTTTACTTGGGGTTTACAAAATTAAAGCTAACTAAAACTGTAATGATAAACAATCATGCTGCCAATGGACAGAGAAATATCATGTTTTTTGAATAATGTATTATTTGTTACATAGGAACCCAGTATAAGGGAATCCCTTGCGATCCTGTCTGCAGAGATAAAGGTAAGTATTGTTTTCTCTTTAGCTCTGTCACTCCAAGAAATATAATGAACATAAATATATTTGCCAATCTTTTCATAGTAATCCAAACAACTCTGCGTGTATCTGACATTTGTAATATTTATCTACCGCAGTATAACTCTTCTGGCAAGGCGATTGGTATTGTACCTTGAAAGAAAACTGATTGGAAATGACATGTACTCTATGGTTTCTATTGATGTCAAGTGGCAAATGTTGACTGGTGATGTTATGTGAATCTTAGGAAATGGTCATTTTTCAATCGAGTCTATGTTTCTCAGAATTTGAGACAGAGAGGTCAATCTCTGCAATCCGAGCTGAGGGCATTTCTTGGAATGGAAAGGTAAGAGCAACGTGTTCTTTGATATTCTCTTAAGACTCTTCGCCAGATTTGACGATGAAAAATGTAAATAATAATAACAAACATTATTTTATATAGTGCCTTGAAAGGTGGCTTCTTTACAGAATGACAAAACCAACTACAATAAATAATACACAAGATATGCATGATGACAATACACAGTTAGAGGAGACAGTAGATGGTCATTGTCAGTGTATTCTGAAGGTAGTTGTCCAATTTTTTGGAACGGGGTAAAAGAGGCCACCTCTACTAGAATCTTTGTCCTAACCAAAAATGTAACAAAGTATAATAATAATATTAAAAATAATAATGATAAACTTTATCTATAGAGCACCTTTCATACAAATAGTGCTTTGGTGCTTTAAAAACCAAGCGTAAAAATAAAATATTAAAATTGAGAGATATACTTTCAGTTGTAAAGGAAAATACAGCAATACAGTAAAGCAACATACATGTCAATTAAATAAATAAAAATTAGGAAAGTCGTAATAAAATAAGAACAATTAAAGAGAACTAAAAAAAGAAACAGAAATAGAAAGAACAAAGAACCACTTTAACTAAAAGCAACATTTTCAAATGTTTTTTAAAACAATGTACCGAGCTTGACTGCCTAATAAAAAGTGGAAGTGAGTTTCATAATTTAGAAGCATAAAGACAAAAAGCAGCCTCTCCACTCTTTCTGCATTTCACATGTGGTATTTGCAGTAGGCCAGTATGTGCAGATCTCAGGTCACGTATACGAACATATGAAGACAGACATTCAGTAAGGTACAGACGTGCTAGGTCGCCTAAAGCTTTAAAAACAAGTAAAAGAACTTTCAAATTTATCCTAGATAATACAGGTGACCAGTGAAGTTTTTTCAAAACAGGAATGATATTCTCTTTCTTGTATTTGTTAAGATCTGTGCTACTGCATTTCGAACAAGTAGTAAGGGATTTATTGTTTTCTTGGGAAGCCCACAAAACAGAGCATTATAATCATATCCACATCAATGTGAGCAATGGAGAAGTCAAATTAACGTGTCTAAATATCATCTAGTTCTATCCCAGGGAAGAGGGCTGTTGCCTACACAGACGACAAGACACAAAACGCTCAACTGTGCAAAACACGCATAAGGACATCAGTCAGGAGGAACAAGGTAAAGTGTTTTTTCTTCTCCACCATGGTCATGTAGTTTCACTCCAAGCACTGTCATATGAAATAACTGTGGAAACGACCTCCCCAACATTTTGGGTTGTTGCATTTTGCTTCAATGAATTTTAACCTTTTCTTTTAGACATTAAGAGGAAGGACACATTCACCCTTGGTAGAGATTCAGTTGTTCTATGAGATGTCAAGGTGAGAATTAACCACTTCAGGGATAAGTCAATCCACATAACTGAAAAAGGGGCAATGAACAGGATATGGGGATTTTGCTAGTTATAAAGTACAATAATCATCATTACATGATCTAAGACTACTGAAGTATAAGCTGTGTCCCTGACTGATTAATTAGCAAATTCATCTTTGTAGAGTGCAGCTACTATCTATTCAGTGGCATTTCCTTAAAACAATTGTATTCCCACATTCTGAATATGGAGTGAGATCATGTAGAGAATGTTGGACTTGTAATAACTAATTGAAGGATAATAATAATCAATGAAAGTGCTTAAAAGTATTAACAAATGCCTTCAAAGTACTTGACACGTACTTTGCTTTCAAAAGTGAAACATAATTAATGCTTACGTAAGATTTCTCTTGACTTCTAAGGAGTATACTAACTCCAAGGACAAGTAACATCACAAACCATTATTTAAGTGCTGATGTTGGAGCTGCAATACTACTACCAAGACAAAAAATGATACAGGTAACACTGCTTTCAGATTTCTAAGAATTGCTAAAATAGTATGTTTACAGAGCATTCAGAGTTGAGAATATGACAAGTTCCTACCATTTCAAACACTGCCAATCTAGAACAAAAAGAAAGTACTTGAACGCCTGCAGTAATCGAACACAAACCAGAACATATCAGTGCATGACAAGGAAATGTAGTCACAAAATGATTCTACCCTTTCAAGTCCCAAAAAGGACCGAGGAACTTACCGGAGGCGATACCTGGATTTCAAACAGAGTACAATGTAGCCACTGTAGGGGAGAAGATCACAGAGAGCTCTTCTCAGATTGCTCCGAGTCAGCCCCAGCACCCTGTCCTGACTGAAGCAGACAAAGTGGTCAAACAGGTAGGTAGAAATGAGTAAGGAACAGAGAGTATGGTTATTCTTGCATTGTTTTGTTCGTCTGTCAAAGAAAAGAGTGCTTCTGACTTTTGTCAATGTTCATCTTTATTTTAGGAGAAGAACAAACGGTGGTATCACACTTTGCTCAAGTGTATGATACCATGTGTGTACAGCAGACATCACCAAAGGAACAGGAGACACCTGAGTAGAGAACAAGAATATGAAAAGACTGATGAAAAAAAGCACCAGGAGAAATCCATTGAATATGCACAATCTCGTACAGTATTTCAATGAAAAGTTTCAGTGTTGTTTTTAGTGTCGTCGTATTGCATACATTTAAAACAATGTGTCTTGTTTAATGAACAATTTCATTTACTTTAGTAAAAAGTGTTGTTTACTGTAGTCCTAGCATGGATGCAATTGTTAGAAAAAACTTGAATGAAAAACTGAATGTTTCATACAATATGGGTTTGTGTTAACCCACACACCTAAGTGAAATGTTTGATTACGTTTACAAGACATAACACATAGTTCAGTTGAGTGTGAAAGGGAACAACAGAGAAAGTCACAAACAAAACATTTGTGAAGGACTTGATGAATGTTTTTTCTTTAGAAATGACAAAAAATAAAGAATTTTTCAACAAGATGTCTTTCTATAGCGAGTTTCATTTGAGATAGTCTTTTCTTAGAAGTGCAAGAGTGGTATTCCCCAATTTGATCATTCTCAGAAATTAGGAGACAGAAACCACACCTACTGTAATATTAGACCTTGTAACAAGGCAACTAGGTTTCAATGGCTTAAAAGGTGCAGAAAGAGGCTCATGTATAATGACCTCCAGTGTCCCACAGGTTTCCCAAATCATTTCTTAGAGTATGGAAAAAGAGGAAATAAAGTGTCTACAGAAAGCGTATACCCCCTTGAACTTTGTTCAGTTTGTTGCGCCAGTGCCAGAGTTTCATGCAATTAAATGAGGACCTCTTTCTCACACCACATATGTTATACTTTCAATGGGAAAAAAAGGAAATATTACAATTGTTTACATTTTCACCCACATGTTAATATTTGGTAGAAGCCCTTTTCACAGCAATTTCAGCTGTGAGTCTGTTGGTAATGGGCTCCACCACCTCTGCACCAACAAGATTTGATAATATTTGAGAATTTCAGAAGTCTGTCTGGTTTAGCTGAAGAATCAGCTAAGGTAAGTTTCAGGAAGAGCATCTGATTTCTTTCAATAAAGCAGAACAGAGAAAAAACACACAATACAAAATCATGAGAATTTGTATCCATATGACACTTTGACTCGAATACTTTTATCAGACCTACACAGAGTATATACTGTACACACTTTTTCAGCCCAGGTTTATACATTTGGAACTGCCATTTGTAGGTGTTTTTGTGTCTTAGCTCAACACTGTGAAACCTGTAGTTACAAACATGGAGGATGAAGACATGAAGACATATATTGTACCTCTGACCGGCCTACCTTCCAAGAGGTGAAAGATGAAACTTTTCCTTTATCGTCAACTCAGTGAATGTCTTTAAACTTTCGAAAACTGTAACAAAGAATAAGTTAAAAAACTTATTTTCATTGGACCCACAGAAAAGTCAAAGTTGTCCATAGAAATGCCCGTCTAAATCAGAAATCTACAGCACAAAGGCAGTGGCCTTTCGGGACATAAAAATGAAATCAGACTTTACTCGGACGAATTGCCCTTGGTCACGGACATCTTGCTATCAGTCACTACAAAGATGTTTTCTCTCGTGCCATGGCTTGCCTGACTTGCTTCTTCTGCTGGATGGCTTCTGGTCGCTGGTCAGGATCGACAGCCAGCATGTCCTGGAGCAGTGTCCTTAGCTCAGTGCTTATGGCTCTATTTACTTTCAGGGGGATGTGGAACTGCAGCCAGGGGTTCTCATCCAGGGCCTCTCCAACAGGCCCTGACAGACATATGCTACTGTATCGGAAACACACTTTAGTTCAATTCTAAAATATTTCTCATAGGACTGAAGGAACCTTTGCCTGTTAAGAGTTAACAATTAGGTCCTCAAGAACTGTTTTATGGTTTTCTACACTCCTGGCTGGCCAAGGTCTCTTTAAGGTCTCTTAAGTGGAGGTGTAACTCATGTATCCTACATGTGATTTAGCAACATGAAAGGGAATAGCTTCTTATCGGATTATGGTCTTGGTTAACTGCCTAAGGCTGACCTAAGTGCCTAACTTTCTGACTTTCTTTATACCTTATATGTTAAGAAGCTTCTTCTGACCAATCAGAAATGTATGCTTTATGTATGAACATTTTGCTCATCAAAGTGAGTGAGAGACAAGGTTAACAGAAATTAGCCACAGCAGTAAATGACAGCATATTTTTGGGTTCTTAAATGGTCTCTACCTGGCACACCTGCAGTGCAAACTGACACACACTGTTTAGAGAAACAGCTACTCTATTACTAATATTAATGAAACATTTCTTATTCTATGGAACAAAAACAAACAGTAAAACTCAAACACAGATCTCTTAGCTTCCTATTTCATGAACCAGATGACTGAATGACCAAGCCTAACTAGTAGCCAGAACCCCAGTTAACCCTCCGTAACACAAAGTTTAACCACACGACAGGAACTCTTTCAAACTGAGTGAAAATCATAAATGGATCCATAACTTTACATCAATTTACTATGTTGTGCCAATACCTGCATTTACATTTAGAACGAATGATGTCATAGAACCAGCATCACACCAGTTCCAGGTGTCTCCAAGGAGACAACAGAACTTCAGTTGTGTTTGCTAAAATACACACTTTGAAACATACTGTAACACTTAGTTAACATGTCTGGTTTAGTTGAAGAATCGGCTAAGGTAAGTTTCAGGGTTTAATGGTGGGATGGCACCTGTGCTTTTTTCCCCCAACCGCTAGAATATGATTCGCACCAAACCCAAAAGAAATACTGCACAGTTCAGGAACTTCATCAACCTAGCAACTGTAAAATAAGCTTACAAACAACTGAATTGAAATGCCAAAAAGTTCAGAGAAAGGCACAAACTATGTTTACTTGGGGTTTACAAAATTAAAGCTAACTAAAACTGTAATGATAAACAATCATGCTGCCAATGGACAGAGAAATATCATGTTTTTTGAATAATGTATTATTTGTTACATAGGAACCCAGTATAAGGGAATCCCTTGCGATCCTGTCTGCAGAGATAAAGGTAAGTATTGTTTTCTCTTTAGCTCTGTCACTCCAAGAAATATAATGAACATAAATATATTTGCCAATCTTTTCATAGTAATCCAAACAACTCTGCGTGTATCTGACATTTGTAATATTTATCTACCGCAGTATAACTCTTCTGGCAAGGCGATTGGTATTGTACCTTGAAAGAAAACTGATTGGAAATGACATGTACTCTATGGTTTCTATTGATGTCAAGTGGCAAATGTTGACTGGTGATGTTATGTGAATCTTAGGAAATGGTCATTTTTCAATCGAGTCTATGTTTCTCAGAATTTGAGACAGAGAGGTCAATCTCTGCAATCCGAGCTGAGGGCATTTCTTGGAATGGAAAGGTAAGAGCAACGTGTTCTTTGATATTCTCTTAAGACTCTTCGCCAGATTTGACGATGAAAAATGTAAATAATAATAACAAACATTATTTTATATAGTGCCTTGAAAGGTGGCTTCTTTACAGAATGACAAAACCAACTACAAAAAATAATACACAAGATATGCATGATGACAATACACAGTTAGAGGAGACAGTAGATGGTCATTGTCAGTGTATTCTGAAGGTAGTTTTCCAATTTTTTGGAACGGGGTAAAAGAGGCCACCTCTACTAGAATCTTTGTCCTAACCAAAAATGTAACAAAGTATAATAATAATATTAAAAATAATAATGATAAACTTTATCTATAGAGCACCTTTCATACAAATAGTGCTTTGGTGCTTTAAAAACCAAGCGTAAAAATAAAATATTAAAATTGAGAGATATACTTTCAGTTGTAAAGGAAAATACAGCAATAAAGTAAAGCAACATACATGTCAATTAAATAAATAAAAATTAGGAAAGTCGTAATAAAATAAGAACAATTAAAGAGAACTAAAAAAAGAAACAGAAATAGAAAGAACAAAGAACCACTTTAACTAAAAGCAACATTTTCAAATGTTTTTTAAAACAATGTACCGAGCTTGACTGCCTAATAAAAAGTGGAAGTGAGTTTCATAATTTAGAAGCATAAAAACAAAAAGCAGCCTCTCCACTCTTTCTGCATTTCACATGTGGTATTTGCAGTAGGCCAGTATGTGCAGATCTCAGGTCACGTATACGAACATATGAAGACAGACATTCAGTAAGGTACAGACGTGCTAGGTCGCTTAAAGCTTTAAAAACAAGTAAAAGAACTTTCAAATTTATCCTAGATAATACAGGTGACCAGTGAAGTTTTTTCAAAACAGGAATGATATTCTCTTTCTTGTATTTGTTAGGATCTGTGCTACTGCATTTCGAACAAGTAGTAAGGGATTTATTGTTTTCTTGGGAAGCCCACAAAACAGAGCATTATAATCATATCCACATCAATGTGAGCAATGGAGAAGTCAAATTAACGTGTCTAAATATCATCTAGTTCTATCCCAGGGAAGAGGGCTGTTGCCTACACAGACGACAAGACACAAAACGCTCAACTGTGCAAAACACGCATAAGGACATCAGTCAGGAGGAACAAGGTAAAGTGTTTTTTCTTCTCCACCATGGTCATGTAGTTTCACTCCAAGCACTGTCATATGAAATAACTGTGGAAACGACCTCCCCAACATTTTGGGTTGTTGCATTTTGCTTCAATGAATTTTAACCTTTTCTTTTAGACATTAAGAGGAAGGACACATTCACCCTTGGTAGAGATTCAGTTGTTCTATGAGATGTCAAGGTGAGAATTAACCACTTCAGGGATAAGTCAATCCACATAACTGAAAAAGGGGCAATGAACAGGATATGGGGATTTTGCTAGTTATAAAGTACAATAATCATCATTACATGATCTAAGACTACTGAAGTATAAGCTGTGTCCCTGACTGATTAATTAGCAAATTCATCTTTGTAGAGTGCAGCTACTATCTATTCAGTGGCATTTCCTTAAAACAATTGTATTCCCACATTCTGAATATGGAGTGAGATCATGTAGAGAATGTTGGACTTGTAATAACTAATTGAAGGATAATAATAATCAACGAAAGTGCTTAAAAGTATCAACAAATGCCTTCAAAGTACTTGACACGTACTTTGCTTTCAAAAGTGAAACATAATTAATGCTTACGTAAGATTTCTCTTGACTTCTAAGGAGTATACTAACTCCAAGGACAAGTAACATCACAAACCATTATTTAAGTGCTGATGTTGGAGCTGCAATACTACTACCAAGACAAAAAATGATACAGGTAACACTGCTTTCAGATTTCTAAGAATTGCTAAAATAGTATGTTTACAGAGCATTCAGAGTTGAGAATATGACAAGTTCCTACCATTTCAAACACTGCCAATCTAGAACAAAAAGAAAGTACTTGAACGCCTGCAGTAATCGAACACAAACCAGAACATATCAGTGCATGACAAGGAAATGTAGTCACAAAATGATTCTACCCTTTCAAGTCCCAAAAAGGACCGAGGAACTTACCGGAGGCGATACCTGGATTTCAAACAGAGTACAATGTAGCCACTGTAGGGGAGAAGATCACAGAGAGCTCTTCTCAGATTGCTCCGAGTCAGCCCCAGCACCCTGTCCTGACTGAAGCAGACAAAGTGGTCAAACAGGTAGGTAGAAATGAGTAAGGAACAGAGAGTATGGTTATTCTTGCATTGTTTTGTTCGTCTGTCAAAGAAAAGAGTGCTTCTGACTTTTGTCAATGTTCATCTTTATTTTAGGAGAAAAACAAACGGTGGTATCACACTTTGCTCAAGTGTATGATACCATGTGTGTACAGCAGACATCACCAAAGGAACAGGAGACACCTGAGTAGAGAACAAGAATATGAAAAGACTGATGAAAAAAAGCACCAGGAGAAATCCATTGAATATGCACAATCTCGTACAGTATTTCAATGAAAAGTTTCAGTGTTGTTTTTAGTGTCGTCGTATTGCATACATTTAAAACAATGTGTCTTGTTTAATGAACAATTTCATTTACTTTAGTAAAAAGTGTTGTTTACTGTAGTCCTAGCATGGATGCAATTGTTAGAAAAAACTTGAATGAAAAACTGAATGTTTCATACAATATGGGTTTGTGTTAACCCACACACCTAAGTGAAATGTTTGATTACGTTTACAAGACATAACACATAGTTCAGTTGAGTGTGAAAGGGAACAACAGAGAAAGTCACAAACAAAACATTTGTGAAGGACTTGATGAATGTTTTTTCTTTAGAAATGACAAAAAATAAAGAATTTTTCAACAAGATGTCTTTCTATAGCGAGTTTCATTTGAGATAGTCTTTTCTTAGAAGTGCAAGAGTGGTATTCCCTACAACTTATTCCCCAATTTGATCATTCTCAGAAATTAGGAGACAGAAACCACACCTACTGTAATATTAGACCTTGTAACAAGGCAACTAGGTTTCAATGGCTTAAAAGGTGCAGAAAGAGGCTCATGTATAATGACCTCCAGTGTCCCACAGGTTTTCCAAATCATTTCTTAGAGTATGGAAAAAGAGGAAATAAAGTGTCTACAGAAAGCGTATACCCCCTTGAACTTTGTTCAGTTTGTTGCGCCAGTGCCAGAGTTTCATGCAATTAAATGAGGACCTCTTTCTCACACCACATATGTTATACTTTCAATGGGAAAAAAAGGAAATATTACAATTGTTTACATTTTCACCCACATGTTAATATTTGGTAGAAGCCCTTTTCACAGCAATTTCAGCTGTGAGTCTGTTGGTAATGGGCTCCACCACCTCTGCACCAACAAGATTTGATAATATTTGAGAATTTCAGAAGTCTGTCTGGTTTAGCTGAAGAATCAGCTAAGGTAAGTTTCAGGAAGAGCATCTGATTTCTTTCAATAAAGCAGAACAGAGAAAAAACACACAATACAAAATCATGAGAATTTGTATCCATATGACACTTTGACTCGAATACTTTTATCAGACCTACACAGAGTATATACTGTACACACTTTTTCAGCCCAGGTTTATACATTTGGAACTGCCATTTGTAGGTGTTTTTGTGTCTTAGCTCAACACTGTGAAACCTGTAGTTACAAACATGGAGGATGAAGACATGAAGACATATATTGTACCTCTGACCGGCCTACCTTCCAAGAGGTGAAAGATGAAACTTTTCCTTTATCGTCAACTCAGTGAATGTCTTTAAACTTTCGAAAACTGTAACAAAGAATAAGTTAAAAAACTTATTTTCATTGGACCCACAGAAAAGTCAAAGTTGTCCATAGAAATGCCCGTCTAAATCAGAAATCTACAGCACAAAGGCAGTGGCCTTTCGGGACATAAAAATGAAATCAGACTTTACTCGGACGAATTGACCTTGGTCACGGACATCTTGCTATCAGTCACTACAAAGATGTTTTCTCTCGTGCCATGGCTTGCCTGACTTGCTTCTTCTGCTGGATGGCTTCTGGTCACTGGTCAGGATCGACAGCCAGCATGTCCTGGAGCAGTGTCCTTAGCTCAGTGCTTATGGCTCTATTTACTTTCAGGGGGATGTGGAACTGCAGCCAGGGGTTCTCATACAGGGCCTCTCCAACAGGCCCTGACAGACATATGCTCCTGTATCGGAAACACACTTTAGTTCAATTCTAAAATATTTCTCATAGGACTGAAGGAACCATTGCCTGTTAAGAGTTAACAATTAGGTCCTCAAGAACTGTTTTATGGTTTTCTACACTCCTGGCTGGCCAAGGTCTCTTTAAGGTCTCTTAAGTGGAGGTGTAACTCATGTATCCTACATGTGATTTAGCAACATGAAAGGGAATAGCTTCTTATCGGATTATGGTCTTGGTTAACTGCCTAAGGCTGACCTAAGTGCCTAACTTTCTGACTTTCTTTATACCTTATATGTTAAGAAGCTTCTTCTGACCAATCAGAAATGTATGCTTTATGTATGAACATTTTGCTCATCAAAGTGAGTGAGAGACAAGGTTAACAGAAATTAGCCACGGCAGTAAATGACAGCATATTTTTGGGTTCTTAAATGGTCTCTACCTGGCACACCTGCAGTGCAAACTGACACACACTGTTTAGAGAAACAGCTACTCTATTACTAATATTAATGAAACATTTCTTATTCTATGGAACAAAAACAAACAGTAAAACTAAAACACAGATCTCTTAGCTTCCTATTTCATGAACCAGATGACTGAATGACCAAGCCTAACTAGTAGCCAGAACCCCAGTTAACCCTCCGTAACACAAAGTTTAACCACACGACAGGAACTCTTTCAAACTGAGTGAAAATCATAAATAGATCCATAACTTTACATCAATTTACTATGTTGTGCCAATACCTGCATTTACATTTAGAACGAATGATGTCATAGAACCAGCATCACACCAGTTCCAGGTGTCTCCAAGGAGACAACAGAACTTCAGTTGTGTTTGCTAAAATACACACTTTGAAACATACTGTAACACTTAGTTAACATGTCTGGTTTAGTTGAAGAATCGGCTAAGGTAAGTTTCAGGGTTTAATGGTGGGATGGCACCTGTGCTTTTTTCCCCCAACCGCTAGAATATGATTCGCACCAAACCCAAAAGAAATACTGCACAGTTCAGGAACTTCATCAACCTAGCAACTGTAAAATAAGCTTACAAACAACTGAATTGAAATGCCAAAAAGTTCAGAGAAAGGCACAAACTATGTTTACTTGGGGTTTACAAAATTAAAGCTAACTAAAACTGTAATGATAAACAATCATGCTGCCAATGGACAGAGAAATATCATGTTTTTTGAATAATGTATTATTTGTTACATAGGAACCCAGTATAAGGGAATCCCTTGCGATCCTGTCTGCAGAGATAAAGGTAAGTATTGTTTTCTCTTTAGCTCTGTCACTCCAAGAAATATAATGAACATAAATATATTTGCCAATCTTTTCATAGTAATCCAAACAACTCTGCGTGTATCTGACATTTGTAATATTTATCTACCGCAGTATAACTCTTCTGGCAAGGCGATTGGTATTGTACCTTGAAAGAAAACTGATTGGAAATGACATGTACTCTATGGTTTCTATTGATGTCAAGTGGCAAATGTTGACTGGTGATGTTATGTGAATCTTAGGAAATGGTCATTTTTCAATCGAGTCTATGTTTCTCAGAATTTGAGACAGAGAGGTCAATCTCTGCAATCCGAGCTGAGGGCATTTCTTGGAATGGAAAGGTAAGAGCAACGTGTTCTTTGATATTCTCTTAAGACTCTTCGCCAGATTTGACGATGAAAAATGTAAATAATAATAACAAACATTATTTTATATAGTGCCTTGAAAGGTGGCTTCTTTACAGAATGACAAAACCAACTACAATAAATAATACACAAGATATGCATGATGACAATACACAGTTAGAGGAGACAGTAGATGGTCATTGTCAGTGTATTCTGAAGGTAGTTTTCCAATTTTTTGGAACGGGGTAAAAGAGGCCACCTCTACTAGAATCTTTGTCCTAACCAAAAATGTAACAAAGTATAATAATAATATTAAAAATAATAATGATAAACTTTATCTATAGAGCACCTTTCATACAAATAGTGCTTTGGTGCTTTAAAAACCAAGCGTAAAAATAAAATATTAAAATTGAGAGATATACTTTCAGTTGTAAAGGAAAATACAGCAATACAGTAAAGCAACATACATGTCAATTAAATAAATAAAAATTAGGAAAGTCGTAATAAAATAAGAACAATTAAAGAGAACTAAAAAAAGAAACAGAAATAGAAAGAACAAAGAACCACTTTAACTAAAAGCAACATTTTCAAATGTTTTTTAAAACAATGTACCGAGCTTGACTGCCTAATAAAAAGTGGAAGTGAGTTTCATAATTTAGAAGCATAAAGACAAAAAGCAGCCTCTCCACTCTTTCTGCATTTCACATGTGGTATTTGCAGTAGGCCAGTATGTGCAGATCTCAGGTCACGTATACGAACATATGAAGACAGACATTCAGTAAGGTACAGACGTGCTAGGTCGCCTAAAGCTTTAAAAACAAGTAAAAGAACTTTCAAATTTATCCTAGATAATACAGGTGACCAGTGAAGTTTTTTCAAAACAGGAATGATATTCTCTTTCTTGTATTTGTTAGGATCTGTGCTACTGCATTTCGAACAAGTAGTAAGGGATTTATTGTTTTCTTGGGAAGCCCACAAAACAGAGCATTATAATCATATCCACATCAATGTGAGCAATGGAGAAGTCAAATTAACGTGTCTAAATATCATCTAGTTCTATCCCAGGGAAGAGGGCTGTTGCCTACACAGACGACAAGACACAAAACGCTCAACTGTGCAAAACACGCATAAGGACATCAGTCAGGAGGAACAAGGTAAAGTGTTTTTTCTTCTCCACCATGGTCATGTAGTTTCACTCCAAGCACTGTCATATGAAATAACTGTGGAAACGACCTCCCCAACATTTTGGGTTGTTGCATTTTGCTTCAATGAATTTTAACCTTTTCTTTTAGACATTAAGAGGAAGGACACATTCACCCTTGGTAGAGATTCAGTTGTTCTATGAGATGTCAAGGTGAGAATTAACCACTTCAGGGATAAGTCAATCCACATAACTGAAAAAGGGGCAATGAACAGGATATGGGGATTTTGCTAGTTATAAAGTACAATAATCATCATTACATGATCTAAGACTACTGAAGTATAAGCTGTGTCCCTGACTGATTAATTAGCAAATTCATCTTTGTAGAGTGCAGCTACTATCTATTCAGTGGCATTTCCTTAAAACAATTGTATTCCCACATTCTGAATATGGAGTGAGATCATGTAGAGAATGTTGGACTTGTAATAACTAATTGAAGGATAATAATAATCAACGAAAGTGCTTAAAAGTATCAACAAATGCCTTCAAAGTACTTGACACGTACTTTGCTTTCAAAAGTGAAACATAATTAATGCTTACGTAAGATTTCTCTTGACTTCTCAGGAGTATACTAACTCCAAGGACAAGTAACATCACAAACCATTATTTAAGTGCTGATGTTGGAGCTGCAATACTACTACCAAGACAAAAAATGATACAGGTAACACTGCTTTCAGATTTCTAAGAATTGCTAAAATAGTATGTTTACAGAGCATTCAGAGTTGAGAATATGACAAGTTCCTACCATTTCAAACACTGCCAATCTAGAACAAAAAGAAAGTACTTGAACGCCTGCAGTAATCGAACACAAACCAGAACATATCAGTGCATGACAAGGAAATGTAGTCACAAAATGATTCTACCCTTTCAAGTCCCAAAAAGGACCGAGGAACTTACCGGAGGCGATACCTGGATTTCAAACAGAGTACAATGTAGCCACTGTAGGGGAGAAGATCACAGAGAGCTCTTCTCAGATTGCTCAGAGTCAGCCCCAGCACCCTGTCCTGACTGAAGCAGACAAAGTGGTCAAACAGGTAGGTAGAAATGAGTAAGGAACAGAGAGTATGGTTATTCTTGCATTGTTTTGTTCGTCTGTCAAAGAAAAGAGTGCTTCTGACTTTTGTCAATGTTCATCTTTATTTTAGGAGAAGAACAAACGGTGGTATCACACTTTGCTCAAGTGTATGATACCATGTGTGTACAGCAGACATCACCAAAGGAACAGGAGACACCTGAGTAGAGAACAAGAATATGAAAAGACTGATGAAAAAAAGCACCAGGAGAAATCCATTGAATATGCACAATCTCGTACAGTATTTCAATGAAAAGTTTCAGTGTTGTTTTTAGTGTCGTCGTATTGCATACATTTAAAACAATGTGTCTTGTTTAATGAACAATTTCATTTACTTTAGTAAAAAGTGTTGTTTACTGTAGTCCTAGCATGGATGCAATTGTTAGAAAAAACTTGAATGAAAAACTGAATGTTTCATACAATATGGGTTTGTGTTAACCCACACACCTAAGTGAAATGTTTGATTACGTTTACAAGACATAACACATAGTTCAGTTGAGTGTGAAAGGGAACAACAGAGAAAGTCACAAACAAAACATTTGTGAAGGACTTGATGAATGTTTTTTCTTTAGAAATGACAAAAAATAAAGAATTTTTCAACAAGATGTCTTTCTATAGCGAGTTTCATTTGAGATAGTCTTTTCTTAGAAGTGCAAGAGTGGTATTCCCTACAACTTATTCCCCAATTTGATCATTCTCAGAAATTAGGAGACAGAAACCACACCTACTGTAATATTAGACCTTGTAACAAGGCAACTAGGTTTCAATGGCTTAAAAGGTGCAGAAAGAGGCTCATGTATAATGACCTCCAGTGTCCCACAGGTTTCCCAAATCATTTCTTAGAGTATGGAAAAAGAGGAAATAAAGTGTCTACAGAAAGCGTATACCCCCTTGAACTTTGTTCAGTTTGTTGCGCCAGTGCCAGAGTTTCATGCAATTAAATGAGGACCTCTTTCTCACACCACATATGTTATACTTTCAATGGGAAAAAAAGGAAATATTACAATTGTTTACATTTTCACCCACATGTTAATATTTGGTAGAAGCCCTTTTCACAGCAATTTCAGCTGTGAGTCTGTTGGTAATGGGCTCCACCACCTCTGCACCAACAAGATTTGATAATATTTGAGATTTTCAGAAGTCTGTCTGGTTTAGCTGAAGAATCAGCTAAGGTAAGTTTCAGGAAGAGCATCTGATTTCTTTCAATAAAGCAGAACAGAGAAAAAACACACAATACAAAATCATGAGAATTTGTATCCATATGACACTTTGACTCGAATACTTTTATCAGACCTACACAGAGTATATACTGTACACACTTTTTCAGCCCAGGTTTATACATTTGGAACTGCCATTTGTAGGTGTTTTTGTGTCTTAGCTCAACACTGTGAAACCTGTAGTTACAAACATGGAGGATGAAGACATGAAGACATATATTGTACCTCTGACCGGCCTACCTTCCAAGAGGTGAAAGATGAAACTTTTCCTTTATCGTCAACTCAGTGAATGTCTTTAAACTTTCGAAAACTGTAACAAAGAATAAGTTAAAAAACTTATTTTCATTGGACCCACAGAAAAGTCAAAGTTGTCCATAGAAATGCCCGTCTAAATCAGAAATCTACAGCACAAAGGCAGTGGCCTTTCGGGACATAAAAATGAAATCAGACTTTACTCGGACGAATTGCCCTTGGTCACGGACATCTTGCTATCAGTCACTACAAAGATGTTTTCTCTCGTGCCATGGCTTGCCTGACTTGCTTCTTCTGCTGGATGGCTTCTGGTCGCTGGTCAGGATCGACAGCCAGCATGTCCTGGAGCAGTGTCCTTAGCTCAGTGCTTATGGCTCTATTTACTTTCAGGGGGATGTGGAACTGCAGCCAGGGGTTCTCATCCAGGGCCTCTCCAACAGGCCCTGACAGACATATGCTCCTGTATCGGAAACACACTTTAGTTCAATTCTAAAATATTTCTCATAGGACTGAAGGAACCTTTGCCTGTTAAGAGTTAACAATTAGGTCCTCAAGAACTGTTTTATGGTTTTCTACACTCCTGGCTGGCCAAGGTCTCTTTAAGGTCTCTTAAGTGGAGGTGTAACTCATGTATCCTACATGTGATTTAGCAACATGAAAGGGAATAGCTTCTTATCGGATTATGGTCTTGGTTAACTGCCTAAGGCTGACCTAAGTGCCTAACTTTCTGACTTTCTTTATACCTTATATGTTAAGAAGCTTCTTCTGACCAATCAGAAATGTATGCTTTATGTATGAACATTTTGCTCATCAAAGTGAGTGAGAGACAAGGTTAACAGAAATTAGCCACGGCAGTAAATGACAGCATATTTTTGGGTTCTTAAATGGTCTCTACCTGGCACACCTGCAGTGCAAACTGACACACACTGTTTAGAGAAACAGCTACTCTATTACTAATATTAATGAAACATTTCTTATTCTATGGAACAAAAACAAACAGTAAAACTAAAACACAGATCTCTTAGCTTCCTATTTCATGAACCAGATGACTGAATGACCAAGCCTAACTAGTAGCCAGAACCCCAGTTAACCCTCCGTAACACAAAGTTTAACCACACGACAGGAACTCTTTCAAACTGAGTGAAAATCATAAATAGATCCATAACTTTACATCAATTTACTATGTTGTGCCAATACCTGCATTTACATTTAGAACGAATGATGTCATAGAACCAGCATCACACCAGTTCCAGGTGTCTCCAAGGAGACAACAGAACTTCAGTTGTGTTTGCTAAAATACACACTTTGAAACATACTGTAACACTTAGTTAACATGTCTGGTTTAGTTGAAGAATCGGCTAAGGTAAGTTTCAGGGTTTAATGGTGGGATGGCACCTGTGCTTTTTTCCCCCAACCGCTAGAATATGATTCGCACCAAACCCAAAAGAAATACTGCACAGTTCAGGAACTTCATCAACCTAGCAACTGTAAAATAAGCTTACAAACAACTGAATTGAAATGCCAAAAAGTTCAGAGAAAGGCACAAACTATGTTTACTTGGGGTTTACAAAATTAAAGCTAACTAAAACTGTAATGATAAACAATCATGCTGCCAATGGACAGAGAAATATCATGTTTTTTGAATAATGTATTATTTGTTACATAGGAACCCAGTATAAGGGAATCCCTTGCGATCCTGTCTGCAGAGATAAAGGTAAGTATTGTTTTCTCTTTAGCTCTGTCACTCCAAGAAATATAATGAACATAAATATATTTGCCAATCTTTTCATAGTAATCCAAACAACTCTGCGTGTATCTGACATTTGTAATATTTATCTACCGCAGTATAACTCTTCTGGCAAGGCGATTGGTATTGTACCTTGAAAGAAAACTGATTGGAAATGACATGTACTCTATGGTTTCTATTGATGTCAAGTGGCAAATGTTGACTGGTGATGTTATGTGAATCTTAGGAAATGGTCATTTTTCAATCGAGTCTATGTTTCTCAGAATTTGAGACAGAGAGGTCAATCTCTGCAATCCGAGCTGAGGGCATTTCTTGGAATGGAAAGGTAAGAGCAACGTGTTCTTTGATATTCTCTTAAGACTCTTCGCCAGATTTGACGATGAAAAATGTAAATAATAATAACAAACATTATTTTATATAGTGCCTTGAAAGGTGGCTTCTTTACAGAATGACAAAACCAACTACAATAAATAATACACAAGATATGCATGATGACAATACACAGTTAGAGGAGACAGTAGATGGTCATTGTCAGTGTATTCTGAAGGTAGTTTTCCAATTTTTTGGAACGGGGTAAAAGAGGCCACCTCTACTAGAATCTTTGTCCTAACCAAAAATGTAACAAAGTATAATAATAATATTAAAAATAATAATGATAAACTTTATCTATAGAGCACCTTTCATACAAATAGTGCTTTGGTGCTTTAAAAACCAAGCGTAAAAATAAAATATTAAAATTGAGAGATATACTTTCAGTTGTAAAGGAAAATACAGCAATACAGTAAAGCAACATACATGTCAATTAAATAAATAAAAATTAGGAAAGTCGTAATAAAATAAGAACAATTAAAGAGAACTAAAAAAAGAAACAGAAATAGAAAGAACAAAGAACCACTTTAACTAAAAGCAACATTTTCAAATGTTTTTTAAAACAATGTACCGAGCTTGACTGCCTAATAAAAAGTGGAAGTGAGTTTCATAATTTAGAAGCATAAAGACAAAAAGCAGCCTCTCCACTCTTTCTGCATTTCACATGTGGTATTTGCAGTAGGCCAGTATGTGCAGATCTCAGGTCACGTATACGAACATATGAAGACAGACATTCAGTAAGGTACAGACGTGCTAGGTCGCTTAAAGCTTTAAAAACAAGTAAAAGAACTTTCAAATTTATCCTAGATAATACAGGTGACCAGTGAAGTTTTTTCAAAACAGGAATGATATTCTCTTTCTTGTATTTGTTAGGATCTGTGCTACTGCATTTCGAACAAGTAGTAAGGGATTTATTGTTTTCTTGGGAAGCCCACAAAACAGAGCATTATAATCATATCCACATCAATGTGAGCAATGGAGAAGTCAAATTAACGTGTCTAAATATCATCTAGTTCTATCCCAGGGAAGAGGGCTGTTGCCTACACAGACGACAAGACACAAAACGCTCAACTGTGCAAAACACGCATAAGGACATCAGTCAGGAGGAACAAGGTAAAGTGTTTTTTCTTCTCCACCATGGTCATGTAGTTTCACTCCAAGCACTGTCATATGAAATAACTGTGGAAACGACCTCCCCAACATTTTGGGTTGTTGCATTTTGCTTCAATGAATTTTAACCTTTTCTTTTAGACATTAAGAGGAAGGACACATTCACCCTTGGTAGAGATTCAGTTGTTCTATGAGATGTCAAGGTGAGAATTAACCACTTCAGGGATAAGTCAATCCACATAACTGAAAAAGGGGCAATGAACAGGATATGGGGATTTTGCTAGTTATAAAGTACAATAATCATCATTACATGATCTAAGACTACTGAAGTATAAGCTGTGTTCCTGACTGATTAATTAGCAAATTCATCTTTGTAGAGTGCAGCTACTATCTATTCAGTGGCATTTCCTTAAAACAATTGTATTCCCAAATTCTGAATATGGAGTGAGATCATGTAGAGAATGTTGGACTTGTAATAACTAATTGAAGGATAATAATAATCAACGAAAGTGCTTAAAAGTATCAACAAATGCCTTCAAAGTACTTGACACGTACTTTGCTTTCAAAAGTGAAACATAATTAATGCTTACGTAAGATTTCTCTTGACTTCTAAGGAGTATACTAACTCCAAGGACAAGTAACATCACAAACCATTATTTAAGTGCTGATGTTGGAGCTGCAATACTACTACCAAGACAAAAAATGATACAGGTAACACTGCTTTCAGATTTCTAAGAATTGCTAAAATAGTATGTTTACAGAGCATTCAGAGTTGAGAATATGACAAGTTCCTACCATTTCAAACACTGCCAATCTAGAACAAAAAGAAAGTACTTGAACGCCTGCAGTAATCGAACACAAACCAGAACATATCAGTGCATGACAAGGAAATGTAGTCACAAAATGATTCTACCCTTTCAAGTCCCAAAAAGGACCGAGGAACTTACCGGAGGCGATACCTGGATTTCAAACAGAGTACAATGTAGCCACTGTAGGGGAGAAGATCACAGAGAGCTCTTCTCAGATTGCTCCGAGTCAGCCCCAGCACCCTGTCCTGACTGAAGCAGACAAAGTGGTCAAACAGGTAGGTAGAAATGAGTAAGGAACAGAAAGTATGGTTATTCTTGCATTGTTTTGTTCGTCTGTCAAAGAAAAGAGTGCTTCTGACTTTTGTCAATGTTCATCTTTATTTTAGGAGAAGAACAAACGGTGGTATCACACTTTGCTCAAGTGTATGATACCATGTGTGTACAGCAGACATCACCAAAGGAACAGGAGACACCTGAGTAGAGAACAAGAATATGAAAAGACTGATGAAAAAAAGCACCAGGAGAAATCCATTGAATATGCACAATCTCGTACAGTATTTCAATGAAAAGTTTCAGTGTTGTTTTTAGTGTCGTCGTATTGCATACATTTAAAACAATGTGTCTTGTTTAATGAACAATTTCATTTACTTTAGTAAAAAGTGTTGTTTACTGTAGTCCTAGCATGGATGCAATTGTTAGAAAAAACTTGAATGAAAAACTGAATGTTTCATACAATATGGGTTTGTGTTAACCCACACACCTAAGTGAAATGTTTGATTACGTTTACAAGACATAACACATAGTTCAGTTGAGTGTGAAAGGGAACAACAGAGAAAGTCACAAACAAAACATTTGTGAAGGACTTGATGAATGTTTTTTCTTTAGAAATGACAAAAAATAAAGAATTTTTCAACAAGATGTCTTTCTATAGCGAGTTTCATTTGAGATAGTCTTTTCTTAGAAGTGCAAGAGTGGTATTCCCTACAACTTATTCCCCAATTTGATCATTCTCAGAAATTAGGAGACAGAAACCACACCTACTGTAATATTAGACCTTGTAACAAGGCAACTAGGTTTCAATGGCTTAAAAGGTGCAGAAAGAGGCTCATGTATAATGACCTCCAGTGTCCCACAGGTTTCCCAAATCATTTCTTAGAGTATGGAAAAAGAGGAAATAAAGTGTCTACAGAAAGCGTATACCCCCTTGAACTTTGTTCAGTTTGTTGCGCCAGTGCCAGAGTTTCATGCAATTAAATGAGGACCTCTTTCTCACACCACATATGTTATACTTTCAATGGGAAAAAAAGGAAATATTACAATTGTTTACATTTTCACCCACATGTTAATATTTGGTAGAAGCCCTTTTCACAGCAATTTCAGCTGTGAGTCTGTTGGTAATGGGCTCCACCACCTCTGCACCAACAAGATTTGATAATATTTGAGAATTTCAGAAGTCTGTCTGGTTTAGCTGAAGAATCAGCTAAGGTAAGTTTCAGGAAGAGCATCTGATTTCTTTCAATAAAGCAGAACAGAGAAAAAACACACAATACAAAATCATGAGAATTTGTATCCATATGACACTTTGACTCGAATACTTTTATCAGACCTACACAGAGTATATACTGTACACACTTTTTCAGCCCAGGTTTATACATTTGGAACTGCCATTTGTAGGTGTTTTTGTGTCTTAGCTCAACACTGTGAAACCTGTAGTTACAAACATGGAGGATGAAGACATGAAGACATATATTGTACCTCTGACCGGCCTACCTTCCAAGAGGTGAAAGATGAAACTTTTCCTTTATCGTCAACTCAGTGAATGTCTTTAAACTTTCGAAAACTGTAACAAAGAATAAGTTAAAAAACTTATTTTCATTGGACCCACAGAAAAGTCAAAGTTGTCCATAGAAATGCCCGTCTAAATCAGAAATCTACAGCACAAAGGCAGTGGCCTTTCGGGACATAAAAATGAAATCAGACTTTACTCGGACGAATTGCCCTTGGTCACGGACATCTTGCTATCAGTCACTACAAAGATGTTTTCTCTCGTGCCATGGCTTGCCTGACTTGCTTCTTCTGCTGGATGGCTTCTGGTCGCTGGTCAGGATCGACAGCCAGCATGTCCTGGAGCAGTGTCCTTAGCTCAGTGCTTATGGCTCTATTTACTTTCAGGGGGATGTGGAACTGCAGCCAGGGGTTCTCATCCAGGGCCTCTCCAACAGGCCCTGACAGACATATGCTCCTGTATCGGAAACACACTTTAGTTCAATTCTAAAATATTTCTCATAGGACTGAAGGAACCTTTGCCTGTTAAGAGTTAACAATTAGGTCCTCAAGAACTGTTTTATGGTTTTCTACACTCCTGGCTGGCCAAGGTCTCTTTAAGGTCTCTTAAGTGGAGGTGTAACTCATGTATCCTACATGTGATTTAGCAACATGAAAGGGAATAGCTTCTTATCGGATTATGGTCTTGGTTAACTGCCTAAGGCTGACCTAAGTGCCTAACTTTCTGACTTTCTTTATACCTTATATGTTAAGAAGCTTCTTCTGACCAATCAGAAATGTATGCTTTATGTATGAACATTTTGCTCATCAAAGTGAGTGAGAGACAAGGTTAACAGAAATTAGCCACGGCAGTAAATGACAGCATATTTTTGGGTTCTTAAATGGTCTCTACCTGGCACACCTGCAGTGCAAACTGACACACACTGTTTAGAGAAACAGCTACTCTATTACTAATATTAATGAAACATTTCTTATTCTATGGAACAAAAACAAACAGTAAAACTAAAACACAGATCTCTTAGCTTCCTATTTCATGAACCAGATGACTGAATGACCAAGCCTAACTAGTAGCCAGAACCCCAGTTAACCCTCCGTAACACAAAGTTTAACCACACGACAGGAACTCTTTCAAACTGAGTGAAAATCATAAATAGATCCATAACTTTACATCAATTTACTATGTTGTGCCAATACCTGCATTTACATTTAGAACGAATGATGTCATAGAACCAGCATCACACCAGTTCCAGGTGTCTCCAAGGAGACAACAGAACTTCAGTTGTGTTTGCTAAAATACACACTTTGAAACATACTGTAACACTTAGTTAACATGTCTGGTTTAGTTGAAGAATCGGCTAAGGTAAGTTTCAGGGTTTAATGGTGGGATGGCACCTGTGCTTTTTTCCCCCAACCGCTTGAATATGATTCGCACCAAACCCAAAAGAAATACTGCACAGTTCAGGAACTTCATCAACCTAGCAACTGTAAAATAAGCTTACAAACAACTGAATTGAAATGCCAAAAAGTTCAGAGAAAGGCACAAACTATGTTTACTTGGGGTTTACAAAATTAAAGCTAACTAAAACTGTAATGATAAACAATCATGCTGCCAATGGACAGAGAAATATCATGTTTTTTGAATAATGTATTATTTGTTACATAGGAACCCAGTATAAGGGAATCCCTTGCGATCCTGTCTGCAGAGATAAAGGTAAGTATTGTTTTCTCTTTAGCTCTGTCACTCCAAGAAATATAATGAACATAAATATATTTGCCAATCTTTTCATAGTAATCCAAACAACTCTGCGTGTATCTGACATTTGTAATATTTATCTACCGCAGTATAACTCTTCTGGCAAGGCGATTGGTATTGTACCTTGAAAGAAAACTGATTGGAAATGACATGTACTCTATGGTTTCTATTGATGTCAAGTGGCAAATGTTGACTGGTGATGTTATGTGAATCTTAGGAAATGGTCATTTTTCAATCGAGTCTATGTTTCTCAGAATTTGAGACAGAGAGGTCAATCTCTGCAATCCGAGCTGAGGGCATTTCTTGGAATGGAAAGGTAAGAGCAACGTGTTCTTTGATATTCTCTTAAGACTCTTCGCCAGATTTGACGATGAAAAATGTAAATAATAATAACAAACATTATTTTATATAGTGCCTTGAAAGGTGGCTTCTTTACAGAATGACAAAACCAACTACAAAAAATAATACACAAGATATGCATGATGACAATACACAGTTAGAGGAGACAGTAGATGGTCATTGTCAGTGTATTCTGAAGGTAGTTTTCCAATTTTTTGGAACGGGGTAAAAGAGGCCACCTCTACTAGAATCTTTGTCCTAACCAAAAATGTAACAAAGTATAATAATAATATTAAAAATAATAATGATAAACTTTATCTATAGAGCACCTTTCATACAAATAGTGCTTTGGTGCTTTAAAAACCAAGCGTAAAAATAAAATATTAAAATTGAGAGATATACTTTCAGTTGTAAAGGAAAATACAGCAATAAAGTAAAGCAACATACATGTCAATTAAATAAATAAAAATTAGGAAAGTCGTAATAAAATAAGAACAATTAAAGAGAACTAAAAAAAGAAACAGAAATAGAAAGAACAAAGAACCACTTTAACTAAAAGCAACATTTTCAAATGTTTTTTAAAACAATGTACCGAGCTTGACTGCCTAATAAAAAGTGGAAGTGAGTTTCATAATTTGGAAGCATAAAAACAAAAAGCAGCCTCTCCACTCTTTCTGCATTTCACATGTGGTATTTGCAGTAGGCCAGTATGTGCAGATCTCAGGTCACGTATACGAACATATGAAGACAGACATTCAGTAAGGTACAGACGTGCTAGGTCGCTTAAAGCTTTAAAAACAAGTAAAAGAACTTTCAAATTTATCCTAGATAATACAGGTGACCAGTGAAGTTTTTTCAAAACAGGAATGACATTCTCTTTCTTGTATTTGTTAGGATCTGTGCTACTGCATTTCGAACAAGTAGTAAGGGATTTATTGTTTTCTTGGGAAGCCCACAAAACAGAGCATTATAATCATATCCACATCAATGTGAGCAATGGAGAAGTCAAATTAACGTGTCTAAATATCATCTAGTTCTATCCCAGGGAAGAGGGCTGTTGCCTACACAGACGACAAGACACAAAACGCTCAACTGTGCAAAACACGCATAAGGACATCAGTCAGGAGGAACAAGGTAAAGTGTTTTTTCTTCTCCACCATGGTCATGTAGTTTCACTCCAAGCACTGTCATATGAAATAACTGTGGAAACGACCTCCCCAACATTTTGGGTTGTTGCATTTTGCTTCAATGAATTTTAACCTTTTCTTTTAGACATTAAGAGGAAGGACACATTCACCCTTGGTAGAGATTCAGTTGTTCTATGAGATGTCAAGGTGAGAATTAACCACTTCAGGGATAAGTCAATCCACATAACTGAAAAAGGGGCAATGAACAGGATATGGGGATTTTGCTAGTTATAAAGTACAATAATCATCATTACATGATCTAAGACTACTGAAGTATAAGCTGTGTCCCTGACTGATTAATTAGCAAATTCATCTTTGTAGAGTGCAGCTACTATCTATTCAGTGGCATTTCCTTAAAACAATTGTATTCCCACATTCTGAATATGGAGTGAGATCATGTAGAGAATGTTGGACTTGTAATAACTAATTGAAGGATAATAATAATCAACGAAAGTGCTTAAAAGTATCAACAAATGCCTTCAAAGTACTTGACACGTACTTTGCTTTCAAAAGTGAAACATAATTAATGCTTACGTAAGATTTCTCTTGACTTCTCAGGAGTATACTAACTCCAAGGACAAGTAACATCACAAACCATTATTTAAGTGCTGATGTTGGAGCTGCAATACTACTACCAAGACAAAAAATGATACAGGTAACACTGCTTTCAGATTTCTAAGAATTGCTAAAATAGTATGTTTACAGAGCATTCAGAGTTGAGAATATGACAAGTTCCTACCATTTCAAACACTGCCAATCTAGAACAAAAAGAAAGTACTTGAACGCCTGCAGTAATCGAACACAAACCAGAACATATCAGTGCATGACAAGGAAATGTAGTCACAAAATGATTCTACCCTTTCAAGTCCCAAAAAGGACCGAGGAACTTACCGGAGGCGATACCTGGATTTCAAACAGAGTACAATGTAGCCACTGTAGGGGAGAAGATCACAGAGAGCTCTTCTCAGATTGCTCCGAGTCAGCCCCAGCACCCTGTCCTGACTGAAGCAGACAAAGTGGTCAAACAGGTAGGTAGAAATGAGTAAGGAACAGAGAGTATGGTTATTCTTGCATTGTTTTGTTCGTCTGTCAAAGAAAAGAGTGCTTCTGACTTTTGTCAATGTTCATCTTTATTTTAGGAGAAGAACAAACGGTGGTATCACACTTTGCTCAAGTGTATGATACCATGTGTGTACAGCAGACATCACCAAAGGAACAGGAGACACCTGAGTAGAGAACAAGAATATGAAAAGACTGATGAAAAAAAGCACCAGGAGAAATCCATTGAATATGCACAATCTCGTACAGTATTTCAATGAAAAGTTTCAGTGTTGTTTTTAGTGTCGTCGTATTGCATACATTTAAAACAATGTGTCTTGTTTAATGAACAATTTCATTTACTTTAGTAAAAAGTGTTGTTTACTGTAGTCCTAGCATGGATGCAATTGTTAGAAAAAACTTGAATGAAAAACTGAATGTTTCATACAATATGGGTTTGTGTTAACCCACACACCTAAGTGAAATGTTTGATTACGTTTACAAGACATAACACATAGTTCAGTTGAGTGTGAAAGGGAACAACAGAGAAAGTCACAAACAAAACATTTGTGAAGGACTTGATGAATGTTTTTTCTTTAGAAATGACAAAAAATAAAGAATTTTTCAACAAGATGTCTTTCTATAGCGAGTTTCATTTGAGATAGTCTTTTCTTAGAAGTGCAAGAGTGGTATTCCCTACAACTTATTCCCCAATTTGATCATTCTCAGAAATTAGGAGACAGAAACCACACCTACTGTAATATTAGAACTTGTAACAAGGCAACTAGGTTTCAATGGCTTAAAAGGTGCAGAAAGAGGCTCATATATAATGACCTCCAGTGTCCCACAGGTTTCCCAAATCATTTCTTAGAGTATGGAAAAAGAGGAAATAAAGTGTCTACAGAAAGCGTATACCCCCTTGAACTTTGTTCAGTTTGTTGCGCCAGTGCCAGAGTTTCATGCAATTAAATGAGGACCTCTTTCTCACACCACATATGTTATACTTTCAATGGGAAAAAAAGGAAATATTACAATTGTTTACATTTTCACCCACATGTTAATATTTGGTAGAAGCCCTTTTCACAGCAATTTCAGCTGTGAGTCTGTTGGTAATGGGCTCCACCACCTCTGCACCAACAAGATTTGATAATATTTGAGAATTTCAGAAGTCTGTCTGGTTTAGCTGAAGAATCAGCTAAGGTAAGTTTCAGGAAGAGCATCTGATTTCTTTCAATAAAGCAGAACAGAGAAAAAACACACAATACAAAATCATGAGAATTTGTATCCATATGACACTTTGACTCGAATACTTTTATCAGACCTACACAGAGTATATACTGTACACACTTTTTCAGCCCAGGTTTATACATTTGGAACTGCCATTTGTAGGTGTTTTTGTGTCTTAGCTCAACACTGTGAAACCTGTAGTTACAAACATGGAGGATGAAGACATGAAGACATATATTGTACCTCTGACCGGCCTACCTTCCAAGAGGTGAAAGATGAAACTTTTCCTTTATCGTCAACTCAGTGAATGTCTTTAAACTTTCGAAAACTGTAACAAAGAATAAGTTAAAAAACTTATTTTCATTGGACCCACAGAAAAGTCAAAGTTGTCCATAGAAATGCCCGTCTAAATCAGAAATCTACAGCACAAAGGCAGTGGCCTTTCGGGACATAAAAATGAAATCAGACTTTACTCGGACGAATTGACCTTGGTCACGGACATCTTGCTATCAGTCACTACAAAGATGTTTTCTCTCGTGCCATGGCTTGCCTGACTTGCTTCTTCTGCTGGATGGCTTCTGGTCGCTGGTCAGGATCGACAGCCAGCATGTCCTGGAGCAGTGTCCTTAGCTCAGTGCTTATGGCTCTATTTACTTTCAGGGGGATGTGGAACTGCAGCCAGGGGTTCTCATCCAGGGCCTCTCCAACAGGCCCTGACAGACATATGCTCCTGTATCGGAAACACACTTTAGTTCAATTCTAAAATATTTCTCATAGGACTGAAGGAACCTTTGCCTGTTAAGAGTTAACAATTAGGTCCTCAAGAACTGTTTTACGGTTTTCTACACTCCTGGCTGGCCAAGGTCTCTTTAAGGTCTCTTAAGTGGAGGTGTAACTCATGTATCCTACATGTGATTTAGCAACATGAAAGGGAATAGCTTCTTATCGGATTATGGTCTTGGTTAACTGCCTAAGGCTGACCTAAGTACCTAACTTTCTGACTTTCTTTATACCTTATATGTTAAGAAGCTTCTTCTGACCAATCAGAAATGTATGCTTTATGTATGAACATTTTGCTCATCAAAGTGAGTGAGAGACAAGGTTAACAGAAATTAGCCACGGCAGTAAATGACAGCATATTTTTGGGTTCTTAAATGGTCTCTACCTGGCACACCTGCAGTGCAAACTGACACACACTGTTTAGAGAAACAGCTACTCTATTACTAATATTAATGAAACATTTCTTATTCTATGGAACAAAAACAAACAGTAAAACTAAAACACAGATCTCTTAGCTTCCTATTTCATGAACCAGATGACTGAATGACCAAGCCTAACTAGTAGCCAGAACCCCAGTTAACCCTCCGTAACACAAAGTTTAACCACACGACAGGAACTCTTTCAAACTGAGTGAAAATCATAAATGGATCCATAACTTTACATCAATTTACTATGTTGTGCCAATACCTGCATTTACATTTAGAACGAATGATGTCATAGAACCAGCATCACACCAGTTCCAGGTGTCTCCAAGGAGACAACAGAACTTCAGTTGTGTTTGCTAAAATACACACTTTGAAACATACTGTAACACTTAGTTAACATGTCTGGTTTAGTTGAAGAATCGGCTAAGGTAAGTTTCAGGGTTTAATGGTGGGATGGCACCTGTGCTTTTTTCCCCCAACCGCTAGAATATGATTCGCACCAAACCCAAAAGAAATACTGCACAGTTCAGGAACTTCATCAACCTAGCAACTGTAAAATAAGCTTACAAACAACTGAATTGAAATGCCAAAAAGTTCAGAGAAAGGCACAAACTATGTTTACTTGGGGTTTACAAAATTAAAGCTAACTAAAACTGTAATGATAAACAATCATGCTGCCAATGGACAGAGAAATATCATGTTTTTTGAATAATGTATTATTTGTTACATAGGAACCCAGTATAAGGGAATCCCTTGCGATCCTGTCTGCAGAGATAAAGGTAAGTATTGTTTTCTCTTTAGCTCTGTCACTCCAAGAAATATAATGAACATAAATATATTTGCCAATCTTTTCATAGTAATCCAAACAACTCTGCGTGTATCTGACATTTGTAATATTTATCTACCGCAGTATAACTCTTCTGGCAAGGCGATTGGTATTGTACCTTGAAAGAAAACTGATTGGAAATGACATGTACTCTATGGTTTCTATTGATGTCAAGTGGCAAATGTTGACTGGTGATGTTATGTGAATCTTAGGAAATGGTCATTTTTCAATCGAGTCTATGTTTCTCAGAATTTGAGACAGAGAGGTCAATCTCTGCAATCCGAGCTGAGGGCATTTCTTGGAATGGAAAGGTAAGAGCAACGTGTTCTTTGATATTCTCTTAAGACTCTTCGCCAGATTTGACGATGAAAAATGTAAATAATAATAACAAACATTATTTTATATAGTGCCTTGAAAGGTGGCTTCTTTACAGAATGACAAAACCAACTACAATAAATAATACACAAGATATGCATGATGACAATACACAGTTAGAGGAGACAGTAGATGGTCATTGTCAGTGTATTCTGAAGGTAGTTTTCCAATTTTTTGGAACGGGGTAAAAGAGGCCACCTCTACTAGAATCTTTGTCCTAACCAAAAATGTAACAAAGTATAATAATAATATTAAAAATAATAATGATAAACTTTATCTATAGAGCACCTTTCATACAAATAGTGCTTTGGTGCTTTAAAAACCAAGCGTAAAAATAAAATATTAAAATTGAGAGATATACTTTCAGTTGTAAAGGAAAATACAGCAATACAGTAAAGCAACATACATGTCAATTAAATAAATAAAAATTAGGAAAGTCGTAATAAAATAAGAACAATTAAAGAGAACTAAAAAAAGAAACAGAAATAGAAAGAACAAAGAACCACTTTAACTAAAAGCAACATTTTCAAATGTTTTTTAAAACAATGTACCGAGCTTGACTGCCTAATAAAAAGTGGAAGTGAGTTTCATAATTTAGAAGCATAAAAACAAAAAGCAG
This sequence comes from Lepisosteus oculatus, assembly GCF_040954835.1. NCBI lineage: Eukaryota > Metazoa > Chordata > Actinopteri > Semionotiformes > Lepisosteidae > Lepisosteus > Lepisosteus oculatus. Next base: position 844,195 of record NW_027167956.1, on the reverse strand, counting down.
CCTCTCCACTCTTTCTGCATTTCACATGTGGTATTTGCAGTAGGCCAGTATGTGCAGATCTCAGGTCACGTATACGAACATATGAAGACAGACATTCAGTAAGGTACAGACGTGCTAGGTCGCTTAAAGCTTTAAAAACAAGTAAAAGAACTTTCAAATTTATCCTAGATAATACAGGTGACCAGTGAAGTTTTTTCAAAACAGGAATGATATTCTCTTTCTTGTATTTGTTAGGATCTGTGCTACTGCATTTCGAACAAGTAGTAAGGGATTTATTGTTTTCTTGGGAAGCCCACAAAACAGAGCATTATAATCATATCCACATCAATGTGAGCAATGGAGAAGTCAAATTAACGTGTCTAAATATCATCTAGTTCTATCCCAGGGAAGAGGGCTGTTGCCTACACAGACGACAAGACACAAAACGCTCAACTGTGCAAAACACGCATAAGGACATCAGTCAGGAGGAACAAGGTAAAGTGTTTTTTCTTCTCCACCATGGTCATGTAGTTTCACTCCAAGCACTGTCATATGAAATAACTGTGGAAACGACCTCCCCAACATTTTGGGTTGTTGCATTTTGCTTCAATGAATTTTAACCTTTTCTTTTAGACATTAAGAGGAAGGACACATTCACCCTTGGTAGAGATTCAGTTGTTCTATGAGATGTCAAGGTGAGAATTAACCACTTCAGGGATAAGTCAATCCACATAACTGAAAAAGGGGCAATGAACAGCATATGGGGATTTTGCTAGTTATAAAGTACAATAATCATCATTACATGATCTAAGACTACTGAAGTATACGCTGTGTCCCTGACTGATTAATTAGCAAATTCATCTTTGTAGAGTGCAGCTACTATCTATTCAGTGGCATTTCCTTAAAAAAATTGTATTCCCACATTCTGAATATGGAGTGAGATCATGTAGAGAATGTTGGACTTGTAATAACTAATTGAAGGATAATAATAATCAACGAAAGTGCTTAAAAGTATCAACAAATGCCTTCAAAGTACTTGACACGTACTTTGCTTTCAAAAGTGAAACATAATTAATGCTTACGTAAGATTTCTCTTGACTTCTCAGGAGTATACTAACTCCAAGGACAAGTAACATCACAAACCATTATTTAAGTGCTGATGTTGGAGCTGCAATACTACTACCAAGACAAAAAATGATACAGGTAACACTGCTTTCAGATTTCTAAGAATTGCTAAAATAGTATGTTTACAGAGCATTCAGAGTTGAGAATGACAAGTTCCTACCATTTCAAACACTGCCAATCTAGAACAAAAAGAAAGTACTTGAACGCCTGTAGTAATCGAACACAAACCAGAACATATCAGTGCATGACAAGGAAATGTAGTCCCAAAATGATTCTACCCTTTCAAGTCCCAAAAAGGACCGAGGAACTTACCGGAGGCGATACCTGGATTTCAAACAGAGTACAATGTAGCCACTGTAGGGGAGAAGATCACAGAGAGCTCTTCTCAGATTGCTCAGAGTCAGCCCCAGCACCCTGTCCTGACTGAAGCAGACAAAGTGGTCAAACAGGTAGGTAGAAATGAGTAAGGAACAGAGAGTATGGTTATTCTTGCATTGTTTTGTTCGTCTGTCAAAGAAAATTGTGCTTCTGACATTTGTCAATGTTCATCTTTATTTTAGGAGAAGAACAAACGGTGGTATCACACTTTGCTCAAGTGTATGATACCATGTGTGTACAGCAGACATCACCAAAGGAACAGGAGACACCTGAGTAGAGAACAAGAATATGAAAAGACTGATGAAAAAAAGCACCAGGAGAAATCCATTGAATATGCACAATCTCGTACAGTATTTCAATGAAAAGTTTCAGTGTTGTTTTTAGTGTCGTTGTATTGCATACATTTAAAACAATGTGTCTTGTTTAATGAACAATTTCATTTACTTTAGTAAAAAGTGTTGTTTACTGTAGTCCTAGCATGGATAAAATTGTTAGAAAAAACTTGAATGAAAAACTGAATGTTTCATACAATATGGGTTTGTGTTAACCCACACACCTAAGTGAAATGTTTGATTACGTTTACAAGACATAACACATAGTTCAGTTGAGTGTGAAAGGGAACAACAGAGAAAGTCACAAACAAAACATTTGTGAAGGACTTGATGAATGTTTTTTCTTTAGAAATGACAAAAAATAAAGAATTTTTCAACAAGATGTCTTTCTATAGCGAGTTTCATTTGAGATAGTCTTTTCTTAGAAGTGCAAGAGTGGTATTCCCTACAACTTATTCCCCAGTTTGATCATTCTCAGAAATTAGGAGACAGAAACCACACCTAGTGTAATATTAGACCTTGTAACAAGGCAACTAGGTTTCAATGGCTTAAAAGGTGGAGAAAGAGGCTCATGTATGATGACCTCCAGTGTCCCACAGGTTTCCCAAATCATTTCTTAGAGTATGGAAAAAGAGGAAATAAAGTGTCTACAGAAAGCGTATACCCCCTTGAACTTTGTTCAGTTTGTTGCGCCAGTGCCAGAGTTTCATGCAATTAAATGAGGACCTCTTTCTCACACCACATATGTTATACTTTCAATGGGAAAAAAGGAAATATTACAATTGTTTACATTTTCACCCACATGTTAATATTTGGTAGAAGCCCTTTTCACAGCAATTTCAGCTGTGAGTCTGTTGGTAATGGGCTCCACCACCTCTGCACCAACAAGATTTGATAATATTTGAGAATTTCAGAAGTCTGTCTGGTTTAGCTGAAGAATCAGCTAAGGTAAGTTTCAGGAAGAGCATCTGATTTCTTTCAATAAAGCAGAACAGAGAAAAAACACACAATACAAAATCATGAGAATTTGTATCCATATGACACTTTGACTCGAATACTTTTATCAGACCTACACAGAGTATATACTGTACACACTTTTTCAGCCCAGGTTTATACATTTGGAACTGCCATTTGTAGGTGTTTTTGTGTCTTAGCTCAACACTGTGAAACCTGTAGTTACAAACATGGAGGATGAAGACATGAAGACATATATTGTACCTCTGACCGGCCTACCTTCCAAGAGGTGAAAGATGAAACTTTTCCTTTATCGTCAACTCAGTGAATGTCTTTAAACTTTCGAAAACTGTAACAAAGAATAAGTTAAAAAACTTATTTTCATTGGACCCACAGAAAAGTCAAAGTTGTCCATAGAAATGCCCGTCTAAATCAGAAATCTACAGCACAAAGGCAGTGGCCTTTCGGGACATAAAAATGAAATCAGACTTTACTCGGACGAATTGCCCTTGGTCACGGACATCTTGCTATCAGTCACTACAAAGATGTTTTCTCTCGTGCCATGGCTTGCCTGACTTGCTTCTTCTGCTGGATGGCTTCTGGTCGCTGGTCAGGATCGACAGCCAGCATGTCCTGGAGCAGTGTCCTTAGCTCAGTGCTTATGGCTCTATTTACTTTCAGGGGGATGTGGAACTGCAGCCAGGGGTTCTCATCCAGGGCCTCTCCAACAGGCCCTGACAGACATATGCTCCTGTATCGGAAACACACTTTAGTTCAATTCTAAAATATTTCTCATAGGACTGAAGGAACCTTTGCCTGTTAAGAGTTAACAATTAGGTCCTCAAGAACTGTTTTACGGTTTTCTACACTCCTGGCTGGCCAAGGTCTCTTTAAGGTCTCTTAAGTGGAGGTGTAACTCATGTATCCTACATGTGATTTAGCAACATGAAAGGGAATAGCTTCTTATCGGATTATGGTCTTGGTTAACTGCCTAAGGCTGACCTAAGTGCCTAACTTTCTGACTTTCTTTATACCTTATATGTTAAGAAGCTTCTTCTGACCAATCAGAAATGTATGCTTTATGTATGAACATTTTGCTCATCAAAGTGAGTGAGAGACAAGGTTAACAGAAATTAGCCACGGCAGTAAATGACAGCATATTTTTGGGTTCTTAAATGGTCTCTACCTGGCACACCTGCAGTGCAAACTGACACACACTGTTTAGAGAAACAGCTACTCTATTACTAATATTAATGAAACATTTCTTATTCTATGGAACAAAAACAAACAGTAAAACTAAAACACAGATCTCTTAGCTTCCTATTTCATGAACCAGATGACTGAATGACCAAGCCTAACTAGTAGCCAGAACCCCAGTTAACCCTCCGTAACACAAAGTTTAACCACACGACAGGAACTCTTTCAAACTGAGTGAAAATCATAAATGGATCCATAACTTTACATCAATTTACTATGTTGTGCCAATACCTGCATTTACATTTAGAACGAATGATGTCATAGAACCAGCATCACACCAGTTCCAGGTGTCTCCAAGGAGACAACAGAACTTCAGTTGTGTTTGCTAAAATACACACTTTGAAACATACTGTAACACTTAGTTAACATGTCTGGTTTAGTTGAAGAATCGGCTAAGGTAAGTTTCAGGGTTTAATGGTGGGATGGCACCTGTGCTTTTTTCCCCCAACCGCTAGAATATGATTCGCACCAAACCCAAAAGAAATACTGCACAGTTCAGGAACTTCATCAACCTAGCAACTGTAAAATAAGCTTACAAACAACTGAATTGAAATGCCAAAAAGTTCAGAGAAAGGCACAAACTATGTTTACTTGGGGTTTACAAAATTAAAGCTAACTAAAACTGTAATGATAAACAATCATGCTGCCAATGGACAGAGAAATATCATGTTTTTTGAATAATGTATTATTTGTTACATAGGAACCCAGTATAAGGGAATCCCTTGCGATCCTGTCTGCAGAGATAAAGGTAAGTATTGTTTTCTCTTTAGCTCTGTCACTCCAAGAAATATAATGAACATAAATATATTTGCCAATCTTTTCATAGTAATCCAAACAACTCTGCGTGTATCTGACATTTGTAATATTTATCTACCGCAGTATAACTCTTCTGGCAAGGCGATTGGTATTGTACCTTGAAAGAAAACTGATTGGAAATGTCATGTACTCTATGGTTTCTATTGATGTCAAGTGGCAAATGTTGACTGGTGATGTTATGTGAATCTTAGGAAATGGTCATTTTTCAATCGAGTCTATGTTTCTCAGAATTTGAGACAGAGAGGTCAATCTCTGCAATCCGAGCTGAGGGCATTTCTTGGAATGGAAAGGTAAGAGCAACGTGTTCTTTGATATTCTCTTAAGACTCTTCGCAAGATTTGACGATGAAAAATGTAAATAATAATAACAAACATTATTTTATATAGTGCCTTGAAAGGTGGCTTCTTTACAGAATGACAAAACCAACTACAATAAATAATACACAAGATATGCATGATGACAATACACAGTTAGAGGAGACAGTAGATGGTCATTGTCAGTGCATTCTGAAGGTAGTTTTCCAATTTTTTGGAACGGGGTAAAAGAGGCCACCTCTACTAGAATCTTTGTCCTAACCAAAAATGTAACAAAGTATAATAATAATATTAAAAATAATAATGATAAACTTTATCTATAGAGCACCTTTCATACAAATAGTGCTTTGGTGCTTTAAAAACCAAGCGTAAAAATAAAATATTAAAATTGAGAGATATACTTTCAGTTGTAAAGGAAAATACAGCAATACAGTAAAGCAACATACATGTCAATTAAATAAATAAAAATTAGGAAAGTCGTAATAAAATAAGAACAATTAAAGAGAACTAAAAAAAGAAACAGAAATAGAAAGAACAAAGAACCACTTTAACTAAAAGCAACATTTTCAAATGTTTTTTAAAACAATGTACCGAGCTTGACTGCCTAATAAAAAGTGGAAGTGAGTTTCATAATTTGGAAGCATAAAAACAAAAAGCAGCCTCTCCACTCTTTCTGCATTTCACATGTGGTATTTGCAGTAGGCCAGTATGTGCAGATCTCAGGTCACGTATAGGAACATATGAAGACAGACATTCAGTAAGGTACAGACGTGCTAGGTCGCTTAAAGCTTTAAAAACAAGTAAAAGAACTTTCAAATTTATCCTAGATAATACAGGTGACCAGTGAAGTTTTTTCAAAACAGGAATGATATTCTCTTTCTTGTATTTGTTAGGATCTGTGCTACTGCATTTCGAACAAGTAGTAAGGGATTTATTGTTTTCTTGGGAAGCCCACAAAACAGAGCATTATAATCATATCCACATCAATGTGAGCAATGGAGAAGTCAAATTAACGTGTCTAAATATCATCTAGTTCTATCCCAGGGAAGAGGGCTGTTGCCTACACAGACGACAAGACACAAAACGCTCAACTGTGCAAAACACGCATAAGGACATCAGTCAGGAGGAACAAGGTAAAGTGTTTTTTATTCTCCACCATGGTCATGTAGTTTCACTCCAAGCACTGTCATATGAAATAACTGTGGAAACGACCTCCCCAACATTTTGGGTTGTTGCATTTTGCTTCAATGAATTTTAACCTTTTCTTTTAGACATTAAGAGGAAGGACACATTCACCCTTGGTAGAGATTCAGTTGTTCTATGAGATGTCAAGGTGAGAATTAACCACTTCAGGGATAAGTCAATCCACATAATTGAAAAAGGGGCAATGAACAGGATATGGGGATTTTGCTAGTTATAAAGTACAATAATCATCATTACATGATCTAAGACTACTGAAGTATAAGCTGTGTCCCTCACTGATTAATTAGCAAATTCATCTTTGTAGAGTGCAGCTACTATCTATTCAGTGGCATTTCCATAAAACAATTGTATTCCCACATTCTGAATATGGAGTGAGATCATGTAGAGAATGTTGGACTTGTAATAACTAATTGAAGGATAATAATAATCAACGAAAGTGCTTAAAAGTATCAACAAATGCCTTCAAAGTACTTGACACGTACTTTGCTTTCAAAAGTGAAACATAATTAATGCTTACGTAAGATTTCTCTTGACTTCTCAGGAGTATACTGACTCCAAGGACAAGTAACATCACAAACCATTATTTAAGTGCTGATGTTGGAGCTGCAATACTACTACCAAGACAAAAAATGATACAGGTAACACTGCTTTCAGATTTCTAAGAATTGCTAAAATAGTATGTTTACAGAGCATTCAGAGTTGAGAATATGACAAGTTCCTACCATCTCAAACACTGCCAATCTAGAACAAAAAGAAAGTACTTGAACGCCTGCAGTAATCGAACACAAACCAGAACATATCAGTGCATGACAAGGAAATGTAGTCACAAAATGATTCTACCCTTTCAAGTCCCAAAAAGGACCGAGGAACTTACCGGAGGCGATACCTGGATTTCAAACAGAGTACAATGTAGCCACTGTAGGGGAGAAGATCACAGAGAGCTCTTCTCAGATTGCTCAGAGTCAGCTCCAGCACCCTGTCCTGACTGAAGCAGACAAAGTGGTCAAACAGGTAGGTAGAAATGAGTAAGGAACAGAGAGTATGGTTATTCTTGCATTGTTTTGTTCGTCTGTCAAAGAAAAGTGTGCTTCTGACTTTTGTCAATGTTCATCTTTATTTTAGGAGAAGAACAAACGGTGGTATCACACTTTGCTCAAGTGTATGATACCATGTGTGTACAGCAGACATCACCAAAGGAACAGGAGACACCTGAGTAGAGAACAAGAATATGAAAAGACTGATGAAAAAAAGCACCAGGAGAAATCCATTGAATATGCACAATCTCGTACAGTATTTCAATGAAAAGTTTCAGTGTTGTTTTTAGTGTCGTTGTATTGCATACATTTAAAACAATGTGTCTTGTTTAATGAACAATTTCATTTACTTTAGTAAAAAGTGTTGTTTACTGTAGTCCTAGCATGGATGCAATTGTTAGAAAAAACTTGAATGAAAAACTGAATGTTTCATACAATATGGGTTTGTGTTAACCCACACACCTAAGTGAAATGTTTGATTACGTTTACAAGACATAACACATAGTTCAGTTGAGTGTGAAAGGGAACAACAGAGAAAGTCACAAACAAAACATTTGTGAAGGACTTGATGAATGTTTTTTCTTTAGAAATGACAAAAAATAAAGAATTTTTCAACAAGATGTCTTTCTATAGCGAGTTTCATTTGAGATAGTCTTTTCTTAGAAGTGCAAGAGTGGTATTCCCTACAACTTATTCCCCAATTTGATCATTCTCAGAAATTAGGAGACAGAAACCACACCTACTGTAATATTAGACCTTGTAACAAGGCAACTAGGTTTCAATGGCTTAAAAGGTGCAGAAAGAGGCTCATGTATGATGACCTCCAGTGTCCCACAGGTTTCCCAAATCATTTCTTAGAGTATGGAAAAAGAGGAAATAAAGTGTCTACAGAAAGCGTATACCCCCTTGAACTTTGTTCAGTTTGTTGCGCCAGTGCCAGAGTTTCATGCAATTAAATGAGGACCTCTTTCTCACACCACATATGTTATACTTTCAATGGGAAAAAAAGGAAATATTACAATTGTTTACATTTTCACCCACATGTTAATATTTGGTAGAAGCCCTTTTCACAGCAATTTCAGCTGTGAGTCTGTTGGTAATGGGCTCCACCACCTCTGCACCAACAAGATTTGATAATATTTGAGAATTTCAGAAGTCTGTCTGGTTTAGCTGAAGAATCAGCTAAGGTAAGTTTCAGGAAGAGCATCTGATTTCTTTCAATAAAGCAGAACAGAGAAAAAACACACAATACAAAATCATGAGAATTTGTATCCATATGACACTTTGACTCGAATACTTTTATCAGACCTACACAGAGTATATACTGTACACACTTTTTCAGCCCAGGTTTATACATTTGGATCTGCCATTTGTAGGTGTTTTGTGTCTTAGCTCAACACTGTGAAACCTGTAGTTACAAACATGGAGGATGAAGACATGAAGACATATATTGTACCTCTGACCGGCCTACCTTCCAAGAGGTGAAAGATGAAACTTTTCCTTTATCGTCAACTCAGTGAATGTCTTTAAACTTTCGAAAACTGTAACAAAGAATAAGTTAAAAAACTTATTTTCATTGGACCCACAGAAAAGTCAAAGTTGTCCATAGAAATGCCCGTCTAAATCAGAAATCTACAGCACAAAGGCAGTGGCCTTTCGGGACATAAAAATGAAATCACACTTTACTCGGACGAATTGCCCTTGGTCACGGACATCTTGCTATCAGTCACTACAAAGATGTTTTCTCTCGTGCCATGGCTTGCCTGACTTGCTTCTTCTGCTGGATGGCTTCTGGTCGCTGGTCAGGATCGACAGCCAGCATGTCCTGGAGCAGTGTCCTTAGCTCAGTGCTTATGGCTCTATTTACTTTCAGGGGGATGTGGAACTGCAGCCAGGGGTTCTCATCCAGGGCCTCTCCAACAGGCCCTGACAGACATATGCTCCTGTATCGGAAACACACTTTAGTTCAATTCTAAAATATTTCTCATAGGACTGAAGGAACCTTTGCCTGTTAAGAGTTAACAATTAGGTCCTCAAGAACTGTTTTACGGTTTTCTACACTCCTGGCTGGCCAAGGTCTCTTTAAGGTCTCTTAAGTGGAGGTGTAACTCATGTATCCTACATGTGATTTAGCAACATGAAAGGGAATAGCTTCTTATCGGATTATGGTCTTGGTTAACTGCCTAAGGCTGACCTAAGTGCCTAACTTTCTGACTTTCTTTATACCTTATATGTTAAGAAGCTTCTTCTGACCAATCAGAAATGTATGCTTTATGTATGAACATTTTGCTCATCAAAGTGAGTGAGAGACAAGGTTAACAGAAATTAGCCACGGCAGTAAATGACAGCATATTTTTGGGTTCTTAAATGGTCTCTACCTGGCACACCTGCAGTGCAAACTGACACACACTGTTTAGAGAAACAGCTACTCTATTACTAATATTAATGAAACATTTCTTATTCTATGGAACAAAAACAAACAGTAAAACTAAAACACAGATCTCTTAGCTTCCTATTTCATGAACCAGATGACTGAATGACCAAGCCTAACTAGTAGCCAGAACCCCAGTTAACCCTCCGTAACACAAAGTTTAACCACACGACAGGAACTCTTTCAAACTGAGTGAAAATCATAAATGGATCCATAACTTTACATCAATTTACTATGTTGTGCCAATACCTGCATTTACATTTAGAACGAATGATGTCATAGAACCAGCATCACACCAGTTCCAGGTGTCTCCAAGGAGACAACAGAACTTCAGTTGTGTTTGCTAAAATACACACTTTGAAACATACTGTAACACTTAGTTAACATGTCTGGTTTAGTTGAAGAATCGGCTAAGGTAAGTTTCAGGGTTTAATGGTGGGATGGCACCTGTGCTTTTTTCCCCCAACCGCTAGAATATGATTCGCACCAAACCCAAAAGAAATACTGCACAGTTCAGGAACTTCATCAACCTAGCAACTGTAAAATAAGCTTACAAACAACTGAATTGAAATGCCAAAAAGTTCAGAGAAAGGCACAAACTATGTTTACTTGGGGTTTACAAAATTAAAGCTAACTAAAACTGTAATGATAAACAATCATGCTGCCAATGGACAGAGAAATATCATGTTTTTTGAATAATGTATTATTTGTTACATAGGAACCCAGTATAAGGGAATCCCTTGCGATCCTGTCTGCAGAGATAAAGGTAAGTATTTTTTTCTCTTTAACTCTGTCACTCCAAGAAATATAATGAACATAAATATATTTGCCAATCTTTTCATAGTAATCCAAACAACTCTGCGTGTATCTGACATTTGTAATATTTATCTACCGCAGTATAACTCTTCTGGCAAGGCGATTGGTATTGTACCTTGAAAGAAAACTGATTGGAAATGTCATGTACTCTATGGTTTCTATTGATGTCAAGTGGCAAATGTTGACTGGTGATGTTATGTGAATCTTAGGAAATGGTCATTTTTCAATCGAGTCTATGTTTCTCAGAATTTGAGACAGAGAGGTCAATCTCTGCAATCCGAGCTGAGGGCATTTCTTGGAATGGAAAGGTAAGAGCAACGTGTTCTTTGATATTCTCTTAAGACTCTTCGCCAGATTTGACGATGAAAAATGTAAATAATAATAACAAACATTATTTTATATAGTGCCTTGAAAGGTGGCTTCTTTACAGAATGACAAAACCAACTACAATAAATAATACACAAGATATGCATGATGACAATACACAGTTAGAGGAGACAGTAGATGGTCATTCCAATTTTCCAATTTTTTGGAACGGGGTAAAAGAGGCCACCTCTACTAGAATCTTTGTCCTAACCAAAAATGTAACAAAGTATAATAATAATATTAAAAATAATAATGATAAACTTTATCTATAGAGCACCTTTCATACAAATAGTGCTTTGGTGCTTTAAAAACCAAGCGTAAAAATAAAATATTAAAATTGAGAGATATTCTTTCAGTTGTAAAGGAAAATACAGCAATACAGTAAAGCAACATACATGTCAATTAAATAAATAAAAATTAGGAAAGTCGTAATAAAATAAGAACAATTAAAGAGAACTAAAAAAAGAAACAGAAATAGAAAGAACAAAGAACCACTTTAACTAAAAGCAACATTTTCAAATGTTTTTTAAAACAATGTACCGAGCTTGACTGCCTAATAAAAAGTGGAAGTGAGTTTCATAATTTGGAAGCATAAAAACAAAAAGCAGCCTCTCCACTCTTTCTGCATTTCACATGTGGTATTTGCAGTAGGCCAGTATGTGCAGATCTCAGGTCACGTATAGGAACATATGAAGACAGACATTCAGTAAGGTACAGACGTGCTAGGTCGCTTAAAGCTTTAAAAACAAGTAAAAGAACTTTCAAATTTATCCTAGATAATACAGGTGACCAGTGAACATTTTTCAAAACAGGAATGATATTCTCTTTCTTGTATTTGTTAGGATCTGTGCTACTGCATTTCGAACAAGTAGTAAGGGATTTATTGTTTTCTTGGGAAGCCCACAAAACAGAGCATTATAATCATATCCACATCAATGTGAGCAATGGAGAAGTCAAATTAACGTGTCTAAATATCATCTAGTTCTATCCCAGGGAAGAGGGCTGTTGCCTACACAGACGACAAGACACAAAACGCTCAACTGTGCAAAACATGCATAAGGACATCAGTCAGGAAGAACAAGGTAAAGTGTTTTTTATTCTCCACCATGGTCATGTAGTTTCACTCCAAGCACTGTCATATGAAATAACTGTGGAAACGACCTCCCCAACATTTTGGGTTGTTGCATTTTGCTTCAATGAATTTTAACCTTTTCTTTTAGACATTAAGAGGAAGGACACATTCACCCTTGGTAGAGATTCAGTTGTTCTATGAGATGTCAAGGTGAGAATTAACCACTTCAGGGATAAGTCAATCCACATAATTGAAAAAGGGGCAATGAACAGGATATGGGGATTTTGCTAGTTATAAAGTACAATAATCATCATTACATGATCTAAGACTACTGAAGTATAAGCTGTGTCCCTCACTGATTAATTAGCAAATTCATCTTTGTAGAGTGCAGCTACTATCTATTCAGTGGCATTTCCATAAAACAATTGTATTCCCACATTCTGAATATGGAATGAGATCATGTAGAGAATGTTGGACTTGTAATAACTAATTGAAGGATAATAATAATCAACGAAAGTGCTTAAAAGTATCAACAAATGCCTTCAAAGTACTTGACACGTACTTTGCTTTCAAAAGTGAAACATAATTAATGCTTACGTAAGATTTCTCTTGACTTCTCAGGAGTATACTGACTCCAAGGACAAGTAACATCACAAACCATTATTTAAGTGCTGATGTTGGAGCTGCAATACTACTACCAAGACAAAAAATGATACAGGTAACACTGCTTTCAGATTTCTAAGAATTGCTAAAATAGTATGTTTACAGAGCATTCAGAGTTGAGAATATGACAAGTTCCTACCATCTCAAACACTGCCAATCTAGAACAAAAAGAAAGTACTTGAACGCCTGCAGTAATCGAACACAAACCAGAACATATCAGTGCATGACAAGGAAATGTAGTCACAAAATGATTCTACCCTTTCAAGTCCCAAAAAGGACCGAGGAACTTACCGGAGGCGATACCTGGATTTCAAACAGAGTACAATGTAGCCACTGTAGGGGAGAAGATCACAGAGAGCTCTTCTCAGATTGCTCAGAGTCAGCCCCAGCACCCTGTCCTGACTGAAGCAGACAAAGTGGTCAAACAGGTAGGTAGAAATGAGTAAGGAACAGAGAGTATGGTTATTCTTGCATTGTTTTGTTCGTCTGTCAAAGAAAAGTGTGCTTCTGACTTTTGTCAATGTTCATCTTTATTTTAGGAGAAGAACAAACGGTGGTATCACACTTTGCTCAAGTGTATGATACCATGTGTGTACAGCAGACATCACCAAAGGAACAGGAGACACCTGAGTAGAGAACAAGAATATGAAAAGACTGATGAAAAAAAGCACCAGGAGAAATCCATTGAATATGCACAATCTCGTACAGTATTTCAATGAAAAGTTTCAGTGTTGTTTTTAGTGTCGTCGTATTGCATACATTTAAAACAATGTGTCTTGTTTAATGAACAATTTCATTTACTTTAGTAAAAAGTGTTGTTTACTGTAGTCCTAGCATGGATGCAATTGTTAGAAAAAACTTGAATGAAACACTGAATGTTTCATACAATATGGGTTTGTGTTAACCCACACACCTAAGTGAAATGTTTGATTACGTTTACAAGACATAACACATAGTTCAGTTGAGTGTGAAAGGGAACAACAGAGAAAGTCACAAACAAAACATTTGTGAAGGACTTGATGAATGTTTTTTCTTTAGAAATGACAAAAAATAAAGAATTTTTCAACAAGATGTCTTTCTATAGCGAGTTTCATTTGAGATAGTCTTTTCTTAGAAGTGCAAGAGTGGTATTCCCCAATTTGATCATTCTCAGAAATTAGGAGACAGAAACCACACCTACTGTAATATTAGACCTTGTAACAAGGCAACTAGGTTTCAATGGCTTAAAAGGTGCAGAAAGAGGCTCATGTATAATGACCTCCAGTGTCCCACAGGTTTCCCAAATCATTTCTTAGAGTATGGAAAAAGAGGAAATAAAGTGTCTACAGAAAGCGTATACCCCCTTGAACTTTGTTCAGTTTGTTGCGCCAGTGCCAGAGTTTCATGCAATTAAATGAGGACCTCTTTCTCACACCACATATGTTATACTTTCAATGGGAAAAAAGGAAATATTACAATTGTTTACATTTTCACCCACATGTTAATATTTGGTAGAAGCCCTTTTTCACAGCAATTTCAGCTGTGAGTCTGTTGGTAATGGGCTCCACCACCTCTGCACCAACAAGATTTGATAATATTTGAGAATTTCAGAAGTCTGTCTGGTTTAGCTGAAGAATCAGCTAAGGTAAGTTTCAGGAAGAGCATCTGATTTCTTTCAATAAAGCAGAACAGAGAAAAAACACACAATACAAAATCATGAGAATTTGTATCCATATGACACTTTGACTCGAATACTTTTATCAGACCTACACAGAGTATATACTGTACACACTTTTTCAGCCCAGGTTTATACATTTGGAACTGCCATTTGTAGGTGTTTTTGTGTCTTAGCTCAACACTGTGAAACCTGTAGTTACAAACATGGAGGATGAAGACATGAAGACATATATTGTACCTCTGACCGGCCTACCTTCGAAGAGGTGAAAGATGAAACTTTTCCTTTATCGTCAACTCAGTGAATGTCTTTAAACTTTCGAAAACTGTAACAAAGAATAAGTTAAAAAACTTATTTTCATTGGACCCACAGAAAAGTCAAAGTTGTCCATAGAAATGCCCGTCTAAATCAGAAATCTACAGCACAAAGGCAGTGGCCTTTCGGGACATAAAAATGAAATCAGACTTTACTCGGACGAATTGACCTTGGTCACGGACATCTTGCTATCAGTCACTACAAAGATGTTTTCTCTCGTGCCATGGCTTGCCTGACTTGCTTCTTCTGCTGGATGGCTTCTGGTCGCTGGTCAGGATCGACAGCCAGCATGTCCAAGGAAATATTACAATTGTATACATTTTAAAGCCATGTGTTCATATTTGGTAGAAGCCCTAACAACACCTAAAAAACACCTAACAACGGGTGCAGGACCGAATTAGGGCAGTACCCACTATTGATAAACATACAGAAAACAATATTAAAGTACTGGCTTTAATTTTAGCCAGACACAGCTGGATGAGCTCTACCAGCCAGGACAGGAGGCTCTACTGTACACAGAGAGGGGAGGGAGGGGGGAACAAGCTGCCCAGCCGTGTGGAATGCTACAGAACCCTAAACAGAAAAAACATACTACCCGAATATTTGACCAAGATATCCAGACACAGCTGGATGAGCTCCACCAGTCAAGACAGGCTAATAAGATACACTCCACAGACATTCACAACAGTGACATATCATAAACACTTGAATTACTTATCTACTCTCTCAAAACAAAATTTCGAGAAAAAACACATTGCCCAACGTTAGAAAGCACCTTGCATTACATTGCTTGAAAAACAATTTTATTTAGAAGGAATTATGGATCGGGAATTCTTCGAGGAAGTCGGGGTCACACAGCATGCCGCCCCATATATCAGGGAGCACATTGGATCAAGGCACAGTCTCTTTCAAGACAACGATCCGAAACACACAGCAGCAAGGGCGAGGCTTATAGCAGAACGAGTGAACTGGGTGAAAACTCCAGCCGAATCTCCAGATTTAAATCCAATAAGGATGGTATGGCATTAGCTGAAAGACTATGTTTGGAAAACTCCTAAACCCAGCACAAAGCAAGAACTGATACTGATACAATGTCTGTTGATACTGATACTGTATGAGTAGGGCTGTTTCACCACTCCTTTTTTTTTGTTGCATACAGCAGTACTTCTTATGGTAGTACTTAAGTACAGTACAGTAGGTACTTACATTAGTACTTCTCACGTTAAAAAAGTTAGGTGTTAGCATAAACTATTAGTAAATAAAAAATATTAAACTTAGCACTGTAATAAATTATGCTAATATTAAATTCGATTCTGCTCTGAGAATGTAGGGGGAAGGAAAAATGCCAGTGGTCTTTTCACTGATGAACTTGTGCCTGATGAACACCACTGCGTCACACCACACAGCTGCGAGTGCACCTCACTGTGCCCGGCCACCAGTGCGTCACACCACACACCTGCCAGCGCAGCTCACCATGCCAGGCCAGCACTGAGTCACACCATACAGCTGCCAGCGCACCTCACCGTGCCAGGCCACCACTGCGTCACACCACACAGCCGCCAGCGCACCTCACTGTGCCAGGCCACCACTGCGTCACACAGCAGAAAGCGCACCTCACCGTGCCAAGCCACAACTGCGTCACACAGCTGCAAGCGCACCTCAAAGTTCCCGGCCACTACTGAATCACACCACACAGGTGGCAGCGCACCGTACCAGAACACCACTGCGTCACACAGGTGCCAGTGCACCTCACCGTGCCCGGCCACCACTTCATCATACAACTGCCAGTACACCTGACCGTACAAGGCCACCACTGCGTCACACAGCTGCCAGCACACCTCACCGTACCAGGCCACAACTGCGTCACACAGCTGCCAGCACACCTCACCGAGCACGGCCACAGCTGCATCACGCAGCTACCAGCGCACCTCACCGTATTCTGCCACAGCTGCGTCACACAGCTGTCAGCGCACCTCACCGTGCCAGGCCACCACTACGTCACACATCTGCCAACGCACCTCACCGTACCAGGACACCACTGCGTCACACAGCTGCCAGCACACCTCACCCTGCCCGGCCACCACTTCATCATACAACTGCCAGCACACCTGACCCTGCAAGGCCACCACTGCGTCACACAGCTGCCAGCGCACTTCACCGTGCCAGGCCACCACTGCGTCACACAGCTGCCAGCACACCTCACAGTGCCAGGCCACCACTGCGTCAAACCACACAGGTGCCAGTGCACCTCACTGTGCCTAGCAGCCACTGCATCACACAGCTGAAAGCACAACTCACCGTGCCAGGACACCACTGTGTCACACCACACAGCTGCCAGTGCACCTCACCGTGCAAGGCCACCACTGTGTCACACCACACAGCTGCCAGTGCACCTCACCATGCCAGGCACCCACAGAGTCACACCACACATCTGCCAGCACACCTCACCGTGCCGGGCCACCGCTGCGTCAAACCACACAGCCGCCAGTGCACCTCAAAGTGCCCAGCCACCACTGCGTCACACAGCTGCCAGCGCACCTCACCATAACAGGCCACCACTACGTCAAACCACACAGCCGCCAGCGCACCTCACCGTGCCAGGCCACCACTGCATCACACAGCCGCCAGCGCACCTCACTGTGCCAAGCCACCACTGCATCACACAGCTGCCAGCACACCTCACCGTACCAGGCCACAACTGTGTCACACAGATGCCAGCACACCTCACCGAGCCCGGCCACAGCTGCATCACACAGCTGCCAGCGCACCTCACCGTACCCTGCCACAGCTGCGTCATACAGCTGCCAGCGCACCTCACCGTGCCAGGCCACCACTGCGTCACACCACACAGCTGCCAGCGCACCTCACCGTGCCAAGCCACCACTGCGTCACACAGCTGCCAGCACACCTCACCGAGCACGGCCACCACTGCGTCATACAGCTGCCAGCGCACCTCACCGTGCCAGGCCACCACTACGTCAAACCACACAGGTGCCAGTGCACCTCACTGTGCCCAGCAGCCACTGCATCACACAGCTGAAAGCACAACTCACCGTGACAGGACACCACTGTGTCACACCACACAGCTGCCAGTGCACCTCACCGTGCCAGGCCACCACTGCGTCACACCACACAGCTACCAGTGCACCTCAGCGTGTCAGGCCGCCACTGCGTCACACCACACAGCCACCAGCGCACCTCACCGTGCCAGGCCACCACTGTGTCACACCACACAGATGCCAGTGCACCTCACCGTGCAAGGCCACCACTACATCACACACCTGCCAGAACACCTGAGCGTGCAAGGCCACCACTGCGTCACACAGCTGCCAGCGCACCTCACCGTGCCAGGCCACCACTGCGTCACACAGCTGCCAGGACACCTCACCGTGCCAGGCCACCACTGCGTCATACCACACAGCTGCCAGCGCACCTCACCGTGCCAGGCCACCACTGCGTCACACAGCTGCCAGGACACCTCACCGTACCAGGCCACCACTGCGTCAGACCACACACAGCTGAAAGCGCACCTCACCGTACCAAGCCACCACGGCGTCACAACACACAGCTGCCAGCGCACCTCACCATGCCAGGCCACCACTGCGTCACACAGCTGCCAGCGCACCTCACCATACCAGGCCACCACTGCATCACACCACACAGCTGCCAGCGCACCTCAAAGTACCCGGCCACCAGTGCGTCACACCACACAGCTGCCGGGCAGCTCACCATGCCAGGCCAGCACTGAGTCACACCATAGAGCTGCCAGCGCACCTCAACGTGCCAGGCCACCACTGCGTCACACAGCTGAAAGCGCACCTCACCGTGCCAGGCCACAACTGCGTCACACAGCTGAAAGCGCACCTCACCGTGCCAAGCCACCACTGCGTCACACAGCTGCCAGCACACCTCACCGTACCAGGCCACAACTGCGTCACACAGCTGCCAGCGCACCTCACTGAACCCTGCCACAGCTGCGTCACACATCTACCAGCGCACCTCACCATGCCCAGCCACCACTGCATCACACAGCTGCAAGCGCACCTCAAAGTTCCCGGCCACTACTGAATCACACCACACAGGTGGCAGCGCACCGTACCAGACCACCACTGCGTCACACATCATACAACTGCCAGCACACCTCACCGAGCACGGCCACAGCTGCATCACGCAGCTGCCAGCGCACCTCACCGTGCCAGGCCACCACTACGTCACACATCTGCCAACGCACCTCACCGTGCCCAGCCACCACTGCGTCACACAGCTGCCAGCACACCTCACCGTGCCCAGCCACCACTTCATCATACAACTGCCAGTACACCTGACCGTGCAAGGCCACCACTGCGTCACACAGCTGCCAGCGCACCTCACCGTGCCAGGCCACCACTGCGTCACACAGCTGCCAGCGCACCTCACCGTGCCAGGCCACCACTGCGTCACAGAGCTGCCAGGACACCTCACAGTGCCAGGCCACCACTGCGTCAAACCACACAGGTGCCAGTGCACCTCACTGTGCCTAGCAGCCACTGCATCACAAAGCTGAAAGCACAACTCACCGTGCCAGGACACCACTGTGTCACACCACACAGCTGCCAGCACACCTCACCATGCCAGGCACACACAGAGTCACACCACACATCTGCCAGCACACCTCACCGTGCCGGGCCACCACTGCGTCACACCACACAGCTGCCAGTGCACCTCAGCGTGCCAGGCCGCCACTGAGTCACACCACACAACCACCAGCGCACCTCACCGTGCCAGGCCACCACTGAGTCACACCACACAGCCACCAGCGCACCTCACCGTGCCAGGCCAGCACTGAGTCACACCACACAGCCACCAGCGCACCTCACCGTGCCAGGCCACCACTGAGTCACACCACACAGCCACCAGCGCACCTCACCGTGCCAGGCCAGCACTGAGTCACACCACACAGCCACCAGCGCACCTCACCGTGCCAGGCCAGCACTGAGTCACGCCACACAGCCACCAGCGCACCTCACCGTGTCAGGCCACCACTGCGTCACACCACACTGCCACCAGCGCACCTCACCGTGCCAGGCCACCACTGAGTCACGCCACACAGCCACCAGTGCACCTCACCGTGCCAGGCCACCACTGCGTCACACATCTGCCAACGCACCTCACTGAACCCTGCCACAGGTGCGTCACACATCTACCAGCGCACCTCACCATGCCCAGCCACCACTGCATCACACAGCTGCAAGCGCACCTCAAAGTTCCCGGCCACTACTGAATCACACCACACAGGTGGCAGCGCACCGTACCAGACCACCACTGCGTCACACAGGTGCCAGCACACCTCACCATGCCAGGCCACCACTACGTCACACATCTGCCAACGCACCTCACCGTGCCCAGCCACCACTGCGTCACACAGCTGCCAGCACACCTCACCGTGCCCGGCCACCACTTCATCATACAACTGCCAGTACACCTGACCGTGCAAGGCCTCCACTGTGTCACACAGCCGCCAGCGCACCTCACCGTGCCAGGCCACCACTGCGTCACTCCACACAGCCGCCAGCGCACCTCACCGTGCCAGGCCACCACTGCGTCACACAGCTGAAATCGCACTTCACCGTGCCAAGCCACAGCTGCGTCACACAGCTGCCAGCAGACCTCACCGTGCCCGGCCACCACTGCATCACACAGCTGCCAGCGCACCTCACCATACTAGGCCACCACTACATCAAACCACACAGGTGCCAGAGCACCTCACTGTGCCCAGCAGCCACTGCATCATACAGTTGAAAGCACAACTCACCGTGCCAGGCCACCACTGTGTCACACCACACAGCTGCCAGTGCACCTCACCGTGCCAGGCCAGCACTGAGTCACGCCACACAGCCACCAGCGCACCTCAGCGTGTCAGGCCGCCACTGCGTCACACCACACAGCCACCAGCGCACCTCACCGTGCCAGGCCACCACTGTGTCACACCACACAGATGCCAGTGCACCTCACCGTGCCAGGCCACCACTTCATCATAGAATTGCCAGCGCACCTCAAAGTACCCGGCCACCAATGCGTCACACCACACAGCTGCCAGCGTACCTCACCGTGCCAGGCCACCACTGCGTCACACACCTGCCAGAACACCTGAGCGTGCAAGGCCACCTCTGCGTCACACAGCTGCCAGCGCACCTCACCGTGCCAGGCCACCACTGCTTCACACCACACAGCTGCCAGCGCACCTCACCGTGCCAGGCCACCAATGCGTCAGACCACACACAGCTGAAAGTGCACCTCACCGTGCCAAGCCACCACTGCGTCAAACAGCTGCCAGCACACCTCACCGTGCCAGGCCACCACTGCGTCAGACCACACACAGCTGAAAGCCCACCTCAACGTGCCAGGCCACCACTGCATCCCACAGCTGCCAGCACACCTCATGCCTTGTTATGTGAAACTTTAATTCTCTTTTTAGGAGAATTACAATTCGTGAACCACAATTCACGCTCAACCACATCACAGATCTACTACACACACCTCAGGATGGTGACGTCACTGCCTTTCATATGGAAACATTTTGACACCGCGCTCAACAATCTTAGGAAGATCACAAAACAAGCCTGCTAGCCTGGATTTTACCTAAAAAAATCACGCCCGAGAAAGTGAAGTACTGTAGCATTAACTAGCAAAGGTGTATTGCAGACATAGGCATAGTACGTAATACAGGCTTTATGAACTCTAATAATATTGTTTCGGCTGTGAATCCTTCTTCAGCTGTGAGGGTCTTCAGCTCATAATGAAACACTTGGAGTTTGCAATGTACGGCGCTCTGAACGAGTTCAACTTTAATGCAGGAAAAATGGATTTCCCAGAAGCTATACTGATTCTTATGGAAGCCCGTTTCCGCCAGGGAGTAGAAAAAATGCGCCCTGGTATTCTCTGGGATGCAGTGCAGTTAAAACTGTTCACTGTTACTGACCATACAGCCTGCCTGCGGGCACTTTTCCTTTCCGTGGGGGAGGGTGGACTGTCTTTCATTAGAAGGTTAGCCTATTCTACTCGGAGAATGTAGAGGGGGTGGAAAGTGCCCGCGGTCATTTAATTAGTATTACAATTCGCACTGATTCCCCTGCGAAGATATGGACATAAGAATATTCGTGCGTGGTCAAAAAATGCCATAAAAATGACAAAATGAAGGCTGTGAAAACATTCACAATGTGCTGTATACACAAAGCACGTGTTCTCACAACTCGAGGAGGTTTCGTGAAAACTTTATATCGTCACACAAAATAAAGTTTTTTTCTTTACAAAGACGATTACAAAGAATGTGGACCAGGGTAATACTTTGAGTTTACAGCTTGTCCAAGGTCATTCATTATTAATACTATTAGGGATATCTTCGGTAAAGACTGACAGCAGGAACATTCCTGTTCTTTACTCAGCAGCTTATTTAAAACAGGGTGTTCAAAACGTTTTTTTTTTACCCAGAAGAGTGACACAGCTTCGCGTTGTGAATCTGTTATTCCGTATTTACAAAGAAAGTGGAATACAGTAATACTACCTGCTATATAGATACATATTTTTAGATATTCAGATCCTTAAATTAATATCATTATTCATTTCTTTAGATACGTGATTCCATACTATATTCCCTATTACAAAACCAATAATTCCAGTCCTGAAATCTGATTGGCTGACACACATTCGAAGAACATACTGTAACACTTAGTTAACATGTCTGGTTTAGTTGAAGAATCGGCTAAGGTAAGTTTCAGGGTTTAATGGTGGGATGGCACCTGTGCTTTTTCCCCCCAACCGTTAGAATATGATTTGCACAAAACCCAAAAGAAATACTGCACAATTCAAGAACCTAGCAACTGTAAAATAAGCTTAAAAACAACTGAACTGAAATGCAAAAAAGTTCAGAGAAAGGCACAAAATATGTTTACTTGGGGTTTAAAAAATTAAAACTAACTAAAACATTCCAAACAGAAGCCGACCTACCTTCTTTTCTTTGTACCTGATAAGGATGAGGATGGCTTTAAAGATACAGCTAAACTTTTGCAGAACCATTCAAGCGCATTGTTACTGTTTGCTGTAGAAGCCAAAAATATGAGAATCTCAAAATCTAAAAATCTCATGGCGTCAGAATGTACAACTTTAAAAAAATAAATAATAATAATAATAAACATTAATTTATATAGCGCCTTGAAAGGTGGCGTCTTAATAGAATGACAAAACCAACAACAATAAATAATACACAAGATATGCATGATGACAATACACAGTTAGAGGAGACAGTAGATGGCGGTAATAAACACAGTGAGAGCAGAAGGATAAAGAACAGGGGTGAGTTTCCCGAAAACTAATCTTAGAGACTTTCAAGCAACTTTACGATGTACGTATGTACGTATGTAAACAATCGATTGACAATTCTTTCATTATATGGTGTCGGTTTTGGTCCTTCAGTGGGATGAAATAAAGTTGTGAAAAGGAATATGAAGTAAACTTGACATCATAGTTTAAGCAAAAGCATATAGATAGGCACAAAAAGGGACCTTATTGTTTCTAAGAGCAAAGAAAAGAAATGACTGACATGCCGTAAAAGAAAACCAAGATTAACTGCGTGGACAGTGTATGCGTCCCGCACGACGTCCTTGATTTAAAGCAATATTTTTTGGCGCGCTGCCATAGTTAAGAATCAATATTTCATGAGAAAAACTGTTATTTATAGTTATTGGGTGTACTGGAACTCAATGGAAACATTAACTACTAAGCTTGGCATGTGTCACTCAACAAATACAGGACCTATAATCAAATTTAAAAACCAGTAGATCTAAGCTTTACCGTCAACAATCACGACAGAACATCAAACGGTGTTGAACTACGCGGTATCGACCGCGGGTTTGGGTACGGAATGGAGCAGGCGTGGGACTCAGGACTGGGGCTGAACAACACATTTATTAACTCGAATCGGGAAAGGTACACACACAGGGACAGGGGTTACAGCGCTGCACCTTCACTAACACACACACACACACCTGAAGGGAAGAGACTGTATCCCAGCCTCCGTCCCGCTATACAGTCCGGTAGAACCCAGGTGCTGTTCTCAGCCCGCCCTGCGTTTCATACTGAAAATAATATCATCTAGTCAAGTATAAAAATGAATATGAAATATACCCAAGATGACTCATAAATTCATGAGTATAAATAAATGTTCTTTTTTCGAATTTCCTCTGACACAGTACAACACAATATCAAAGTCCTTCATATAAACTCTTAGTGTCCTGTATTCCCAGAGGATGCCCCTGCCGTGAAGTGACTGTGCTCTGTCTGGTGATCTCTGGCGCTCAGGGTGGGCAGGAGGAGGCCAGTTTAAGAAGCACTTAGTGATGAACGAGCGGGTCGGGGAGCACGTAGATGACGAAGGATTTAACGTGCTACTTCAGTTACGATGGGTTTTGGGAAACACTCGTCAATTAACGATGGAGCTTAAGAGCGAGTTTACGATGTTCTTAGCGCTACGATGCTTTCGGGAAACAGAATCATAATATCTAGAAGGATTACCATATATAAAAATAGAAAGAATGATATATGATATATACAAGTAATTATATCATATCATATATTATTAACACCATACCCACCATCTATGTACATTCACATGACCACACATATCAGATCAATATCAAATCAATCACAATGATTAGAATGCGCGCAGAAATCGCCCCTTTCTCTTCCCATCTTTCAGCACATTATACGTCCTCTCCACGATACAAGCCGATATCCGTTATCTTACTCTACAATGCACCTTTTCCCGTGTTGTACGTTAACATTTGGTTCATAAAATCGACACACCTGAAATACTAAATAAGAAAGAAAACAATTATAACACAACGGATGACAGAGCCTCTAGAACAGAAAACCCGTTGGCGTCACACACGCTGAATGTCTCTCTCTCTCCTGCTCAGCAAAACACAACATGTGGGTCAACACCGTGTGAGGCATTAAACATCACCTTCGTGCATTACCGCGATTCATCTGGCACACAACTGTACTACTACAGAAATAATATATATAATGTCGCCACACGAATCTGTAATGAAAATAAAATTAAAAATGCCGCTGGCGTCTCACCCGACTGGCGGCCACAGCGCGTCTGAGGGCTCCCCAGAGAAACGAGCCGCCTGTGACCCCAGGGGCACCTTCACAAACCCCAAGGGCTGTCGCAAAGCCAACTCCATACAGAAAAACGGAACTCATCTGGGGGAAGTTCACAAAATAAAATAATAAAATAAAAGATGACATCATATAACCACGGCTCAACGCAGCTGGCTACACGTGTGAGAAGGTGCAGTACTTGAAGTGCGCTGGGCAAACTTCCGAGGTCAAATTCTTCCAGCACGGTTGTACCTTTAAAGCGGAGACGACGGCACCGAAATGTTTTGGCGCGCCTTCTCTTTAAAGCCCTGGCCAAATATGAAGACAGTACGTACAGTTATAATTCAAACGGAATTAAAAACTACACATCCCAGTTACCATGGTGGTGCTTGTGATCATTGCGTTTAACCAACGAAACAGGGCGAAAAATCAGTCACATGAATTTGGGGCAGAGTTTCGAAAGCTTAACCTATCAGCAACAAAGCGAAATTTACACGATAGGCTACCTCAAACTGTCAGTTACACGACTGTGTATGTCGCTTAAGCCACTCCTATTTGGCATTTTAGTTATGGAGGCGAGAAGACGCCCCCCCCCCCCCCCCCTCTGGGTGCCTGATTTGCCGTCATCTTTAACCGCTTCGTGTCCAAATCGCAGTAGCTACGCGTACGAAATAAAGTTCACCCCAGCTACAAAACATATATATTTTTGTGGTAAGAGGGAGCAAAACATCAGCATTTACTGCTATTAATTAGTGTACGATTTATAGTTGAAATCTGAGCCTAAATATAAAGTTAAAATCTCGACAAACCAATGTAGGAAATACAGAGAAAATAAATCCTTTCTGACATCTAAAATCAGTTTCGATCAAGGTCTCTAAAACGAACAAGAAAAGAGGATTTTCGGAGGGCAATTACGCTGTATTTATATAGAATAAGTGATTTATGAGCAATCTAATTTCTTGTTCGTTTAAAACAGTGAAATGTCAGCTGCAAAAGATCGCCCCAGAAACAGCACTCTCTCTGCCTGTCATAGACGTTCAGGAAAGGCTGAATGAAGTCATGGTGATCAATAATAACAGTTGTAGGACAAGAAACAAAAGATAGTGAAAACTTAAGATTTTTAAGGCTAAAACTCAAATTCATTCTACAAATTAAGGCAAATGAAAATTCAGGATGTTAAAGTGCTAGAGGTGTAAAAAAATACAAAAATGCACATGAGCAAAAAGTTTTAGAAATGGAGCAAACAGAATAAAAGCCATGCCTATAGTGCAGAAGAGGGATGCAGGAACACTTGCTTAGATATACAACAACATTACTTTATTAACCCTTTACAATTTCTTGCATTAGTAATTATCTTTTCGCATACCCCAGCTTGCTCTCCATGAGATACACAGACACACAGATGAAAGAGATAGGGAGAGAGCCTGTGGTCAGAGTACAGGGTCAGCCATTGTACAGCGCCCCTGGAGCAGTTGGGGTTAAGGGCCTTGCTCAGCAGCCCAACGGAGTAGGATTCTTCTGCTGGGTGCGGGATTTATTGTTAAATTATTACTTTAAATAAATACTTTGAGTTACTGAAACAGCCCGCTAATAAAATTGTCGCAATTTTGTTCTCGTTTGGAAGAGAGAATCAAAAATGAGACATAATGATGGTTTCCGGCTTAGACCTTTAAAGGTACCCCCATCACGGAAGAATTTGACCTCGGAACGTTTACCCAGCGTAATATTGTATTTCATTTCACTTTGACTGATTGTCTTTAAATCAATTGTTGTCAGAATATCCCCACCTCCAAACAAGAACAAAATTGCAACGATTTTATTAACTGGCTGTTTCAGTAACTTAAAGTACATATTTAAAGTAATAATTTAACAAGATATGTAAATGTTTTAAGATATGTATATGTTATGAATGTCTGTAGATTGTATCTTATGATTTAAATACTTTTATTTTTTCACAATCTGGCAATGCCAGACAGAATTCAAATGGCCTTGCAGATCAGAAAATCAAGGAACAAAACAATTGTTGCGCCCAGCTCCTCAATAGGATAGCTTTAACTTGCTAATGCGTTGGTGTAACAGTCCGGGTGTGGCAAGCTTCTAATGTCTCCAGACTTCGCGAAAGGAACCCGTCTTTCATAGGCACTCTTTCCCCTAGTTTAACAGTCTGTCCAGAAACAAAACATTCCTGTTAAACAAGAGGAATGTAAAACAAATTGTACAAAAGTAAAAAACAATTACTTTTTGACAATGAAAACTGGTGTGTATCTCTCTCTTTGCTGGTGCGCGGGCGCGGTGGGGTGCTGTACCACCCGCACAGAACATTAAAGTGTCCCTTTCCATTCAATGGGTGTCTGAGTTGCTGTGTCCTATCTTCTGACAGTCGCTGTTGTGAATGTCTGCAGAGTGTATCTTATTTTTAGCATTGTAGCGCATTCGCCCTGGGGGGCGGCTGAAGAACACCCGGCTGGGGTGCGCGGTGAGGGGCAGGACAGGAGTGGTCAGGGCGGGGTTTAGGTAGGCCGCTGACTATTGCAGCTGCCACACAGTGAAAGGGGCATACGGGCTGGGGAGATCGCCCGTTTTCCATGTAAATAGTTCCCTGGTTCCGCACCCCTCTCTCTCTCCCTCTCCAGACACAGCTGTATGAGCTCCACCAGTCAGGACAGGAGGCTCTACTGTACGCACAGAGGGGTGGTAGAGGGGAACAAGTTGCCAGCCGTGGGGTTGAAGCTGATACCCTGGATCCTCTCGAGACACAGCTGTATGAGCTCCACCAGTCATGAGAGAATGCTCTACTGTACACAGAGGGGGGCAGGAGGGGGGAACAAGCTGCCCAGCCGTGGGTTTGAAGCTGATACCCCGCTTGATCCTCTCCAGATACAGCTGAATGAGCTCCATCAGTCAAGACAGGAGGCTCTACTGTACACAGAGAGGTGCAGGGGGGGAAACAAGCTGCATAGCCATGGGGTTGACCCTGATACCATGGATCCTCTCCAGACACAGTTGTATGAGCTCCACCAGTCAGGACAGGAGCCTCTACTGTACACAGAGAGAGGCGGTGGGGGGAACAAGCTGATACCCTGGCTTCTCACACAAACCTTAAAATCACGTAATAGGTTTATTCCATGCTGAAAAAAAGAAGAAAGAATACACATTCCATAGGAATCAGTGCCTTTATATAGCGCCTTTAAAGGTTGCTTCTCAAAGCGCCTTACGGGATAAAAACAACAAAAACAAAAACAATATTGTTTTCCATTGCACTTTGACAGATCATCTTTAAATCAATTGTTGATTTAAAGTTTGACAGTAAATGTTTATATTGTAAAGCATACAGCCGCCATTTCTTTCTAAAAATTAAAACAATTGTTTGCGCAGTCTAAGAGGGGGGGGGTCTGCTGACAATCCCCCATACACTCAAGTGAAATATTAATAACCCCAATGTAAATAGCGTATTTACAATTTGTTGATAATAAAAATGTTAAGTTCTCTAAGACTTTGTGATACTTTACCCAGGGAGCTGTGTAAGCATGCGTGGTGACTATTCATTGTTATTAAAAAATGACTTAGATTCGAACATGTTGTGATATTTAGAAATATAAAAAGTCCATTAATTGTCCATAATATTGCTATTTTATTTTTTCAAAGAAATGCTTGTTAAAAGAAAAGTCATGGCACACGCTGGATTTGAACAGCCAACCTCTCACTTACAAGTTCAGCACTTAGACCACAGCACTACTCACAAGATCACGTGAGCAGGGGTGAAACAGCCCTACACATACTGTGTCAAGAGACATCGTACAGCGTGTACTATTGTTGTAGTACATGAATAGAATTATATCATTATTCATTTCTTTAGATATGCGATTCCATATTATATTCCCTATTAATCAAATTCTAAAAGTATGCTTGTTTGCTCCTGTATTGAGGTTATTTGCAGAAAAGCTTAAAACTACCACATTTTATACACACGTTATTTCACATGTTAGTTAAAGACTTCGATGCTTAATATTGTTTAGGGAGAAATGGAATACTGGTGTAGCGGCGAGGCTTATTAATAAGAAAGAATTAAGTGTTCTGAGCCTTCCCAAATGAGGCCCCATTTCTCTGTTCATCTCTGTGGTGCAGCCACAGAGAAACTATTCATGCAAGATGTTTTCTTTTGATAAAGACAGCTGCCAAAGGGGGATGCACTTAGCTAAGCCTGGCTATCATGATCAATGGTCATCCATTGGCGCCTATCTGTCTAGTGAGTGCCAGTTGGACATCTGGACTGCATTCCTAAGTGTCAGGAGTAAGTGACTCATATCTCACCTTGATCAACCAATCAGGGACTGGTAGGGCCGAGTAACCCACGTAGGACTCTGATGCCCATGGAACTTTCAGCCAATCAATGAGCTGAAGTTCCTCCAGGTAAAAACAGGCAACACAGAGAGCCTGAAAGATTCAGATTGAGATTCAGATTCAGTAAGATTCAGAAGGAAAAGACTCTGGAGAGGATTCTGTGGACTGTTCTAAAAGGAATTCAAAGGAGAATTCCAAGGCAGGACGGCCCAGGAGCAGAAGGCTCCCAAGGGCAGGACGTTCTCGCAGCACGCCTCCTGACCATCCTGAGACTCAGCCCGGACAACCACGGAACGGCCAGTGTGTCCGAGTGCCAGAACTTTCCTTTGTTCTAAGAGTCTAGAGTTGAGGTTGCCAGAGAGTAACCAGCAGCAGGTCTCGTGAACAGGTCGGAACTGTGGACAGCTGAATCACTATTCAGAACTAGCTCTTCATCAGGAACGAACCGGTCCTCTTCCTGACTTGCTGGGACCCACAGTCATCTTTTCACCTGCGCACAAACTTTGCTAGTTAAAGCCAACAGTGCGCATCTGCAGCGCACCATCGCATGCCGCACAGCACAGCCTGGCACGGAGCCAGAGAGCGCGGATTGGACAGCAACAGCCTGCACTGTTTCTTTGTGCCCGCAGGAGATCTGAATCTCCAGAGATTGGATGAGTATTCAACTTCACTGCATTACAGCTCGAGAATTCAATTGTTATCTGAAGAAAGATGTGAAGACGGGGGTTTGAATTTAATCCTTTCTGTAGGGGGTTTAGACTTCCAAGTCACAAGCAGGGGTTTATGGCAGGAAAGGGGATTAACTGATAAGGACTGCAGATGCAAGCTAGGAACCCCCCTGGGTGTAATGTTAAACTGACCATTTGCCCAGAACATCATAAACTGGCCAAATACCATTAACCCCCCTCTTTACCATCATACCGAGTGACGTCAGAAACGGAGAAGAAAACACTATATAACCCAAAAGTTTGTAACAGTACGTTGAACAATACTTCGGTTTTGTTGTTTCTTGCGGGAAACAAGACTTCGGCTTTATTGTTCCTTGCATGCAATAAACTCATCTGTTTTACTTCATCTCGGGATCAAGAACCTTATTTCTTCTGTTACAACAAATTTGGCGTAGTCGGCAGGATGCTCCAGAAGGCGCAGAACTTCCCATCGGCAGGAGAGACGGTCAGCGCGCACATAACTAAGAGGTAAGGACTCCTCTTTTATTTAAAAGTCCCGACTCTCTCTGACCGATTGGGAAATCTCTGCTCCCTGCGAGAATCGCCCGAGATGACGGAGTAAACGTGAGTTTCTGAATTCCTCTGGCCCGGGGAAGGCACCGGTGTATGTAATGGGTTGTTTGCTGTAAGCCCAGAATTTGGTCTGGCAGGGGTTCCGCGGTATTGTGTACAGGCGTTCGAAGCTGGTGTATGCCTTAATTGCGCGTGGAGTTTTGAACGGGTTTTGGACCCTTACCGTGAAGTTCAGGACTGGTGTGGGTCTTAATTGCACCCGGAGTTCTGAAGGTCAGGACTGGTTTGGGTCTTAATTGCACCCGGAGTTCTGAGGCTCTGAATCGGTGTGGGCCTTAATTGCGCCCGGGGTTCTAGAGCAAGTGGTGCATTAAATGCACGTAGTTCAGGACTGGTGTGGGTCTTAGTTGCACCCGGAGTTCTGAAGGTCAGAACTGGTGTGGGTCTTAATTGCACCCGGAGTTCTGTGGCTCGGGATCGGTGTGGGCCTTAATTGCGCCCGGGGTTCTGGAGCTGAGTGGTGCATTAAATGCACGTATAATCCAGGATTGGTGTGGGCTTTAATTACGCCCGGGGTCCTGAGATTAGCTACGCCTTGATCGTGCACAGATTGGCGTGGCGTGGTTTTTTTTTGTTTTAAAGGAAACAGGAGTAGAAGAGATATATGTATGTATGTTTTTGGTGTTTTCCTTGTTTGTGAAATACATATACACACGCACGACACTAACATAAACACACCTCATAATAAAAGAGCAAAGCATTAAGTAGCAGGATTTAAAGGACGTTGAGACCCGAGAATCGCCCTGATTGAGCTCAGTGCGTAAGTCCACCCCGGGGCAAAAGCAGCGATGCTGGCGTTCTGGGGATGGTGAATTACTGATCAAGAAAGGGGGTTTTCGAGGTCTCGTTTCTTACCTGTGAACAGTGCGGTGTAAGTCCTCTCTAAAGTCTCGGAGAGGCATTTAGATCTGGAGGTAACAGACGCCCTTAGCTGAATGAGTGCAGTAATGCACAGGTTTTTCCAAGTGAAAACATCCCCCTACTGAATGAGCTGTTACCTCACACACGACAAAAGTAAATCTTAAAGAAACCAAACATGTGTGCTAATTGGGTGTTTGAGAAAGTGGTGGAAGTATCTGATTACATATCGGAAAAGTGTAAATTGACTGAAAGGGAAGAGAAATATAGGAAGAAGCTGAGTCTGTCAGAAGGAGTTTGGGGCGAAGATGCCTGTAAAAAGCATATATGAGTATTGATTGGCAAAAGCACAAGCATGTAGCTCCCACCCTGGTGCACGGCCGGCACCAGTGGTGGCAGATACATGACGAAAAAGAAAGAAATTGGGATGTGACTTAAAAGTGTGTTTACGGGGAAAATAAAAACCCGGAAAAAAAATATACTTTACTCACTACGAAAGAGTATAGGAAAAAAAGCTAGAAGAGGCAGTACAGGAGAATGAGAAACTAAAGAAGGAATTAACTCCTGGTCACGCTGCACTGGTTAATGTGGTGCAGCCGGCGACTAAGTTATGTCCTGCTCTCCCACAGGGGAACAAACAGGCAGGAAACGAAAATAATTGGGATCAATTCCCTCAGTGGCCATATGGAGAAGGGGGGTCTGATTGGGATAACACTTGGTATGAGTGTGATAAAGACGGATCAGGGTCTCCCCTGTTAGAGGGAGGGCGCCCGCAGATCTGTACTCTCACTCGAAGTGGGAAAGGACTTGATGTAGCAGGGGCTGGCGCCGTTGATGACAGCGCCACTCTAACACTGTCTCGCACCCCGTCGAGGGGGTCTGCAATCGCACCTACCTTCCCTGATTTCCCCCATACGATCAAATCCAAAACCGTAAGATATTGACCGGTGGGCTAAAGTACCGCACCCGAAATTAGAAATGCAGCGAACCTGGAGTGCGCTTCAGGAATTAAAAGGATTCATGTAAAAGTAAAACAAGAATACAGCACATTGTATTACGAAGAGAAAAATATATTCTCGATGTGTATGTGTGTTTTATGAATTTGTGTGCCGGCATGTATGTGTGTAACTGTGAGTTTTGGTCTACTAAATGACGGTGTGAGTGTGTTTAGCCAGCGGGACTGGCTAGAGACGTAACTAAAGAGACTTGACGAAAATCAACTTAAGGAGATTGGAAAATATAAGAGCGTCTGAAACGTATAAGTACAGTACAGGTGGACGTAAAAGTAGTTAAACAGTTTTTGTATTATTATAAATTATTATAAATTGTAATTTATACAATTAGTTGCAATAGTGGAAACAATTTGGTTTTATTCGAATGTCTCGAAACCAGACATGCTGAAACGCTGTAGGTTTAGAATCGAGACTGGGGAGAATAACGTCTTGTGAGAAAATCTGTTTACCTAACGATTAGATCCTGTAAATCCCTTGTAGCCTCCCTAAGTCTGTCCCAGTCCAGTGGATAAAAATGTACTGTTAATGGAGTGTTGGTTTCTCTGTTAGGGGATACTGGAGCACTACTGTCCTGCTTGTTTCACTCCTCTGTTCAACAGTGTACTATAGAGCAATGTATATGGGAAGATGGCAGGAGGCCACAGGAGTATTGGGACAGCAAGTTTTACTTGCCGAGTACCAGATTTTAATGGGTGGTTTTATTCCAGATCTATTGGGTTGGAATATTATGCATTACAAAGAATGACTATGCAGAACAGGGTATCACGTGGCTTCAACTGGCTGTGATCACTCAGTATGTTGATGGTATTCTGAGTGCTTCCCCTGACGAGGAAACCCACAAGTCTGAGTTGCTTCAGCTTTTGAGTGTCTAATAGAAGCAGTTATGATAAGGCCCTATTGTGTCTAGCAATGTGAAATTTTAACAGGGCCTGGGTGCAATGTTTTTTACAGGGTGAGCACAACTCTTAACAGATCTGCTTAAGGGGGGAGTGCAGTACAAGGACAAGATTGCCTTGGTTCCTGCAGCAAAAGCCGCCTTTAATAATTTGAAACAAGTTCTCTTACAGGTGCTGAGACTGGGGTTTCCTCAGATGGATCAACCATTCCTTTGTATTATTGCAAGTAGCTGACAGAGGCCACCCAAGGAGCCCGCGAGCAGGTCCTGGAGTCGTGGGGACCACCACCTGAAGGAGGGCACAACCTCATCCCAGGAGAGTGGGTGTGAATCAGGAAATTTCCTTCACAGGTTCTCCAGCCCAGGTGGGACGGACCCTACCAGATCCTGTTGACAACCGAGTCTGCGGTTCGAGTGGAAGGAAAAGATCGCTGGATCCACGCGTCACACTGCCGACGAGCCTCATCCCCATTTACAGACCCAGAATGAAATCATTTCTGTCAATAATGATAATTGTTGCTGTAAAACTATGTTCCGCAGGGATTAATGATCATCTCTCCCACAAAGGAGAACATGGAATTAATTCCTTTTTAGGCCTCTCCTATCTGACAGCTAAGAAAACCAACCAAAGTGCCTGCTGGGTGTGTGCAGCATTACCCAAATATGTACAGGGAGGACTTCCTATGGGAGCCATTCCTTGGCGTCTCGAGGAAGTCATAGGCATGATCATTTGGAGGGATAATTTAGGAGATTTTAATATGACAAACTATGGGGGGTTGCCATAACACGACTTTAACCTGCACAACATTACAATATCTACAGGAGCGAGGCTTAGAGCCCACGAGTTTCACAGGCTCTTACGCTCCTAAATATAACAGAAGCCATACACCACCATACCTGACTCTAAATAAGGAACGTGAGGGAAACATATGTTTTCAGCACACTAATTGGTCTGCACTTGGTTGGATGGAGTCGTTGCAACCTTACCATCGCTGCAAATATATCCACCTCTACCTTCCAAATTCCAGGATGGGATCGGCACACCCCACAATTCGGTATAAGTTTCTTATTTTCAGAGGCATGGGGAGCACCAAACGGAACATATTTCATTTGTGGAAAACGAGCCTACCCATGGTTGCCAGCCCAGTGGTCTGGCTCATGTTATTTAGGATATGTGGTTCCTCATATCCGTGTTCAAACCCACACCCCCTTCGGACCTCACCACAGACCACAAAGAAAATTGGCTGATTGGGAATATTATTTAGGTATAATATTTCCACAAGCCGGCATGAACTTTCTGAGTCGAGAGTTAATTCAAATGGCCTCGACTTTAGAAGAATTAGCAAATTCTACCTCATCTAGTCTGAAGGCTGTTAATGATGAGATGGTACCCCTCAGAACAGTGGCCATGCAGAACCGACTAGCTTTAAATTATGTACTGGCGGCCCAAGGAGGAACTTGTGCAGTAATTGGCACTGAATGCTGCACATATATCCCTGATAATTCTGAGCACATCTCAGATCCGGCCCAACACATTTACAATGAGGGACAGAAATATTAGGACTATTATACTGAAAATTGGGGAATTGGATCTTGGGTAAAGTCTGTGTTTGGGGCCTGGGGCGGAACTTTTTTACAGTGTTTATTTGTAGGAATAGTATTGTTTATATGTATAATTGTAATCATCACGTGCACAAAAACATGTATCACATCTTGCCATAACCGTGGAACGTACAATGTCATGGCAATACATACCTGTTCGCCAAGAAAGGAAAGATCTGCCCTGACATTGTATGTATAAAAATAGGCTACACTGGCGTATGCCATATTTTATAAGGGGGGAATGAAGAAAGATGTGAAGACAGGGGTTTGAATTTAATCTTTTCTGTAGGGGGTTTAGACTTCCAAGTCACAAGCTGGGGTTTATGGCAGGAAAGGGGGTTAACTGATAAGGATTGCAGATGCCAGCTAGGAACCCCCCTGGGTGTAATGTTAAACTGACCATTTGCCCAGAACATCATAAACTGGCCAAATACCATGAACCCCCCTCTTTACCATCATACCGAGTGACGTCAGAAACGGAGAAGAAAACACTATATAACCCAAAAGTTTGTAACAGTACGTTGAACAATACTTCGGTTTTGTTGTTTCTTGCGGGAAACAAGACTTCGGCTTTATTGTTCCTTGCATGCAATAAACTCATCTGTTTTACTTCATCTCGGGATCAAGAACCTTATTTCTTCTGTTACAACATATCCAAACCAGTTGATATCAATTTAATTCCTAAGAGTTATGTACTTGTTTTGAGTATCTAATGTAGAAGTTGTAACCAAGTTCACTTTACGAAACGGTCTTAATGAATGATATACTGAACGTATGTCCTCTTGATATGTGTAACTCTTTGTAACTGACCGAATATACCTTTTGTATTCTGATAACCCTCTCGATAAGATCTGTTAGGTTTATATGCATATTCTATGTATTAATCAATGTATCCTCGTGTATTAGTACCTGTGTGTGTGCGTTGTTTGAGTTATGTTGCATGATTGGATTCTAAAGCCATCAAAAAAATCAACTTTGTGATTTACTGCTACAATTAATAATTGTCTCAGTAAATGCCCAAACCCTACAGAACTGGCGCCTTCAGAGAGCCACTATGATTACATATTTGGCGTCCCTGAGCCGGTTTTCCCTTCACTGGTGTGTATTTTTGTACCAAGACCAGCCATATACAGTTTACATACTGTAATACTGTATGTTTATGTTCCAAAATTAATATCGGTTATGGCCTTCACACGCGTTATGCTCCTATTCTTTTTATGCTCAGCTACTAAGATTTCCCTTCAGTGGTAAAATTCCATATAAATATTTAATACTTAAATGGGCACAGTAAAGACATTAAATATACATATACATACTGTATACAGTACAGTTTGCATACAGTAATATGTTTATGTTCCTAAATCAATATCTCTTATGAGCACGCAAAAGGCATGGTGCATTGGAGATTCTCAAAAATGACTGTACTTTGCATGATTGGAAACAAATGCGTGATTGGATCAACGAAATGCTGTGGTGTTACTTTTACAAAGACGGTCAATGAAAAAAAGAATGTGGACCAGGGCAATACTTTGAGTTTACAGCTTGTCCAAGGTCATTCATTAGAACATGTGGTATAATGCGGTACTATGCGAGAATACACAGTATTAATATGGTAACTTGTGTTACACCGCGATAAGCACACCGCAAAATAATGCGGTATCGCCCGCTTGTTTTGAATGGCTGCATCTGTATATCCCTGCTAGTGATGATGACCATGGTCACCTCACTCTCGCAATACACCGGCTGAAAGAACTTAAGAACAGGGTAAATCAAGAACAGGGCATTGGCAATGAGTTCCCCTTCTTTTCATGGTTAAAATCATTTTTTGGGTCTTGGGGACTGTTTTTCTTAAAGCTATTCATGCCTGTTGTAGTGTTTTTGCTGTTGTGCTGTTGTCTGACTTGGGTGACCCCTATGAGGACTCTGTGGTATGAACACATTTAAGGATAAAAAGGAGGGAATGTAATGAAAAGTTACTGAGAAAAAGTGTTTTATTCTATGTTGTTTACGGACGGAGCTGTGCTGCAGAAGCAGCTGGATACTTAGAACAAAGTGTGATAGCACCCAACTTGTCAAGGGCACAGGATGTTTTAATACTGTTTATCTCGGCTGCTTGAAGAAGGGAGTGTGAGAAACCATTTGAATAACTGCTCTTCTTTGCTTAAAGCAAAAACCTATAAGGAATGGAAAATGACTGCTTTGCCTGTCCTTGAAATGTTGCATCAGCTTAAAAAAGATATTAAACAAGGGGTCTCCCTGCTTGCTTTTGAATCAGCTTTCACTTCTCTGCGCAGACAGGTGATGGCTTTTTCCCGTTTGCAAAATGAATAAAGACCTTACTGAGTGAATGAGAATACTCTCCTGGCTAAATCCCTTACAACTTGTTCGAAATGCAGTACGGCCATATTTCATATCAACCCACAGATGCATTGCATAAACACTAGAATTCTGGTTGTACTTAAATTGACCTTATACGTTTTGGATTATGTTTAACCTTCTTCAATTTCTTCAACCATATTTTGAGATGATTACGTTTACAGAAGCAAATATTATTCAGTGCTTTTTCTTCACTCCTTTAATCAAACCCACATTTCTATAAGGAGGGCCATTGTGAAACTCCCCAATGGCCCTCCTTATAGAATTAATCTTTGAGCTGAATTAATCTTTTATTCTTCACACCTGCAAAGTCATTCCTTCATTGTGTAATATGAAGGCCTTTCATTATTCACGTATACTACAACATCTGAAAATAATAGGTCTTGAAATAGTTGAATGAAAGAAAATCCTGAATAACTCCTCCAAATGCGTGTTACACTTTCATCAGGTACACACACTTTGAATGTGATGAACTATAAAAAGTTATTTTAACCATACCCAATGGAGCTCGGGAGTGCGATTACATACACAATCATGTTTTCAGTGTTTGGACATCAGCCGTACATCAGAACAATCATTTCACTAACACAGCTCCATGTTGAGTGGCTTCCCTCCAAAAACACAAAGTCACTTTCCCTTAGCAATTATTGCATGGACTTAGATTATCTGCCTTCTGCATCAAGCCCTGTATGATATAGTGTACAAAGCCAAGCATTGGGATAGTGCTTTGTTTGGATCCTTGTCTTGATCCTTTTGGATCCCAGGCTGCTCATTTGCAAATGAGTTTTGACATTAATTATAGTGACTATAGCAATGAGGTGGCACTGAGGTTCACAGAGCTGGGGTCCTGGGTTCAATTCCTGGGGTGCAGTCTGGATGGAATTGTATGTTCTCCCTTCATTTGTGTGGATTTCTTCCAGGTGCTCCAGTTTCTTCCCACAGTCCAAAGACATACAGTACTAGTAGGTTAAGGTGGAACTAGAGTCCCAATTTTGCAGACACAAAAGTATTTAATGTCAGTCACAAAATAAAATCATTGACATTATAGAAAAACTTTACAAACTCAAAATTGAGCACAAA
Organism: Lepisosteus oculatus; assembly: GCF_040954835.1. Lineage (NCBI taxonomy): Eukaryota > Metazoa > Chordata > Actinopteri > Semionotiformes > Lepisosteidae > Lepisosteus > Lepisosteus oculatus. The sequence goes on along the minus strand of NW_027167956.1, from coordinate 805,880 downwards.
ATCATGAATTTTGTGAAAGTACTGTAAGTTACGCCATGTTCTAACAAATTCGCATTCAAGTTCCACACAAATTGCGATGTGATGCAGCCTTTCCTGCTCACTAATCACTATAATGACTAATGCAATTTGATGTAGGAGAGAAAAGGTATAGGTTATGCAGCAAACATTTCACTGCAAAAAACGTTCCATTCCAAGGTTCTTTATGCAGAGTTAACAATGTAATATTATTTATTGGCAAAAACGTAAAAAAGTTGAGAGCAATATTTCCATTGGATTAAACGAGATGTATTCACAAACCTGCTCCTTTACAATGTCACAGGGCCACATCAGATTACAGGAAGTTTTGCTGCCTCGTTCTGAATCGCAGAACATGGTAATTCTTTAACCTTGAAATGTAGTCTATTTTGTGATGTAAATTGGAGGTTTTACAAGTTATTGTGTGTTCCCCTTTAGATGGCTTCTGGGAAAACTGGCCTCAACACTGTATTGGATAAGGCACTTAGAAAACAGATTCATGCGTGGACCACAGCAATGTCCCTTTACTGAGAGCCAGCAATCAACGGATGTGTCTGATCGTGAATGGTTTTCCCTGTTGTTTGTTGTATTACTCGGTGTTGCATTTTAAGCTGTGCATGAGGCAGGACCCGGAGGCTGCTGCTTCTGCTGGGATTGAGGAAGAGCTGAGCGCCATGTAAGGCAAAGACACTGCGTTCCACTTTATCAGGTGCCTGGAGTGTAAGAGCTGCAGATAATATTGAGTCACATTAATCCCAACATATTTCAAATATTATGTAAATTAAATAAATTAAATCAAATAACTTTAATTAAAAAAATCAATCACTCTTTACCTTGCTTTTTCAGTTGTTTTAAAGGAAAATTGATGCAGAGAATGTGTGAATACTACTTTTTGATGGTTCCAAGGCCAATGTGACCTGTTCTATTGCCTGCTAATTGTACGTTCCAGGTTGAACAATTATTTTTAGGAGGTCAAGGTGTATGAATGATAAGAACAGCTTGAAATTTATTTCCCCCTACTGAATGAGCTGTTACCTCACACACGACAAAAGTAAATCTTAAAGAAACCAAACATGTGTGCTAATTGGGTGTTTGAGAAAGTGGTGGAAGTATCTGATTACATATCGGAAAAGTGTAAATTGACTGAAAGGGAAGAGAAATATAGGAAGAAGCTGAGTCTGTCTGCGAAACACACATTTTCGCAAGGGAAAAAAACTGAAATAACCACAGTTACGCAAACACCAGTCCACCAAAAAAAAATCATTTTATTAAAACAAGGTAACATTTTTTTTATCATCATACGGATGAACTGTGCTAAATATATTTCTAAAAAGAAAAAGCAGGACGTGAGTCGTGAGCCAAGATCATGACTCTTTTACTCTTCTTCACATCAGTTTTCATCTGTGAGGAGGAGGAGGGGGGCGGCTCCTGATGTGCTGACACTTGGGGATGTGCCTCTGTGCCGGCCTGAGGGCAAAGCGCCGGCCGCAGTGAGGGCAGGGCACGTAGTCGGGGTTTGGATTCGCGGGGGGCTGGGGCAGGTTCACAACCTTCCCTCCTTGCGTGATCACCTGCAAGGTGCACTCCCTGGCCTATTTGATGCTCCGAATGAAATCCTCGTGCTTCTGCCTCCAGTTGTTCTTTCTCAGCTGGGAACAGGAAATGAAACCAATGAAACAGCTTCCAGAAAAAGTCCAGACTAGCACTGCGTACACAGTCTGGTCGCAAACCATTCACAAGGCAAGAAAATATCAATACAGTAATAACGTAGCTTTCTGGGCCTACCTTTCATGTCATTGGGTAGAGAGTACAATTTAGTTATGGTTTTGTTTCCCGTGAGTGCTATTTGCTTGATATCTCATGTAGATTTTTACAACAGAATTCAGAAGTCACTAAGACCCATTTATTCTGTCAGGCAAATGTGCCTTTGCGGCAGTTTTTCAGAAGAGTACTTCATAAAACACTTATTTATTGTTTACATTGATTTATAAGCTGAGTCTGACTCTAGGAGAAAACAAAGGAAGCTTGGAAAGAGTTTAAGGATAGCCCTTACCACGATTGGCGGTCTAACCTTCTTCTTATGGATGTATGTCTCCAGTTCTGTTCCCTTGGCCCTGTGCTTGAAAGAGTCAAAAACCTTCCTCTTTGAATTCTGAAGCTTCTTGCAGATCTTGCTGTGTTTCTCCAACCTCTCTACAGCAAACTTCCTGTGACACAGTTCACAGGGCACCAGCTGAGGGTTTCCACTCTGGCTATTCTCATATGGAAATTGCTCAGCGATAGGGCACATCAGACTTGTAGGGGACAAATATCTGTTTTCCACTGACAGAGTTTGTTCATCAAGACATGCGGTGTTATTTCTGAAGTGGGCCTGCGCGGCCTGTGCCACTGACACGTCACTTTCAGGGAGCCTTGCTTTCTTGAGGTACTTTCTCCTTCCACAGGGGACGTCTTCTAGCCCACGGCTGCAAGGGCTCACTTGACGTCTCTCCTGATGGGAAAGCGCAGAGGGAAAGTGCGATTCTGCGCATCCGCCGTCTTCCATTGGAGAACCATAATCAAGGTTGTCTCCTTTGAAAGGAAGGGCTTTCCTTGGAGTGAAGGCTTTTTGCTTCTCCATTCTGCAGGTCAGAAGAGGCACGGCCTTAGAGCGGTGGTTGGCCCACGGTCCTATGGGGCGAAGCTCGCTCTGCCTCGCCTGGAGTGTCTTCCTTCGGGTCAGGAGTCCTCTATTTTCCCTTCAGGCCACCTCTCTGGAGTCTTCCATCTCTCTCTGAACCATCCTCAGCTCCTCCTGAGCTGTAAAGAGCTTCGCCTGCATCATGGCCTCCTTCTGGCGAATCTCGTCCTTCATCATGGCCTCCTTCCGGCGCATCACATCCTGCAGACTGGCCTCCCTCCGGCAATGCTCCTCCTTCAGCGCGGCCTCTGCCTCGGCCACTTTTCGTAGCTCCTCTTGCAACTGAAAGTGCTCCTTCCCATTGGCATGAGAAGGGCATTGCCCTGGAGGGGTCGCCACCATGGGGAGGACAGTCCTGTCCTTAGGTTTACGTACTCTTGAGCCCCTCCTGCCCGGCCTCTCGCAGGGCCTCTCATGACCATCCTGAGGCGGGGTGGGGGCAAACAAGGAATCACTCTGTGCTTCCGGGCGGTCCACAGCCCGAACCTCACCAGGGCCGGAGACTTTCCTGTTACCCATAGGCTTCAGGGGGTAAGACCGATCATACCCCACAATGTTCTTCTCGGGGCCCTGTTGGGTTTGGAAGCGATAGCTGTTCCCCGTCTTCTTCTCCGCAGCGTATTTGACATATTGGAAAGATTTTCTCATCTTCTGTAGAGCCGCCTCCTGCCGTCGATTGTATATGGCGATCATTTTTTTCTCCTTTTCCTGCATCAGTTTCTCTTGGAAGGTGTCCTTCAGAAGCTGTATCTTGGGAGGCGGGCAGTACGTGGAGATCAGATCCTGTCGCCTTAAGGGCGCGGGTCGATTCGAGTCTGTGTCCTTCGGGGAGGGGGACAGAGCACCAGGCTTAGGACTGGGCTCCATTGGCAAATGAGATATGAGCTTTGTTTCCCAGGTATCTGGAAAAGGCAAAAATGGCAAATAAATGATATCCTGCACAGTCTAGTATGGTCTAATAGAAAAGAATAAAAAAAACAATTCAGGAAATACACAACTTTTTAATATTAAACCTAATGGTGTTGAATGCTGCATGCTGACTCAGTAGGAGACAGATCCTAAACATAAACATTATAATAAACATTTGTTTCCCAAATAACATTCTCAATGTTCAGAATGCTTAAAGTCATGAGCTTTTTTAAAAATGTTTAACTGAAACCTGGAAATGTACTATTTCATTTCAAAGCTTGTATTATATCTATGATATAAATGTTTTTTATATAAAATTAATCCATTATGCAACAGGGGTTTGAGCAAAAGTCACTGTGAATAAGAGAATTTATCAATATTAATTAGCCGTTTCACTACATTATAGATAGCTGAAGGATTATGATACAGTATATCGATTTCGCTACAAATTGACAAGAATATTTGATGACACTTACCAAACAAGTCTCAAACAGCGGAGAAATAGTTCACCACGACGATAGCAATGCAATGTTTGACTGCATCTCCCTATGTGATATATCTGTATTTGGGTAAATACAGATCACGTAATTCAGGGAGCACTGTTACGTCAGGTCACCAACCATTATTACGACGCTCATATGTCATAGAGCTCCTTAGGATGTTTGTATAATCTTTATCCAAATTTTCATATGGCCGCAGTTACGGCGTTTATTTTACAGTTAATGTAACAGGATGTCATTATATTTTTCGTTCTTTATGGTGGCAGACCACTTAACTAAATCTGAGTAGGCGGTTTCTACAAATGGGTCAGATAAAATATTAAATATACAATAAAAGCTCACACCTATTCATACCCTTTATGTACTGTATATCTACAATTACGTATACTGTATAATACGATAACTACCATTACAAAATGTCTCCCTTTTGATTTGAAGTGGTTCTTTTAAATAAGTAAATTGCAATCACTTAGCCTACATCTGAGCTCCTAATTCATCGCGACGACGGACTGAAACTCCAGTTGGATTTGTGAGAAGTAAAGGGGTGTGCCTGTTTTAAAACCGATTCATACGTCTTAAACACATGGACATTGATAGCAGTCTGTGTTATATAATTTATCTTTTTATTTTATTTAAATTTAAGTATCACATACACATTTTCAAAGTAACTGTACCCCTTTTAATTATGATCCCCATCGCTCACAGCTCCGAAGCTGAGACGAGGGCTACTTCAGATGGGATTTCCAACATTTCTCTCTTAGCTTGTATACCGGTGGAAAGGAGAGCGCTCTTAAAACGTGTTGATAGTAAGATTGGGATGTATTTGCAGTCTAGATATAGTTTTTTAATGTTCGGAGCCGCCACAGATTCATTTTCTTACGACTGCTTTTCTGGATGACAATAACAATGCAAACGATGGTGTTAAGGCGAGGCTGTGCCTTAACGCTCTTCTGCTTACAATATTCAGCGCGTAAATCGCAAACGAGCGCCTCTCTTACGATGAAAATGCGGCAAATAAGAACACGAGATTTAAACCTACAGCTTACAAATTTATTCGTAAACACTAAAACCGTATCTTTAGCAAAACTGGCGAGACAATGTGTTTTATCATTTAAAAAAGTACTGGAAAATAATTAAAGGTTATCACGATAAACAGAGGTTACTGATCTACTACTGTACGCTGTGACCATGAATGAGAGTCCCCCGATCCTCGCAGCCTTCATGCTTTGGTCTTGGCCTGGCCGTTTTTTTAAGATAATGGGGTCAAGTTAAGAAATTATGCAAGTTTCTAATCAAATCCAAGGGCGCCTCGATCTCCTAAACATCTTTAGAAGGCCGACGGACCACACTGCACGGTCCGGGTCCGGGCCCTGACCCGGTTCTGGATAATGCCAGCTTAAAGTGAAAAATTCTACTGTACATATTATGTTTCTTATTATGGTATATATGTATAATATAGCGCGACCGCTTCACGAAGCTAGAAAGAAAGTTATCCGCCATTTTTATTTTACCTGCAATTGAATTTGCCATTAAAATCATTATTAATACCGCAGCTGCTAAATTACTTACCTAAAAGCGTTCAGATACAAAAGCACTTGAGCTGTAATGTTTATATACTGTTGGCCCGATGACCTACTTCGAGAAGAATTGTTACATAGACCGCCAAGGACTGTCATCACACTTTACGTCATAAAGCGCTTTAAAACTTTTGACAAGTTCAACACCTCATATTTTGTACTGTTTATCATGGTAAAAGCAACTCAAAGCAATTCTAAAAATGATCGAAAGGTAAAAATACAAGCTTATACGAGCTGTCGTTTTAACATTTATAACATATATTTAAACAAAACATATATAATCTATTTTAATAAAATAGAAAAGTGTTCTTAGTCTTCACTTAAAAGCTGTTAGAAGCTGCCTTTCTGACAAGAGAGTTCTGTGAGTTCCACAGTCTCAGTGCATTAAAGTCAAAACCAGTTGCTTTTTATTTCCTGTTTTACGACAGAGCAAGGAGGGTGTCCACAGACCACTGTGCACCTGCAGACTGATATGGGGGTAAAAAGTCTAGAAGTTAGTAAATAAGATTTTAGCACATGTTCTAAAACAAACCGGACACCTGTACAGTGATGCCAACACAGTGCTCTGAGCTCCTTCTTTGAGTTAAATCCTAGCATCTGCATTTTTTACAAGTTGTTGCTATGGCAGAGCATGACCAGAGCATAACAGAAACCACCCATTTTCTAACCGCTTCATCCAATTCAGGGTCAGGGGGTCAGGGGGTCGCGGGGCACGGGGGAGCCAGAGCCTCAGAAAGTAATAAGCAGGAGATACCTGGGACTGGATGGTAGTCCAATGCAGGGAAGACACAGACACTCACCAATTATCCCAGAAGCCAATTAACCTACCAGTAGTTCTTTGAAGTGTGGGAGGAAGCCGGAGCACCCAAAGCAAACTCATGCAAACATGGGGAGAACATACAAGCTCCATACAGATAGCACCCCAGGTCCAGAAGTGTATCCAGGGCCTCAGCACTGTGAGCTAGCAATGCTAAACGCTGGGCTACTGTGCATGCTAATTTCTAGGCATCAGGTGATCAATCAGGTAGTGTTTCTCAGATAAAAGGACACCAGTAATTTAGTATGAGATTCAAATTGACCTCAGAACAAAATATAACTTATGTTATATAACTTATATAGAACTTACTACAGCATAACTGTCTTATTTGGCTCTTGTAGAAAATATTAACAGCATGCCTATTAAACATACAGTATCTAGCAATCAGCAATCAAAATAAAAACATTTCCAAACATGGAAACTGCCCAGTTAATGAAGCATTTCAAAGACATTAATCTATTCAATAATTACAGTTTCAAGTAGATAACAGATTTATATTCAGATTACGAAAGTATCATAACAACGGCTGCTTTTGTAAGGAATCCATGAATACCACTGTACATGAGAATTTCACACCTATTTGTAATCAATACACAAAATCCTATTGAATTTCAGGTACTTGTTTATTCAGCATTGCTTGACTCCGCGGACTCTTTGTTGTTTCAATATTCTAGCAATAGGACCAATCGCCAATACAGTGCCGTTGTAATCTATTCCTTCTGCCAGCAGAGGACGGTATTCGCACAGCCAGTTCAGGATAAGATACGGTCCTCGCAGTTCACAGTACAACTGGCCACAGCCGTACTCGGAATATGCTCTCGATAACCTCGTTTAGTTTAAGAACGGCCGTATTTCATATCAACCCACAGATGCATTGCATAAACACTAGAATTCTGGTTGTACTTAAATTGACCGTATACGTTTTGGATTATGTTTAACCTTCTTCAATTTCTTCAACCATATTTTGAGATGATTACGTTTACAGAAGCAAATATTATTCAGTGCTTTTTCTTCACTCCTTTAATCAAACCCACATTTCTAAAAGGAGGGCCATTGTGAAACTCCCCAAAGTGAGCTGAATTAATCTTTTATTCTTCACACCTGCGAAGTCATTCCTTCATTGTGTAATATGAAGGCCTTTCATTATTCACGTATACTACAACATCTGAAAATAATGGGTCTTGAAATAGTTGAATGAAAGAAAATCCTGAATAACTCCTCCAAATGCGTGTTACACTTTCATCAAGTACACACACTTTGAATGTGATGAACTATAAAAAGTTATTTTAACCATACCCAATGGAGCTCGGGAGTGCGATTGCATACACAATCATGTATTCAGTGTTTGGACATCAGCCGTACATCAGAACAATCATTTCACTAACACAGCTCCATGTTGAGTGACTTCCCTCCAAAAACACAAAGTCACTTTCCCTTAGCAATTATTGCATGGACTTAGATTATCTGCCTTCTGCATCAAGCCCTGTATGATATACTGTACAAAGCCAAGCTTTGGGATAGTGCTTTGTTTGGATCCTTGTCTTGATCCTTTTGGATCCCAGGCGGCTCATTTGCAAATGAGTTTTGACATTAATTATAGTGACTATAGCAATGAGGTGGCACTGTGGTTCACAGAGCTGGGGTCCTGGGTTCAATTCCTGGGGTGCAGTCTGGATGGAATTGTATGTTCTCCCTTCATTTGTGTGGATTTCTTCCAGGTGCTCCAGTTTCTTCCCACAGTCCAAAGACATACAGTACTAGAAGGTTAAGGTGGAACTACAGTCCCAATTTTGCAGACACAAAAGTATTTAATTTCAGTCACAAAATAAAATCATTGACATTATAGAAAAACTTTACAAACTCAAAATTGAGCACAAAATCATGAATTTTGTGAAAGTACTGTAAGTTACGCCATGTTGTAACAAATTCGCATTCAAGTTCCACACAAATTGCGATGTGATGCAGCCCTTCCTGCTCACTAATCACTGTAATGACTAATGCAATGTGATGTAGGAGAGAAAAGGTATAGGTTATGCAGCAAACATTTCACTGCAAAAAACGTTCCATTCCAAGGTTCTTTATGCAGAGTTAACAATGTAATATTATTTATTGGCAAAAACGTAAAAAAGTTGAGAGCAATATTTCCATTGGATTAAACGAGATGTAGCCTGCTTCTTTACAATGTCACAGGGCCACATCAGATTACAGGAAGTTTTGCTGCCTCGTTCTGAATCGCAGAACATGGTAATTCTTTAACCTTGAAATGTAGTCTATTTTGTGATGTAAATTGGAGGTTTTACAAGTTATTGTGTGTTCCCCTTTAGATGGCTTCTGGGAAAACTGGCCTCAACACTGTATTGGATAAGGCACTTAGAAAACAGATCCATGCGTGGACCACAGCAATGTCCCTTTACTGAGAGCCAGCAATCAACGGATGTGTCTGATCGTGAATGGTTTTCCCTGTTGTTTGTTGTATTACTCGGCGTTGCATTTTAACCTGTGCATGAAGCAGGACCCGGAGGCTGCTGCTTCTGCTGTGATTGAGGAAGAGCTGAGCGCCATGTAAGGCAAAGACACTGCGTTCCACTTTATCAGGTGCCTGGAGTGTAAGAGCTGCAGATAATATTGAGTCACATTAATCCCAACATATTTCAAATATTATGAAAATTAAATAAATTAAATCAAATAACTTTAATTAAAAAAATCAATCACACTTTACCTTGCTTTTTCAGTCGTTTTAAAGGAAAATTGATGCAGAGAATGTGTGAATACTACTTTTTGATGGTTCCAAGGCCAATGTGACCTTTTCTATTGCCTGCTAATTGTACGTTCCAGGTTGAACAATTATTTTTAGGAGGTCAAGGTGTATGAATGATAAGAACAGCTTGAAATTTATTTTCACGGTCGACACACATTTTCGCAAGGGAAAAAACTGAAATAACCACAGTTACGCAAACACCAGTCCACCAAAAAAAAATCATTTTATTAAAACAAGGTAACATTTTTTTTATCATCATACGGATGAACTGTGCTAAATATATTTCTAAAAAGAAAAAGCAGGACGTGAGTCGTGAGCCAAGATCATGACTCTTTTACTCTTCTTCACATCAGTTTTCATCTGTGAGGAGGAGGAGGAGGGCGGCTCCTGATGTGCTGATACTTGGGGATGTGCCTCTGTGCCGGCCTGGGGGCAAAGCGCCGGCCGCAGTGAGGGCAGGGCACGTAGTCGGGGTTTGGATTCGCGGGGGGCTGGGGCAGGTTCACAACCTTCCCTCCTTGCGTGATCACCTGCTGCACCTCCCTGGCCTATTTGATGCTCCGAATGAAATCCTCGTGCTTCTGCCTCCAGTTGTTCTTTCTCAGCTGGGAACAGGAAATGAAACCAATGAAACAGCTTCCAGAAAAAGTCCAGACTAGCACTGCGTACACAGTCTGGTCGCAAACCATTCACAAGGTAAGAAAATTTCAATACAGTAATAACGTAGCTTTCTGGGCCTACCTTTCATGTCATTGGGTAGAGAGTACAATTTAGTTATGGTTTTGTTTCCCGTGAGTGCTATTTGCTTGATATCTCATGTAGATTTTTACAACAGAATTCAGAAGTCACTAAGACCCATTTATTCTGTCTGGCAAATGTGCCTTTGCGGCAGTTTTTCAGAAGAGTACTTCATAAAACACTTATTTATTGTTTACATTGATTTATAAGCTGAGTCTGACTCTAGGAGAAAACAAGGGAAGCTTGGAAAGAGTTTAAGGATAGCCCTTACCACGATTGGCGGTCTAACCTTCTTCTTATGGATGTATGTCTCCAGTTCTGTTCCCTTGGCCCTGTGCTTGAAAGAGTCAAAAACCTTCCTCTTTGAATTCTGAAGCTTCTTGCAGATCTTGCTGTGTTTCTCCAACCTCTCTACAGCAAACTTCCTGTGACACAGTTCACAGGGCACCAGCTGAGGGTTTCCACTCTGGCTATTCTCATATGGAAATTGCTCAGCGATAGGGCACATCAGACTTGTAGGGGACAAATATCTGTTTTCCACTGACAGAGTTTGTTCATCCAGACATGCGGTGTTATTTCTGAAGTGGGCCTGCGCAGCCTGTGCCGCTGACACGTCACTTTCAGGGAGCCTTGCTTTCTTGAGGTACTTTCTCCTTCCACAGGGGACGTCTTCTAGCCCACGGCTGCAAGGGCTCACTTGACGTCTCTCCTGATGGGAAAGCGCAGAGGGAAAGTGCGATTCTGCGCATCCGCCGTCTTCCATTGGAGAACCATAATCAAGGTTGTCTCCTTTGAAAGGAAGGGCTTTCCTTGGAGTGAAGGCTTTTTGCTTCTCCATTCTGCAGGTCAGAAGAGGCACAGCCTTAGAGCGGTGGTTGGCCCACGGTCCTCTGGGGCGAAGCTCGCTCTGCCTCGCCTGGAGTGTCTTCCTTCGGGTCAGGAGTCCTCCATTTTCCCTTCCGGCCACCTCTCTGGAGTCTTCCATCTCTCTCTGAACCATCCTCAGCTCCTCCTGAGCTGTAAAGAGCTTCGCCTGCATCATGGCCTCCTTCTGGCGAATCTCGTCCTTCATCATGGCCTCCTTCCGGCGCATCACATCCTGCAGACTGGCCTCCCTCCGGCGATGCTCCTCCTTCAGCGCGGCCTCTGCCTCGGCCATTTTTCGTAGCTCCTCTTGCAACTGAAAGTGCTCCTTCCCATTGGCATGAGAAGGGCATTGCCCTGGAGGGGTCGCCACCATGGGGAGGACAGTCCTGTCCTTAGGTTTGCGTACTCTTGAGTCCCTCCTGCCCGGCCTCTCGCAGGGCCTCTCATGACCATCCTGAGGCGGGGTGGGGGCAAACAAGGAATCACTCTGTGCTTCCGGGCGGTCCACAGCCGGAACCTCACCAGGGCCGGAGACTTTCCTGTTACCCATAGGCTTCAGGGGGTAAGACCGATCATACCCCACAATGTTCTTCTCGGGGCCCTGTTGGGTTTGGAAGCGATAGCTGTTCCCCGTCTTCTTCTCCGCAGCGTATTTCACATATTGGAAAGATTTTCTCATCTTCTGTAGAGCCGCCTCCTGCCGTCGATTGTATATGGCGATCATTTTTTTCTCCTTTTCCTGCATCAGTTTCTCTTGGAAGGTGTCCTTCAGAAGCTGTATCTTGGGAGGCGGGCAGTACGTGGAGATCAGATCCTGTCGCCTTAAGGGCGCGGGTCGATTCGAGTCTGTGTCCTTTGGGGAGGGGGACAGAGCACCAGGCTTAGGACTGGGCTCCATTGGCAAATGAGATATGAGCTTTGTTTCCCAGGTATCTGGAAAAGGCAAAAATGGCAAATAAATGATATCCTGCACAGTCTAGTATGGTCTAATAGAAAAGAATAAAAAAAACAATTCAGGAAATACACAACTTTTTAATATTAAACCTAATGGTGTTGAATGCTGCATGCTGACTCAGTAGGAGACAGATCCTAAACATAAACATTATAATAAACATTTGTTTCCCAAATAACATTCTCAATGTTCAGAATGCTTAAAGTCATGAGCTTTTTTAAAAATGTTTAACTGAAACCTGGAAATGTACTATTTCATTTCAAAGCTTGTATTATATCTATGATATAAATGTTTTTTATATAAAATTAACCCATTATGCAACAGGGGTTTGAGCAAAAGTCACTGTGAATAAGGGAATTTATCAATATTAATTAGCCGTTTCACTACATTATAGATAGCTGAAGGATTATGATACAGTATATCGATTTCGCTACAAATTGACAAGAATATTTGATGACACTTACCAAACAAGTCTCAAACAGCGGAGAAATAGTTCACCACGACGATAGCAATGCAATGTTTGACTGCATCTCCCTATGTGATATATCTGTATTTGGGTAAATACAGATCACGTAATTCAGGGAGCACTGTTACGTCAGGTCACCAACCATTATTACGACGCTCATATGTCATAGAGCTCCTTAGGATGTTTGTATAATCTTTATCCAAATTTTCATATGGCCGCAGTTACGGCGTTTATTTTACAGTTAATGTAACAGGATGTCATTATATTTTTCTGTCTTTATGGTGGCAGACCACTTATCTAAATCTGAGTAGGCGGTTTCTACAAATGGGTCAGATAAAATATTAAATATACAGTAAAAGCTCACACCTATTCATACCCTTTATGTACTGTATATCTACAATTACGTATACTGTATAATACGATAACTACCATTACAAAATGGCTCCCTTTTGATTTGAAGTGGTTCTTTTAAATAAGTAAATTGCAATCACTTAGCCTACATCTGAGCTCCTAATTCATCGCGACGACGGACTGAGACTCCAGTTGGATTTGTGAGAAGTAAAGGGGTGTGCCTGTTTTAAAACCGATTCATACGTCTTAAACACATGGACATTGATAGCAGTCTGTGTTATATAATTTATCTTTTTATTTTATTTAAATTTAAGTATCACATACACATTTTCAAAGTAACTGTACCCCTTTTAATTATGATCCCCATCGCTCACAGCTCCGAAGCTGAGACGAGGGCTACTTCAGATTGGATTTCCAACATTTCTCTCTTAGCTTGTATACCGGTGGAAAGGAGAGCGCTCTTAAAACGTGTTGATAGTAAGATTGGGATGTATTTGCAGTCTAGATATAGTTTTTTAATGTTCGGAGCCGCCACAGATTCATTTTCTTACGACTGCTTTTCTGGATGACAATAACAATGCAAACGATGGTGTTAAGGCGAGGCTGTGCCTTAAGGCTCCTCTGCTTACAATATTCAGCGCGTAAATCGCAAACGAGCGCCTCTCTTACGATGAAAATGCGGCAAATAAGAACACGAGATTTAAACCTACGGCTTACAAATTTATGCGTAAACACTAAAACCGTATCTTTAGCAAAACTGGGGAGACAATGTGTTTTATCATTTAAAAAAGTACTGGAAAATAATTAAAGGTTATCACGATAAACAGAGGTTACTGATCTACTACTGTACGCTGTGACCAAAAATGAGAGTCCCCCGATCCTCGCAGCCTTCATGCTTTGGTCTGGGCCTGGCCGTTTTTTTTTTAGGATAATGGGGTCAAGTTAAGAAATTATGCAAGTTTCTAATCAAATCCAAGGGCGCCTCGATCTCCTAAACATCTTTAGAAGGCCGACGGACCACACTGCACGGTCCGGGTCCGGGCCCTGACCCGGTTCTGGATAATGCCAGCTTAAAGTGAAAAATTCTACTGTACATATTATGTTTCTTATTATGGTATATATGTATAATGTGGCGCGACCGCTTCACGAAGCTAGAAAGAAAGTTATCCGCCATTTTTATTTTACCTGCAATTGAATTTGCAATTAAAATCACGATTAATACCGCAGCTGCTAAATTACTTACCTAAAAGAGTTCAGATACAAAAGCACTTGAGCTGTAATGTTTATATACTGTTGGCCCGATGACCTACTTCAAGAAGAATTGTTACATAGACCGCCAAGGACTGTCATCACACTTTACGTCATAAAGCGCTTTAAAACTTTTGACAAGTTCAACACCTCATATTTTGTACTGTTTATCATGGTAAAAACAACTCAAAGCAATTCTAAAAATGATCGAAAGGTAAAAATACAAGCTTATACAAGCTGTCGTTTTAACATTTATAACATATATAATCTATTTTAATAAAATAGAAAAGTGTTCTTAGTCTTCACTTAAAAGCTGTTAGAAGCTGCCTTTCTGACAAGAGAGTTCTGTGAGTTCCACAGTCTCAGTGCATTAAAGTCAAAACCAGTTGCATTTTATTTCCTGTTTTACGACAGAGCAAGGAGGGTGTCCACAGACCACTGTGCACCTACAGACTGATATGGGGGGTAAAAAGTCTAGAAGTTAGTAAATAAGATTCTAAGTTCTAAAACACACCGGACACCTGTACAGTGATGCCAACACAGTGCTCTGAGCTCCTTCTTTGAGTTAAATCCTAGCATCTGCATTTTTTACAAGTTGTTGCTATGGCAGAGCATGACCAGAGCATAACAGAAACCACCCATTTTCTAACCGCTTCATCCAATTCAGGGTCAGGGGGTCAGGGGGTCGCGGGGCACGGGGGAGCCAGAGCCTCAGAAAGTAATAAGCAGGAGATACCTGGGACTGGATGGTAGTCCAATGCAGGGAAGACACAGACACTCACCAATTATCCCAGAAGCCAATTAACCTACCAGTAGTTCTTTGAAGTGTGGGAGGAAGCCGGAGCACCCAAAGCAAACTCATGCAAACATGGGGAGAACATACAAGCTCCATACAGATAGCACCCCAGGTCCAGAAGTGTACCCAGGGCCTCAGCACTGTGAGCTAGCAATGCTAAACGCTGGGCTACTGTGCATGCTAATTTCTAGGCATCAGGTGATCAATCAGGTAGTGTTTCTCAGATAAAAGGACACCAGTAATTTAGTATGAGATTCAAATTGACCTCAGAACAAAATATAACTTATGTTATATAACTTATATAGAACTTACTACAGCATAACTGTCTTATTTGGCTCTTGTAGAAAATATTAACAGCATGCCTATTAAACATACAGTATCTAGCAATCAGCAATCAAAATAAAAACATTTCCAAACATGGAAACTGCCCAGTTAATGAAGCATTTCAAAGACATTAATCTATTCAATAATTACAGTTTCAAGTAGATAACAGATTTATATTCAGATTACGAAAGTATCATAACAACGGCTGCTTTTGTAAGGAATCCATGAATACCACTGTACATGAGAATTTCACACCTATTTGTAATCAATACACAAAATCCTATTGAATTTCAGGTACTTGTTCATTCAGCATTGCTTGACTCCGCGGACTCTTTGTTGTTTCAATATTCTAGCAATAGGACCAATCGCCAATACAGTGCCGTTGTAATCTATTCCTTCTGCCAGCAGAGGACGGTATTCGCACAGCCCGTTCAGGATAAGATACGGTCCTCGCAGTTCACAGTACAACTGGCCACAGCCGTACTCGGAATATGCTCTCGATAACCTCGTTTAGTTTAAGAACGGCCGTATTTCATATCAACCCACAGATGCATTGCATAAACACTAGAAATCTGGTTGTACTTAAATTGACCGTATACGTTTTGGATTATGTTTAACCTTCTTCAATTTCTTCAACCATATTTTGAGATGATTACGTTTACAGAAGCAAATATTATTCAGTGCTTTTTCTTCACTCCTTTAATCAAACCCACATTTCTAAAAGGAGGGCCATTGTGAAACTCCCCAAAGTGAGCTGAATTAATCTTTTATTCTTCACACCTGCGAAGTCATTCCTTCATTGTGTAATATGAAGGCCTTTCATTATTCACGTATACTACAACATCTGAAAATAATGGGTCTTGAAATAGTTGAATGAAAGAAAATCCTGAATAACTCCTCCAAATGCGTGTTACACTTTCATCAAGTACACACACTTTGAATGTGATGAACTATAAAAAGTTATTTTAACCATACCCAATGGAGCTCGGGAGTGCGATTGCATACACAATCATGTTTTCAGTGTTTGGACATCAGCCGTACATCAGAACAATCATTTCACTAACACAGCTCCATGTTGAGTGACTTCCCTCCAAAAACACAAAGTCACTTTCCCTTAGCAATTATTGCATGGACTTAGATTATCTGCCTTCTGCATCAAGCCCTGTATGATATACTGTACAAAGCCAAGCTTTGGGATAGTGCTTTGTTTGGATCCTTGTCTTGATCCTTTTGGATCCCAGGCGGCTCATTTGCAAATGAGTTTTGACATTAATTATAGTGACTATAGCAATGAGGTGGCACTGTGGTTCACAGAGCTGGGGTCCTGGGTTCAATTCCTGGGGTGCAGTCTGGATGGAATTGTATGTTCTCCCTTCATTTGTGTGGATTTCTTCCAGGTGCTCCAGTTTCTTCCCACAGTCCAAAGACATACAGTACTAGAAGGTTAAGGTGGAACTACAGTCCCAATTTTGCAGACACAAAAGTATTTAATTTCAGTCACAAAATAAAATCATTGACATTATAGAAAAACTTTACAAACTCAAAATTGAGCACAAAATCATGAATTTTGTGAAAGTACTGTAAGTTACGCCATGTTGTAACAAATTCGCATTCAAGTTCCACACAAATTGCGATGTGATGCAGCCCTTCCTGCTCACTAATCACTGTAATGACTAATGCAATGTGATGTAGGAGAGAAAAGGTATAGGTTATGCAGCAAACATTTCACTGCAAAAAACGTTCCATTCCAAGGTTCTTTATGCAGAGTTAACAATGTAATATTATTTATTGGCAAAAACGTAAAAAAGTTGAGAGCAATATTTCCATTGGATTAAACGAGATGTATTCACAAGCCTGCTTCTTTACAATGTCACAGGGCCACATCAGATTACAGGAAGTTTTGATGCCTCGTTCTGAATCGCAGAACATGGTAATTCTTTAACCTTGAAATGTAGTCTATTTTGTGATGTAAATTGGAGGTTTTACAAGTTATTGTGTGTTCCCCTTTAGATGGCTTCTGGGAAAACTGGCCTCAACACTGTATTGGATAAGGCACTTAGAAAACAGATCCATGCGTGGACCACAGCAATGTCCCTTTACTGAGAGCCAGCAATCAACGGATGTGTCTGATTGTGAATGGTTTTCCCTGTTGGTTGTTGTATTACTCGGTGTTGCATTTTAAGCTGTGCATGAGGCAGGACCCGGAGGCTGCTGCTTCTGCTGTGATTGAGGAAGAGCTGAGCGCCATGTAAGGCAAAGACACTGCGTTCCACTTTATCAGGTGCCTGGAGTGTAAGAGCTGCAGATAATATTGAGTCACATTAATCCCAACATATTTCAAATATTATGAAAATTAAATAAATTAAATCAAATAACTTTAATTAAAAAAATCAATCACACTTTACCTTGCTTTTTCAGTCGTTTTAAAGGAAAATTGATGCAGAGAATGTGTGAATACTACTTTTTGATGGTTCCAAGGCCAATGTGACCTTTTCTATTGCCTGCTAATTGTACGTTCCAGGTTGAACAATTATTTTTAGGAGGTCAAGGTGTATGAATGATAAGAACAGCTTGAAATTTATTTTCACGGTCGACACACATTTTCGCAAGGGAAAAAAACTGAAATAACCACAGTTACGCAAACACCAGTCCACCAAAAAAAAATCATTTTATTAAAACAAGGTAACATTTTTTTTATCATCATACGGATGAACTGTGCTAAATATATTTCTAAAAAGAAAAAGCAGGACGTGAGTCGTGAGCCAAGATCATGACTCTTTTACTCTTCTTCACATCAGTTTTCATCTGTGAGGAGGAGGAGGAGGGCGGCTCCTGATGTGCTGATACTTGGGGATGTGCCTCTGTGCCGGCCTGGGGGCAAAGCGCCGGCCGCAGTGAGGGCAGGGCACGTAGTCGGGGTTTGGATTCGCGGGGGGCTGGGGCAGGTTCACAACCTTCCCTCCTTGCGTGATCACCTGCTGCACCTCCCTGGCCTATTTGATGCTCCGAATGAAATCCTCGTGCTTCTGCCTCCAGTTGTTCTTTCTCAGCTGGGAACAGGAAATGAAACCAATGAAACAGCTTCCAGAAAAAGTCCAGACTAGCACTGCGTACACAGTCTGGTCGCAAACCATTCACAAGGTAAGAAAATTTCAATACAGTAATAACGTAGCTTTCTGGGCCTACCTTTCATGTCATTGGGTAGAGAGTACAATTTAGTTATGGTTTTGTTTCCCGTGAGTGCTATTTGCTTGATATCTCATGTAGATTTTTACAACAGAATTCAGAAGTCACTAAGACCCATTTATTCTGTCTGGCAAATGTGCCTTTGCGGCAGTTTTTCAGAAGAGTACTTCATAAAACACTTATTTATTGTTTACATTGATTTATAAGCTGAGTCTGACTCTAGGAGAAAACAAGGGAAGCTTGGAAAGAGTTTAAGGATAGCCCTTACCACGATTGGCGGTCTAACCTTCTTCTTATGGATGTATGTCTCCAGTTCTGTTCCCTTGGCCCTGTGCTTGAAAGAGTCAAAAACCTTCCTCTTTGAATTCTGAAGCTTCTTGCAGATCTTGCTGTGTTTCTCCAACCTCTCTAAAGCAAACTTCCTGTGACACAGTTCACAGGGCACCAGCTGAGGGTTTCCACTCTGGCTATTCTCATATGGAAATTGCTCAGCGATAGGGCACATCAGACTTGTAGGGGACAAATATCTGTTTTCCACTGACAGAGTTTGTTCATCCAGACATGCGGTGTTATTTCTGAAGTGGGCCTGCGCAGCCTGTGCCGCTGACACGTCACTTTCAGGGAGCCTTGCTTTCTTGAGGTACTTTCTCCTTCCACAGGGGACGTCTTCTAGCCCACGGCTGCAAGGGCTCACTTGACGTCTCTCCTGATGGGAAAGCGCAGAGGGAAAGTGCGATTCTGCGCATCCGCCGTCTTCCATTGGAGAACCATAATCAAGGTTGTCTCCTTTGAAAGGAAGGGCTTTCCTTGGAGTGAAGGCTTTTTGCTTCTCCATTCTGCAGGTCAGAAGAGGCACAGCCTTAGAGCGGTGGTTGGCCCACGGTCCTCTGGGGCGAAGCTCGCTCTGCCTCGCCTGGAGTGTCTTCCTTCGGGTCAGGAGTCCTCCATTTTCCCTTCCGGCCACCTCTCTGGAGTCTTCCATCTCTCTCTGAACCATCCTCAGCTCCTCCTGAGCTGTAAAGAGCTTCGCCTGCATCATGGCCTCCTTCTGGCGAATCTCGTCCTTCATCATGGCCTCCTTCCGGCGCATCACATCCTGCAGACTGGCCTCCCTCCGGCGATGCTCCTCCTTCAGCGCGGCCTCTGCCTCGGCCATTTTTCGTAGCTCCTCTTGCAACTGAAAGTGCTCCTTCCCATTGGCATGAGAAGGGCATTGCCCTGGAGGGGTCGCCACCATGGGGAGGACAGTCCTGTCCTTAGGTTTGCGTACTCTTGAGTCCCTCCTGCCCGGCCTCTCGCAGGGCCTCTCATGACCATCCTGAGGCGGGGTGGGGGCAAACAAGGAATCACTCTGTGCTTCCGGGCGGTCCACAGCCGGAACCTCACCAGGGCCGGAGACTTTCCTGTTACCCATAGGCTTCAGGGGGTAAGACCGATCATACCCCACAATGTTCTTCTCGGGGCCCTGTTGGGTTTGGAAGCGATAGCTGTTCCCCGTCTTCTTCTCCGCAGCGTATTTCACATATTGGAAAGATTTTCTCATCTTCTGTAGAGCCGCCTCCTGCCGTCGATTGTATATGGCGATCATTTTTTTCTCCTTTTCCTGCATCAGTTTCTCTTGGAAGGTGTCCTTCAGAAGCTGTATCTTGGGAGGCGGGCAGTACGTGGAGATCAGATCCTGTCGCCTTAAGGGCGCGGGTCGATTCGAGTCTGTGTCCTTCGGGGAGGGGGACAGAGCACCAGGCTTAGGACTGGGCTCCATTGGCAAATGAGATATGAGCTTTGTTTCCCAGGTATCTGGAAAAGGCAAAAATGGCAAATAAATGATATCCTGCACAGTCTAGTATGGTCTAATAGAAAAGAATAAAAAAAACAATTCAGAAAATACACAACTTTTTAATATTAAACCTAATGGTGTTGAATGCTGCATGCTGACTCAGTAGGAGACAGATCCTAAACATAAACATTATAATAAACATTTGTTTCCCAAATAACATTCTCAATGTTCAGAATGCTTAAAGTCATGAGCTTTTTTAAAAATGTTTAACTGAAACCTGGAAATGTACTATTTCATTTCAAAGCTTGTATTATATCTATGATATAAATGTTTTTTATATAAAATTAACCCATTATGCAACAGGGGTTTGAGCAAAAGTCACTGTGAATAAGGGAATTTATCAATATTAATTAGCCGTTTCACTACATTATAGATAGCTGAAGGATTATGATACAGTATATCGATTTCGCTACAAATTGACAAGAATATTTGATGACACTTACCAAACAAGTCTCAAACAGCGGAGAAATAGTTCACCACGACGATAGCAATGCAATGTTTGACTGCATCTCCCTATGTGATATATCTGTATTTGGGTAAATACAGATCACGTAATTCAGGGAGCACTGTTACGTCAGGTCACCAACCATTATTACGACGCTCATATGTCATAGAGCTCCTTAGGATGTTTGTATAATCTTTATCCAAATTTTCATATGGCCGCAGTTACGGCGTTTATTTTACAGTTAATGTAACAGGATGTCATTATATTTTTCTGTCTTTATGGTGGCAGACCACTTAACTAAATCTGAGTAGGCGGTTTCTACAAATGGGTCAGATAAAATATTAAATATACAGTAAAAGCTCACACCTATTCATACCCTTTATGTACTGTATATCTACAATTACGTATACTGTATAATACGATAACTACCATTACAAAATGGCTCCCTTTTGATTTGAAGTGGTTCTTTTAAATAAGTAAATTGCAATCACTTAGCCTACATCTGAGCTCCTAATTCATCGCGACGACGGACTGAGACTCCAGTTGGATTTGTGAGAAGTAAAGGGGTGTGCCTGTTTTAAAACCGATTCAAACGTCTTAAACACATGGACATTGATAGCAGTCTGTGTTATATAATTTATCTTTTTATTTTATTTAAATTTAAGTATCACATACACATTTTCAAAGTAACTGTACCCCTTTTAATTATGATCCCCATCGCTCACAGCTCCGAAGCTGAGATGAGGGCTACTTCAGATGGGATTTCCAACATTTCTCTCTTAGCTTGTATACCGGTGGAAAGGAGAGCGCTCTTAAAACGTGTTGATAGTAAGATTGGGATGTATTTGCAGTCTAGATATAGTTTTTTAATGTTCGGAGCCGCCACAGATTCATTTTCTTACGACTGCTTTTCTGGATGACAATAACAATGCAAACGATGGTGTTAAGGTGAGGCTGTGCCTTAAGGCTCCTCTGCTTACAATATTCAGCGCGTAAATCGCAAACGAGCGCCTCTCTTACGATGAAAATGCGGCAAATAAGAACACGAGATTTAAACCTACGGCTTACAAATTTAAGCGTAAACACTAAAACCGTATCTTTAGCAAAACTGGCGAGACAATGTGTTTTATCATTTCAAAAAGTACTGGAAAATAATTAAAGGTTATCACGATAAACAGAGGTTACTGATCTACTACTGTACGCTGTGACCAAAAATGAGAGTCCCCCGATCCTCGCAGCCTTCATGCTTTGGTCTGGGCCTGGCCGTTTTTTTTTTTAGGATAATGGGGTCAAGTTAAGAAATTATGCAAGTTTCTAATCAAATCCAAGGGCGCCTCGATCTCCTAAACATCTTTAGAAGGCCGACGGACCACACTGCACGGTCCGGGTCCGGGCCCTGACCCGGTTCTGGATAATGCCAGCTTAAAGTGAAAAATTCTACTGTACATATTATGTTTCTTATTATGGTATATATGTATAATGTGGCGCGACCGCTTCACGAAGCTAGAAAGAAAGTTATCCGCCATTTTTATTTTACCTGCAATTGAATTTGCAATTAAAATCACGATTAATACCGCAGCTGCTAAATTACTTACCTAAAAGCGTTCAGATACAAAAGCACTTGAGCTGTAATGTTTATATACTGTTGGCCCGATGACCTACTTCAAGAAGAATTGTTACATAGACCGCCAAGGACTGTCATCACACTTTACGTCATAAAGCGCTTTAAAACTTTAGACAAGTTCAACACCTCATATTTTGTACTGTTTATCATGGTAAAAACAACTCAAAGCAATTCTAAAAATGATCGAAAGGTAAAAATACAAGCTTATACGAGCTGTCGTTTTAACATTTATAACATATATAATCTATTTTAATAAAATAGAAAAGTGTTCTTAGTCTTCACTTAAAAGCTGTTAGAAGCTGCCTTTCTGACAAGAGAGTTCTGTGAGTTCCACAGTCTCAGTGCATTAAAGTCAAAACCAGTTGCTTTTTATTTCCTGTTTTACGACAGAGCAAGGAGGGTGTCCACAGACCACTGTGCACCTGCAGACTGATATGGGGGGTAAAAAGTCTAGAAGTTAGTAAATAAGATTTTAACATATGTTCTAAAACACACCGGACACCTGTACACTGATGCCAACACAGTGCTCTGAGCTCCTTCTTTGAGTTAAATCCTAGCATCTGCATTTTTTACAAGTTGTTGCTATGGCAGAGCATGACCAGAGCATAACAGAAACCACCCATTTTCTAACCGCTTCAACCAATTCAGGGTCAGGTGGTCAGGGGGTCGCGGGGCACGGGGGAGCCAGAGCCTCAGAAAGTAATAAGCAGGAGATACCTGGGACTGGATGGTAGTCCAATGCAGGGAAGACACAGACACTCACCAATTATCCCAGAAGCCAATTAACCTACCAGTAGTTCTTTGAACTGTGGGAGGAAGCCGGAGCACCCAAAGCAAACTCATGCAAACATGGGGAGAACATACAAGCTCCATACAGATAGCACCCCAGGTCCAGAAGTGTACCCAGGGCCTCAGCACTGTGAGCTAGCAATGCTAATCGCTGGGCTACTGTGCATGCTAATTTCTAGGCATCAGGTGATCAATCAGGTAGTGTTTCTCAGATAAAAGGACACCAGTAATTTAGTATGAGATTCAAATTGACCTCAGAACAAAAAACTGTATAACTTATGTTATATAACTTATGTATAACTTACTACAGCATAACTGTCTTATTTGGCTCTTGTAGAAAATATTAACAGCATGCCTATTAAACATACAGTATCTAGGAATCAGCAATCAAAATAAAAACATTTCCCAACATGGAAACTGCCCAGTTAATGAAGCATTTCAAAGACATTAATCTATTCAATAATTACAGTTTCAAGTAGATAACAGATTTATATTCAGATTACGAAAGTATCATAACAACGGCTGCTTGTGTAAGGAATCCATGAATACCACTGTACATGAGAATTTCACACCTATTTGTAATCAATACACAAAATCCTATTGAATTTCAGGTACTTGTTCATTCAGCATTGCTTGACTCCGCAGACTCCTTGTTGTTTCAATATTCTAGCAATAGGACTAATCGCCAATACAGTGCCGTTGTAATCTATTCCTTCTGCCAGCAGAGGACGGTATTCGCACAGCCAGTTCAGGATAAGATACGGTCCTCGCAGTTCACAGTACAACTGGCCACAGCTGTACTCGGAATATGCTCTCGATAACCTCGTTTAGTTTAAGAACGGCCGTATTTCATATCAACCCACAGATGCATTGCATAAAAACTAGAAATCTGGTTGTACTTAAATTGACCGTATACGTTTTGGATTATGTTTAACCTTCTTCAATTTCTTCAACCATATTTTGAGATGATTACGTTTACAGAAGCAAATATTATTCAGTGCTTTTTCTTCACTCCTTTAATCAAACCCACATTTCTATAAGGAGGGCCATTGTGAAACTCCCCAAAGTGAGCTGAATTAATCTTTTATTCTTCACACCTGCGAAGTCATTCCTTCATTGTGTAATATGAAGGCCTTTCATTATTCACGTATACTACAACATCTGAAAATAATGGGTCTTGAAATAGTTGAATGAAAGAAAATCCTGAATAACTCCTCCAAATGCGTGTTACACTTTCATCAGGTACACACACTTTGAATGTGATGAACTATAAAAAGTTATTTTAACCATACCCAATGGAGCTCGGGACTGCGATTGCATACACAATCATGTTTTCAGTGTTTGGACATCAGCCGTACATCAGAACAATCATTTCACTAACACAGCTCCATGTTGAGTGACTTCCCTCCAAAAACACAAAGTCACTTTCCCTTAGCAATTATTGCATGGACTTAGATTATCTGCCTTCTGCATCAAGCCCTGTATGATATACTGTACAAAGCCAAGCTTTGGGATAGTGCTTTGTTTGGATCCTTGTCTTGATCCTTTTGGATCCCAGGCGGCTCATTTGCAAATGAGTTTTGACATTAATTATAGTGACTATAGCAATGAGGTGGCACTGTGGTTCACAGAGCTGGGGTCCTGGGTTCAATTCCTGGGGTGCAGTCTGGATGGAATTGTATGTTCTCCCTTCATTTGTGTGGATTTCTTCCAGGTGCTCCAGTTTCTTCCCACAGTCCAAAGACATACAGTACTAGAAGGTTAAGGTGGAACTACAGTCCCAATTTTGCAGACACAAAAGTATTTAATTTCAGTCACAAAATAAAATCATTGACATTATAGAAAAACTTTACAAACTCAAAATTGAGCACAAAATCATGAATTTTGTGAAAGTACTGTAAGTTACGCCATGTTGTAACAAATTCGCATTCAAGTTCCACACAAATTGCGATGTGATGCAGCCCTTCCTGCTCACTAATCACTGTAATGACTAATGCAATGTGATGTAGGAGAGAAAAGGTATAGGTTATGCAGCAAACATTTCACTGCAAAAAACGTTCCATTCCAAGGTTTTTTATGCAGAGTTAACAATGTAATATTATTTATTGGCAAAAACGTAAAAAAGTTGAGAGCAATATTTCCATTGGATTCAACGAGATGTATTCACAAGCCTGCTTCTTTACAATGTCACAGGGCCACATCAGATTACAGGAAGTTTTGATGCCTCGTTCTGAATCGCAGAACATGGTAATTCTTTAACCTTGAAATGTAGTCTATTTTGTGATGTAAATTGGAGGTTTTACAAGTTATTGTGTGTTCCCCTTTAGATGGCTTCTGGGAAAACTGGCCTCAACACTGTATTGGATAAGGCACTTAGAAAACAGATTCATGCGTGGACCACAGCAATGTCCCTTTACTGAGAGCCAGCAATCAACGGATGTGTCTGATCGTGAATGGTTTTCCCTGTTGTTTGTTGTATTACTCGGTGTTGCATTTTAAGCTGTGCATGAGGCAGGACCCGGAGGCTGCTGCTTCTGCTGGGATTGAGGAAGAGCTGAGCGCCATGTAAGGCAAAGACACTGCGTTCCACTTTATCAGGTGCCTGGAGTGTAAGAGCTGCAGATAATATTGAGTCACATTAATCCCAACATATTTCAAATATTATGAAAATTAAATAAATTAAATCAAATAACTTTAATTTAAAAAATCAATCACACTTTACCTTGCTTTTTCAGTTGTTTTAAAGGAAAATTGATGCAGAGAATGTGTGAATACTACTTTTTGATTGTTCCAAGGCCAATGTGACCTGTTCTATTGCCTGCTAATTGTACGTTCCAGGTTTAACAATTATTTTTAGGAGGTCAAGGTGTATGAATGATAAGAACAGCTTGAAATTTATTTTCACGGTCGACACACATTTTTGCAAGGGAAAAAAACTGAAATAACCACAGTTACGCAAACACCAGTCCACCAAAAAAAAATCATTTTATTAAAACAAGGTAACATTTTTTTTATCATCATACGGATGAACTGTGCTAAATATATTTCTAAAAAGAAAAAGCAGGACGTGAGTCGTGAGCCAAGATCATGACTCTTTTACTCTTCTTCACATCAGTTTTCATCTGTGAGGAGGAGGAGGAGGGCGGCTCCTGATGTGCTGACACTTGGGGATGTGCCTCTGTGCCGGCCTGGGGGCAAAGCGCCGGCCGCAGTGAGGGCAGGGCACGTAGTCGGGGTTTGGATTCGCGGGGGGCTGGGGCAGGTTCACAACCTTCCCTCCTTGCGTGATCACCTGCTGCACCTCCCTGGCCTATTTGATGCTCCGAATGAAATCCTCGTGCTTCTGCTTCCAGTTGTTCTTTCTCAGCTGGGAACAGGAAATGAAACCAATGAAACAGCTTCCAGAAAAAGTCCAGACTAGCACTGCGTACACAGTCTGGTCGCAAACCATTCACAAGGCAAGAAAATATCAATACAGTAATAACTTAGCTTTCTGGGCCTACCTTTCATGTCATTGGGTAGAGAGTACAATTTAGTTATGGTTTTGTTTCCCGTGAGTGCTATTTGCTTGATATCTCATGTAGATTTTTACAACAGAATTCAGAAGTCACTAAGACCCATTTATTCTGTCTAGCAAATGTGCCTTTGCGGCAGTTTTTCAGAAGAGTACTTCATAAAACACTTATTTATTGTTTACATTGATTTATAAGCTGAGTCTGACTCTAGGAGAAAACAAGGGAAGCTCGGAAAGAGTTTAAGGATAGCCCTTACCACGATTGGCGGTCTAACCTTCTTCTTATGGATGTATGTCTCCAGTTCTGTTCCCTTGGCCCTGTGCTTGAAAGAGTCAAAAACCTTCCTCTTTGAATTCTGAAGCTTCTTGCAGATCTTGCTGTGTTTCTCCAACCTCTCTACAGCAAACTTCCTGTGACACAGTTCACAGGGCACCAGCTGAGGGTTTCCACTCTGGCTATTCTCATATGGAAATTGCTCAGCGGTAGGGCACATCAGACTTGTAGGGGACAAATATCTGTTTTCCACTGACAGAGTTTTTTCATCCAGACATGCGGTGTTATTTCTGAAGTGGGCCTGCGCGGCCTGTGCCGCTGACACGTCACTTTCAGGGAGCCTTGCTTTCTTGAGGTACTTTCTCCTTCCACAGGGGACGTCTTCTAGCCCACGGCTGCAAGGGCTCACTTGACGTCTCTCCTGATGGGAAAGCGCAGAGGGAAAGTGCGATTCTGTGCATCCGCCGTCTTCCATTGGAGAACCATAATCAAGGTTGTCTCCTTTGAAAGGAAGGGCTTTCCTTGGAGTGAAGGCTTTTTGCTTCTCCATTCTGCAGGTCAGAAGAGGCACGGCCTTAGAGCGGTGGTTGGCCCACGGTCCTCTGGGGCGAAGCTCGCTCTGCCTCACCTGGAGTGTCTTCCTTCGGGTCAGGAGTCCTCTATTTTCCCTTCCGGCCACCTCTCTGGAGTCTTCCATCTCTCTCTGAACCATCCTAAAGAGCTTCGCCTGCATCATGGCCTCCTTCTGGCGAATCTCGTCCTTCATCATGGCCTCCTTCCGGCGCATCACATCCTGCAGACTGGCCTCCCTCCGGCGATGCTCCTCCTTCAGCGCGGCCTCTGCCTCGGCCATTTTTCATAGCTCCTCTTGCAACTGAAAGTGCTCCTTCCCATTGGCATGAGAAGGGCATTGCCCTGGAGGGGTCGCCACCATGGGGAGGACAGTCCTGTCCTTAGGTTTGCGTACTCTTGAGTCCCTCCTGCCCGGCCTCTCGCAGGGCCTCTCATGACCATCCTGAGGCGGGGTGGGGGCAAACAAGGAATCACTCTGTGCTTCCGGGCGGTCCACAGCCGGAACCTCACCAGGGCCGGAGACTTTCCTGTTACCCATAGGCTTCAGGGGGTAAGACCGATCATACCCCACAATGTTCTTCTCGGGGCCCTGTTGGGTTTGGAAGCGATAGCTGTTCCCCGTCTTCTTCTCCGCAGCGTATTTCACATATTGGAAAGATTTTCTCATCTTCTGTAGAGCCGCCTCCTGCCGTCGATTGTATATGGCGATCATTTTTTTCTCCTTTTCCTGCATCAGTTTCTCTTGGAAGGTGTCCTTCAGAAGCTGTATCTTGGGAGGCGGGCAGTACGTGGAGATCAGATCCTGTCGCCTTAAGGGCGTGGGTCGATTCGAGTCTGTGTCCTTCGGGGAGGGGGACAGAGCACCAGGCTTAGGACTGGGCTCCATTGGCAAATGAGATATGAGCTTTGTTTCCCAGGTATCTGGAAAAGGCAAAAATGGCAAATAAATGATATCCTGCACAGTCTAGTATGGTCTAATAGAAAAGAATAAAAAAAACAATTCAGAAAATACACAACTTTTTAATATTAAACCTAATGGTGTTGAATGCTGCATGCTGACTCAGTAGGAGACAGATCCTAAACATAAACATTATAATAAACATTTGTTTCCCAAATAACATTCTCAATGTTCAGAATGCTTAAAGTCATGAGCTTTTTTAAAAATGTTTAACTGAAACCTGGAAATGTACTATTTCATTTCAAAGCTTGTATTATATCTATGATATAAATGTTTTTTATATAAAATTAACCCATTATGCAACAGGGGTTTGAGCAAAAGTCACTGTGAATAAGGGAATTTATCAATATTAATTAGCCGTTTCACTACATTATAGATAGCTGAAGGATTATCATACAGTATATCGATTTCACTACAAATTGACAAGAATATTTGATGACACTTACCAAACAAGTCTCAAACAGCGGAGAAATAGTTCACCACGACGATAGCAATGCAATGTTTGACTGCATCTCCCTATGTGATATATCTGTATTTGGGTAAATACAGATCACGTAATTCAGGGAGCACTGTTACGTCAGGTCACCAACCATTATTACGACGCTCATATGTCATAGAGCTCCTTAGGATGTTTGTATAATCTTTATCCAAATTTTCATATGGCCGCAGTTACGGCGTTTATTTTACAGTTAATGTAACAGGATGTCATTATATTTTTCTGTCTTTATGGTGGCAGACCACTTAACTAAATCTGAGTAGGCGGTTTCTACAAATGGGTCAGATAAAATATTAAATATACAGTAAAAGCTCACACCTATTCATACCCTTTATGTACTGTATATCTACAATTACATATACTGTATAATACGATAACTACCATTACAAAATGTCTCCCTTTTGATTTGAAGTGGTTCTTTTAAATAAGTAAATTGCAATCACTTAGCCTACATCTGAGCTCCTAATTCATCGCGACGACGGACTGAGACTCCAGTCGGATTTGTGAGAAGTAAAGGGGTGTGCCTGTTTTAAAACCGATTCATACGTCTTAAACACATGGACATAGATAGCAGTCTGTGTTATATAATTTATCTTTTTATTTTATTTAAATTTAAGTATCACATACACATTTTCAAAGTAACTGTACCCCTTTTAATTATGATCCCCATCGCTCACAGCTCCGAAGCTGAGACGAGGGCTACTTCAGATGGGATTTCCAACATTTCTCTCTTAGCTTGTATACCGGTGGAAAGGAGAGCGCTCTTAAAACGTGTTGATAGTAAGATTGGGATGTATTTGCAGTCTAGATATAGTTTTTTTAATGTTCGGAGCCGGCACAGATTCATTTTCTTACGACTGCTTTTCTGGATGACAATAACAATGCAAACGATGGTGTTAAGGCGAGGCTGTGCCTTAAGGCTCCTCTGCTTACAATATTCAGCGCGTAAATCGCAAACGAGCGCCTCTCTTACGATGAAAATGCAGAAAATAAGACCACGAGATTTAAACCTACGGCTTACAAATTTATGCGTAAACACTAAAACCGTATCTTTAGCAAAACTGGCGAGACAATGTGTTTTATCATTTAAAAAAGTACTGGAAAATAATTAAAGGTTATCACGATAAACAGAGGTTACTGATCTACTACTGTACGCTGTGACCAAAAATGACAGTCCCCCGATCCTCGCAGCCTTCATGCTTTGGTCTTGGCCTGGCCGTTTTTTTTTTAAGATAATGGGGTCAAGTTAAGAAATTATGCAAGTTTCTAATCAAATCCAAGGGAGCCCCGATCTCCTAAACATCTTTAGAAGGCCGACGGACCACACTGCACGGTCCGGGTCCGGGCCCTGACCCGGTTCTGGATAATGCCAGCTTAAACTTTAAGTTAAAGTGAAAAATTCTACTGTACATATTATGTTTCTTATTATGGTATATTTGTATAATGTGGCGCGACCGCTTCACGAAGCTAGAAAGAAAGTTATCCGCCATTTTTATTTTACCTGCAATTGAATTTGCCATTAAAATCACGATTAATACCGCAGCTGCTAAATTACTTACCTAAAAGCGTTCAGATACAAAAGCACTTGAGCTGTAATGTTTATATACTGTTGGCCCGATGACCTACTTCAAGAAGAATTGTTACATAGACCGCCAAGGACTGTCATCACACTTTACGTCATAAAGCGCTTTAAAACTTTTGACAAGTTCAACACCTCATATTTTGTACTGTTTATCATGGTAAAAGCAACTCAAAGCAATTCTAAAAATGATCGAAAGGTAAAAATACAAGCTTATACGAGCTGTCGTTTTAACATTTATAACATATATTTAAACAAAACATATATAATCTATTTTAATCTATTAATCTATTAATCTATTTAATAAAATAGAAAAGTGTTCTTAGTCTTCACTTAAAAGCTGTTAGAAGCTGCCTTTCTGACAAGAGAGTTCTGTGAGTTCCACAGTCTCAGTGCATTAAAGTCAAAACCAGTTGCTTTTTATTTCCTGTTTTACGACAGAGCAAGGAGGGTGTCCACAGACCACTGTGCACCTGCAGACTGATATGGGGGGTAAAAAGTCTAGAAGTTAGTAAATAAGATTTTAACATATGTTCTAAAACACACCGGACACCTGTACAGTGATGCCAACACAGTGATCTGAGCTCCTTCTTTGAGTTAAATCCTAGCATCTGCATTTTTTACAAGTTGTTGCTATGGCAGAGCATGACCAGAGCATAACAGAAACCACCCATTTTCTAACCGCTTCATCCAATTCAGGGTCAGGTGGTCAGGGGGTCGCGGGGCACGGGGGAGCCAGAGCCTCAGAAAGTAATAAGCAGGAGATACCTGGGACTGGATGGTACTCCAATGCAGGGAAGACACAGACACTCACCAATTATCCCAGAAGCCAATTAACCTACCAGTAGTTCTTTGAAGTGTGGGAGGAAGCCGGAGCACCCAAAGCAAACTCATGCAAACATGGGGAGAACATACAAGCTCCATACAGATAGCACCCCAGGTCCAAAAAACTGAACAAACAGAACAAAAAACTGTATAACTTATGTTATATAACTTATGTATAACTTACTACAGCATAACTGTCTTATTTGGCTCTTGTAGAAAATATTAACAGCATGCCTATTAAACATACAGTATCTAGCAATCAGCAATCAAAATAAAAACATTTCCAAACATGGAAACTGCCCAGTTAATGAAGCATTTCAAAGACATTAATCTATTCAATAATTACAGTTTCAAGTAGATAACAGATTTATATTCAGATTACGAAAGTATCATAACAACGGCTGCTTGTGTAAGGAATCCATGAATACCACTGTACATGAGAATTTCACACCTATTTGTAATCAATACACAAAATCCTATTGAATAACTTGTTTATTCAGCATTGCTTGACTCCGCGGACTCCTTGTTGTTTCAAAATTCTAGCAATAGGACTAATCGCCAATACAGTGCCGTTGTAATCTATTCCTTCTGCCAGCAGAGGACGGTATTCGCACAGCCAGTTCAGGATAAGATACGGTCCTCGCAGTTCACACTACAACTGGCCACAGCCGTACTCGGAATATGCTCTCAATAACCTCGTTTAGTTTAAGAACGGCCGTATTTCATATCAACCCACAGATGCATAGCATAAACACTAGAATTCTGGTTGTACTTAAATTGACCTTATACGTTTTGGATTATGTTTAACCTTCTTCAATTTCTTCAACCATATTTTGAGATGATTACGTTTACAGAAGCAAATATTATTCAGTGCTTTTTCTTCACTCCTTTAATCAAACCCACATTTCTTTAAGGAGGGCCATTGTGAAACTCCCCAAAGTGAGCTGAATTAATCTTTTATTCTTCACACCTGCGAAGTCATTCCTTCATTGTGTAATATAAAGGCCTTTCATTATTCACGTATAATACAACATCTGAAAATAATGGGTCTTGAAATAGTTGAATGAAAGAAAATCCTGAATAACTCCTCCAAATGCGTGTTACACTTTCATCAGGTACACACACTTTGAATGTGATGAACTATAAAAAGTTATTTTAACCATACCCAATGGAGCTCGGGAGTGCGATTGCATACACAATCATGTTTTCAGTGTTTGGACATCAGCAGTACATCAGAACAATCATTTCACTAACACAGCTCCATGTTGAGTGACTTCCCTCCAAAAACACAAAGTCACTTTCCCTTAGCAATTATTGCATGGACTTAGATTATCTGCCTTCTGCATCAAGCCCTGTATGATATACTGTACAAAGCCAAACTTTGGGATAGTGCTTTGTTTGGATCCTTGTCTTGATCCTTTTGGATCCCAGGCTGCTCATTTGCAAATGAGTTTTGATATTAATTATAGTGACTATAGCAATGAGGTGGCACTGTGGTTCACAGAGCTGGGGTCCTGGGTTCAATTCCTGGGGTGCAGTCTGGATGGAATTGTATGTTCTCCCTTCATTTGTGTGGATTTCTTCCAGGTGCTCCAGTTTCGTCCCACAGTCCAAAGACATACAGTACTAGTAGGTTAAGGTGGAACTACAGTCCCAATTTTGCAGACACAAAAGTATTTAATTTCAGTCACAAAATAAAATCATTGACATTATAGAAAAACTTTACAAACTCAAAATTGAGCACAAAATCATGAATTTTGTGAAAGTACTGTGAGTTACGCCATGTTGTAACAAATTCGCATTCAAGTTCCACACAAATTGCGATGTGATGCACCCCTTCCTGCTCACTAATCACTGTAATGACTAATGCAATGTGATGTAGGAGAGAAAAGGTATAGGTTATGCAGCAAACATTTCACTGCAAAAAACGTTCCATTCCAAGGTTCTTTATGCAGAGTTAACAATGTAATATAATTTATTGGCAAAAACGTTAAAAAGTTGAGAGCAATATTTCCATTGGATTCAACGAGATGTATTCACAAGCCTGCTCCTTTACAATGTCACAGGGCCACATCAGATTACAGGAAGTTTTGCTGCATTGTTCTGAATCGCAGAACATGGTAATTCTCTAACCTTGAAATGTAGTCTATTTTGTGATGTAAATTGGAGGTTTTACAAGTTATTGTGTGTTCCCCTTTAGATGGCTTCTGGGAAAACTGGCCTCAACACTGTATTGGATAAGGCACTTAGAAAACAGATTCATGCGTGGACCACAGCAATGTCCCTTTACTGAGAGCCAGCAATCAACGGATGTGTCTGATCATGAATGGTTTTCCCTGTTGTTTGTTGTATTACTCGGTGTTGCATTTTAAGCTGTGCATGAGGCAGGACCCGGAGGCTGCTGCTTCTGCTGGGTTGAGGAAGAGCTGAGCGCCATGTAAGTCAAAGACACTGCGTTCCACTTTATCAGGTGCCTGGAGTGTAAGAGCTGCAGATAATATTGAGTCACATTAATCCCAACATATTTCAAATATTATGAAAATTAAATAAATTAAATCAAATAACTTTAATTAAAAAAATCAATCACACTTTACCTTGCTTTTTCAGTTGTTTTAAAGGAAAATTGATGCAGAGAATGTGTGAATACTACTTTTTGATGGTTCCAAGGCCAATGTGACCTGTTCTATTGCCTGCTAATTGTACGTTCCAGGTTGAACAATTATTTTTAGGAGGTCAAGGTGTATGAATGATAAGAACAGCTTGAAATTTATTTTCACGGTCGACACACATTTTCGCAAGGGAAAAAAACTGAAATAACCACAGTTACGCAAACACCAGTCCACCAAAAAAAAATCATTTTATTAAAACAAGGTAATATTTTTTTTATCATCATACGGATGAACTGTGCTAAATATATTTCTAAAAAGAAAAAGCAGGACGTGAGTCGTGAGCCAAGATCATGACTCTTTTACTCTGCTTCACATCAGTTTTCATCTGTGAGGAAGAGGAGGGGGGCGGCTCCTGAT
The DNA here is from genome assembly GCF_040954835.1 of Lepisosteus oculatus. Lineage (NCBI taxonomy): Eukaryota > Metazoa > Chordata > Actinopteri > Semionotiformes > Lepisosteidae > Lepisosteus > Lepisosteus oculatus. The sequence continues at coordinate 771,756 of NW_027167956.1, read as the reverse complement.
GTGCTGACACTTGGGGATGTGCCTCTGTGCCGGCCTGGGGGCAAAGCGCCGGCCGCAGTGAGGGCAGGGCACGTAGTCGGGGTTTGGATTCGCGGGGGGCTGGGGCAGGTTCACAACCTTCCCTCCTTGCGTGATCACCTGCTGCACCTCCCTGGCCTATTTGATGCTCCGAATGAAATCCTCGTGCTTCTGCCTCCAGTTGTTCTTTCTCAGCTGGGAACAGGAAATGAAACCAATGAAACAGCTTCCAGAAAAAGTCCAGACTAGCACTGCGTACACAGTCTGGTCGCAAACCATTCACAAGGCAAGAAAATATCAATACAGTAATAACGTAGCTTTCTGGGCCTACCTTTCATGTCATTGGGTAGAGAGTACAATTTAGTTATGGTTTTGTTTCCCGTGAGTGCTATTTGCTTGATATCTCATGTAGATTTTTACAACAGAATTCAAAGTCACTAAGACCCATTTATTCTGTCTGGCAAATGTGCCTTTGTGGCAGTTTTTCAGAAGAGTACTTCATAAAACACTTATTTATTGTTTACATTGATTTATAAGCTGAGTCTGACTCTAGGAGAAAACAAGGGAAGCTTGGAAAGAGTTTAAGGATAGCCCTTACCACGATTGGCGGTCTAACCTTCTTCTTATGGATGTATGTCTCCAGTTCTGTTCCCTTGGCCCTGTGCTTGAAAGAGTCAAAAACCTTCCTCTTTGAATTCTGAAGCTTCTTGCAGATCTTGCTGTGTTTCTCCAACCTCTCTACAGCAAACTTCCTGTGACACAGTTCACAGGGCACCAGCTGAGGGTTTCAACTCTGGCTATTCTCATATGGAAATTGCTCAGCGATAGGGCACATCAGACTTGTAGGGGACAAATATCTGTTTTCCACTGACAGAGTTTGTTCATCCAGACATGCAGTGTTATTTCTGAAGTGGGCCTGCACGGCCTGTGCCGCTGACACGTCACTTTTAGGGAGCCTTGCTTTCTTGAGGTACTTTCTCCTTCCACAGGGGACGTCTTCTAGCCCACGGCTGCAAGGGCTCACTTGACGTCTCTCCTGATGGGAAAGCGCAGAGGGAAAGTGCGATTCTGCGCATCCGCCGTCTTCCATTGGAGAACCATAATCAAGGTTGTCTCCTTTGAAAGGAAGGGCTTTCCTTGGAGTGAAGGCTTTTTGCTTCTCCATTCTGCAGGTCAGAAGAGGCACGGCCTTAGAGCGGTGGTTGGCCCACGGTCCTCTGGGGCGAAGCTCGCTCTGCCTCGCCTGGAGTGTCTTCCTTCGGGTCAGGAGTCCTCTATTTTCCCTTCCGGCCACCTCTCTGGAGTCTTCCATCTCTCTCTGAACCATGCTCAGCTCCTCCTGAGCTCTAAAGAGCTTCGCCTGCATCATGGCCTCCTTCTGGCGAATCTCGTCCTTCATCATGGCCTCCTTCCGGCGCATCACATCCTGCAGACTGGCCTCCCTCCGGCGATGCTCCTCCTTCAGCGCGGCCTCTGCCTCGGCCACTTTTCGTAGCTCCTCTTGCAACTGAAAGTGCTCCTTCCCATTGGCATGAGAAGGGCATTGCCCTGGAGGGGTCGCCACCATGGGGAGGACAGTCCTGTCCTTAGGTTTGCGTACTCTTGAGTCCCTCCTGCCCGGCCTCTCGCAGGGCCTCTCATGACCATCCTGAGGCGGGGTGGGGGCAAACAAGGAATCACTCTGTGCTTCCGGGCGGTCCACAGCCGGAACCTCACCAGGGCCGGAGACTTTCCTGTTACCCATAGGCTTCAGGGGGTAAGACCGATCATACCCCACAATGTTCTTCTCGGGGCCCTGTTGGGTTTGGAAGCGATAGCTGTTCCCCGTCTTCTTCTCCGCAGCGTATTTGACATATTGGAAAGATTTTCTCATCTTCTGTAGAGCCGCCTCCTGCCGTCGATTGTATATGGCGATCATTTTTTTCTCCTTTTCCTGCATCAGTTTCTCTTGGAAGGTGTCCTTCAGAAGCTGTATCTTGGGAGGCGGGCAGTACGTGGAGATCAGATCCTGTTGCCTTAAGGGCGCGGGTCGATTCGAGTCTGTGTCCTTCGGGGAGGGGGACAGAGCACCAGGCTTAGGACTGGGCTCCATTGGCAAATAAGATATGAGCTTTGTTTCCCAGGTATCTGGAAAAGGCAAAAATGGCAAATAAATGATATCCTGCACAGTCTAGTATGGTCTAATAGAAAAGAATAAAAAAAACAATTCAGAAAATACACAACTTTTTAATATTAAACCTAATGGTGTTGAATGCTGCATGCTGACTCAGTAGGAGACAGATCCTAAACATAAACATTATAATAAACATTTGTTTCCCAAATAACATTCTCAATGTTCAAAATGCTTAAAGTCATGAGCTTTTTTAAAAATGTTTAACTGAAACCTGGAAATGTACTATTTCATTTCAAAGCTTGTATTATATCTATGATATAAATGTTTTTTACATAAAATTAACCCATTATGCAACAGGGGTTTGAGCAAAAGTCACTGTGAACAAGGGAATTTATCAATATTAATTAGCCGTTTCACTACATTATAGATAGCTGAAGGATTATGATACAGTATATCGATTTTGCTACAAATTGACAAGAATATTTGATGACACTTGCCAAACAAGTCTCAAACAGCGGAGAAATAGTTCACCACGACGATAGCAATGCAATGTTTGACTGCATCTCCCTATGTGATATATCTGTATTTGGGTAAATACAGATCACGTAATTCAGGGAGCACTGTTACGTCAGGTCACCAACCATTACTACGACGCTCATATGTCATAGAGCTCCTTAGGATGTTTGTATAATTTGTATCCAAATTTTCATATGGCCGCAGTTACGGCGTTTATTTTACAGTTAATGTAACAGGGTGTCATTATATTTTTCTGTCTTTATGGTGGCAGACCACTTAACTAAATCTGAGTAGGCGGTTTCTACAAGTGGGTCAGATAAAATATTAAATATACAGTAAAAGCTCACACCTATTCATACCCTTTATGTACTGTATATCTACAATTACGTATACTGTATAATACGATAACTACCATTACAAAATGGCTCCCTTTTGATTTGAAGTGGTTCTTTTAAATAAGTAAATTGCAATCACTTAGCCTACATCTGAGCTCCTAATTCATCGCGACGACGGACTGAGACTCCAGTCGAATTTGTGAGAAGTAAAGGGGTGTGCCTGTTTTAAAACCGATTCATACGTCTTAAACACGTGGACATAGATAGCAGTCTGTGTTATATAATTTATCTTTTTATTTTATTTAAATTTAAGTATAACATACACATTTTCAAAGTAACTGTACCCCTTTTAATTATGATCCCCATCGCTCACAGCTCCGAAGGTGAGACGAGGGCTACTTCAGATGGGATTTCCAACATTTCTCTCTTAGCTTGTATACCGGTGGAAAGGAGAGGGCTCTTAAAACGTGTTGATAGTAAGATTGGGATGTATTTGCAGTCTAGATATAGTTTTTTTAATGTTCGGAGCCGCCACAGATTCATTTTCTTACGACTGCTTTTCTGGATGACAATGACAATGCAAAAGATGGTGTTAAGGCGAGGTTGTGCCTTAAGGCTCCTCTGCTTACAATGTTCAGCGCGTAAATCGCAAACGAGCGCCTTCCCTTACGATGAAAATGCAGAAAATAAGACCACGAGATTTAAACCTACGGTTTACAAATTTATGCGTAAACACTAAAACCGTATCTTTAGCAAAACTGGCGAGACAATGTGTTTTATCATTTAAAAAAGTACTGGAAAATAATTAAAGGTTATCACGATAAACAGAGGTTACTGATCTACTACTGTACGCTGTGACCAAAAATGAGAGTCCCCCAATCCTCGCAGCCTTCATGCTTTGGTCTTGGCCTGGCCGTTTTTTTTTTAAGATAATGGGGTCAAGTTAAGAAATTATGCAAGTTTCTAATCAAATCCAAGGGCGCCTCCATCTCCTAAACATCTTTAGAAGGCCGACGGACCACACTGCACGGTCCGGGTCCGGGCCCTGACCCGGTTCTGGATAATGCCAGCTTAAAGTGAAAAATTCTACTGTACATATTATGTTTCTTATTATGGTATATATGTATAATATAGCGCGACCGCTTCACGAAGCTAGAAAGAAAGTTATCCGCCATTTTTATTTTACTTGCAATTGAATTTGCCATTAAAATCATTATTAATACCGCAGCTGCTAAATTACTTACCTAAAAGCGTTCAGATACAAAAGCACTTGAGCTGTAATGTTTATATACTGTTGGCCCGATGACCTACTTCAAGAAGAATTGTTACATAGACCGCCAAGGACTGTCATCACACTTTACGTCATAAAGCGCTTTAAAACTTTTGACAAGTTCAACACCTCATATTTTGTACTGTTTATCGTGGTAAAAGCAACTCAAAGCAATTATAAAAATGATCGAAAGGTAAAAATACAAGCTTATACGAGCTGTCATTTTAACATTTATAACATATATTTAAACAATATATATATAATCTATTTGAATAAAATAGAAAAGTGTTCTTAGTCTTCACTTAAAAGCTGTTAGAAGCTGCCTTTCTGACAAGAGAGTTCTGTGAGTTCCACAGTCTCAGTGCATTAAAGTCAAAACCAGTTGCTTTTTATTTCCTGTTTTACGACAGAGCAAGGAGGGTGTCCACAGACCACTGTGCACCTGCAGGCTGATATGGGGGGTAAAAAGTCTAGAAGTGAGTAAATAAGATTTTAGCACATGTTCTAAAACAAACCGGACACCTGTACAGCGATGCCAACACAGTGATCTGAGCTCCTTCTTTGAGTTAAATCCTAGCATCTGCATTTTTTACAAGTTGTTGCTATGGCAGAGCATGACCAGAGCATAACAGAAACCACCCATTTTCTAACCGCTTCATCCAATTCAGGGTCAGGGGGTCAGGGGGTCGCGGGGCACGGGGGAGCCAGAGCCTCAGAAAGTAATAAGCAGGAGATACCTGGGACTGGATGGTAGTCCAATGCAGGGAAGACACAGACACTCACCAATTATCCCAGAAGCCAATTAACCTACCAGTAGTTCTTTGAAGTGTGGGAGGAAGCCGGAGCACCCAAAGCAAACTCATGCAAACATGGGGAGAACATACAAGCTCCATACAGATAGCACCCCAGGTCCAGAAGTGTACCCAGGGCCTCAGCACTGTGAGCTAGCAATGCTAAACGCTGGGCTACTGTGCATGCTAATTTCTAGGCATCAGGTGATCAATCAGGTAGTGTTTCTCAGATAAAAGGACACCAGTAATTTAGTATGAGATTCAAATTGACCTCAGAACAAAAAACTGTATAACTTATGTTATATAACTTATGTATAACTTACTACAGCATAACTGTCTTATTTGGCTCTTGTAGAAAATATTAACAGCATGCCTATTAAACATACAGTATCTAGCAATCAGCAATCAAAATAAAAACATTTCCAAACATGGAAACTGCCCAGTTAATGAAGCATTTCAAAGACATTAATCTATTCAATAATTACAGTTTTAAGTAGATAACAGATTTATATTCAGATTACGAAAGTATCATAATAACGGCTGCTTGTGTAAGGAATCCATGAATAGCACTGAACATGAGAATTCCACACCTATTTGTAATCAATACACAAAATCCTATTGAATTTCAGGTACTTGTTTATTCAGCATTGCTTGACTCCGCGGACTCCTTGTTGTTTCAATATTCTAGCAATAGGACTAATCGCCAATACAGTGCCGTTGTAATCTATTCCTTCTGCCAGCAGAGGACGGTATTCGCACAGCCCGTTCAGGATAAGATACGGTCCTTGCAGTTCACAGTACAACTGGCCACAGCCGTACTCGGAATATGCTCTCGATAACCTCGTTTAGTTTAAGTACGGCCGTATTTCATATCAACCCACAGATGCATTGCATAAACACTAGAATTCTGGTTGTACTTAAATTGACCTTATACGTTTTGGATTATGTTTAACCTTCTTCAATTTCTTCAACCATATTTTGAGATGATTACGTTTACAGAAGCAAATATTATTCAGTGCTTTTTCTTCACTCCTTTAATCAAACCCACATTTCTATAAGGAGGGCCATTGTGAAACTCCCCAAAGTGAGCTGAATTAATCTTTTATTCTTCACACCTGCGAAGTCATTCCTTCATTGTGTAATATGGAGGCCTTTCATTATTCACGTATACTACAACATCTGAAAATAATGGGTCTTGAAATAGTTGAATGAAAGAAAATCCTGAATAATTCCTCCAAATGCGTGTTACACTTTCATCAAGTACACACACTTTGAATGTGATGAACTATAAAAAGTTATTTTAAACATACCCAATGGAGCTCGGGAGTGCGATTGCATACACAATCATGTTTTCAGTGTTTGGACATCAGCCGTACATCAGAACAATCATTTCACTAACACAGCTCCGTGTTGAGTGATATATCTGTATTTGGGTATATACAGATCATGTAATTCAGGGAGCACTGTTACGTCAGGTCACCAACCATTATTACGACGCTCATATGTCATAGAGCTCCTTAGGATGTTTGTATAATCTTTATCCAAATTTTCATATGGCCGCAGTTACGGCGTTTATTTTACAGTTAATGTAACAGGGTGTCATTATATTTTTCTGTCTTTATGGTGGCAGACCACTTAACTAAATCTGAGTAGGCGGTTTCTACAAGTGGGTCAGATAAAATATTAAATATACAGTAAAAGCTCACACCTATTCATACCCTTTATGTACTGTATATCTACAATTACGTATACTGTATAATACGATAACTACCATTACAAAATGGCTCCCTTTTGATTTGAAGTGGTTCTTTTAAATAAGTAAATTGCAATCACTTAGCCTACATCTGAGCTCCTAATTCATCGCGACGACGGACTGAGACTCCAGTTGGATTTGTGAGAAGTAAAGGGGTGTGCCTGTTTTAAAACCGATTCATACGTCTTAAACACATGGACATAGATAGCAGTCTGTGTTATATAATTTATCTTTTTATTTTATTTAAATTTAAGTATAACATACACATTTTCAAAGTAACTGTACCCCTTTTAATTATGATCCCCATCGCTCACAGCTCCGAAGCTGAGACGAGGGCTACTTCAGATGGGATTTCCAATATTTCTCTCTTAGCTTGTATACCGGTGGAAAGGAGAGCGCTCTTAAAACGTGTTGATAGTAAGATTGGAATGTATTTGCAGTCTAGATATAGTTTTTTTAATGTTCGGAGCCGCCACAGATTCATTTTCTTACGACTGCTTTTCTGGATGACAATGACAATGCAAAAGATGGTGTTAAGGCGAGGTTGTGCCTTAAGGCTCCTCTGCTTACAATGTTCAGCGCGTAAATCGCAAACGAGCGCCTTCCCTTACGATGAAAATGCAGAAAATAAGACCACGAGATTTAAACCTACGGCTTACAAATTTATGCGTAAACACTAAAACCATATCTTTAGCAAAACTGGCGAGACAATGTGTTTTATCATTTAAAAAAGTACTGGAAAATAATTAAAGGTTATCACGATAAACAGAGGTTACTGATCTACTACTGTACGCTGTGACCAAAAATGAGAGTCCCCCGATCCTCGCAGCCTTCATGCTTTGGTCTTGGCCTGGCCGTTTTTTTTTTAAGATAATGGGGTCAAGTTAAGAAATTATGCAAGTTTCTAATCAAATCCAAGGGCGCCTCCATCTCCTAAACATCTTTAGAAGGCCGACGGACCACACTGCACGGTCCGGGTCCCGGCCCTGACCCGGTTCTGGATAATGCCAGCTTAAAGTGAAAAATTCTACTGTACATATTATGTTTCTTATTATGGTATATATGTATAATATAGCGCGACCGCTTCACGAAGCTAGAAAGAAAGTTATCCGCCATTTTTATTTTACTTGCAATTGAATTTGCCATTAAAATCATTATTAATACCGCAGCTGCTAAATTACTTACCTAAAAGCGTTCAGATACAAAAGCACTTGAGCTGTAATGTTTATATACTGTTGGCCCGATGACCTACTTCAAGAAGAATTGTTACATAGACCGCCAAGGACTGTCATCACACTTTACGTCATAAAGCGCTTTAAAACTTTTGACAAGTTCAACACCTCATATTTTGTACTGTTTATCGTGGTAAAAGCAACTCAAAGCAATTATAAAAATGATCGAAAGGTAAAAATACAAGCTTATACGAGCTGTCATTTTAACATTTATAACATATATTTAAACAAAATATATATAATCTATTTGAATAAAATAGAAAAGTGTTCTTAGTCTTCACTTAAAAGCTGTTAGAAGCTGCCTTTCTGACAAGAGAGTTCTGTGAGTTCCACAGTCTCAGTGCATTAAAGTCAAAACCAGTTGCTTTTTATTTCCTGTTTTACGACAGAGCAAGGAGGGTGTCCACAGACCACTGTGCACCTGCAGGCTGATATGGGGGGTAAAAAGTCTAGAAGTGAGTAAATAAGATTTTAGCACATGTTCTAAAACAAACCGGACACCTGTACAGCGATGCCAACACAGTGATCTGAGCTCCTTCTTTGAGTTAAATCCTAGCATCTGCATTTTTTACAAGTTGTTGCTATGGCAGAGCATGACCAGAGCATAACAGAAACCACCCATTTTCTAACCGCTTCATCCAATTCAGGGTCAGGGGGTCAGGGGGTCGCGGGGCACGGGGGAGCCAGAGCCTCAGAAAGTAATAAGCAGGAGATACCTGGGACTGGATGGTAGTCCAATGCAGGGAAGACACAGACACTCACCAATTATCCCAGAAGCCAATTAACCTACCAGTAGTTCTTTGAAGTGTGGGAGGAAGCCGGAGCACCCAAAGCAAACTCATGCAAACATGGGGAGAACATACAAGCTCCATACAGATAGCACCCCAGGTCCAGAAGTGTACCCAGGGCCTCAGCACTGTGAGCTAGCAATGCTAAACGCTGGGCTACTGTGCATGCTAATTTCTAGGCATCAGGTGATCAATCAGGTAGTGTTTCTCAGATAAAAGGACACCAGTAATTTAGTATGAGATTCAAATTGACCTCAGAACAAAAAACTGTATAACTTATGTTATATAACTTATGTATAACTTACTACAGCATAACTGTCTTATTTGGCTCTTGTAGAAAATATTAACAGCATGCCTATTAAACATACAGTATCTAGCAATCAGCAATCAAAATAAAAACATTTCCAAACATGGAAACTGCCCAGTTAATGAAGCATTTCAAAGACATTAATCTATTCAATAATTACAGTTTTAAGTAGATAACAGATTTATATTCAGATTACGAAAGTATCATAACAACGGCTGCTTGTGTAAGGAATCCATGAATACCACTGTACATGAGAATTCCACACCTATTTGTAATCAATACACAAAATCCTATTGAATTTCAGGTACTTGTTTATTCAGCATTGCTTGACTCCGCGGACTCCTTGTTGTTTCAATATTCTAGCAATAGGACTAATCGCCAATACAGTGCCATTGTAATCTATTCCTTCTGCCAGCAGAGGACGGTATTCGCACAGCCCGTTCAGGATAAGATACGGTCCTCGCAGTTCACAGTACAACTGGCCACAGCCGTACTCGGAATATACTCTCGATAACCTCGTTTAGTTTAAGTACGGCCGTATTTCATATCAACCCACAGATGCATTGCATAAACACTAGAATTCTGGTTGTACTTAAATTGACCTTATACGTTTTGGATTATGTTTAACCTTCTTCAATTTCTTCAACCATATTTTGAGATGATTACGTTTACAGAAGCAAATATTATTCAGTGCTTTTTCTTCACTCCTTTAATCAAACCCACATTTCTATAAGGAGGGCCATTGTGAAACTCCCCAAAGTGAGCTGAATTAATCTTTTATTCTTCACACCTGCGAAGTCATTCCTTCATTGTGTAATATGAAGGCCTTTCATTATTCACGTATACTACAACATCTGAAAATAATGGGTCTTGAAATAGCTGAATGAAAGAAAATCCTGAATAACTCCTCCAAATGCGTGTTACACTTTCATCAAGTACACACACTTTGAATGTGATGAACTATAAAAAGTTATTTTAACCATACCCAATGGAGCTCGGGAGTGCGATTGCATACACAATCATGTTTTCAGTGTTTGGACATCAGCCGTACATCAGAACAATCGTTTCACTAACACAGCTCCGTGTTGAGTGACTTCCCTCCAAAAACACAAAGTCACTTTCCCTTAGCAATTATTGCATGGACTTAGATTATCTGCCTTCTGCATCAAGCCCTGTATGAAATACTGTACAAAGCCAAGCTTTGGGATAGTGCTTTGTTTGGATCCTTGTCTTGATCCTTCTGGATCCCAGGCTGCTCATTTGCAAATGAGTTTTGACATTCACGAGGAATGACAGCATCTGAAAGCTTGGGAGAAATTAGAATTGTTTATTGTGATGTGGAGATTTGGCGTAACCCGCTTGGCTGAGGGCCAACCTCCCGGCCGTTGGACGGGGAGGATAGGACCCCCATGCGACCAATTGGGTAGCTGCAAAGGTGGAGAGGGGGTGGAGGAGGGATGCAGAAAACGAACGAGGAAGAGGAGAGGGTGATGTTTGATATTTATGGAGACCGGTTGCTTACGTCAGGATTAGTGAGAATCGCAGCAGCTGTGTCGAATGAGCGCGGCTGCCTTCGTTCCTCCCGAACTTTCATTAGAAACTCCATTTCACGAGGAATGACAGCATCTGAAAGCTTGGGAGAAATTAGAATTGTTTATTGTGATGTGGAGATTTGGCGTAACCCGCTTGGCTGAGGTCCATCCTCCCCGCCGTTGGACAGGGAGGATAGGACCCCCCAAAAGAACCAAGCGGGACCCCCAGTAACCAGTGCAGAAAAAACAAAAACAAAAGATTATTGGGCGAATTCGGCTGAGGAGAGAAAGTGCCTGCTTGAGGATACCGGGGTTAGTTTTGATGTATGCATGGTAAGCCTCGGAGGATCGACGGCCGAGTTGCTTGATGAGATACTGGGGTATGCCTTGGCGAGCGCATCCGGAGGATGCGGCCCCTGATCTAAAGGAGTGCCCGGAGAATTGTTTAGGAGGGTATCATGATACGGCCCTTCTCATTTGCGAACAGAGGGACAGTAGGGTAAGCTCCGGCAGAGGTGCGAAGATGTGCGTAATGGGATAGAGGCTCATAAGGGCTTATGTAGGAACAGAGTTTGAAATAATAGATGAGAGTGGCGGATCCGAGTTGGTTGGGTTTGCTTTTGAGATAGAAGGTCAGTGTCTTGGAAGATCAGATGGAGATGTTGGATAAGCAGGGTTGAGAAGAAGGATCGAAGGATGTGGAATGAGCGGTAATTTCGGAGCACCTTAGGGAGATAAAGAAGGCTAACAAGAATAAAGATTCAAGAGGGCGGTTGGCCCAGGGTGAGTGGTAACCTGACCTGACAACGTAGATGCGTAGGTTCGGAAGTGGTTTTTCAAGCCACCGAAAGCCTTTAAGGAGAGTAATTTGAGGGTAGATAAGGGATGGACAGATCGTGCCGAAAAGGAGTGGATGCCGCACAGGTATACTTTGGTGGTGGATGCTCGTACCTTGAGTGAGTTTCTACGATAGCAAACGAAGGATGATACGGTGAGAATATCGAAAGAACGGAATTTTATGTTCACGGAGAGGTGGAAGGATTGGAAGCCATTCCAGGCAGTGCAGTAAGAATTGAGAGTTCGAGGGGCGATCCCTAAGGGGATAGTTTGCTGGGCCAGCTGGAGATAGCGATGGAAAGGATGATTCAGAGGAACGCGAGTTCCGAATAGGGAGGTACTGTGCAGGGGTTCGGTCTTGCATCTGGTGCCGAGTTCCTGAATTGAAAGCGAGAGAGAGAGCTATCTTATTAAGGTGACCTGGAATGTGAGCAGCTGCGCAGATGAATTGATGTTAGAGAAATCCATTTAAAGCGGCAGAGGAATTTCGTGATGGATTGGGATGAAGACCTTCCTTTGTTGATTATATGAACTACTGCATGGATGGCCAAATGGATGAGGATGTTTTTTTTTTTGTTTCCATTGAAGCAGGGGCGGAGGCTGCGTTAGGGACTGAGGAGGCTGCCGAGTCGTCTTGGATGCCAGGGGGTGGGGGAGGGTAAGGGCTGGCTGGCTGAGCTGGGGGTCGTTTACTAGCTGGCCTTCGGGCCATGGAGACAGCAGCAGGGGCCGAAAGAAAAGAAACCGGGGCCGAAGGCACCAAGCTGGCGGAGCGTGAGTCGTGTTGGACGCCGGAGGTAGAGACAGAGGAGAGTGCAGAAATTAGATTAAGCGGAGAGGGGGGGGGAGGGGTGTGAGCCTGGGGCCTTAGACTCGGCAGTGAGGAGATTAGGGCAGGAGGCTCGGTGGAAGAGGCTAGGTGCAGTTGTTCAGCAGAGGAATGGATTGCTTGGGGGAACAGACAGAAACGGATATATCAGGACAAGACAAGACAGAAGATGTGACAGGCAGAGGCGCGAGCGGCCTTGCGGTCCTCACATTGGGATGAGAGGCGGCGGCGCGGATGATGTCATCAGAGGGCGCCGGGGGAAGCTGAGGAGTTGATGTTTCCTTGTGTAGACTGCGGTTAAGTACAGGGAAAAAAGAGTTTTTTTTTTGGGAAGCGTTTCTTTTAAAATGGACGCCATGTTTTCGAAGTATCCTCTGGAGGCTTGCTACGGTCCGGTTGGAAGTCGCGAGAGATGATCCAGGAGAAGGGGGAGCCGATGTGCGTGGAGCGGCGGCAGGGACATCCTCGAGAGAAGCGGGGGTTATTTGGAGATTTTGCCGTGGAGGAGCGGGAAGGCTGGGTTTGTAATGAGAGAGGGACTACGACGGCGGAACGCAGTCTTTGGCGAGGAGTTAGATCTTGTGAGGACTGGCTGGGAGATGAGCAGCGCTGATGTGGCACAGCGGCTGAAGGAGGCGATGAGACGGAGGTGAGGGGAGCTGTGGGGGGTGGACTGGACGAGAAGAGTAGGAGAGTCTCCTGCGCTGCAGAAAAGGTCTTCATCGGAGCGGCGGATTTGTACATCCGTGAGAAGGGAGCACGGATTCGAGCTAGGTGAAAACAAACCATGCAGAAAACGAACGAGGAAGAGGAGAGGGTGACGTTTGATATTTATGGAGACCGGTTGCTTACGTCAGGATTAGTGAGAATTGCAGCAGCTCTGTCGAATGAGCGCGGCTGCCTTCATTCCTCCCGAGCTTTCATTAAAAACTCCATTTAATTATAGTGACTATAGCAATGAGGTGGCACTGTGGTTCACAGAGCTGGGGTCCTGGGTTCAATTCCTGGGGTGCATTCTGGATGGAATTGTATGTTCTCCCTTCATTTGTGTGGATTTCTTCCAGGTGCTCCAGTTTCTTCCCACAGTCCAAAGACATACAGTACTAGTAGGTTAAGGTGGAACTACAGTCCCAATTTTGCAGACACAAAATTATTTAATTTCAGTCACAAAATAAAATCATTGACATTATAGAAAAACTTTACAAACTCAAAATTGAGCACAAAATCATGAACTTTGTGAAAGTACTGTAAGTTACGCCATGTTGTAACAAATTCGCATTCAAGTTCCACACAAATTGCAATGTGATGCAGCCTTTCCTGCTCACTAATCACTGTAATGACTAATGCAATGTGATGTAGGAGAGAAAAGGTATAGGTTATGCAGCAAACATTTCACTGCAAAAAACGTTCCATTCCAAGGTTCTTTATGCAGAGTTAACAATGTAATATTATTTATTGGCAAAAACGTAAAAAAGTTGAGAGTAATATTTCCATTGGATTAAACGAGATGTTCACAAGCCTGCTCCTTTACAATGTCATAGGGCCACATCAGATTACAGGAAGTTTTGCTGCCTCGTTCTGAATCACAGAAAATGATAATTCTTTAACCTTGAAATGTAGTCTATTTGGTGATGTAAATTGGAGGTTTTACAAGTTATTGTGTGTTCCCCTTTAATTGGCTTCTGGGAAAACTGGCCTCAACACAGTATTGGATAAGGCACTTAGAAAACAGATTCATGCGTGGACCACAGCAATGTCCCTTTACTGAGAGCCAGCAATCAACGGATGTGTCTGATCGTGAATGGTTGCATTTTAAGCTGTGCATGAGGCAGGACCCGGAGGCTGCCTGGAGTGTAAGAGCTGTAGGTATTATTGAGTCACATTAATCCCAACATATTTCAAATATTATGAAAATTAAATAAATTAATTCAAATAACTTTCATTAAAAAAATCAATCACTCTTTACCTTGCTTTTTCAGTTGTTTTTAAGGAAAATTGATGCCGAGATTGTGTGAATACTACTTTTTGATGGTTCCAAGGCCAATGTGACCTGTTCTATTGCCTGCTAATTGTACGTTCCAGGTTGAAAAAGTATTTTTAGGAGGTCAAGGTGTATGAATGATAAGAACAGCTTGAAATTTATTTTCACGGTCGACATATTTTTGCAAGGGAAAAAAACTGAAATAACCACAGTTACACAAACACCAGTCCACCAAAAAAAAAATCATTTTCTTAAAACAAGGTAACATTTTTTTGTATCATCATACGGATGAACTGTGCTAAATATATTTCTAAAAAGAAAAAGCAGGACGTGAGTCGTGAGCCAAGATCATGACTCTTTTACTCTTCTTCACATCAGTTTTCATCTGCGAGGAGGAGGAGGAGGAGGGCGGCTCCTGATGTACTGACACTTGGGGATGTGCCTCTGTGCCGGCCTGCGGGCAAAGCGCCGGCCGCAGTGAGGGCAGGGCACGTAGTCGGGGTTTGGATTTGCGGGGGGCTGGGGCAGGTTCACAACCTTCCCTCCTTGCGTGATCACCTGCTGCACCTCCCTGGCCTTTTTGATGCTCCGAATGAAATCCTCGTACTTCTGCCTCCAGTTGTTCTTTCTCAGCTGGGAACAGGAAATGAAACCAATAAAACAGCTTCCAGAAAAAGTCCAGACTAGCACTGCGTACACAGTCTGGTCACAAACCATTCACAAGGCAAGAATATATCAATACAGTAATAACTTAGCTTTCTGGGGATACCTTTCAGGTCATTGGGTAGAGAGTACAATTTAGTTATGGTTTTGTTTCCTGTGAGTGCTATTTGCTTGATATCTCATGTAGATTTTAACAACAGAATTCAGAAGTCACTAAGATCCATTTATTCTGTCTGGCAAATGTGCCTTTGCGGCAGTTTTTCAGAAGAGTACTTCATAAAACACTTATTTATTGTTTACATTGATTTATAAGCTAAGTCTGACTCTAGGAGAAAACAAGGGAAGCTTGGAAAGAGTTTAAGGATAGCCCTTACCACGACTGGCGGTTTAACCTTCTTCTTATGTCTCCAGTTCTGTTCCCTTGGCCCTGTGCTTGAAAGAGTCAAAAACCTTCCTCTTTGAATTCTGAAGCTTTTTGCAGATCTTGCTGTGTTTCTCCAGCCTCTCTACAGCAAACTTCCTGTGACACAGTTCACAGGGCACCAGCTGAGGGTTTCCACTCTAGCTATTCTCATATGGAAATTGCTCAGCGGTAGGGCACATCAGACTTGTAGGGGACAAATATCTGTTTTCCACTGACAGAGTTTGTTCATCCAGACATGCGGTGTTATTTCTGAAGTGGGCCTGCGCAGCCTGTGCCGCTGACACGTCGCTTTCAGGGAGCCTTGCTTTCTTGAGATACTTTCTCCTTCCACAGGGGACATCTTCTAGCCCACGGCTGCAAGGGCTCACTTGACGTCTCTCCTGATGGGAAAGCGCAAAGGGAAAGTGTGATTCTACGCATCCGCCACCTTCCATTGGAGAAGCATAATCAAGGTTGTCTCCTCTGAAAGGAAGGGCTTTCCTTGGAGTGAAGGCTTTTTGCTTCTCCATTCTGCAGGTCAGAAGAGGCACGGCCTTAGAGCGGTGGTTGGCCCACAGACCTCTGGGGCGAAGCTCGCTCTGCCTCGCCTGGAGTGTCTTCCTTCGGGTCAGGAGTCCTCTATTTTCCCTTCCGGCCACCTGTCTGGAGTCTTCCATCTCTCTCTGAACCATCCTCAGCTCCTCCTGAGCTCTGAAGAGCTTCGCCTGCATCATGGCCTCCTTCTGGCGAATCTCGTCCTTCATCATGGCCTCCTTCCGGCGCATCTCATCCTGCAGGCTGGCCTCCCTCCGGCGATGCTCCTCCTTCAGCGCGGCCTCTGCCTCGGCCACTTTTCGTAGCTCCTCTTGCAACTGAAAGTGCTCCTTCCCATTGGCATGAGAAGGGCATTGCCCTGGAGGGGTCGCCACCATGGGGAGGACAGTCCTGTCCTTAGGTTTGCGTACTCTTGAGCCCCTCCTGCCCGGCCTCTCGCAGGGCCTCTCATGACCATCCTGAGGCGGGGTGGGGGCAAACAAGGAATCACTGTGTGCTTCCGGGCGGTCCACATCCCGAACCTCACCAGGGCTGGAGACTTTCCTGTTACCCATAGGCTTCAGGGGGTAAGACCGATTATACCCCACAATGTTCTTCTCGGGGCCCTGTTGGGCTTGGAAGCAATAGCTGTTCCCCGTCTTCTTCTCCGCAGCGTATTTGACATATTGGAAAGATTTTCTCATCTTCTGTAGAGCTGCCTCCTGCCGCCGAATGTACATGACGATCATTTTTTTTCTCCTTTTCCTGCATCAGTTTCTCTTGGAAGGTGTCCTTCAGAAGCTGTATCTTGGGAGGCGGGCAGTACGTGGAGATCAGATCCTGTTGCCTTAAGGGCGCGGGTCGATTCGAGTCTGTGTCCTTCGGGGAGGGGGACAGAGCACCAGGCTTAGGACTGGGCTCCATTGGCAAATGAGATATGAGCTTTGTTTCCCAGGTATCTGGAAAAGGCAAAAATGGCAAATAAATTATATGCTGCACAGTCTAGTATGGTCTAATAGAAAAGAATAAAAAAAACAATTCAGGAAATACACAACTTTTTAATATTAAACCTAATGGTGTTGAATGCTGCATGCTGACTCAGTAGGAGACAGATCCTAAACATAAACATTATAATAAACATTTGTTTCCCAAATAACATTCTCAATGTTCAGAATGCTTAAAGTCATGAGCTTTTTTAAAAATGTTTAACTGAAACCTGGAAATGTACTATTTCATTTCAAAGCTTGTATTATATCTATGATATAAATGTTTTTTATATAAAATTAACCCATTATGCAACAGGGGTTTGAGCAAAAGTCACTGTGCATAAGGGAATTTATCAATATTAATTAGCTGTTTCACTACATTATAGATAGCTGAAGGATTATGATACAGTATATCGATTTCGCTACAAATTGACAAGCATATTTGATGACACTTACCAAACAAGTTTTAAACAGCGGAGAAATAGTTCACCACGACGATAGCAATGCAATGTTTGACTGCATCTCCCTATGTGATATATCTGTATTTGGGTATATACAGATCACGTAATTCAGGGAGCAATGTTACGTCAGGTCACCAACCATTATTTCGACGCTCATATGTCATAGAGCTCCTTAGGATGTTTGTATAATCTTTATCCAAATTTTCATATGGCCGCAGTTACGGCGTTTATTTTACAGTTAATGTAACAGGGTGTCATTATATTTTTCTGTCTTTATGGTGGCAGACCACTTAACTAAATCTGAGTAGGCGGTTTCTACAAATGGGTCAGATAAAATATTAAATATACAGTAAAAGCTCACACCTATTCATACCCTTTATGTACTGTATATCTACAATTACGTATACTGTATAATACGATAACTACCATTACAAAATGTCTCCCTTTTGATTTGAAGTGGTTCTTTTAAATAAGTAAATTGCAATCACTTAGCCTACATCTGAGCTCCTATTTCATCACGATGACGGACTGAGACTCCAGTCGGATTTGTGAGAAGGGGTGTGCCTGTTTTAAAACCGATTCATACGTCTTAAACACATGGACGTAGATAGCACAGTATGTGTTATATAATTTATCTTTTTATTTTATTTAAATTTAAGTATCACATACACATTTTCAAAGTAACTGTACCCCTTTTAATTATGATCCCCATCGCTCACAGCTCCGAAGGTGAGACGAGGGCTACTTCAGATGGGATTTCCAATATATCTCTCATAGCTTGTATACCGGTGGAAAGGAGAGGGCTCTTAAAATGTGTTGATAGTAAGATTGGGATGTATTTGCAGTCTAGATATAGATTTTTTAATGTTCGGAGCCGCCACAGATTCATTTTCTTACGACTGCTTTTCTGGATGACAATGACAATGCAAACGATGGTGTTAAGGCGAGGCTGTGCCTTAAGGCTCCTCTGCTTACAATGTTCAGCGCGTAAATCGCAAACTAGCGCCTTCCCTTACGATGAAAATGCAGAAAATAAGACCACGAGATTTAAACCTACGGCTTACAAATTTACGCGTAAACACTAAAACCTCGGTTTTACGGATGAGACGTAAAACCGAGGTCCTGACTCTCTGTGGTCATTAAAAATCCCAGGGCGCTTCTCGAAAAGAGTAGGGGTGTAACCCCGGTGTCCTGGCCAAATTTCCCCCCTGGCCTTTACCCCATCATGGCCTCCTAATAATCCCCCTCTATGAATTGGCTACATTACTCTGCTCTCCTCCCCACTGATAGCTGATGTGTGGTGAGCGTTCTGGCGCACTATGGCTGCCGTCGCATCATCCAGGTGGATGCTGCACATTGGTGGTGGTGGAGGGGAGACCCCAATACCTGTAAAGCGCTTTGAGTGGAGTGTCCAGAAAAGCGCTATATAAGTGTAAGCAATTATTATTATTAATTAAAACCGTATCTTTAGCAAAACTGGCGAAACAATGTGTTTTATCATTGAAAAAGTACTGGAAAATAATTAAAGGTTATCACGATAAACAGAGGTTACTGATCTACTACTGTACGCTGTGACCAAAAATGAGAGTCCCCCGATCCTCTCAGCCTTCATGCTTTGGTCTGGGCCTGGCCGTTTTTTTTAAGATAATGGGGTCAAGTTAAGAAATTATGCAAGTTTCTAATCAAATCCAAGGGCGCCTCGATCTCCTAAACATCTTTAGAAGGCCGACGGACCACACTGCACGGTCCGGGTCCGGGCCCTGACCCGGTTCTGGATAATGCAAGCTTAAAGTGAAAAATTCTACTGTACATATTATGTTTCTTATTATGGTATATATGTATAATATGGCACGACCGCTTCACGAAGCTAGAAAGAAAGTTATCCGCCATTTTTATTTTACCTGCAATTGAATTTGCCATTAAAATCATTATTAATACCGCAGCTGCTAAATTACTTACCTAAAGCGTTCAGATACAAAAGCACTTGAGCTGTAATGTTTGTATACTGTTGGCCCGATGACCTACTTCGTGTGTGGTCTGACGCAGTGGTGGCACCTGTGTGATGCTGTGGTGGCTGGGCATGGTGAGGTGCGCTGGTAGATGTGTGATGCAGCTGTGGCAGGGTTCAGTGAGGTGCGCTGGCAGCTGTGTGACGCAGTTGTGGTCTTGTACGGTGAGGTGCGCTGGCGGCTGTGTGGTGTGACGCAGTGGTGGCCTGGCACAGTGAGGTGCGCTGGCAGCTGTGTGGTGTGACGCATTGGTGGCCGGGTACTTTGAGGTGCGCTGGCAGCTGTGTGGTGTGACGCAGTGGTGGCCTGGTATGGTGAGGTGCGCGGCAGCTGTGTGACGCAGTGGTGGCCTGGCATGGTGAAGTACGCTTGCAGCTGTGTTGTGTGACGCAGTGGTTATCTGGCACGGTGAGGTGCGATGGCAGCTGTGTGACGCAGTGGTGGTCTAGCACTGTGAGGTGCGCTGGGATCTGTGTGGTGTGACGCAGTGGTGGCCGGGCACGGTGAGGTGCGTTGGCATCTGTGTGACGCAGTGGTGGCCTTGCATGGTCAGGTGCGCTGGCAGCTGTATGATGAAGAGGTGGCCGGGCACGGTGAGGTGCACTTGCAGCTGTGTGGTGTGATGCAGTTGTGGCCGGGCAGGGTGAGTTTCGCTGGTAGCTGGGTGACGCATTGGTGGCCTGGAACGGTGAGGTGCGCTGCCAGCTGTGTGGTGTGACGCAGTGGTGGCCTGGCACGGTGAGGTGTGCTTGCAGCTGTGTGACGCAGTGGTGGCCTGGTACGGTGAGGTGCGCTGGCAGTTGTGTGATGCAGTGGTGGCCGGGCACAGTGAGGTGCTCTCGCAGCTGTGTGGTGTGACGCAGTGGTGTTCATCAGGCACAAGTTCATCAGTGAAAAGACCACTGGCATTTTTCCTTCCCCCTACATTCTCAGAGCAGAATCGAATTTAATATTAGCATAATTTATTACAGTGCTAAGTTTAATATTATTTATTATTAATAGTTTATGCTAACACCTAACTTTTTTAACGCGAGAAGTACTAATGTAAGTACCTACTGTACTGTACTTAAGTACTACCATAAGAAGTACTGCTGTATGCAAAAAAAATAAAGGAGTGGTGAAACAGCCCTACTCATACAGTATCAGTATCAAAAGACATTGTATCAGTATCAGTTCTTGCTTTGTGCTGGGTTTAGCAGTTTTCCAAACATAGTCTTTCAGCGAATGCCATACCATCTCTATTGGATTTAAATCTGGAGATTCGGCTGGAGTTTTCACCCAGTTCACTCGTTCTTCTGTAAGCCTCGCCCTTGCTGCTTTGTGTTTTGGATCGTTGTCTTGAAAGAGACGGTGCCTTGATCCAATGTGCTCCCTGATATATGGGGCGGCATGCTGTGTGACCACGACTTCCTCGAAGAATTCCCGATCCATAATTCCTTCGAAATAAAATTGTTTTTCAAGCAATGTAATGCAAGGTGCTTTCTAACGTTGGGCAATGTGTTTTTTCTCGAAATTTTGTTTCGAGAGACTAGATAAGTAATTCAAGTGTTTATGATATGTCGCTGTTGTGAATGTCTGTGGAGTGTATCTTATTAGCCTGTCCTGACTGGTGGAGCTCATCCAGCTGTGTCTGGATATCTTGGTCAAATATTCGGGTAGTATGTTTTGTCTGTTTAGGGTTCTGTAGCATTTCACATGGCTGGGCAGCTTGTTCCCCCCTCCCTCCCCTCTCTGTGTACAGTAGAGCCTCCTGTCCTGGCTGGTAGAGCTCATCCGGCTGTGTCTGGCTAATATTAAAGCCAGTACTTTAATATTGTTTTATGTATGTTTATCAATAGTGGGTACTGCCCTAATTCGGTCCTGCACCCGTTGTTAGGTGTTTTTTAGGTGTTGTTAGGGCTTCTACCAAATATGAACACATGGCTTTAAAATGTATACAATTCTAATATTTCCTTTTTTCCCATTGAAAGTATAACATATGTGGTGTGAGAAAGAGGTCCTCATTTAAGTGCATAAAACTCAGGCACTGGCGCAACAAACTGAACAAAGTTCAAGGGGGTATACGCTTTCTGTAGACACTTTATTTCCTCTTTTTCCATACTTTAAGAAATGATTTGGGAAACCTGTGGGACACTGGAGGTCATTATACATGAGCCTCTTTATGCACCTTTTAAGCTATTGAAACCTAGTTGCCTTGTTAAAAGGTCTAATATTACAGTAGGTGTGGTTTCTGTCTCCTAATTTCTGAGAATGATCAAATTGGGGAATAAGTTGTAGGGAATACCACTCTTGCACTTCTAAGAAAAGACTATCTCAAATGAAACTCGCTATAGAAAGACATCTTGTTGAAAAATTCTTTATTTTTTGTAATTGCTAAAGAAAAAACATTCATCAAGTCCTTCACAAATGTTTTGTTTGTGACTTTCTCTGTCGTTCCCTCAACTGAACTATGTGTTATGTCTTGTAAACGTAATCAAACATTTCACTTAGGTGTGTGGGTTAACACAAACCCATATTGTATGAAACATTCAGTTTTTCATTCACGTTTTTTCTAACAATTGCATCCATGCTAGGACTACAGTAAACAACACTTTTTACTAAAGTAAATGAAATTGTTCATTAAACAAGACACATTGTTTTAAATGTATGCAATACGACGACACTAAAAACAACACTGAAACCTTTCATTGAAATACTGGACGAGATTGTGCATATTCAATGGATTTCTCCTGGTGCTTTTTTTCATCAGTCTTTTCATATTCTTGTTCTCTACTCAGGTGTCTCCTGTTCCTTTGGTGATGTCTGCTGTACACACATGGTATCATACACTTGAGCAAAGTGTGATACCACCGTTTGTTCTTCTCCTAAAATAAAGATGAACATTGACAAAAGTCAGAAGCACTCTTTTCTTTGACAGACGAACAAAACAATGCAAGAATAACCATACTCTCTGTTCCTTACTCATTTCTACCTACCTGTTTGACCACTTTGTCTGCTTCAGTCAGGACAGGGTGCTGGGGCTGACTCTGAGCAATCTGAGAAGAGCTCTCTGTGATCTTCTCCCCTACAGTGGCTACATTGTACTCTGTTTGAAATCCAGGTATCACCTCCGGTAAGTTCCTCGGTCCTTTTTGGGACTTGAAAGGGTAGAATCATTTTGTGACTACATTTCCTTGTCATGCACTGATATGTTCTGGTTTGTGTTCGATTACTGCAGGCGTTCAAGTACTTTCTTTTTGTTCTAGACTGGCAGTGTTTGAGATGGTAGGAACTTGTCATATTCTCAACTTATTTTCTCTATGAGACTCTGAATGCTCTGTAAACATACTATTTTAGCAATTCTTAGAAATCTGAAAGCAGTGTTACCTGTATCATTTTTTGTCTTGGTAGTAGTATTGCAGCTCCAACATCAGCACTTAAATAATGGTTTGTGATGTTACTTGTCCTTGGAGTTAGTATACTCCTGAGAAGTCAAGAGAAATCTTACGTAAGCATTAATTATGTTTCACTTTTGAAAGCAAAGTACGTGTCAAGTACTTATAAGGCATTTGTTGATACTTTTAAGCACTTTCGTTGATTATTATTATCCTTCAATTAGTTATTCCAAGTCCATCATTCTCTACATGTTCTCACTCCATATTCAGAATGTGGGAATACAGTTGTTTAAAGGAAATGCCACTGAATACATAGTAGCTGCACTCTACAAAGATGAATTTGCTAATTAATCAGTCAGGGACACAGCTTATACTTCAGTAGTCTTAGATCATTTAATGATGATTATTTTACTTTATAACTAGCAAAATCCCCATATCCTGTTCATTGCCCCTTTTTCAGTTATGTGGATTGACTTATCCCTGAAGTGGTTAATTCTCACCTTGACATCTCGTAGAACAACTGAATCTCTACCAAGGGTGAATGTGTCCTTCCTCTTAATGTCAAAAAGAAAAAGTTAAAATTCATCGAAGCAAAATGCAACAACCCAAAATGTTGGGGAGGTCGTTTCCACAGTTATTTCATAAGACAGTGCTTGGAGTGAAACTACATGACCATGGTGAAGAAGTAAAAACACTTTACCTTGTTCCTCCTGACTGATGTCCTTATGCGTGTTTTGCACAGTTGAGCGTTTTGTGTCTTGTCGTCTGTGTAGGCAACAGCCCTCTTCCCTGGGATAGAACTAGATGATATTTAGACACGTTAATTTGACTTCTCCATTGCTCACATTGATGTGGATATGATTATAATGCTCTGTTTTGTGGGCTTCCCAAGAAAACAATAAATCCCTTACTACTTGTTCGAAATGCAGTAGCACAGATCCTAACAAATACAAGAAAGAGAATATCATTCCTGTTTTGAAAAAACTTCACTGGTCACCTGTATTATCTAGGATAAATTTGAAAGTTCTTTTACTTGTTTTTAAAGCTTTAAGCGACCTAGCACGTCTGTACCTTACTGAATGTCTGTCTTCATATGTTCCTATACGTGACCTGAGATCTGCACATACTGGCCTACTGCAAATACCACATGTGAAATGCAGAAAGAGTGGAGAGGCTGCTTTTTGTTTTTATGGTTCTAAATTATGAAACTCACTTCCACTTTTTATTAGGCAGTCAAGCTCGGTACATTGTTTTAAAAAACATTTGAAAATGTTGCTTTTAGTTAAAGTGGTTCTTTGTTCTTTCTATTTCTGTTTCTTTTTTTAGTTCTCTTTAATTGTTCTTATTTTATTACGACTTTCCTAATTTTTATTTATTTAATTGACATGTATGTTGCTTTACTGTATTGCTGTATTTTCCTTGACAACTGAAAGTATATCTCTCAATTTTAATATTTTATTTTTACGCTTGCTTTTTAAAGCACCAAAGCACTATTTGTATGAAAGGTGCTCTATAAATAAAGCTTATTATTATTATTTTTAATATTATTATTATACTTTGTTACATTTTTGGTTAGGACAAAGATTCTAGTAGAGGTGGCCTCTTTTACCCCTTTCCAAAAAATTGAAAAACTACCTTCAGGATACACTGACAGTGACCATCTACTGTCTCCTCTAACTGTGTATTGTCATCATGCATATCTTGTGTATTATTTATTGTAGTTGGTTTTGTCATTCTGTAAAGAAGCCACCTTTCAAGGCACTATATAAAATAATGTTTGTTATTATTATTTACATTTTTCATCGTCAAATCTGGCAAAGAGTCTTAAGAGAATATCAAAGAACACGTTGCTCTTACCTTTCCATTCCAAGAAATACCCTCAGTTCGGATTGCAGAGATTGACCTCTCTGTCTCAAATTCTGAGAAACATAGACTCGATTGAAAAATGACCATTTCCTAAGATTCACATAACATCACCAGTCAACATTTGCCACTTGACATCAATAGAAACCATAGAGTACATGACATTTCCAATCAGTTTTCTTTCAAGGTACAATACCAATCGCCTTGCCAGAAGAGTTACACTGCGGTAGATAAATATTACAAATGTCAGATGCACGCAGAGTTGTTTGGATTACTATGAAAAGATTGGCAAATATATTTATGTTAATTATATTTCTTGGAGTGACAGAGCTAAAGAGAAAACAATACTTACCTTTATCTCTGCCGACAGGATCGCAAGGGATTCCCTTATACTGGGTTCCTGTATAACAAATAATACATTATTCAAAAAACATGATATTTCTCCGTCCATTGGCAGCATGATTATTTATCATTACAGTTTTAGTTAGCTTTAATTTTGTAAACCCCAAGTAAACATAGTTTGTGCCTTTCTCTGAACTTTTTGGCATTTCAATTCAGTTGTTTGTAAGCTTATTTTACAGTTGCTAGGTTGATGAAGTTCCTGAACTGTGCAGTATTTCTTTTGGGTTTGGTGCGAATCATATTCTAGCGGTTGGGGGAAAAAAGCACAGGTGCCATCCCACCATTAAACCCTGAAACTTACCTTAGCCGATTCTTCAACTAAACCAGACATGTTAACTAAGTGTTACAGTATGTTTCAAAGTGTGTATTTTAGCAAACACAACTGAAGTTCTGTTGTCTCCTTGGAGACACCTGGAACTGGTGTGATGCTGGTTCTATGACATCATTCGTTCTAAATGTAAATGCAGGTATTGGCACAACATAGTAAATTGATGTAAAGTTATGGATCCATTTATGATTTTCACTCAGTTTGAAAGAGTTCCTGTCGTGTGGTTAAACTTTGTGTTACGGAGGGTTAACTGGGGTTCTGGCTACTAGTTAGGCTTGGTCATTCAGTCATCTGGTTCATGAAATAGGAAGCTAAGAGATCTGTGTTTTAGTTTTACTGTTTGTTTTTGTCCCATAGAATAAGAAATGTTTCATTAATATTAGTAATAGAGTAGCTGTTTCTCTAAACAGTGTGTGTCAGTTTGCACTGCAGGTGTGCCAGGTAGAGACCATTTAAGAACCCAAAAATATGCTGTCATTTACTGCCGTGGCTAATTTCTGTTAACCTTGTCTCTCACTCACTTTGATGAGCAAAATGTTCATACATAAAGCATACATTTTTGATTGGTCAGAAGAAGCTTCTTAACATATAAGGTATAAACAAAGTCAGAAAGTTAGGCACTTAGGTCAGCCTTAGGCAGTTAACCAAGACCATAATCCGATAAGAAGCTATTCCCTTTCATGTTGCTAAATGACATGTAGGATACATGAGTTACTCCTCCACTTAAGAGACCTTAAAGAGACCTTGGCCAGCCAGGAGTGTAGAAAACCGTAAAACAGTTCTTGAGGACCTAATTGTTAACTCTTAACAGGCAAAGGTTCCTTCAGTCCTATGAGAAATATTTTAGAATTGAACTAAAGTGTGTTTCCGATACAGGAGCATATGTCTGTCAGGGCCTGTTGGAGAGGCCCTGCATGAGAACCCCTGGCTGCAGTTCCACATCCCCCTGAAAGTAAATAGAGCCATAAGCACGGAGCTAAGGACACTGCTCCAGGACATGCTGGCTGTCGATCCTGACCAGCGACCAGAAGCCATCCAGCAGAAGAAGCAGGTCAGGCAAGCCATGGCACGAGAGAAAACATCTTTGTAGTGACTGATAGCAAGATGTCCGTGACCAAGGGCAATTCGTCTGAGTAAAGTCTGATTTCATTTTTATGTCCCGAAAGGCCACTGCCTTTGTGCTGTAGATTTCTGATTTAGACGGGCATTTCTATGGACAACTTTGACTTTTCTGTGGGTCCAATGAAAATAAGTTTTTTAACTTATTCTTTGTTACAGTTTTCGAAAGTTTAAAGACATTCACTGAGTTGACGATAAAGGAAAAGTTTCATCTTTCACCTCTTGGAAGGTAGGCCGGTCAGAGGTACAATATATGTCTTCATGTCTTCATCCTCCATGTTTGTAACTACAGGTTTCACAGTGTTGAGCTAAGACACAAAAACACCTACAAATGGCAGTTCCAAATGTATCAAATGTATAAACCTGGGCTGAAAAAGTGTGTACAGTATATACTCTGTGTAGGTCTGATAAAAGTATTCGAGTCAAAGTGTCATATGGATACAGATTCTCATGATTTTGTATTGTGTTTTTTTTCTCTGTTCTGCTTTATTGAAAGAAATCAGATGCTCTTCCTGAAACTTACCTTAGCTGATTCTTCAGCTAAACCAGACCGACTTCTGAAATTCTCAAATATTATCAAATCTTGTTGGTGCAGAGGTGGTGGAGCCCATTACCAACAGACTCACAGCTGAAATTGCTGTGAAAAGGGCTTCTACCAAATATTAACATGTGGGTGAAAATGTATACAATTGTAATATTTCCTTTTTTCCCATTGAAAGTATAACATATGTGGTGTGAGAAAGAGGTCCTCATTTAATTGCATGAAACTCTGGCACTGGCGCAACAAACTGAACAAAGTTCAAGGGGGTATACGCTTTCTGTAGACACTTTATTTCCTCTTTTTCCATACTCTAAGAAATGATTTGGGAAACCTGTGGGACACTGGAGGTCATTATACATGAGTCTCTTTCTGCACCTTTTAAGCCATTGAAACCTAGTTGCCTTGTTACAAGGTCTAATATTACAGTAGGTGTGGTTTCCGTCTCCTAATTTCTGAGAATGATCAAATTGGGGAATAAGTTGTAGGGAATACCACTCTTGCACTTCTAAGAAAAGACTATCTCAAATGAAACTCGCTATAAAAAGACATCTTGTTGAAAAATTCTTTATTTTTTGTCATTTCTAAAGAAAAAACATTCATCAAGTCCTTCACAAATGTTTTGTTTGTGACTTTCTCTGTTGTTCCCTTTCACACTCAACTGAACTATGTGTTATGTCTTGTAAACGTAATCAAACATTTCACTTAGGTGTGTGGGTTAACACAAACCCATATTATATGAAACATTCAGTTTTTCATTCACGTTTTTTCTAACAATTGCATCCATGGTAGGACTACAGTAAACACCACTTTTTACTAAAGTAAATGAAATTGTTCATTAAACAAGACACATTGTTTTAAATGTATGCAATACGACGACACTAAAAACAACACTGAAACTTTTCATTGAAATACTGGACGAGATTGTGCATATTCAATGGATTTCTCCTGGTGCCTTTTTTCATCAGTCTTTTCATATTCTTGTTCTCTACTCAGGTGTCTCCTGTTCCTTTGGTGATGTCTGCTGTACACACATGGTATCATACACTTGAGCAAAGTGTGATACCACCGTTTGTTCTTCTCCTAAAATAAAGATGAACATTGACAAAAGTCAGAAGCACTCTTTTCTTTGACAGACGAACAAAACAATGCAAGAATAACCATACTCTCTGTTCCTTACTCATTTCTACCTACCTGTTTGACCACTTTGTCTGCTTCAGTCAGGACAGGGTGCTGGGGCTGACTCTGAGCAATCTGAGAAGAGCTCTCTGTGATCTTCTCCCCTACAGTGGCTACATTGTACTCTGTTTGAAATCCAGGTATCGCCTCCGGTAAGTTCCTCGGTCCTTTTTGGGACTTGAAAGGGTAGAATCATTTTGTGACTACATTTCCTTGTCATGCACTGATATGTTCTGGTTTGTGTTCGATTACTGCAGGCGTTCAAGTACTTTCTTTTTGTTCTAGATTGGCAGTGTTTGAGATGGTAGGAACTTGTCATATTCTCAACTCTGAATGCTCTGTAAACATACTATTTTAGCAATTCTTAGAAATCTGAAAGCAGTGTTACCTGTATCATTTTTTGTCTTGGTAGTAGTATTGCAGCTCCAACATCAGCACTTAAATAATGGTTTGTGATGTTACTTGTCCTTGGAGTTAGTATACTCCTGAGAAGTCAAGAGAAATCTTACGTAAGCATTAATTATGTTTCACTTTTGAAAGCAAAGTACGTGTCAAGTACTTTGAAGGCATTTGTTGATACTTTTAAGCACTTTCGTTGATTATTATTATCCTTCAATTAGTTATTACAAGTCCAACATTCTCTACATGATCTCACTCCATATTCAGAATGTGGGAATACAGTTGTTTTAAGGAAATGCCACTGAATAGATAGTAGCTGCACTCTACAAAGATGAATTTGCTAATTAATCAGTCAGGGACACAGCTTA
Source organism: Lepisosteus oculatus (assembly GCF_040954835.1). Lineage (NCBI taxonomy): Eukaryota > Metazoa > Chordata > Actinopteri > Semionotiformes > Lepisosteidae > Lepisosteus > Lepisosteus oculatus. Next base: position 742,828 of record NW_027167956.1, on the reverse strand, counting down.
TACTTCAGTAGTCTTAGATCATGTAATGATGATTATTGTACTTTATAACTAGCAAAATCCCCATATCCTGTTCATTGCCCCTTTTTCAGTCGTGTGGATTGACTTATGCCTGAAGTGGTTAAGTCTCACCTTGACATCTCATAGAACAACTGAATCTCTACCAAGGGTGAATGTGTCCTTCCTCTTAATGTCTAAAAGAAAAGGTTAAAATTCATTGAAGCAAAATGCAACAACCCAAAATGTTGGGGAGGTCGTTTCCACAGTTATTTCATATGACAGTGCTTGGAGTGAAACTACATGACCATGGTGAAGAAGAAAAAACACTTTACCTTGTTCCTCCTGACTGATGTCCTTATGCGTGTTTTGCACAGTTGAGCGTTTTGTGTCTTGTCGTCTGTGTAGGCAACAGCCCTCTTCCCTGGGATAGAACTAGATGATATTTAGACACATTAATTTGACTTCTCCATTGCTCACATTGATGTGGATATGATTATAATGCTCTGTTTTGTGGGCTTCCCAAGAAAACAATAAATCCCTTACTACTTGTTCGAAATGCAGTAGCACAGATCCTAACAAATACAAGAAAGAGAATATCATTCCTGTTTTGAAAAAACTTCACTGGTCACCTGTATTATCTAGGATAAATTTGAAAGTTCTTTTACTTGTTTTTAAAGCTTTAAGCGACCTAGCACGTCTGTACCTTACTGAATGTCTGTCTTCATATGTTCCTATACGTGACCTGAGATCTGCACATACTGGCCTACTGCAAATACCACATGTGAAATGCAGAAAGAGTGGAGAGGCTGCTTTTTGTTTTTATGCTTCCAAATTATGAAACTCACTTCCACTTTTTATTAGGCAGTCAAGCTCGGTACATTGTTTTAAAAAACATTTGAAAATGTTGCTTTTAGTTAAAGTGGTTCTTTGTTCTTTCTATTTCTGTTTCTTTTTTTAGTTCTCTTTAATTGTTCTTATTTTATTACGACTTTCCTAATTTTTATTTATTTAATTGACATGTATGTTGCTTTACTGTATTGCTGTATTTTCCTTGACAACTGAAAGTATATCTCTCAATTTTAATATTTTATTTTTACGCTTGGTTTTTAAAGCACCAAAGCACTATTTGTATGAAAGGTGCTCTATAGATAAAGTTTATCATTATTATTTTTAATATTATTGTTATACTTTGTTACATTTTTGGTTAGGACAAAGATTCTAGTAGAGGTGGCCTCTTTTACCCCGTTCCAAAAAATTGGAAAACTACCTTCAGAATACACTGACAATGACCATCTACTGTCTCCTCTAACTGTGTATTGTCATCATGCATATCTTGTGTATTATTTATTGTAGTTGGTTTTGTCATTCTGTAAAGAAGCCACCTTTCAAGGCACTATATAAAATAATGTTTGTTATTATTATTTACATTTTTCATCGTAAAATCTGGCAAAGAGTCTTAAGAGAATAACAAAGAACACGTTGCTCTTACCTTTCCATTCCAAGAAATGCCCTCAGCTCGGATTGCAGAGATTGACCTCTCTGTCTCAAATTCTGAGAAACATAGACTCGATTGAAAAATGACCATTTCCTAAGATTCACATAACATCACCAGTCAACATTTGCCACTTGACATCAATAGAAACCATAGAGTACATGACATTTCCAATCAGTTTTCTTTCAAGGTACAATACCAATCGCCTTGCCAGAAGAGTTATACTGCGGTAGATAAATATTACAAATGTCAGATACACGCAGAGTTGTTTGGATTACTATGAAAAGATTGGCAAATATATTTATGTTCATTATATTTCTTGGAGTGACAGAGCTAAAGAGAAAACAATACTTACCTTTATCTCTGCAGACAGGATCGCAAGGGATTCCCTTATACTGGGTTCCTATGTAACAAATAATACATTATTCAAAAAACATGATATTTCTCTGTCCATTGGCAGCATGATTGTTTATCATTACAGTTTTAGTTAGCTTTAATTTTGTAAACCCCAAGTAAACATAGTTTGTGCCTTTCTCTGAACTTTTTGGCATTTCAATTCAGTTGTTTGTAAGCTTATTTTACAGTTGCTAGGTTGATGAAGTTCCTGAACTGTGCAGTATTTCTTTTGGGTTAGGTGCGAATCATATTCTAGCGGTTGGGGGAAAAAAGCACAGGTGCCATCCCACCATTAAACCCTGAAACTTACCTTAGCCGATTCTTCAACTAAACCAGACATGTTAACTAAGTGTTACAGTATTTTTCAAAGTGTGTATTTTAGCAAACACAACTGAAGTTCTGTTGTCTCCTTGGAGACACCTGGAACTGGTGTGATGCTGGTTCTATGACATCATTCGTTCTAAATGTAAATGCAAGTATTGGCACAACATAGTAAATTGATGTAAAGTTATGGATCCATTTATGATTTTCACTCAGTTTGAAAGAGTTCCTGTCGTGTGGTTAAACTTTGTGTTACGGAGGGTTAACTGGGGTTCTGGCTACTAGTTAGGCTTGGTCATTCAGTCATCTGGTTCATGAAATAGGAAGCTAAGAGATCTGTGTTTTAGTTTTACTGTTTGTTTTTGTTCCATAGAATAAGAAATGTTTCATTAATATTAGTAATAGAGTAGCTGTTTCTCTAAACAGTGTGTGTCAGTTTGCACTGCAGGTGTGCCAGGTAGAGACCATTTAAGAACCCAAAAATATCCTGTCATTTACTGCCGTGGATAATTTCTGTTAACCTTCTCTCTCACTCACTTTGATGAGCAAAATGTTCATGTCACGATTATAGTCCCCCCTCCTTAAGGGTGCTCCAGCCCTTTCACTAAAGACTTCATTCTGTGCACCTGATCCCTTTTACCTAGCCCACCTTAAAAGCCAGGCGCTGATGCTCATCCGGGTTCTGCATCTGGTTTCCGCATCGTGCGAGTCCGGGACCTGGAAGCGCCTGGTCCCGCTAAGATTTTAACCTCTGTTCCCATTCCTGTTCCCCGTCCGCCGGTTCCGACCCGGCCTTCGTGGTTTTTAATCCTTCTTCTGATGGATCTCCTGGTTTTGGACTTACTCGTGTGTTTTGGATACTCTAAGGACTACTCTCGGATTGTTTGCCTCGGCCACACCTCCCCGTGCACCAGCGCACCTTGGACACTTCAGCCCCGTTTTCCTGCATGACGTTTCCCTAGTGTTTCCCCCACTCCGTGGGACTGTGTTGTCCGCATAGGGTCCGGAAAGAACTGTTCGTTACAGTTCATATATAAAGCATACATTTCTGATTGGTCAGAAGAAACTTCTTAACATATAAGGTATAAAGAAAGTCAGAAAGTTAGGCACTTAGGTCAGCCTTAGGCAGTTAACCAAGACCATAATCCGATAAGAAGCTATTCCCTTTCATGTTGCTAAATCACATGTAGGATACATGAGTTACGCCTCCACTTAAGAGACCTTAAAGAGACCTTGGCCAGCCAGGAGTGTAGAAAACCATAAAACAGTTCTTGAGGACCTAATTGTTAACTCTTAACAGGCAAAGGTTCCTTCAGTCCTATGAGAAATATTTTAGAATTGAACTAAAGTGTGTTTCTGATACAGGAGCATATGTCTGTCAGGGCCTGTTGGAGAGGCCCTGCATGAGAACCCCTGGCTGCAGTTCCACATCCCCCTGAAAGTAAATAGAGCCATAAGCACGGAGCTAAGGACACTGCTCCAGGACATGCTGGCTGTCGATCCTGACCAGCGACCAGAAGCCATCTAGCGGAAGAAGCAAGTCAGGCAAGCCATGGCACGAGAGAAAACATCTTTGTAGTGACTGATAGCAAGATGTCCGTGACCAAGGGCAATTCGTCTGAGTAAAGTCTGATTTCATTTTTATGTACCGAAAGGCCACTGCCTTTGTGCTGTAGATTTCTGATTTAGACAGGCATTTCTATGGACAACTTTGACTTTTCTGTGGGTCCAATGAAAATAAGTTTTTTAACTTATTCTTTGTTACAGTTTTCGAAAGTTTCACTGAGTTGACGATAAAGGAAAAGTTTCATCTTTCACCTCTTCGAAGGTAGTCCGGTCAGAGGTACAATATATGTCTTCATTTCTTCATCCTCCATGTTTGAAACTACAGGTTTCACAGTGTTGAGCTAAGACACAACAACACCTACAAATGGCAGTTCCAAATGTATCAAATGTATAAACCTGGGCTGAAAAAGTGTGTACAGTATATACTCTGTGTAGGTCTGATAAAAGTATTCGAGTCAAAGTGTCATATGGATACAAATTCTCATGATTTTGTATTGTGTGCTTTTTCTCTGTTCTGCTTTATTGAAAGATATCAGATGCTCTTCCTGAAACTTACCTTAGCTGATTCTTCAGCTAAACCAGACAGACTTCTGAAATTCTCAAATATTATCAAATCTTGTTGGTGCAGAGGTGGTGGAGCCCTATACCAACAGACTCACAGCTGAAATTGCTGTGAAAAGGGCTTCTACCAAATATTAACACGTGGGTGAAAATGTATGCAGTTCTAATATTTCCTTTTTTCCCATTGAAAGTATAACATATGTGGTGTGAGAAAGAGGTCCTCATTTAAGTGCATGAAACTCAGGCACTGGCGCAACAAACTGAACAAAGTTCAAGGGGGTATACGCTTTCTGTAGACACTTTATTTCCTTTTTTTCCATACTCTAAGAAATGATTTAGGAAACCTGTGGGACACTGGAGGTCATTATACATGAGCCTCTTTCTGCACCTTTTAAGCCATTGAAACCTAGTTGCCTTGTTACAAGGTCTAATATTACAGTAGGTGTGGTTTCCGTCTCCTAATTTCTGAGAATGATCAAATTGGGGAATAAGTTGTAGGGAATACCACTCTTGCACTTCTAAGAAAAGACTATCTCAAATGAAACATTTTCATTCAAGTTTTTTCTAACAATTGCATCCATTCTAGGACTACAGTAAACAACACTTTTTACTAAAGTAAACGAAATTGTTCATTAAACAAGACACATTGTTTTAAATGTATGCAATACGACGACACTAAAAACAACACTGAAACTTTTAATTGAAATACTGGATGAGATTGTGCATATTCAGTGGATTTCTCCTGGTGCTTTTTTTCATCAGTCTTTTCATTTTCTTGTTCTCTACTCAGGTGTCTCCTGTTCCTTTGGTGATGTCTGCTGTATACACATGGTATCATACACTTGAGCAATGTGTGATACCACCGTTTGTTCTTCTCCTAAAATAAAGATGAACATTGACAAAAGTCAGAAGCACTCTTTTCTTTGACAGACGAACAAAACAATGCAAGAATAACCATACTCTCTGTTCCTTACTCATTTCTACCTACCTGTTTGACCACTTTGTCTCCTTCAGTCAGGACAGGGTCCTGGGGCTGACTCTGAGCAACCTGAGAAGAGCTCTCTGTGATCTTCTCCCCTACATTGGCTACATTGTGCTGTGTTTGAAATCTAGGGATCGCCTCCGGTAAGTTCCTCGGTCATTTTTGGGACTTGAAAGCGTAGAATCATTTTGTGACTACATTTCATTGTCATGCACTGATATGTTCTGGTTTGTGTTTGATTACTGTAGGCGTTCAAGTACTTTCTTTTTGTTCTAGATTGGCAGTGTTTGAGATGGTAGAAACTTGTCATATTCTCAACTTATTTTCTCTATGAGACTCTGAATGCTCTGTAAACATACTATTTAAGCGATTCTTAGAAATCTGAAAGCAGTGTTACCTGTATCATTTTTCGTCTTGGTACAGATGCAGCCATTCAAAATGGGTGAGGTATTTCGCGGCATACCCCGGTGGGCGTGTCGCGGTATCACGCGGTATCACGTGGTGTCACGTATCATTTGACGCTCTGTCGGAAACTATCCGGCGTCACCTTGTAAAACCGACAGGGGGAGCTTAACCTCTCATTTACAGCATTTGAGCCTTTAATTTTGAACTGTGTATTACAGCATGTTAATCATCAGTCATTAAAATGTTGGTATATTTTATGAAAGCAAGATTGCTCAGTTGGACAAAAGTACACAACCTACCTTTACCAGAAATATTTATGCATCAAAGCCTTTACTGAAGATATTACTAATAGTATTAATAATGGATGACTTTGGCCAAGCTGTATACTCAAAGTATAATTTCTTTAGCACATTTGTACAAGCACTTGGAATCTGTCCAAGCCATACATTGTCAGGCATTTTGTTTTACTTCAACGGGCATAAAAACTTCCTTGCTTTTAACAGGGCGTTTCATAATTTCTAATTACGAAAATGATTTAAAATGCGACACTTATCATTCAACTAGAGCTTAAAATATCACAAGGATCATCAAGAGCACAGCAAAGAGTGTATTAAAAGACACTTGTATTTATCAACGCTTTCTTTTCCGTATACCAGATTTTATGGAACCACTTCAGAGGGGTGTCAGCCAGTCAGATTCCAGAAATCGGCACTTTAAAGAAAAAATACACACCGGTATTCCATTTCTCCCTAACGATTTTAAGCATCGAAGTATTTAACTAGCATGTGAAATAGCGTGTGAAAAAGTGGTAGTTTTAAGCATTTCTGCTAATATAATATGGAATCGCGTATCTAAAGAATTTAATAACGGTATGATTATATTCGTGTGCTGCGACAGGGCTGTGTAGGGCTGTTTCGCCTGCCTGTTCATGCGAGCTGTCTTATAGTCTACTGGTCTAGGTGCGTGACTAACAACTGGCAGGTTGTGTGTTCAAATCCAGCTGGTACTGGACTTTTCTTTTAACAAACATTTCTTCGAAGAAATAGAATAGCGATATTATGGACAATCAATTGACTTTTATATGTCAAAATATCGCAACATGATCGATTCTCAGTCATTTTTGATAACAATGAATAGTCACCTTCTTCCCTTTAAAAGCTAGCAAGACAGGTTTCGATTCACATTAGCTGGCGAGCCTTGTTAAAAAAACTAATGATAATGTAACATGCCACTGTTTGTTCATGAACTAAGTTATACTGAGATTTCCTTAGATACGCGATTAAAAAATAAATAAATAAACATTTGAATCTCCTGCGGAACACATTCCATAAGAATCACCGGTTTTACAGTATATTTCGCCTTTAAAGGTGGCTTCTCAAAACGCTTTACGGGATAAAAACAACCAGAACAGCAGCAACAACAATATTGTATTTCATTGCACTTTGAAAACCAAGTAATAACTTAACTTAATACGTGCAAACGTTTTGTATGTTGCTGTCGTGAATGCCTGCGTACCCATAAGTATCTTATTTGCCTTGAGTCCTGTCTACAGTATATTTGTCCCCCTACCCCCCTCTCTCCCTCAATTGAATTCAATTCAAGGTGTTTTATTTGCATGACAGATGGGTACAATTCTTGTTGGGAATGTATACTTTGATATTTACACCCGGCGCGGCCCCGAGGGAGCGTCTGCATTTATAACTTAGTTTTTAAAATTAGTCAAGCAATATGAAGCATCTCCTTTTACTTTTAAGTCCCTTAAATACATTGAGCACAGCTTTCTCACCACTTAAGATTGCTTTTCGATACCATCCTTACACAAAGCAGAAACTTTCCGATGACTCACAGTACAAGTGGAAAGATTACAGATTTTAATCGTCTTTAATTTTATTACATTATATGTTTTAGGAACGTTGCATCTAAACAAACACCACAAAACTATTCTCGATTGTATTTCTGAATGTTATGTTACACCTGCAGTAGTTCTCTGTTTTAAATACATCGAATTAAGAAAGTTATGTGTAGCACTTTAGATCTTTTTTTCTGAACCAGGGAAAATCTGATCATGTTTCTCTATAACAATAATAAAAAACTTTATTTTACATATCGCCTTTAAAAGTGTTCCGCCGGGGATTCAAAAAAAATATTTTAAATAGGCTGATAAAGCTTAGGCTACTGTAACTGTATTCTAGCCTGTATTACAACAGAACATTGAACAATGCAACGTAAGTTGCAAAAATGCACTTGGAATCTGTCCAAGCCCTCCTACAAAAATTATTTAAACTGCGACACTGATCATTCATCTCTAAATAAACTTTATTTTATATAGCGTTTTAAGCGAATAGGTAATTAGATTGCTCATAAACCTAATTGCTTTTTCTACATAAACACAGCGTGATTGCTCTCTGAAAATGCTTTTCCTTTATATTTACAGTAGGTACTGTTAAACCAACAGCGTACTGTTAAACCAACGCATTAGCATGTTAAAGCGATTCTATTGAGGGAGGAGCCCAGCTACCACTTAACACTGTACTTCCTACTTTGAATACCTGTGAGACCGGTTTAATTCGTCACAGCCAGCACTCCTTGAGAGAGGGGTTGAGTAGGCGAGATTTCCAGCAAAAGACACCTCCCCCTCAAAAACCCAGTAAGCAGTAATGCTTTAAGTTGAAAGTCGAGGTAGATTTTGAGGATGATAAAGAGGGTAAACTGGGATGGGAGGAGGGTTTGGTTTTGCATAAGGGGCAGAAGATTTCCCTTGTAAGGATGGTATCAAAAGCAATCTTAAGTGGTGAGAAAGCTGTGCTCATTGTATTTAAGGGACTTAAAAGTAAAAGGAGATGCTTCATATTGCTTGACTAATTTTAAAAACTAAGTTATAAATGCAGACGCTCCCTCGGTGCGCTGCTCTGGTATGCCGGCTCTTACACAGTGCCTGTCGGCAGTAAGCATTACAATATACATGCCCAACACTGCTTGTACCCATCTGTCATGCAAATGAAACACCTTGAATTGAATTGAATTCACACGCGTTGCAGTATGCTCCTATTCTTTTTATGCTCAGCTACTAAGATTTCCCTTCAGTGGTAAAATTAGATATGAATATTCAATACTTAAACAGGCACAGTTAAGACATTAAATATACATATACATACTGTATACAGTACAGTTTGCATACGGTAATATGTTTATGTTCCTAAATCAATCTCTTTTATGAGCATGTGAAAGGCATGGTGAATCACTGTACTTTGCATGATTTGAAACAAATGCGTGATTGCGAAATGCTGTGGTGTTACTTTTACAAAGACGGTCAATGAAAAAAATAATGTTGACCAGGGCAATACTTTGAGTTTACACTTACAGCTTGTCCAAGGTCATTCATTATTAATACTATTAGTAATATGAAGACAGTACGTACAGTTATAATTCAAACGGAATTAAAAACTACACATCCCAGTTACCATGGTCGTGCTTGTGATCATTGCGTTTAACCAACGAAACAGGGCAAAAAATCAGTCACATGACTTTGGGGCAGAGTTTCAAAAGCTTAACCTATCAGCAACAAAGTTAAATTTACACGATAGGCTACCTCAAACTGTCAGTTACACGACTTTTAAGTCCCTTAAATACATTGAGCACACCTTTCTCACCACTTAAGTTTGCTTTTGATACCATCCTTACAAGGGAAACACACTCCATAGGAATCAGCGCTTTTATACAGTATATCGCCTTTAAACACATATATTTAAACACGCATTTACGATTTAAATCAAAACGCGATTCAAATCAATATAAATGTATATTTTGTAACGCATAGGTGACTATTCATTGTTATTAAAAAGACTTAAATTAGATCATGTCGTGATATTTAGAAATATAAATTTATTTGGTGCGAGTGAGGTTTTATTTAATCTCTGACCAAGGGAAACATTTCATTTTTTCAAAGAAATGTTTGTTAAAAAATAAAGTCATAGTTCCATGGGATTCAATCACAGACCATGTGACATGGGAGTCAGGAAACTAACACACAGCGCCACCGGATTTAATAACGCAATAAAAACGCTATAAAATAATGTGACTAGGCACGGAAAAAGTTTACAGCACAGTACAATAATAAATGCTGACCATGACTTTAGAAGCATAAAGTACCTTACACTCAATTTAAACACAAGCTGTCTTTCTGTATGAACCTCTAAGCTGGTTCATACAGAAAATGTAGAAATGCATTAGCCTGATTATGATTAAAAAACACATAATTAAACACGCGTTTGCGATTTAAATCAGAACACGATTTAAATCAATATAGATGTTTATATTGTAACGCATACTGTCCAGCCTCCATTTCTCTATAATAATTTACTGTTGCACACACACACACACAATAGAAGCAGGAACCGCTGTCAGAAAGGAAGAAGGTGACTATTCATTGTTATCAAAAATGACTTAGAATCGATCATGTTGCGATATTTTGAAACATAAAAGTCAATTGTCCATAATATCGCTATTCTATTTTTTCAAAGAAATGTTTGTTAAAAGAAAAGTCCAGCACCAGCTGGATTCGAACACACAACCTGTGTGTTGTTAGTCACGCACCTAGACCAGTAGGCTACAAGACAACTCACATTCACAGGGAGGCGAAACAGCCTTACACAGCCCTGTCGCAGTACACGGATATAATCATACCGTTATTAAATTCTTTAGATACGCGATTCCATATTATATTCCCTTTTAATCAAATTCTAAAAGTATGCTTGTTGACTCCAGTATCACGTTAGTTAAAGACTTCGAAGCTTAAAATGTTTAGGGAGAAATGGAATACTGGTGTGTATTTTTTTCTTTAAAGTACCAAGACCAGCTATATACTGTATGTTTATGTTCCAAAATTAATATCGTTTATGGCCTTCACACGCGTTACACTATGCTCCTACTCTTTTTATGCTCAGCTACTAAGATTTCCCTTCAGTGGTAAAATTCAATATCTACAACAGGCACAGTAAAGACTTTTACAGTAAGTCTTTCTACGACAGACAAACAGACCACGTGTGCCCCTGTCGGTCAACCAATCACGCACCGCGTCATATTGCGTAATGATATGCGATACCGCAGCCAATTACCTGCGGTACGTGTCTGTACCGCACACTTTGAATGGCTGCATCTGTAGTAGTATTGCAGCTCCAACATCAGCACTTAAATAATGGTTTGTGATCTTACTTGTCCTTGGAGTTAGTATACTCCTGAGAAGTCAAGAGAAATCTTACGTAAGCATTAATTATGTTTCACTTTTGAAAGCAAAGTACGTGTCAAGTACTTTGAAGGTATTTGTTGATACTTTTAAGCACTTTCGTTGATTATTATTATCCTTCAATTAGTTATTACAAGTCCAACATTCTCTACATGATCTCACTCCATATTCAGAATGTGGGAATACAGTTGTTTTAAGGAAATGGCACTGAATATATAGTAGCTGCACTCTATAAAGATGAATTTGCTAATTATTCAGTCATGGACACAGCTTATACTTCAATAGTCTTAGATCATTTAATGATGATTATTGTACTTTATAACTATCAAAATCCCCATATCCTGTTCATTGCCCCTTTTTCAGTCTTGTGGATTGACTTATGCCTGAAGTGGTTAATTTTCACCTTGACATCTCATAGAACAACTGAATCTCTACCAAGGGTGAATGTGTCCTTCCTCTTAATGTCTAAGTCGTCTTGTCTTGTCGTCTGTGAAGGCAACAGCCCTCCTCCCTGGGATAGAACTAGATGATATTTAGTCACGTTATTTGACTTCTCCATTGCTCACATTGATGTGGATATGATTGCAATGCTCTGTTTTGTGGGCTTCCCAAGTGTTGTAACAGAAGAAATAAGGTTCTTGATCCCGAGATGAAGTAAAACAAATGAGTTTATTGCATGCAAGGAACAATAAAGCCGAAGTCTTGTTTCCCGCAAGAAACAACAAAACCGCAGTATTGTTCAACGTACTGTTACAAACTTTTGGGTTATATAGTGTTTTCTTCTCCGTTTCTGACGTCACTCGGTCTGATGGTAAAGAGGGGGGTTCATGGTATTTGGCCAGTTTATGATGTTCTGGACAAATGGTCAGTTTAAGATTACACCCAGGGGGGTTCCTAGCTTGCATCTGCAATCCTTATCACTTAACCCCCTTTCCTGCCATAAACCCCAGCTTGTGACTTAGAAGTCTAAACCCCCTACAGAAAGGATTAAATTCAAACCCCCGTCTTCACATCTTTCTTCACAAGAAAACAATAAATCCCTACTTGTTCAAAATGCAGTAGCTCAGATCCTAACAAAGTTATTTCTCCAATGTTTAGGAGGATATCGCCATAATAAGGGCATTACAATTGTATACATTTTCAGCCACATGTTAATATTTGGTAGAAGCCCTTTTCACAGCAATTTCAGCTGTGAGTCTGTTGGTAATGGGTTCCACCACCTCTGCACCAACAAGATTTGATAATATTTGAGAATTTGAGAAGTCTGTCTGGTTTAGCTGAAGAATCAGCTAAGGTAAGTTTCAGGAAGAGCATCTGATTTCTTTCACTAAAGCAGAACAGAAAAAACACACAATACAAAATCATGAGAATTTGTATCCATATGACACTTTGACTCGAATACTTTTATCAGACCTACACAGAGTGTATACTGTACACACTTTTTCAGCCCAGGTTTATACATTTGATACATTTGGAACTGCCATTTGTAGGTGTTTTTGTATCTTAGCTCAACACTGTGAAACCTGTAGTTACAAACATGGAGGATGAAGACATGAAGACATATATTGTACCTCTGACCGGCCTACCTTCGAAGAGGTGAAAGATGAAACTTTTTCTTTATCGTCAACTCAGTGAATGTCTTTAAACTTTCGAAAACTGTAACAAAGAATAAGTTAAAAAACGTATTTTCATTGGACCCACAGAAAAGTCAAAGTTGTCCATAGAAATGCCCGTCTAAATCAGAAGTCTACAGCACAAAGGCAGTGGCCTTTCGGGACATAAAAATGAAATCAGCCTTTACTCAGACGAATTGCCCTTGGTCACGGACATCTTGCTATCAGTCACTACAAAGATGTTTTCTCTCGTGCCATGGCTTGCCTGACTTGCTTCTTCAGCTGGATGGCTTCTGGTCGCTGGTCAGGATCGACAGCCAGCATGTCCTGGAGCAGTGTCCTTAGCTCCGTGCTTATGGCTCTATTTACTTTCAGGGGGATGTGGAACTGCAGCCAGGGGTTCTCATGCAGGGCCTCTCCAACAGGCCCTGACAGACATATGCTCCTGTATCGGAAACACACTTTAGTTCAATTCTAAAATATTTCTCATAGGACTGAAGGAACCTTTGCCTGTTAAGAGTTAACAATTACGTCCTCAAGAACTGTTTTAAGGTTTTCTACACTCCTGGCTGGCCAAGGTCTCTTTAAGGTCTCTTAAGTGGAGGTGTAACTCATGTATCCTACATGTGATTTAGCAACATGAAAGGGAATAGCTTCTTATCGGATTATGGTCTTGGTTAACTGCCTAAGGCTGACCTAAGTGCCTAACTTTCTGACTTTGTTTATACCTTATATGTTAAGAAGCTTCTTCTGACCAATCAGAAATGTATGCTTTATGAATGAACATTTTGCTCATCAAAGTGAGTGAGAGACAAGGTTAACAGAAATTAGCCACGGCAGTAAATGACAGCATGTTTTTTGGTTCTTAAATGGTCTCTACCTGGCACACCTGCAGTGCAAACTGACACACACTGTTTAGAGAAACAGCTACTCTATTACTTATATTAATGAAACATTTCTTATTCTATGGAACAAAAACAAACAGTAAAACTAAAACACAGATCTCTTAGCTTCCTATTTCATGAACCAGATGACTGAATGACCAAGCCTAACTAGTAGCCAGAACCCCAGTTAACCCTCCGTAACACAAAGTTTAACCACAAGACAGGAACTCTTTCAAACTGAGTGAAAATCATAAATGGATCCATAACTTTACATCAATTTACTATGTTGTGCCAATACCTGCATTTACATTTAGAACGAATGATGTCATAGAACCAGCATCACACCAGTTCCAGGTGTCTCCAAGAAGACAACAGAACTTCAATTGTGTTTGCTAAAATACACACTTTGAAACATACTGTAACACTTAGTTAACATGTCTGGTTTAGTTGAAGAATCGGCTAAGGTAAGTTTCAGGGTTTAATGGTGGGATGGCACCTGTGCTTTTTTCCCCCAACCGCTAGAATATGATTCGCACCAAACCCAAAAGAAATACTGCACAGTTCAGGAACTTCATCAACCTAGCAACTGTAAAATAAGCTTACAAACAACTGAATTGAAATGCCAAAAAGTTCAGAGAAAGGCACAAACTATGTTTACTTGGGGTTTCCAAAATTAAAGCTAACTAAAACTGTAATGATAAACAATCATGCTGCCAATGGACAGAGAAATATCATGTTTTTTGAATAATGTATTATCTGTTATATAGGAACCCAGTATAAGGGAATCCCTTGCGATCCTGTCTGCAGAGATAAAGGTAAGTATTTTTTTCTCTTTAGCTCTGTCACTCCAAGAAATATAATGAACATAAATATATTTGCCAATCTTTTCATAGTAATCCAAACAACTCTGCGTGTATCTGACATTTGTAATATTTATCTACCGCAGTATAACTCTTCTGGCAAGGCGATTGGTATTGTACCTTGAAAGAAAACTGATTGGAAATGTCATGTACTCTATGGTTTCTATTGATGTCAAGTGGCAAATGTTGACTGGTGATGTTATGTGAATCTTAGGAAATGGTCATTTTTCAATCGAGTCTATGTTTCTCAGAATTTGAGACAGAGAGGTCAATCTCTGCAATCCGAGCTGAGGGCATTTCTTGGAATGGAAAGGTAAGAGCAACGTGTTCTTTGATATTCTCTTAAGACTCTTCGCCAGATTTAACGATGAAAAATATAAATAATAATAACAAACATTATTTGATATAGTGCCTTGAAAGGTGGCTTTTTTACAGAATGACAAAACCAACAACAATAAAGAATACACAAGATATGCATGATGACAATACACAGTTAGAGGAGACAGTAGATGGTCATTGTCAGTGTATTCTGAAGGTAGTTTTCCAATTTTTTGGAATGGGGTAAAAGAGGCCACCTCTACTAGAATCTTTTTCCTAACCAAAAATGTAACAAAGTATAATAATAATATTAAAAATAATAATAATAAACTTTATTTATAGAGCACCTTTCATACAAAGAGTGCTTTGGTGCTTTAAAAACCAAGCGTAAAAATCAAATATTAAAATTGAGAGATATACTTTCAGTTGTAAAGGAAAATACAGCAATACAGTAAAGCAACATACATGTCAATTAAATAAATAAAAATTAGGAAAGTCGTAATAAAATAAGAACAATTAAAGAGAACTAAAAAAAGAAACAGAAATAGAAAGAACAAAGAACCACTTTAACTAAAAGCAACATTTTCAAATGTTTTTTAAAACAATGTACCGAGCTTGACTGCCTAATAAAAAGTGGAAGTGAGTTTCATAATTTAGAAGCATAAAAACAAAAAGCAGCCTCTCCACTCTTTCTGCATTTCACATGTGGTATTTGCAGTAGGCCAGTATGTGCAGATCTCAGGTCACGTATAGGAACATATGAAGACAGACATTCAGTAAGGTACAGACGTGCTAGGTCGCTTAAAGCTTTAAAAACAAGTAAAAGAACTTTCAAATTTATCCTAGATAATACAGGTGACCAGTGAAGTTTTTTCAAAACAGGAATGATATTCTCTTTCTTGTATTTGTTAGGATCTGTGCTACTGCATTTCGAACAAGTAGTAAGGGATTTATTGTTTTCTTGGGAAGCCCACAAAACAGAGCATTACAATCATATCCACATCAATGTGAGCAATGGAGAAGTCAAATTAACGTGTCTAAATATCATCTAGTTCTATCCCAGGGAAGAGGGCTGTTGCCTACACAGACGACAAGACACAAAACGCTCAACTGTGCAAAACACGCATAAGGACATCAGTCAGGAGGAACAAGGTAAAGTGTTTTTACTTCTTCACCATGGTCATGTAGTTTCACTCCAAGCACTGTCATATGAAATAACTGTGGAAACGACCTCCCCAACATTTTG
Organism: Lepisosteus oculatus; assembly: GCF_040954835.1. Taxonomy (NCBI): domain Eukaryota; kingdom Metazoa; phylum Chordata; class Actinopteri; order Semionotiformes; family Lepisosteidae; genus Lepisosteus; species Lepisosteus oculatus. The sequence goes on along the minus strand of NW_027167956.1, from coordinate 726,945 downwards.
GGTTGTTGCATTTTGCTTCAATGAATTTTAACCTTTTCTTTTAGACATTTAGACAAGAGGAAGGACACATTCACCCTTGGTAGAGATTCAGTTGTTCTATGAGATGTCAAGGTGAGAATGAACCACTTCAGGCATAAGTCAATCCACATGACTGAAAAAGGGGCAATGAACAGGATATGGGGATTTTGCTAGTTATAAAGTACAATAATCATCATTAAATGATCTAAGACTACTGAACTATAAGCTGTGTCCCTGACTGATTAATTAGCAAATTCATCTTTGTAGAGTGCAGCTACTATCTATTCAGTGGCATTTCCTTAAAACAACTGTATTCCCACATTCTGAATATGGAGTGAGATCATGTAGAGAATTTTGGACTTGTAATAACTAATTGAAGGATAATAATAATCAACGAAAGTGCTTAAAAGTATCAACAAATGCCTTCAAAGTACTTGACACGTACTTTGCTTTCAAAAGTGAAACATAATTAATGCTTACGTAAGATTTCTATTGACTTCTCAGGAGTATACTAACTCCAAGGACAAGTAAGATCACAAACCATTATTTAAGTGCTGATGTTGGAGCTGCAATACTACTACCAAGACAAGAAATGATACAGGTAACACTGCTTTCAGATTTCTAAGAATTGCTAATATAGTATGTTTACAGAGCATTCAGAGTCTCATAGAGAAAATAAGTTGAGAATATGACAAGTTCCTTCCATCTCAAACACTGCCAATCTAGAACAAAAAGAAAGTACTTGAACGCCTACAGTAATCGAACACAAACCAGAACATATCAGTGCATGACAATGAAATGTTGTCACAAAATGATTCTACCCTTTCAAGTCCCAAAAAGGACCGAGGAACTTACCGGAGGCGATACCTGGATTTCAAACACAGCACAATGTAGCCAATGTAGGGGAGAAGATCACAGAGAGCTCTTCTCAGATTGCTCAGAGTCAGCCCCAGGACCCTGTCCTGACTGAAGCAGACAAAGTGGTCAAACAGGTAGGTAGAAATGAGTAAGGAACAGAGAGTATGGTTATTCTTGCATTGTTTTGTTCGTCTGTCAAAGAAAAGAGTGCTTCTGAATTTTGTCAATGTTCATCCTTATTTTAGGAGAAGAACAAACGGTGGTATCACACTTTGCTCAAGTGTATGATACCATGTGTGTACAGCAGACATCACCAAAGGAAAAGAAGACACCTGAGTAGAGAACAAGAATATGAAAAGACTGATGAAAAAAAGCACCAGGAGAAACCATTGAATATGCACAATCTCGTACAGTATTTCAATGAGACGTTTCAGTGTTGTTTTTAGTGTCGTCGTATTGCATACATTTAAAACAATGTGTCTTGTTTAATGAACAATTTCATTTACTTTAGTAAAAAGTGTTGTTTACTGTAGTCCTAGCATGGATGCAATTGTTAGAAAAAACGGGAATGAAAAACTGAATGTTTCATACAATATGAGTTTGTGTTAACCCACACACCTAAGTGAAATGTTTGATTACGTTTACAAGACATAAGACATAGTTCAGTTGAGTGTGAAAGGGAACGACAGAGAAAGTCACAAACAAAGCATTTGTGAAGGACTTGATGAATGTTTTTTCTTTAGAAATGACAAAAAATAAAGAATTTTTCAACAAGATGTCTTTCTATAGCGAGTTTCATTTGAGATAGTCTTTTCTTAGAAGTGCAAGAGTGGTATTCCCTACAACTTATTCCCCAATTTGATAATTCTCAGAAATTAGGAGACAGAAACCACACCTACTGTAATATTAGACCTTTTAACAAGGCAACTAGGTTTCAATGGCTTAAAAGGTGCAGAAAGAGGCTCATGTATAATGACCTCCAGTGGCCCAACAGGTTTCCCAAATCATTTCTTAAAGTATGGAAAAAGAGGAAATAAAGTGTCTACAGAAAGCGTATACCCCCTTGAACTTTGTTCAGTTTGTTGCGCCAGTGCCTGAGTTTCATGCACTTAAATGAGGACCTCATTCTCACACCACATATGTTATACCTTCAATGGGAAAAAAGGAAATATTAGAATTGTATACATTTTCAGCCATGTGTTCATATTTGGTTGAAGCCCTAACAACACCTAAAAAACACCTAACAACGGGTGCAGGACCGAATTAGGGCAGTACCCACTATTGATAAACATACAGAAAACGATATTAAAGTACTGGTTTTATTATTAGCCAGACACAGCTGGATGAGCTCTACCAGCCAGGACAGGAGGCTCTACTGTACACAGAGAGGGGAGGGAGGGGGGAACAAGCTGCCCAGCCGTGTGGAATGCTACAGAACCCTAAACAGACAAAACATACTACCCGAATATTTGACCAAGATATCCAGACACAGCTGGATGAGCTCCACCAGTCAGGACAGGCTAATAAGATACACTCCACAGACACTCCACAGACATTCACAACAGTGACATATCATAAACACTTAACTTATCTAGTCTCTCGAAAAAAAAATTCGAGAAAAAACACATTCCCCAACATTAGAAAGCACCTTGCATTACATTGCTTGAAAAACAATCTTATTTCGAAGGAATTATGGATCGGGAATTCTTCGATTAAGTCGGGGTCACACAGCATGCCGCCCCATATATCAGGGAGCACATTGGATCAAGGCACAGTCTCTTTCAAGACAACAATCCGAAACACACAGCACCAAGGTCTAGGCTTATAGCAGAACGAGTGAACTGGGTGAAAACTCCAGCCGAATCTCCAGATTTAAATCCAATAGAGATGGTATGGCATTCGCTGAAAGACTATGTTTGGAAAACTGCTAAACCCAGCACAAAGCAAGAACTGATACTGATACAATGTCTGTTGATACTGATACTGTATGAGTAGGGCTGTTTCACCACTCCTTTTTTTTTTTGTTGCATACAGCTGTACTTGTTATGGTAGTACTTAAGTACAGTACAGTAGGTTCTTACATTAGTACTTCTCGCGTTAAGAAAGTTAGGTGTTAGCATAAACTATTAGTAATAAATAATATTAAACTTAGCACTGTAATAAATTATGCTAATATTAAATTCGATTCTGCTCTGAGAATGTAGGGGGATGGAAAAATGCCAGTGGTCTTTTCACTGATGAACTAGTGCCTGATGAACACCACTGTGTCACACCACACAGCTGCAAGTGCACCTCACTGTGCCCGGCCACCACTGCATCACACAGCTGCCAGCGCACCTCACCGTACCAGGCCACCACTGCGTCACACAGCTGCAAGCACACCTCACCGTACCAGGCCACCACGCAACACAACACAGAGCTGCCAGAGCACCTCACCATGACAGGCAACCACTGCGTCACACCACACAGCTACCAGCACACCTCACCGTACCAGGCCACAACTGCATCACACAGCTGCCAGCACACCTCCCATGCCCAGCCACCACTGTATCACACAGCTGCCAGCGCACCTCACCATACCAGGCCACCACTACGTCAAACCACACAGGTGCCAGTGCACCTCACTGTGCCCAGAAGCCACTACATCACACAGCTGCCAGCGCACCTCACCATACCAGGCCACCACTACGTCAAACCACACAGGTGCCAGTGCACCTCACTGTGCCCAGAAGCCACTACATCTCACAGCTGCCAGTGCACCTCACCGTGCCAGGCCACCACTGAGTCACACCACACAGCTGCCAGCGCACATCACCGTGCCAGGCCACCACTGAGTCACACCACACAGCTGCCAGCGCACATCACCATGCCAGGCCACCACTGCGTCACACCACACAGCTGCCAGCGCACCTCACCGTGCCAGGCCACCTCTGAGTCACACCACACAGATGCCAGTGCACCTCACTGTGCCAGGCCACCCATGCGTCCCACAGCTGCCAGCACACCTCATGCCTTGTTATGTGAAACTTTAAATCTCTTTTTAGGATTTTTTGAACATGGTCTTTTTTTCCCCGAATCAGAGGCTCACCACAATTCACGCTCAACCACAGATCTACCACACGCACCTCAGGATGGTGACGTCACTACCTTTCATATGGAAACATTTTGACACAGCGTTCAACAATCTTAGGAAGATCACAAAACAAGCCTGCTAGCCTGGATTTTACCTAAAAAAATCACGCCCGAGAAAGTGAAGTACTGTAGCATTAACTAGAAAAGGTGTTTTGCAGACATAGGCATAGTACGTAATTCAGGCTTTATGAACTTTATGAATAATAAATAACCCTAATTAATCAAATCCCAGGTGTGAGTTCATAAAGCCTGATTTACGTACTATGCCTACGTCTGCGAAACACCTGATCATCTACTCGAAAGATTTCAGTGCTTTGTGTATATTCTAATCGCAGTGGGGACAGCGCGACAGGGTGTGTGGGGACAGGTTTGGTTGAAATTGCATTGGGGATCTGTGTTCTTGAAACCTGAAACATTTTTTCTGAAAGTGTTTTCTTCCCAGTTTAGCTGATCTTTTGCTGCCTACACATGCTTACACAGCTCCCTAGGTAAATTATCATACTCGACTGAGAAAGCTTTAGAGAACTTAACATTTTTATTATCAACAAATTGTAAATAAAACGTTTACTTTGGCGTTATTCATTTTTCACTTGAGTGTATGGAGGAGTGTCAGCCGCGTCAGCCTGCTACGTTTCGGCTGTGAATCCTTCTTCAGCTGTGAGGGTCTTCAGCTCAAAATGAAACGCTTAGAGTTTGCAATGTACGGCGCTCTGAACGACTTCAACTTTAATGCAGGAAAAATGGATTTCCCAGAAGCTATACTGATTCTTATGGAAGCCTGTTTCCGCCAGGGAGTAAAAAAAATGCGCTCTGGTATTCTCTGGGATGCAGTGCAGTTAAAACTGTTCACTGTTACTGACCATACTGCCTGCCTGCTGGCACTTTTCCTGTCCGTGGAGGGATGACTGTCTTTCATTAGAAGGTTAGCCTATTCTACTCAGAGAATGTATAGGGGGTGGAAAGTGCCCGCGGTCATTTAATTAGTATTACAATTCGCACTGATTCCCCTGCGAAGATATGGACATAAGAATATTCGTGCGTGGTCAAAAAATGACATAAAAACGACAAAGTGAAGGCTGTGAAAACATTCAGAATGTGCTGTATACACAAAGCACGTGTTCTCACAACTCGAGGAGGTTTCGTGAAAACTTTATATCGTCACACAAAATAAAGTTTTTTCGTTTACAAAGACTACAAAGAATGTGGACCAGGGTAATACTTTGAGTTTACAGCTTGTCCAAGGTCATTCATTATTAATAATATTAGGGATATCTTCGGTAAAGACTGACAGCAGGAACATTCCTGTTCTTTACTCAGCAGCTTATTAAAAACAGGGTGTTCAAAACGTTTTTTTTTTACCCAGAAGAGTGACACAGCTATGCGTTGTGAATCTGTTATTCCGTATTTACAAGAAAGTGGAATACAGTAATACTACCTGCTATATAGATACATATTTTTAGATATTCAGATCCTTAAATTAATATCATTATTCATTTCTTTAGATACGTGATTCCATACTATATATCCTATTACAAAACCAATAATTCCGGTCCTGAAATCTGATTGGCTGACACACATTCGAAGAACATACTGTAACACTTAGTTAACATGTCTGGTTTAGTTGAAGAATCGGCTAAGGTAAGTTTCAGGGTTTAATGGTGGGATGGCACCTGTGCTTTTTCCCCCCAACCGTTAGAATATGATTTGCACAAAACCCAAAAGAAATACTGCACAGTTCAGGAACCTAGCAACTGTAAAATAAGCTTAAAAAAACTGAACTGAAATGCAAAAAAGTTCAGAGAAAGGCACAAAATATGTTTACTTGGGGTTTAAAAAATTAAAACTAACTAAAACATTCCAAACAGAAGCCGGCTTACCTTCTTTTCTTTGTACCTGATAAGGATGAGGATGGCTTTAAAGATACAGCTAAACTTTTGCAGAACCATTCAAGCGCATTGTTACTGTTTGTTGTAGAAGCCAAAAATATGAGAATCTCAAAATCTAAAAATCTCATGGCGTCAGAATGTACAACTTTAAAAAAATAAATAATAATAATAATAATAAACATTAACTTATATAGCGCCTTGAAAGGTGGCTTCTTAATAGAATGACAAAACCAACAACAATAAATAATACACAAGATATGCATGATGACAATACACAGTTAGAGGAGACAGTAGATGGTGGTACTAAACACAGTGAGAGCAGAAGGATAAAGAACAGGGGTGAGTTTCCCGAAAACAACTAATCTTAGAGACTTTCAAGCAACTTTACAATGTACGTATGTAAACAATCGATTGACAATTCTTTCATTATATGGTGTCGGTTTTGGTCCTTCAGTGGGATGAAATAAAGTTGTGAAAAGTAATATGAAGTAAACTTGACATCATAATTTAAGCAAAAGCATATAGACACAAAAAGGGACCTTATTGTTTCTAAGAGCAAAGAAAAGAAATGACTGACATGCCGTAAAAGAAAACCAAGATTAACTGCGTGGACAGTGTATGCGTCCTGCACGACGTCCTTGATTTAAAGCAATATTTTTTGGCGCGCTGCCATAGTTAAGAATCACAATATTTCATAAGAAAAAACTGTTATTTATAGTTATTGGGTGTACTGGAACTCAATGGAAACATTAACTACTAAGCTTGGCATGTGTCACTCAACAAATACAGGACCTATAATCAAATTTAAAAACAAGTAGATCTAAGCTTTACCGTAAACAATCACGACAGAACATCAAACGGTGTTGGAACTACGCGGTATCGACCGCGGGTTTGGGTACGGAATGGAGCAGGCGTGGGACTCAGGAATGGGGCTTAACAACACATTTATTAACTCGAATCGGGAAAGGTACACACACAGGGACAGGGGTTACAGCACTGCACCTTCACTAACACACACACACACCTGAAGGGAAGAGACTGTATCCCAGCCTCCGTCCCGCTATACAGTCCGGTAGAACCCAGGTGCTGTTCTCAGCCCGCCTTGCGTGCGCATGACTAAAGCGCCCTGCGTGGCGCTACATTATAAATACATGTTAGGCCCAATGATTTCACTAAAATAATGCATTGCTGCACTTCATACTGAAAATAATATCATCTAGTCAAGTATAAAAATGAATATGAAATATACCCAAGATGACTCATAAATTCATCACTGTATAAATAAATGTTCTTTTTTCGAATTTCCTCTGACACAGTACAACACAATATCAAAGTCCTTCATATAAACTCTTAGTGTCCTGTATTCCCAGAGGATGCCCCTGGCGTGAAGTGACTGTGCTCTGTCTGGCGATCTCTGGCGCTCAGGGTGGGCAGGAGGAGGCCAGTTTAAGAAGCACTTAGTGATGAACGAGCGGGTCGGGGAGCACGTAGATGACGAAGGATTTAACCTGCTACTTCAGTTACGATGGGTTTTGGGAAACACTCGTCAATTAACGATCGAGCTTAAGAGCGAGTTTACGATGTTCTTAGCGCTACGATGCTTTCGGGAAACAGAATCATAATATCTAGAAGGATTACCATATATAAAAATAGAAAGAATGATATATGATATATACAAGTAATTATATCATATCATATATTATTAACACCATACCCACCATCTATGTACATTCACATGACCACACATATCAGATCAATATCAAATCAATCACAATGATTAGAATGCGCGCAGAAATCGCCCCTTTCTCTTCCCATCTTTCAGCACATTATACGTCCTCTCCACGATACAAGCCGATATCCGTTATCTTACTCTACAATGCACCTTTTCCCGTGTTGTACGTTAACATTTGGTTCATAAAATCGACACACCTGAAATACTAAATAAGAAAGAAAACAATTATAACACAACGGATGACAGAGCCTCTAGAACAGAAAACCCGTTGGCGTCACACACGCTGAATGTCTCTCTCTCTCCTGCTCAGCAAAACACAACATGTGGGTCAACACCGTGTGAGGCCAACTCCATACAGAAAAACGGAACTCATCTGGGGGAAGTTCACAAAATAAAATAATAAAATAAAAGATGACATCATATAACCACGGCTCAACGCAGCTGGCTACACGTGTGAGAAGGTGCAGTACTTGAAGTGCGCTGGGCAAACTTCCGAGGTCAAATTCTTCCAGCACGGTTGTACCTTTAAAGCGGAGACGACGGCACCGAAATTTTTTGGCGCGCCTTCTCTTTAAAGCCCTGGCCAAATATGAAGACAGTACGTACAGTTATAATTCAAACGGAATTAAAAACTACACATCCCAGTTACCATGGTGGTGCTTGTGATCATTGCGTTTAACCAACGAAACAGGGCGAAAAATCAGTCACATGACTTTGGGGCAGAGTTTCGAAAGCTTAACCTATCAGCAACAAAGCGAAATTTACACGATAGGCTACCTCAAACTGTCAGTTACACGACTGTGTATGTCGCTTAAGCCACTCCTATTTGGCATTTTAGTTATGGAGGCGAGAAGACGCCCCCCCCCCCCTCTCTGGGTGCCTGATTTGCCGCCATCTTTAACCGCTTCTTGTCCAAATCGCAGTAGCTACGCGTACGAAATAAAGTTCATCCCAGCTACAAAACATATATATTTTTGTGGTAAGAGGGAGCAATACATCAGTATTTACTGCTATTAATTAGTGTACGATTTATAGTTGAAATCTGAGCCTAAATATAAAGTTTAAATCTCGACAAAGCAATGTAGGAAATACAGAGAAAATAAATCCTTTCTGACATCTAAAATCAGTTTCGATCAAGGTCTCTAAAACGAACAAGAAAAAGAGGATTTTCGGAGGGCAATTACGCTGTATTTATATAGAATAAGTGATTTATGAGCAATCTAATTTCTTGTTCGTTTAAAACAGTGAAATGTCAGCTGCAAAAGATCGCACCAGAAACAGCACTCTCTCTGCCTGTCATAGACGTTCAGGAAAGGCTGAATGAAGTCATGGTGATCAATAATAACAGTTGTAGGACAAGAAACAAAAGATAGTGAAAACTTAAGATTTTTAAGGCTAAAACTCAAATTCATTCTACAAATTAAGGCAAATTAAAATTCAGGACGTTAAAGTGCTAGAGGTGTAAAAAAATACAAAAATGCACATGAGCAAAAAGTTTTAGAAATGGAGCAAACAGAATAAAAACCATGCCTATAGTGCAGAAGAGGGATGCAGGGACACTTGCTTAGATATACAAAAAAATCACAAAAAGGTGTATGTTACAAAAGAACATGTAAACATGTACATCAATTTCCCTTCGCGATCAATAGTCTTATCTATAAACATGAAACAGAGTGAGGAATCAGAAATTAGCATGCATAAAAAACAGCAATTCTGTCAGTGAGCCCTAAATGAATTAATAGCAGCTATGGTTACATGGAGGGCTTCTCAGATAGTTGGGCATTTAGGTAAACTGCCAGGTGAAAGGACTTGTAAACATATTTTGTTAAAGCAAGTCAGTTTTTTCTGCAACACATAAAAGACATTTTTCCAAGAAAGTTTAGCCCTTGTCACTAATGAAACCACTAAATAAAGACATAAATATAGAAATCTTAAGATTTGTTTTATTTAATGTTGGTAGCAGGATGAACTGTCAGGTTGAGCTAAGTGTATATTCTGTCGCAGAGTTGCTATAAGATGTTAACAGTGAAAAGGGTATTTAGAAATGAGTTATTTCAAGATGAACATTTTCAGAATAATTGCAAATCTAGCAGGATAGAGAAAGCACAGAAAACTGGCAGTTAGATTGATCAGATTAGTATGAAAAGTCATTTAGCAAAGGGAATGAGAAGAGTGACAAACTAGTATACTTTAGATCTTTTTTTCTGAACCAGGGAAAATCTGATCATGTTTCCCTATAACAATAATAAAAAACTTTATTTTATATATTACCATTAAAGGTGGCATCTCAAAGCAATACAGTAGATGTAAAAACAGATAAAAGGACCACAGATTACAAAGTAAATACATATAAGAAAGACAAGCAGTTAGAGGTGCTACCAAAATTAGAAAATGAAGCAGATACAGACACTAAGTCTTCTGAAAAGAAAGGTTCTGAGGTTAGATTTAAATGCACTCAGGGTACGTGACTGATATCACTGGGAATACAAATTGAGAGCTCTGGGGTGCAGCTAGAGAAGACCACAGAATGTAGATGTTCTTGAGGACAGCTAGAAGACCATAGTCAGACGGACAAAGGTGGGGGAGTAGACAGATAATAAGCCATATACTGTAGGTACTGAATGAGGATGAGGAATTTGAAGTTGACTCGAAACCTGATAGGTAACCAGTGCAAGGACTTGAAAACAGGTGTAATGCATCCCTGATAGGATTCTCGCTGTCATATTCTGAACATATTGAAGATTGCTCAGTGTGGATTTAATTTCCCCAGTGAACAGGATGTGCATTTATTAATTCCAGGGAAAAAAAGCCTTTCTTAATTTCTTTAGTTCTTAGTTTCTCTAGTTCCCTTTAAAATAAACTATTATCCCACAATGCAGAGTATTAAATGGCCAGTATTTACACCTGATATTTGTGATTTAAAGAAATTAACACAAGCAGCTTTTGGGGATTTAAGTGTTGGCTGAGATATTGCAGGATAAAAGACTAGAGATGTTGATAAGAAGAAGATAATTTTGGGAAAGCTAAGGAATACACTGATAACAAAAACACTTCCTAATTAGGCATACTTTTGATGAAGATGATGAAGTTAACAGACTGTATGTTTACATAGATACTGAAATGAGGATTGTATTTTAGATTTTGTAGGAATGCTAACCCAAACATCAAAGTTGAATTTTTTCCTCAAACTCCAAAAAATCAGTCTCAAACTATTAAAACGGTTTTTAAAACCTCTAGGAACTGTATCTTCTTTAATATTCTGTCTGGTTTAGGCAAATTTTCATAAAGCTGAAAAATGCTGTTAAATGGTAGTTAAATCGGCATGCTTTTAATGCCTGGCTAGGGTTAGGGTTACAAGAACCACAGAATTTTGCCCGCTGTTGCACTTTTAGCTGCACTTTAAATGACAAAATGAAGACAGTTTACCCATTAGAACATGTATTCTTCACACTTTTCATTTGGCTCAGTTTTGGATAAAATCACTGGATAGGGCAAAATACAAAAAGGTGACCAAAACTGTCCGAAAACTAAAAGTGCAGATAGGAGCAAATTATCACACATCCTAAAGATAACTGGGGGCCCGGAATGCAGCACTAGCAGTAAAAAACTTCTACCTGTTGTGGGAATGCTAACCCTAACCCTAGCTAGGGTTTCAAATGTGCATTCCAGCAGGGTATCTCAGAAGCCCTCCAAACATCAAAGTTGAATTTTCTCCTCAAACTCCAAAAAATCAGTCTCAAACTATCAAAACGGTTTCTAAAACTTCTAGGAAATGTATCTTCTTTAATATTCTGTCTGGTTTAGGCAAATTTTCATAAAGCTGAAAAATGCTGTTAAATGGTAGTTAAATCGGCATGCTTTTAATGCCTGGCTAGGGTTAGGGTTACAAGAACCAAAGAATTTTGCCCTCTGTTGCACTTTTAGCTGCACTTTAAATGACAAAATGAAGAGAGGTTACCCATTAGAACAGGAATTCTTCACACTTTTCATCTGGCTCAGTTTTAGATAAAATCGCTGGATAGGGCAATATACAAAAAGATGACCAAAACTGTCCGAAAACTAAAAGTGCAGATAGGAGCAAATTATCACACATCCTAAAGATAACTGGGGGCCCGGAATGCAGCACTAGCAGTAAAAAACTTCTACCTGTTGTGGGAATGCTAACCCTAACCCTAGCTAGGGTTTCAAATGTACATTCCGGCAGGGTGTCTCAGAAGCCCCCCAAACATCAAAGTTGAATATTTTCCTCAAACTCCAAAAAATCAGTCTCAAACTATCAAAACGGTTTCTAAAACTTCTAGGAAATGTATCTCTTTAATATTCTGTCTGGTTTAGGCAAATTTTCATAAAGCTGAAAAATGCTGTTAAATGGTAGTTAAATCGGCATGCTTTTAATGCCTGGCTAGGGTTAGGGTTACAAGAACCATAGAATTTTGCCCGCTGTTGCACTTTTAGCTGCACTTTAAATGACAAAATGAAGAGAGTTTACCCATTAGAACAGGTATTCTTCACACTTTTCATCTGGCTCAGTTTTGGATAAAATCACTGGATAGGGCAAAATACAAAAAGGTGACCAAAACTGTCCAAAAACTAAAAGTGGAGATAGGAGCAAATTATCACACATCCTAAAGATAACTGGGGGCCCGGAATGCAGCACTAGCAGTAAAAAACTTCTACCTGTTGTGGGAATGCTAACCCTAACCCTAGCTAGGGTTTCAAATGTACATTCCGGCAGGGTGTCTCAGAAGCCCTCCAAACATCAAAGTTGAATTTTTTCCTCAAACTCCAAAAAATCAGTCTCAAACTATCAAAACGTTTTCTAAAACTACTAGGAAATGTATCTTCTTTAATATTCTGTCTGGTTTAGGTAAATTTTCATAAAGCTGAAAAATGCTGTTAAATGGTAGTTAAATCGGCATGCTTTTAATGCCTGGCTAGGGTTAGGGTTACAAGAACCATAGAATTTTGCCCGCTGTTGCACTTTTAGCTGCACTTTAAATGACAAAATGAAGAGAGGTTACCTATTAGAACAGGAATTCTTCACACTTTTCATCTGGCTCAGTTTTAGATAAAATCGCTGGATAGGGCAATATACAAAAAGATGACCAAAACTGTCCGAAAACTAAAAGTGCAGATAGGAGCAAATTATCACACATCCTAAAGATAACTGGGGGCCCGGAATGCAGCACTAGCAGTAAAAAACTTCTACCTGTTGTGGGAATGCTAACCCTAACCCTAGCTAGGGTTTCAAATGTACATTCCGGCAGGGTGTCTCAGAAGCCCTCCAAACATCTGTAGCGGCGAGGCTTAATAATAAGGCAGAATTAAGTGTTTCTGAGCTTCCCAAATGAGGCCCCATTTCTCTGTTCATCTCTGTGGTGCAGCCACAGAGAAACTATTCATGCAAGATGTTTTCTTTTGATAAGGACAGCTCCCAAAGGGGGATGCACTTAGCTAAGCCTGGCTATCATGATCAATGGTCACCCATTGGCGCCTATCTGTCTAGGGAGTGCGAGTTGGACATCTGGATTGCATTCCTAAGTGTCAGGACTAAGTGACTCATATCTCACCTTGATCAACCAATCAGGGACCGGTAGGGCCGAGTAACCCACATGGGACTCTGATGCCCATGGAACTTTCAGCCAATCAATGAGTTGAAGTTCCTCCAGGTAAAAACAGGCAACACAGAGAGCCTGTGAGATTCAGATTCAGATTCAGATCCAACAATTCTAAAGGGAATTCAAAGGAGAATTCCAGGGCAGGACGGCCCAGGAGCAGAAGGCTCCCAAGGGCAGGACATTCTCGCAGCGCGCCTCCTGACCATCCTGACAACCGGACAACCACGGAACGGCCAGTGTGTCCGAGTGCCAGAACTTTCCTTTGTTCTAAGAGTCTAGAGTGGAGGTTGCCAGAGAGTAACCAGCAGCAGGCCTCGTGAACAGGTCGGAACTGTGGACAGCTGAATCACTATTCAGAACTAGCTCTTCATCAGGGACGAACCGGTCCTCTTCCTGACTTGCTGGGACCCACAGTCATCTTTTCTCCTGTGCACAAACTTTGCTAGTTAAAGCCAACAGTGAGCATCAGCAGCGCACCGTCGCAAGCCGCACAGCACAGCCTGGCACGGAGCCAGAGAGCGCGGATTGGACAGCAACAGCCTGCAACTGTTTCTTTGTGCCCGCAGGAGATCTGAATCCCCAGAGATTGGATGAGTATTCAACTTCTTTGCATTACAGCTCGAGAATTCAATTGTTATCCCAACCAGTTGATATCAATTTAATTCCTAAGAGTTATGTACTTGTTTGAGTATCTAATGTAGAAGTTGTAACCAAGTTCACTTTACGAAACGGTCTTAATGAATGATATACTGAACGTATGTCCTCTTGATATGTGTAACTCTTTGTAACTGACTGAATATATATCTTTTGTATTCTGATAACCCTCTCGATAAGATCTGTTAGGTTTATATGCATATTCTATGTATTAATAAATGTATCCTCGTGTATTAGTACCTGTGTGTGTGCGTTGTTTGAGTTATATCGCATGGTTGGATTCTAAAGCCACCAAAAGAATCAACTTTGTGATTTACTGCTACAATTAATAATTGTCCCAGTAAATGCCCAAACCCTACAGAACTGGTGCCTTCAGAAAGCCACTATGATTACATATTTGGCGTCCCTGAACCGGCATAATCTACAGATCAAAGTTGAATATTTTCCTCAAACTCCAAAAAATCAGTCTCAAACTATCAAAACGGTTTCTAAAAACTCTAGGAAAACGTATCTTCTTTAATATTCTGTCTGGTTTAGGCAAATTTTCATAAAGCTGAAAAATGCTGTTAAATGGTAGTTAAATCGGCATGCTTTTAATGCCTGGCTAGGGTTAGGGTTACAAGAACCATAGAATTTTGCCCGCTGTTGCACTTTTAGCTGCACTTTAAATGACAAAATGACGAGAGTTTACCCATTAGAACATGTATTCTTCACACTTTTCATCTGGCTCAGTTTTGGATAAAATCACTGGATAGGGCAATATACAAAAAGGTGACCAAAACTGTCCGAAAACTAAAAGTGCAGATAGGAGCAAATTATTACACATCCTAAAGATAACTGGGGGCCCGGAATGCAGCACTAGCAGTAAAAAACTTCTACCTGTTGTGGGAATGCTAACCCTAACCCTAGCTAGGGTTTCAAATGTACATTCCGGCAGGGTGTCTCAGAAGCCCTCCAAACATCAAAGTTGAATTTTTTCCTCAAACCAAAAAAAATCAATCTCAAACTATCAAAACGGTTTTTAAAAACGCTAGGAAATGTATCTTCTTTAATATTCTGTCTGGTTTAGGCAAATTTTCATGAAGCTGAAAAATGCTGTTAAATGGTAGTTAAATCGGCATGCTTTTAATGCCTGGCTAGGGTTATGGTTACAAGAACCATAGAATTTTGCCCGCTGTTGCACTTTTAGCTGCACTTTAAATGACAAAATGAAGACAGTTTACCCATTAGAACATGTATTCTTCACACTTTTCATTTGGCTCAGTTTTGGATAAAATCACTGGATAGGGCAATATACAAAAAGGTGACCAAAACTGTCCGAAAACTAATAGTGCAGATAGGAGCAAATTATCACTCACTCTAAAGATAACTGGGGACCCGGAATGCAGCACTAGCAGTAAAAACCTTCTACCTGTTGTGGGAATGCTAACCCTAACCCTAGCTAGGGTTTCAAATGTACATTCCGGCAGGGTGTAACAGAAGCCCTCCAAACATCAAAGTTGAATTTTTTCCTCAAACCAAAAAAAATCAAACTCAAACTATCAACGGTTTTTAAAAACTCTAGGAAATGTATGTTCTTTAATATTCTGTCTGGTTTAGGCAAATTTTCATGAAGCTGAAAAATGCTGTTAAATGGTAGTTAAATCGGCATGCTTTTAATGCCTGGCTAGGGTTAGGGTTACAAGAACCACAGAATTTTGCCCGCTGTTGCACTTTTAGCTGCACTTTAAATGACAAAATGAAGAGAGTTTACCCATTAGAACAGGTATTCTTCACACTTTTCATCTGGCTCAGTTTTGGATAAAATCACTGGATAGGGCAAAATACAAAAAGGTGACCAAAACTGTCCGAAAACTTAAAGTGCAGATAGGAGCAAATTATCACACATCCTAAAGATAACTGGGGGCCCGGAATGCAGCACTAGCAGTAAAAAACTTCTACCTGTTGTGGGAATGCTAACCCTAACCCTAGCTAGGGTTCCAAACGTACATCCGGCAGGGTGTCTCAGAAGCCCTCCAAACATCAAAGTTGAATTTTTTCCTCAAACTCCAAAAAATCAGTCTCAAACTATCAGAACGTTTTCTAAAACTACTAGGAAATGTATCTTCTTTAATATTCTGTCTGGTTTAGGCAAATTTTCATAAAGCTGAAAAATGCTGTTAAATGGTAGTTAAATCGGCATGCTTTTAATGCCTGGCTAGGGTTAGGGTTACAAGAACCATCGAATTTTGCCCGCTGTTGCACTTTTAGCTGCACTTTAAATGACAAAATGAAGACAGTTTACCCATTAGAACATGTATTCTTCACACTTTTCATTTGGCTCAGTTTTGGATAAAATCACTGGATAGGGCAATATACAAAAAGGTGACCAAAACTGTCCGAAAACTAAAAGTGCAGATAGGAGCAAATTATCACACATCCTAAAGATAACTGGGGGCCCGGAATGCAGCACTAGCAGTAAAAAACTTCTACCTGTTGTGGGAATGCTAACCCTAACCCTAGCTAGGGTTTCAAATGTACATTCCGGCAGGGTGTAACAGAAGCCCTCCAAACATCAAAGTTGAATTTTTTCCTCAAACCAAAAAAAATCAATCTCAAACTATCAAAACAGTTTTTAAAAACGCTAGGAAATGTATCTTCTTTAATATTCTGTCATGTTTAGGCAAATTTTCATGAAGCTGAAAAATGCTGTTAAATGGTAGTTAAATCGGCATGCTTTTAATGCCTGGCTAGGGTTAGGGTTACAAGAACCACAGAATTTTGCCCGCTGTTGCACTTTTAGCTGCACTTTAAATGACAAAATGAAGAGAGTTTACCCATTAGAACATGTATTCTTCACACTTTTCATCTGGCTCAGTTTTGGATAAAATCACTGGATAGGGCAATATACAAAAAGGTGACCAAAACTGTCCGAAAACTAAAAGTGCAGATAGGAGCAAATTATCACACATCCTAAAATAATGGGGGCCCGGAATGCAGCACTAGCAGTAAAAAACTTCTACCTGTTGTGGGAATGCTAACCCTAACCCTAGCTAGGGTTTCAAATGTACATTCCGGCAGGGTGTCTCAGAAGCCCTCCAAACATCAAAGTTGAATTTTTTCCTCAAACTCCAAAAAATCAGTCTCAAACTATCAAAACTTTTTCTAAAACTACTAGGAAATGTATCTTCTTTAATATTCTGTCTGGTTTAGGCAAATTTTCATAAAGCTGAAAAATGCTGTTAAATGGTAGTTAAATCGGCATGCTTTTAATGCCTGGCTAGGGTTCGGGTTACAAGAACCAAAGAATTTTGCACGCTGTTGCACTTTTAGCTGCACTTTAAATGACAAAATGAAGAGAGGTTACCTATTAGAACAGGAATTCTTCACACTTTTCATCTGGCTCAGTTTTAGATAAAATCACTGGATAGGGCAATATACAAAAAGGTGACCAAAACTGTCCGAAAACTAATAGTGCAGATAGGAGCAAATTATCACTCACTCTAAAGATAACTGGGGACCCGGAATGCAGCACTAGCAGTAAAAAACTTCTACCTGTTGTGGGAATGCTAACCCTAACCCTAGCTAGGGTTTCAAATGTACATTCCGGCAGGGTGTAACAGAAGCCCTCCAAACATCAAAGTTGAATTTTTTCCTCAAACCAAAAAAAATCAAACTCAAACTATCAGCGGTTTTTAAAAACTCTAGGAAATGTATGTTCTTTAATATTCTGTCTGGTTTAGGCAAATTTTCATGAAGCTGAAAAATGCTGTTAAATGGTAGTTAAATCGGCATGCTTTTAATGCCTGGCTAGGGTTAGGGTTACAAGAACCACAGAATTTTGCCCGCTGTTGCACTTTTAGCTGCACTTTAAATGACAAAATGAAGAGAGTTTACCCATTAGAACAGGTATTCTTCACACTTTTCATCTGGCTCAGTTTTGGATAAAATCACTGGATAGGGCAAAATACAAAAAGGTGACCAAAACTGTCCGAAAACTTAAAGTGCAGATAGGAGCAAATTATCACACATCCTAAAGATAACTGGGGGCCCGGAATGCAGCACTAGCAGTAAAAAACTTCTACCTGTTGTGGGAATGCTAACCCTAACCCTAGCTAGGGTTCCAAACGTACATCCGGCAGGGTGTCTCAGAAGCCCTCCAAACATCAAAGTTGAATTTTTTCCTCAAACTCCAAAAAATCAGTCTCAAACTATCAGAACGTTTTCTAAAACTACTAGGAAATGTATCTTCTTTAATATTCTGTCTGGTTTAGGCAAATTTTCATAAAGCTGAAAAATGCTGTTAAATGGTAGTTAAATCGGCATGCTTTTAATGCCTGGCTAGGGTTAGGGTTACAAGAACCACAGAATTTTGCCCGCTGTTGCACTTTTAGCTGCACTTTAAATGACAAAATGAAGAGAGTTTACCCATTAGAACATGTATTCTTCACACTTTTCATCTGGCTCAGTTTTGGATAAAATCACTGGATAGGGCAATATACAAAAAGGTGACCAAAACTGTCCGAAAACTAAAAGTGCAGATAGGAGCAAATTATCACACATCCTAAAGATAATGGGGGCCCGGAATGCAGCACTAGCAGTAAAAAACTTCTACCTGTTGTGGGAATGCTAACCCTAACCCTAGCTAGGGTTTCAAATGTACATTCCGGCAGGGTGTCTCAGAAGCCCTCCAAACATCAAAGTTGAATTTTTTCCTCAAACCAAAAAATCAGTCTCAAACTATCAAAACGTTTTTTAAAAACTCTAGGAAATGTATCTTCTTTAATATTCTGTCTGGTTTAGGCAAATTTTCATGAAGCTGAAAAATGCTGTTAAATGGTAGTTAAATCGGCATGCTTTTAATGCCTGGCTAGGGTTAGGGTTACAAGAACCATCGAATTTTGCCCGCTGTTGCACTTTTAGCTGCACTTTAAATGACAAAATGAAGAGAGTTTACCCATTAGAACATGTATTCTTCACACTTTTCATCTGGCTCAGTTTTGGATAAAATCACTGGATAGGGCAATATACAAAAAGGTGACCAAAACTGTCCGAAAACTAAAAGTGCAGATAGGAGCAAATTATCACACATCCTAAAATAATGGGGGCCCGGAATGCAGCACTAGCAGTAAAAAACTTCTACCTGTTGTGGGAATGCTAACCCTAACCCTAGCTAGGGTTTCAAATGTACATTCCGGCAGGGTGTCTCAGAAGCCCTCCAAACATCAAAGTTGAATTTTTTCCTCAAACTCCAAAAAATCAGTCTCAAACTATCAAAACTTTTTCTAAAACTACTAGGAAATGTATCTTCTTTAATATTCTGTCTGGTTTAGGCAAATTTTCATAAAGCTGAAAAATGCTGTTAAATGGTAGTTAAATCGGCATGCTTTTAATGCCTGGCTAGGGTTCGGGTTACAAGAACCAAAGAATTTTGCACGCTGTTGCACTTTTAGCTGCACTTTAAATGACAAAATGAAGAGAGGTTACCTATTAGAACAGGAATTCTTCACACTTTTCATCTGGCTCAGTTTTAGATAAAATCACTGGATAGGGCAATATACAAAAAGGTGACCAAAACTGTCCGAAAACTAATAGTGCAGATAGGAGCAAATTATCACTCACTCTAAAGATAACTGGGGACCCGGAATGCAGCACTAGCAGTAAAAAACTTCTACCTGTTGTGGGAATGCTAACCCTAACCCTAGCTAGGGTTTCAAATGTACATTCCGGCAGGGTGTAACAGAAGCCCTCCAAACATCAAAGTTGAATTTTTTCCTCAAACCAAAAAAAATCAAACTCAAACTATCAACGGTTTTTAAAAACTCTAGGAAATGTATGTTCTTTAATATTCTGTCTGGTTTAGGCAAATTTTCATGAAGCTGAAAAATGCTGTTAAATGGTAGTTAAATCGGCATGCTTTTAATGCCTGGCTAGGGTTAGGGTTACAAGAACCACAGAATTTTGCCCGCTGTTGCACTTTTAGCTGCACTTTAAATGACAAAATGAAGAGAGTTTACCCATTAGAACAGGTATTCTTCACACTTTTCATCTGGCTCAGTTTTGGATAAAATCACTGGATAGGGCAAAATACAAAAAGGTGACCAAAACTGTCCGAAAACTTAAAGTGCAGATAGGAGCAAATTATCACACATCCTAAAGATAACTGGGGGCCCGGAATGCAGCACTAGCAGTAAAAAACTTCTACCTGTTGTGGGAATGCTAACCCTAACCCTAGCTAGGGTTCCAAACGTACATCCGGCAGGGTGTCTCAGAAGCCCTCCAAACATCAAAGTTGAATTTTTTCCTCAAACTCCAAAAAATCAGTCTCAAACTATCAGAACGTTTTCTAAAACTACTAGGAAATGTATCTTCTTTAATATTCTGTCTGGTTTAGGCAAATTTTCATAAAGCTGAAAAATGCTGTTAAATGGTAGTTAAATCGGCATGCTTTTAATGCCTGGCTAGGGTTAGGGTTACAAGAACCATCGAATTTTGCCCGCTGTTGCACTTTTAGCTGCACTTTAAATGACAAAATGAAGACAGTTTACCCATTAGAACATGTATTCTTCACACTTTTCATTTGGCTCAGTTTTGGATAAAATCACTGGATAGGGCAATATACAAAAAGGTGACCAAAACTGTCCGAAAACTAAAAGTGCAGATAGGAGCAAATTATCACACATCCTAAAGATAATGGGGGCCCGGAATGCAGCACTAGCAGTAAAAAACTTCTACCTGTTGTGGGAATGCTAACCCTAACCCTAGCTAGGGTTTCAAATGTACATTCCGGCAGGGTGTCTCAGAAGCCCTCCAAACATCAAAGTTGAATTTTTTCCTCAAACCAAAAAATCAGTCTCAAACTATCAAAACGTTTTTTAAAAACTCTAGGAAATGTATCTTCTTTAATATTCTGTCTGGTTTAGGCAAATTTTCATGAAGCTGAAAAATGCTGTTAAATGGTAGTTAAATCGGCATGCTTTTAATGCCTGGCTAGGGTTAGGGTTACAAGAACCATCGAATTTTGCCCGCTGTTGCACTTTTAGCTGCACTTTAAATGACAAAATGAAGAGAGTTTACCCATTAGAACATGTATTCTTCACACTTTTCATCTGGCTCAGTTTTGGATAAAATCACTGGATAGGGCAATATACAAAAAGGTGACCAAAACTGTCCGAAAACTAAAAGTACAGATAGGAGCAAATTATCACACATCCTAAAGATAACTGGGGGCCCGGAATGCAGCACTAGCAGTAAAAAACTTCTACCTGCTGTGGGAATGCTAACCCTAACCCTAGCTAGGGTTTCAAATGTACATTCCGGCAGGGTGTAACAGAAGCCCTCCAAACATCAAAGTTGAATTTTTTCCTCAAACCAGAAAAAATCAATCTCAAACTATCAAAACAGTTTTTAAAATCGCTAGGAAATGTATCTTCTTTAATATTCTGTCTGGTTTAGGCAAATTTTCATGAAGCTGAAAAATGCTGTTAAATGGTAGTTAAATCGGCATGCTTTTAATGCCTGGCTAGGGTTAGGGTTACAAGAACCACAGAATTTTGCCCGCTGTTGCACTTTTAGCTGCAGTTTAAATGACAAAATGAAGAGAGTTTACCCATTAGAACATGTATTCTTCACACTTTTCATCTGGCTCAGTTTTGGATAAAATCACTGGATAGGGCAATATACAAAAAGGTGACCAAAACTGTCCGAAAACTAAAAGTGCAGATAGGAGCAAATTATCACACATCCTAAAATAATGGGGGCCCGGAATGCAGCACTAGCAGTAAAAAACTTCTACCTGTTGTGGGAATGCTAACCCTAACCCTAGCTAGGGTTTCAAATGTACATTCCGGCAGGGTGTCTCAGAAGCCCTCCAAACATCAAAGTTGAATTTTTTCCTCAAACCAAAAAAAATCAATCTCAAACTATCAAAACGGTTTTTAAAAACGCTAGGAAATGTATCTTCTTTAATATTCTGTCTGGTTTAGGCAAATTTTCATGAAGCTGAAAAATGCTGTTAAATGGTAGTTAAATCGGCATGCTTTTAATGCCTGGCTAGGGTTAGGGTTACAAGAACCACAGAATTTTGCCCGCTGTTGCACTTTTAGCTGCACTTTAAATGACAAAATGAAGAGAGTTTACCCATTAGAACAGGTATTCTTCACACTTTTCATCTGGCTCAGTTTTGGATAAAATCACTGGATAGGGCAAAATACAAAAAGGTGACCAAAACTGTCCGAAAACTAAAAGTGCAGATAGGAGCAAATTATCACTCATTCTAAAGATAACTGGGGACCCGGAATGCAGCACTGACAGTAAAAAACTTCTACCTGTTGTGGGAATGCTAACTCTAACCCTAGCTAGGGTTTCAAATGTGCATTCCAGCAGGGTGTCTCAGAAGCCCTCCAAACATCAAAGTTGAATTTTCTCCTCAAACTCCAAAAAATTAGTCTCAAACTATCAAAACGGTTTCTAAAAACTCTAGGAAAACGTATCTTCTTTAATATTCTGTTTGGTTTAGGCAAATTTTCATAAAGCTGAAAAATGCTGTTAAATGGTAGTTAAATCGGCATGCTTTTAATGCCTGGCTAGGGTTAGGGTTACAAGAACCATAGAATTTTGCCCTCTCTTGCACTTTTAGCTGCACTTTAAATGACAAAATGAAGAGAGTTTACCCATTAGAACATGTATTCTTCACACTTTTCATCTGGCTCAGTTTTGGATAAAATCACTGGATAGGGCAATATACAAAAAGGTGACCAAAACTGTCCGAAAACTAAAAGTGCAGATAGGAGCAAATTATCACACATCCTAAAGATAACTGGAGGCCCGGAATGCAGCACTAGCAGTAAAAAACTTCTACCTGTTGTGGGAATGCTAACCCTAACCCTAGGTAGGGTTTCAAATGTACATTCCGGCAGGGTGTAACAGAAGCCCTCCAAACATCAAAGTTGAATTTTTTCCTCAAACCAAAAAAAATCAATCTCAAACTATCAAAACGGTTTTTAAAAACGCTAGGAAATGTATCTTCTTTAATATTCTGTCTGGTTTAGGCAAATTTTCATGAAGCTGAAAAATGCTGTTAAATGGTAGTTAAATCGGCATGCTTTTAATGCCTGGCTAGGGTTAGGGTTACAAGAACCACAGAATTTTGCCCGCTGTTGCACTTTTAGCTGCACTTTAAATGACAAAATGAAGAGAGTTTACCCATTAGAACAGGTATTCTTCACACTTTTCATCTGGCTCAGTTTTGGATAAAATCACTGGATAGGGCAAAATACAAAAAGGTGACCAAAACTGTCCGAAAACTAAAAGTGCAGATAGGAGCAAATTATCACACATCCTAAAGATAACTGGGGGCCCGGAATGCAGCACTAGCAGTAAAAAACTTCTACCTGTTGTGGGAATGCTAACCCTAACCCTAGCTAGGGTTTCAAATGTACATTCCGGCAGGGTGTAACAGAAGCCCTCCAAACATCAAAGTTGAATTTTTTCTTCAAACCAAAAAAAATCAATCTCAAACTATCAAAACAGTTTTTAAAAACGCTAGGAAATGTATCTTCTTTAATATTCTGTCATGTTTAGGCAATTTTCATGAAGCTGAAAAATGCTGTTAAATGGTAGTTAAATCGGCATGCTTTTAATGCCTGGCTAGGGTTAGGGTTACAAGAACCACAGAATTTTGCCCGCTGTTGCACTTTTAGCTGCACTTTAAATGACAAAATGAAGAGAGTTTACCCATTAGAACATGTATTCTTCACACTTTTCATCTGGCTCAGTTTTGGATAAAATCACTGGATAGGGCAATATACAAAAAGGTGACCAAAACTGTCCGAAAACTAAAAGTGCAGATAGGAGCAAATTATCACACATCCTAAAGATAATGGGGGCCCGGAATGCAGCACTAGCAGTAAAAAACTTCTACCTGTTGTGGGAATGCTAACCCTAACCCTAGCTAGGGTTTCAAATGTACATTCCGGCAGGGTGTCTCAGAAGCCCTCCAAACATCAAAGTTGAATTTTTTCCTCAAACCAAAAAATCAGTCTCAAACTATCAAAACGTTTTTTAAAAACTCTAGGAAATGTATCTTCTTTAATATTCTGTCTGGTTTAGGCAAATTTTCATGAAGCTGAAAAATGCTGTTAAATGGTAGTTAAATCGGCATGCTTTTAATGCCTGGCTAGGGTTAGGGTTACAAGAACCATCGAATTTTGCCCGCTGTTGCACTTTTAGCTGCACTTTAAATGACAAAATGAAGAGAGTTTACCCATTAGAACATGTATTCTTCACACTTTTCATCTGGCTCAGTTTTGGATAAAATCACTGGATAGGGCAATATACAAAAAGGTGACCAAAACTGTCCGAAAACTAAAAGTACAGATAGGAGCAAATTATCACACATCCTAAAGATAACTGGGGGCCCGGAATGCAGCACTAGCAGTAAAAAACTTCTACCTGCTGTGGGAATGCTAACCCTAACCCTAGCTAGGGTTTCAAATGTACATTCCGGCAGGGTGTAACAGAAGCCCTCCAAACATCAAAGTTGAATTTTTTCCTCAAACCAGAAAAAATCAATCTCAAACTATCAAAACAGTTTTTAAAAACGCTAGGAAATGTATCTTCTTTAATATTCTGTCTGGTTTAGGCAAATTTTCATGAAGCTGAAAAATGCTGTTAAATGGTAGTTAAATCGGCATGCTTTTAATGCCTGGCTAGGGTTAGGGTTACAAGAACCACAGAATTTTGCCCGCTGTTGCACTTTTAGCTGCACTTTAAATGACAAAATGAAGAGAGTTTACCCATTAGAACATGTATTCTTCACACTTTTCATCTGGCTCAGTTTTGGATAAAATCACTGGATAGGGCAATATACAAAAAGGTGACCAAAACTGTCCGAAAACTAAAAGTGCAGATAGGAGCAAATTATCACACATCCTAAAATAATGGGGGCCCGGAATGCAGCACTAGCAGTAAAAAACTTCTACCTGTTGTGGGAATGCTAACCCTAACCCTAGCTAGGGTTTCAAATGTACATTCCGGCAGGGTGTCTCAGAAGCCCTCCAAACATCAAAGTTGAATTTTTTCCTCAAACTCCAAAAAATCAGTCTCAAACTATCAAAACGTTTTCTAAAACTACTAGGAAATGTATCTTCTTTAATATTCTGTCTGGTTTAGGCAAATTTTCATAAAGCTGAAAAATGCTGTTAAATGGTAGTTAAATCGGCATGCTTTTAATGCCTGGCTAGGGTTCGGGTTACAAGAACCAAAGAATTTTGCACGCTGTTGCACTTTTAGCTGCACTTTAAATGACAAAATGAAGAGAGGTTACCTATTAGAACAGGAATTCTTCACACTTTTCATCTGGCTCAGTTTTAGATAAAATCGCTGGATAGGGCAATATACAAAAAGATGACCAAAACTGTCCAAAAACTAAAAGTGCAGATAGGAGCAAATTATCACACATCCTAAAGATAACTGGGGGCCCGGAATGCAGCACTAGCAGTAAAAAACTTGAACCTGTTGTGGGAATGCTAACCCTAACCCTAGCTAGGGTTTCAAATGTACATTCCGGCAGGGTGTCTCAGAAGCCCTCCAAACATCAAAGTTGAATTTTTTCCTCAAACCAAAAAAAATCAATCTCAAACTATCAAAACGGTTTTTAAAACTTCTAGGAAATGTATCTTCTTTAATATTCTGTCTGGTTTAGGCAAATTTTCATGAAGCTGAAAAATGCTGTTAAATGGTAGTTAAATCGGCATGCTTTTAATGCCTGGCTAGGGTTAGGGTTACAAGAACCACAGAATTTTGCCCGCTGTTGCACTTTTAGCTGCACTTTAAATGACAAAATGAAGAGAGTTTACACATTAGAACAGGTATTCTTCACACTTTTCATCTGGCTCAGTTTTGGATAAAATCACTGGATAGGGCAAAATACAAAAAGGTGACCAAAACTGTCCGAAAACTAAAAGTGCAGATAGGAGCAAATTATCACTCATTCTAAAGATAACTGGGGACCCGGAATGCAGCACTGACAGTAAAAAACTTCTACCTGTTGTGGGAATGCTAACCCTAACCCTAGCTAGGGTTTCAAATGTGCATTCCAGCAGGGTGTCTCAGAAGCCCTCCAAACATCAAAGTTGAATTTTCTCCTCAAACTCCAAAAAATCAGTCTCAAACTATCAAAACGGTTTCTAAAAACTCTAGGAAAACGTATCTTCTTTAATATTCTGTTTGGTTTAGGCAAATTTTCATAAAGCTGAAAAATGCTGTTAAATGGTAGTTAAATCGGCATGCTTTTAATGCCTGGCTAGGGTTAGGGTTACAAGAACCACAGAATTTTGCCCGCTGTTGCACTTTTAGCTGCACTTTAAATGACAAAATGAAGAGAGTTTACCCATTAGAACATGTATTCTTCACACTTTTCATCTGGCTCAGTTTTGGATAAAATCACTGGATAGGGCAAAATACAAAAAGGTGACCAAAACTGTCCGAAAACTAAAAGTGCAGATAGGAGCAAATTATCACTCATTCTAAAGATAACTGGGGGCCCGGAATGCAGCACTAGCAGTAAAAAACTTCTACCTGTTGTGGGAATGCTAACCCTAACCCTAGCTAGGGTTTCAAATGTACATTCCGGCAGGGTGTAACAGAAGCCCTCCAAACATCAAAGTTGAATTTTTTCCTCAAACCAAAAAAAATCAATCTCAAACTATCAAAACGGTTTTTAAAAACGCTAGGAAATGTATCTTCTTTAATATTCTGTCTGGTTTAGGCAAATTTTCATGAAGCTGAAAAATGCTGTTAAATGGTAGTTAAATCGGCATGCTTTTAATCCCTGGCTAGGGTTAGGGTTACAAGAACCATAGAATTTTGCCCTCTCTTGCACTTTTAGCTGCACTTTAAATGACAAAATGAAGAGAGTTTACCCATTAGAACATGTATTCTTCACACTTTTCATCTGGCTCAGTTTTGGATAAAATCACTGGATAGGGCAATATACAAAAAGGTGACCAAAACTGTCCGAAAACTAAAAGTGCAGATAGGAGCAAATTATCACACATCCTAAAGATAACTGGGGGCCCGGAATGCAGCACTAGCAGTAAAAAACTTCTACCTGTTGTGGGAATGCTAACCCTAACCCTAGCTAGGGTTTCAAATGTACATTCCGGCAGGGTGTCTCAGAAGCCCTCCAAACATCAAAGTTGAATTTTTTCCTCAAACTCCAAAAAATCAGTCTCAAACTATCAAAACGGTTTCTAAAAACTCTAGGAAAACGTATCTTCTTTAATATTCTGTCTGGTTTAGGCAAATTTTCATAAAGCTGAAAAATGCTGTTAAATGGTAGTTAAATCGGCATGCTTTTAATGCCTGGCTAGGGTTCGGGTTACAAGAACCAAAGAATTTTGCACGCTGTTGCACTTTTAGCTGCACTTTAAATGACAAAATGAAGAGAGGTTACCTATTAGAACAGGAATTCTTCACACTTTTCATCTGGCTCAGTTTTGGATAAAATCACTGGATAGGGCAATATACAAAAAGGTGACCAAAACTGTCCGAAAACTAAAAGTGCAGATAGGAGCAAATTATCACACATCCTAAAGATAATGGGGGCCCGGAATGCAGCACTAGCAGTAAAAAACTTCTACCTGTTGTGGGAATGCTAACCCTAACCCTAGCTAGGGTTTCAAATGTACATTCCGGCAGGGTGTCTCAGAAGCCCTCCAAACATCAAAGTTGAATTTTTTCCTCAAACCAAAAAATCAGTCTCAAACTATCAAAACGTTTTTTAAAAACTCTAGGAAATGTATCTTCTTTAATATTCTGTCTGGTTTAGGCAAATTTTCATGAAGCTGAAAAATGCTGTTAAATGGTAGTTAAATCGGCATGCTTTTAATGCCTGGCTAGGGTTAGGGTTACAAGAACCATCGAATTTTGCCCGCTGTTGCACTTTTAGCTGCACTTTAAATGACAAAATGAAGAGAGTTTACCCATTAGAACATGTATTCTTCACACTTTTCATCTGGCTCAGTTTTGGATAAAATCACTGGATAGGGCAATATACAAAAAGGTGACCAAAACTGTCCGAAAACTAAAAGTACAGATAGGAGCAAATTATCACACATCCTAAAGATAACTGGGGGCCCGGAATGCAGCACTAGCAGTAAAAAACTTCTACCTGCTGTGGGAATGCTAACCCTAACCCTAGCTAGGGTTTCAAATGTACATTCCGGCAGGGTGTAACAGAAGCCCTCCAAACATCAAAGTTGAATTTTTTCCTCAAACCAGAAAAAATCAATCTCAAACTATCAAAACAGTTTTTAAAAACGCTAGGAAATGTATCTTCTTTAATATTCTGTCTGGTTTAGGCAAATTTTCATGAAGCTGAAAAATGCTGTTAAATGGTAGTTAAATCGGCATGCTTTTAATGCCTGGCTAGGGTTAGGGTTACAAGAACCACAGAATTTTGCCCGCTGTTGCACTTTTAGCTGCACTTTAAAAAACAAAATGAAGAGAGTTTACCCATTAGAACATGTATTCTTCACACTTTTCATCTGGCTCAGTTTTGGATAAAATCACTGGATAGGGCAATATACAAAAAGGTGACCAAAACTGTCCGAAAACTAAAAGTGCAGATAGGAGCAAATTATCACACATCCTAAAATAATGGGGGCCCGGAATGCAGCACTAGCAGTAAAAAACTTCTACCTGTTGTGGGAATGCTAACCCTAACCCTAGCTAGGGTTTCAAATGTACATTCCGGCAGGGTGTCTCAGAAGCCCTCCAAACATCAAAGTTGAATTTTTTCCTCAAACTCCAAAAAATCAGTCTCAAACTATCAAAACGTTTTCTAAAACTACTAGGAAATGTATCTTCTTTAATATTCTGTCTGGTTTAGGCAAATTTTCATAAAGCTGAAAAATGCTGTTAAATGGTAGTTAAATCGGCATGCTTTTAATGCCTGGCTAGGGTTCGGGTTACAAGAACCAAAGAATTTTGCACGCTGTTGCACTTTTAGCTGCACTTTAAATGACAAAATGAAGAGAGGTTACCTATTAGAACAGGAATTCTTCACACTTTTCATCTGGCTCAGTTTTAGATAAAATCGCTGGATAGGGCAATATACAAAAAGATGACCAAAACTGTCCAAAAACTAAAAGTGCAGATAGGAGCAAATTATCACACATCCTAAAGATAACTGGGGGCCCGGAATGCAGCACTAGCAGTAAAAAACTTCAACCTGTTGTGGGAATGCTAACCCTAACCCTAGCTAGGGTTTCAAATGTACATTCCGGCAGGGTGTCTCAGAAGCCCTCCAAACATCAAAGTTGAATTTTTTCCTCAAACCAAAAAAAATCAATCTCAAACTATCAAAACGGTTTTTAAAAACGCTAGGAAATGTATCTTCTTTAATATTCTGTCTGGTTTAGGCAAATTTTCATGAAGCTGAAAAATGCTGTTAAATGGTAGTTAAATCGGCATGCTTTTAATGCCTGGCTAGGGTTAGGGTTACAAGAACCACAGAATTTTGCCCGCTGTTGCACTTTTAGCTGCACTTTAAATGACAAAATGAAGAGAGTTTACACATTAGAACAGGTATTCTTCACACTTTTCATCTGGCTCAGTTTTGGATAAAATCACTGGATAGGGCAAAATACAAAAAGGTGACCAAAACTGTCCGAAAACTAAAAGTGCAGATAGGAGCAAATTATCACTCATTCTAAAGATAACTGGGGACCCGGAATGCAGCACTGACAGTAAAAAACTTCTACCTGTTGTGGGAATGCTAACCCTAACCCTAGCTAGGGTTTCAAATGTGCATTCCAGCAGGGTGTCTCAGAAGCCCTCCAAACATCAAAGTTGAATTTTCTCCTCAAACTCCAAAAAATCAGTCTCAAACTATCAAAACGGTTTCTAAAAACTCTAGGAAAACGTATCTTCTTTAATATTCTGTTTGGTTTAGGCAAATTTTCATGAAGCTGAAAAATGCTGTTAAATGGTAGTTAAATCGGCATGCTTTTAATGCCTGGCTAGGGTTCGGGTTACAAGAACCAAAGAATTTTGCACGCTGTTGCACTTTTAGCTGCACTTTAAATGACAAAATGAAGAGAGGTTACCTATTAGAACAGGAATTCTTCACACTTTTCATCTGGCTCAGTTTTAGATAAAATCGCTGGATAGGGCAATATACAAAAAGATGACCAAAACTGTCCGAAAACTAAAAGTGCAGATAGGAGCAAATTATCACACATCCTAAAGATAACTGGGGGCCCGGAATGCAGCACTAGCAGTAAAAAACTTCAACCTGTTGTGGGAATGCTAACCCTAACCCTAGCTAGGGTTTCAAATGTACATTCCGGCAGGGTGTCTCAGAAGCCCTCCAAACATCAAAGTTGAATTTTTTCCTCAAACCAAAAAAAATCAATCTCAAACTATCAAAACGGTTTTTAAAAACGCTAGGAAATGTATCTTCTTTAATATTCTGTCTGGTTTAGGCAAATTTTCATGAAGCTGAAAAATGCTGTTAAATGGTAGTTAAATCGGCATGCTTTTAATGCCTGGCTAGGGTTAGGGTTACAAGAACCACAGAATTTTGCCCGCTGTTGCACTTTTAGCTGCACTTTAAATGACAAAATGAACAGAGTTTACACATTAGAACAGGTATTCTTCAAACTTTTCATCTGGCTCAGTTTTGGATAAAATCACTGGATAGGGCAAAATACAAAAAGGTGACCAAAACTGTCCGAAAACTAAAAGTGCAGATAGGAGCAAATTATCACTCATTCTAAAGATAACTGGGGACCCGGAATGCAGCACTGACAGTAAAAACCTTCTACCTGTTGTGGGAATGCTAACCCTAACCCTAGCTAGGGTTTCAAATGTGCATTCCAGCAGGGTGTCTCAGAAGCCCTCCAAACATCAAAGTTGAATTTTCTCCTCAAACTCCAAAAAATCAGTCTCAAACTATCAAAACGGTTTCTAAAAACTCTAGGAAAACGTATCTTCTTTAATATTCTGTTTGGTTTAGGCAAATTTTCATAAAGCTGAAAAATGCTGTTAAATGGTAGTTAAATCGGCATGCTTTTAATGCCTGGCTAGGGTTAGGGTTACAAGAACCACAGAATTTTGCCCGCTGTTGCACTTTTAGCTGCACTTTAAATGACAAAATGAAGAGAGTTTACCCATTAGAACAGGTATTCTTCACACTTTTCATCTGGCTCAGTTTTGGATAAAATCACTGGATAGGGCAAAATACAAAAAGGTGACCAAAACTGTCCGAAAACTAAAAGTGCAGATAGGAGCAAATTATCACTCATTCTAAAGATAACTGGGGGCCCGGAATGCAGCACTAGCAGTAAAAAACTTCTACCTGTTGTGGGAATGCTAACCCTAACCCTAGCTAGGGTTTCAAATGTACATTCCGGCAGGGTGTAACAGAAGCCCTCCAAACATCAAAGTTGAATTTTTTCCTCAAACCAAAAAAAATCAATCTCAAACTATCAAAACGGTTTTTAAAAACGCTAGGAAATGTATCTTCTTTAATATTCTGTCTGGTTTAGGCAAATTTTCATGAAGCTGAAAAATGCTGTTAAATGGTAGTTAAATCGGCATGCTTTTAATGCCTGGCTAGGGTTAGGGTTACAAGAACCATAGAATTTTGCCCTCTCTTGCACTTTTAGCTGCACTTTAAATGACAAAATGAAGAGAGTTTACCCATTAGAACATGTATTCTTCACACTTTTCATCTGGCTCAGTTTTGGATAAAATCACTGGATAGGGCAATATACAAAAAGGTGACCAAAACTGTCCGAAAACTAAAAGTGCAGATAGGAGCAAATTATCACACATCCTAAAGATAACTGGGGGCCCGGAATGCAGCACTAGCAGTAAAAAACTTCTACCTGTTGTGGGAATGCTAACCCTAACCCTAGCTAGGGTTTCAAATGTACATTCCGGTAGGGTGTCTCAGAAGCCCTCCAAACATCAAAGTTGAATTTTTTCCTCAAACTCCAAAAAATCAGTCTCAAACTATCAAAACGGTTTCTAAAAACTCTAGGAAAACGTATCTTCTTTAATATTCTGTTTGGTTTAGGCAAATTTTCATGAAGCTGAAAAATGCTGTTAAATGGTAGTTAAATCGGCATGCTTTTAATGCCTGGCTAGGGTTAGGGTTACAAGAACCATAGAATTTTGCCCGCTGTTGCACTTTTAGCTGCACTTTAAATGACAAAATGAAGAGAGTTTACCCATTAGAACATGTATTCTTCACACTTTTCATCTGGCTCAGTTTTGGATAAAATCACTGGATAGGGCAATATACAAAAAGGTGACCAAAACTGTCCGAAAACTAAAAGTGCAGATAGGAGCAAATTATCACACATCCTAAAGATAAATGGAGGCCCGGAATGCAGCACTAGCAGTAAAAAACTTCTACCTGTTGTGGGAATGCTAACCCTAACCCTAGCTAGGGTTTCAAATGTACATTCCGGCAGGGTGTAACAGAAGCCCTCCAAACATCAAAGTTGAATTTTTTCCTCAAACCAAAAAAAATCAATCTCAAACTATCAAAACGGTTTTTAAAAACGCTAGGAAATGTATCTTCTTTAATATTCTGTCTGGCTCAGGCAAATTTTCATGAAGCTGAAAAATGCTGTTAAATGGTAGTTAAATCGGCATGCTTTTAATTCCTGGCTAGGGTTAGGGTTACAAGAACCATAGAATTTTGCCCTCTCTTGCACTTTTAGCTGCACTTTAAATGACAAAATGAAGAGAGTTTACCCATTAGAACATGTATTCTTCACACTTTTCATCTGGCTCAGTTTTGGATAAAATCACTGGATAGGGCAATATACAAAAAGGTGACCAAAACTGTCCGAAAACTAAAAGTGCAGATAGGAGCAAATTATCACACATCCTAAAGATAACTGGGGGCCCGGAATGCAGCACTAGCAGTAAAAAACTTCTACCTGTTGTGGGAATGCTAACCCTAACCCTAGCTAGGGTTTCAAATGTACATTCCGGCAGGGTGTAACAGAAGCCCTCCAAACATCAAAGTTGAATTTTTTCCTCAAACTCCAAAAAATCAGTCTCAAACTATCAAAACGGTTTTTAAAAACGCTAGGAAATGTATCTTCTTTAATATTCTGTCTGGTTTAGGCAAATTTTCATGAAGCTGAAAAATGCTGTTAAATGGTAGTTAAATCGGCATGCTTTTAATGCCTGGCTAGGGTTAGGGATACAAGAACCACAGAATTTTGCCCGCTGTTGCACTTTTAGCTGCACTTTAAATGACAAAATGAAGAGAGTTTACCCATTAGAACAGGTATTCTTCACACTTTTCATCTGGCTAAGTTTTGGATAAAATCACTGGATAGGGCAAAATACAAAAAGGTGACCAAAACTGTCCGAAAACTAAAAGTGCAGATAGGAGCAAATTATCACTCATTCTAAAGATAACTGGGGACCCGGAATGCAGCACTGACAGTAAGAAACTTCTACCTGTTGTGGGAATGCTAACCCTAACCCTAGCTAGGGTTTCAAATGTGCATTCCAGCAGGGTATCTCAGAAGCCCTCCAAACATCAAAGTTGAATTTTCTCCTCAAACTCCAAAAAATCAGTCTCAAACTATCAAAACGGTTTCTAAAAACTCTAGGAAAACGTATCTTCTTTAATATTCTGTCTGGTTTAGGCAAATTTTCATGAAGCTGAAAAATGCTGTTAAATGGTAGTTAAATCTGCATGCTTTTAATGCCTGGCTAGGGTTAGGGTTACAAGAACCATAGAATTTTGCCCGCTGTTGCACTTTTAGCTGCACTTTAAATGACAAAATGAAGAGAGTTTACCCATTAGAACATGTATTCTTCACACTTTTCATTTGGCTCAGTTTTGGATAAAATCACTGGATAGGGCAATATACAAAAAGGTGACCAAAACTGTCCGAAAACTAAAAGTGCAGATAGGAGCAAATTATCACACATCCTAAAGATAACTGGGGGCCCGGAATGCAGCACTAGCAGTAAAAAACTTCTACCTGTTGTGGGAATGCTAACCCTAACCCTAGGTAGGGTTTCAAATGTACATTCCGGCAGGGTGTCTCAGAAGCCCTCCAAACATCAAAGTTGAATTTTTTCCTCAAACCAAAAAAAAATCAATCTCAAACTATCAAAACGGTTTTTAAAAACGCTAGGAAATGTATCTTCTTTAATATTCTGTCTGGTTTAGGCAAATTTTCATGAAGCTGAAAAATGCTGTTAAATGGTAGTTAAATCGGCATGCTTTTAATGCCTGGCTAGGGTTAGGGTTACAAGAACCACAGAATTTTGCCCGCTGTTGCACTTTAAATGACAAAATGAAGAGAGTTTACCCATTAGAACAGGTATTCTTCACACTTTTCATTTGGCTCAGTTTTGGATAAAATCACTGGATAGGGCAATATACAAAAAGGTGACCAAAACTGTCCGAAAACTAAAAGTGCAGATAGGAGCAAATTATCACACATCCTAAAGATAACTGGGGGCCCGGAATGCAGCACTAGCAGTAAAAAACTTCTACCTGTTGTGGGAATGCTAACCCTAACCCTAGCTAGGGTTTCAAATGTATATTCCGGCAGGG
This sequence comes from Lepisosteus oculatus, assembly GCF_040954835.1. Classification (NCBI taxonomy): domain Eukaryota; kingdom Metazoa; phylum Chordata; class Actinopteri; order Semionotiformes; family Lepisosteidae; genus Lepisosteus; species Lepisosteus oculatus. Next base: position 692,460 of record NW_027167956.1, on the reverse strand, counting down.
TGTAACAGAAGCCCTCCAAACATCAAAGTTGAATTTTTTCCTCAAACTCCAAAAAAATCAATCTCAAACTATCAAAACGGTTTTTAAAAACGCTAGGAAATGTATCTTCTTTAATATTCTGTCTGGTTTAGGCAAATTTTCATGAAGCTGAAAAATGCTGTTAAATGGTAGTTAAATCGGCATGCTTTTAATGCCTGGCTAGGGTTAGGGTTACAAGAACCATAGAATTTTGCCCTCTCTTGCACTTTTAGCTGCACTTTAAATGACAAAATGAAGAGAGTTTACCCATTAGAACATGTATTCTTCACACTTTTCATCTGGCTCAGTTTTGGATAAAATCACTGGATAGGGCAATATACAAAAAGGTGACCAAAACTGTCCGAAAACTAAAAGTGCAGATAGGAGCAAATTATCACACATCCTAAAGATAACTGGGGGCCCGGAATGCAGCACTAGCAGTAAAAAACTTCTACCTGTTGTGGGAATGCTAACCCTAACCCTAGCTAGGGTTTCAAATGTACATTCCGGCAGGGTGTCTCAGAAGCCCTCCAAACATCAAAGTTGAATTTTTTCCTCAAACTCCAAAAAATCAGTCTCAAACTATCAAAACGGTTTCTAAAACTTCTAGGAAATGTATCTTCTTTAATATTCTGTCTGGTTTAGGCAAATTTTCATGAAGCTGAAAAATGCTGTTAAATGGTAGTTAAATCGGCATGCTTTTAATGCCTGGCTAGGGTTAGGGTTACAAGAACCACAGAATTTTGCCCGCTGTTGCACTTTTAGCTGCACTTTAAATGACAAAATGAAGAGAGTTTACCCATTAGAACAGGTATTCTTCACACTTTTCATCTGGCTCAGTTTTGGATAAAATCACTGGATAGGGCAAAATACAAAAAGGTGACCAAAACTGTCCGAAAACTAAAAGTGCAGATAGGAGCAAATTATCACTCATTCTAAAGATAACTGGGGACCCGGAATGCAGCACTGACAGTAAAAAACTTCTACCTGTTGTGGGAATGCTAACCCTAACCCTAGCTAGGGTTTCAAATGTGCATTCCAGCAGGGTATCTCAGAAGCCCTCCAAACATCAAAGTTGAATTTTCTCCTCAAACTCCAAAAAATCAGTCTCAAACTATCAAAACGGTTTCTAAAAACTCTAGGAAAACGTATCTTCTTTAATATTCTGTTTGGTTTAGGCAAATTTTCATGAAGCTGAAAAATGCTGTTAAATGGTAGTTAAATCGGCATGCTTTTAATGCCTGGCTAGGGTTAGGGTTACAAGAACCATAGAATTTTGCCCGCTGTTGCACTTTTAGCTGCACTTTAAATGACAAAATGAAGAGAGTTTACCCATTAGAACATGTATTCTTCACACTTTTCATTTGGCTCAGTTTTGGATAAAATCACTGGATAGGGCAATATACAAAAAGGTGACCAAAACTGTCCGAAAACTAAAAGTGCAGATAGGAGCAAATTATCACACATCCTAAAGATAAATGGAGGCCCGGAATGCAGCACTAGCAGTAAAAAACTTCTACCTGTTGTGGGAATGCTAACCCTAACCCTAGCTAGGGTTTCAAATGTACATTCCGGCAGGGTGTAACAGAAGCCCTCCAAACATCAAAGTTGAATTTTTTCCTCAAACCAAAAAAAATCAATCTCAAACTATCAAAACGGTTTTTAAAAACGCTAGGAAATGTATCTTCTTTAATATTTTGTCTGGTTTAGGCAAATTTTCATGAAGCTGAAAAATGCTGTTAAATGGTAGTTAAATCGGCATGCTTTTAATGCCTGGCTAGGGTTAGGGTTACAAGAACCATAGAATTTTGCCCTCTCTTGCACTTTTAGCTGCACTTTAAATGACAAAATGAAGAGAGTTTACCCATTAGAACATGTATTCTTCACACTTTTCATCTGGCTCAGTTTTGGATAAAATCACTGGATAGGGCAATATACAAAAAGGTGACCAAAACTGTCCGAAAACTAAAAGTGCAGATAGGAGCAAATTATCACACATCCTAAAGATAACTGGGGGCCCGGAATGCAGCACTAGCAGTAAAAAACTTCTACCTGTTGTGGGAATGCTAACCCTAACCCTAGCTAGGGTTTCAAATGTGCATTCCAGCAGGGTATCTCAGAAGCCCTCCAAACATCAAAGTTGAATTTTCTCCTCAAACTCCAAAAAATCAGTCTCAAACTATCAAAACGGTTTCTAAAACTTCTAGGAAATGTATCTTCTTTAATATTCTGTCTGGTTTAGGCAAATTTTCATGAAGCTGAAAAATGCTGTTAAATGGTAGTTAAATCGGCATGCTTTTAATGCCTGGCTAGGGTTAGGGTTACAAGAACCACAGAATTTTGCCCGCTGTTGCACTTTTAGCTGCACTTTAAATGACAAAATGAAGAGAGTTTACCCATTAGAACAGGTATTCTTCACACTTTTCATCTGGCTCAGTTTTGGATAAAATCACTGGATAGGGCAAAATACAAAAAGGTGACCAAAACTGTCCGAAAACTAAAAGTGCAGATAGGAGCAAATTATCACTCATTCTAAAGATAACTGGGGACCCGGAATGCAGCACTGACAGTAAAAAACTTCTACCTGTTGTGGGAATGCTAACCCTAACCCTAGCTAGGGTTTCAAATGTGCATTCCAGCAGGGTATCTCAGAAGCCCTCCAAACATCAAAGTTGAATTTTCTCCTCAAACTCCAAAAAATCAGTCTCAAACTATCAAAACGGTTTCTAAAAACTCTAGGAAAACGTATCTTCTTTAATATTCTGTTTGGTTTAGGCAAATTTTCATGAAGCTGAAAAATGCTGTTAAATGGTAGTTAAATCGGCATGCTTTTAATGCCTGGCTAGGGTTAGGGTTACAAGAACCATAGAATTTTGCCCGCTGTTGCACTTTTAGCTGCACTTTAAATGACAAAATGAAGAGAGTTTACCCATTAGAACATGTATTCTTCACACTTTTCATTTGGCTCAGTTTTGGATAAAATCACTGGATAGGGCAATATACAAAAAGGTGACCAAAACTGTCCGAAAACTAAAAGTGCAGATAGGAGCAAATTATCACACATCCTAAAGATAAATGGAGGCCCGGAATGCAGCACTAGCAGTAAAAAACTTCTACCTGTTGTGGGAATGCTAACCCTAACCCTAGCTAGGGTTTCAAATGTACATTCCGGCAGGGTGTAACAGAAGCCCTCCAAACATCAAAGTTGAATTTTTTCCTCAAACCAAAAAAAATCAATCTCAAACTATCAAAACGGTTTTTAAAAACGCTAGGAAATGTATCTTCTTTAATATTTTGTCTGGTTTAGGCAAATTTTCATGAAGCTGAAAAATGCTGTTAAATGGTAGTTAAATCGGCATGCTTTTAATGCCTGGCTAGGGTTAGGGTTACAAGAACCATAGAATTTTGCCCTCTCTTGCACTTTAAGCTGCACTTTAAATGACAAAATGAAGAGAGTTTACCCATTAGAACATGTATTCTTCACACTTTTCATCTGGCTCAGTTTTGGATAAAATCACTGGATAGGGCAATATACAAAAAGGTGACCAAAACTGTCCGAAAACTAAAAGTGCAGAAAGGAGCAAATTATCACACATCCTAAAGATAACTGGGGGCCCGGAATGCAGCACTAGCAGTAAAAAACTTCTACCTGTTGTGGGAATGCTAACCCTAACCCTAGCTAGGGTTTCAAATGTACATTCCGGCAGGGTGTCTCAGAAGCCCTCCAAACATCAAAGTTGAATTTTTTCCTCAAACTCCAAGAAATCAGTCTCAAACTATTAAAACGGTTTCTAAAACTTCTAGGAAATGTATCTTCTTTAATATTCTGTCTGGTTTAGGCAAATTTTCATGAAGCTGAAAAATGCTGTTAAATGGTAGTTAAATCGGCATGCTTTTAATGCCTGGCTAGGGTTAGGGTTACAAGAACCACAGAATTTTGCCCGCTGTTGCACTTTTAGCTGCACTTTAAATGACAAAATGAAGAGAGTTTACCCATTAGAACAGGTATTCTTCACACTTTTCATCTGGCTCAGTTTTGGATAAAATCACTGGATAGGGCAAAATACAAAAAGGTGACCAAAACTGTCCGAAAACTAAAAGTGCAGATAGGAGCAAATTATCACTCATTCTAAAGATAACTGGGGACCCGGAATGCAGCACTGACAGTAAAAAACTTCTACCTGTTGTGGGAATGCTAACCCTAACCCTAGCTAGGGTTTCAAATGTGCATTCCAGTAGGGTATCTCAGAAGCCCTCCAAACATCAAAGTTGAATTTTCTCCTCAAACTCCAAAAAATCAGTCTCAAACTATCAAAACGGTTTCTAAAAACTCTAGGAAAACGTATCTTCTTTAATATTCTGTTTGGTTTAGGCAAATTTTCATGAAGCTGAAAAATGCTGTTAAATGGTAGTTAAATCGGCATGCTTTTAATGCCTGGCTAGGGTTAGGGTTACAAGAACCACAGAATTTTGCCCGCTGTTGCACTTTTAGCTGCACTTTAAATGACAAAATGAAGAGAGTTTACCCATTAGAACAGGTATTCTTCACACTTTTCATCTGGCTCAGTTTTGGATAAAATCACTGGATAGGGCAAAATACAAAAAGGTGACCAAAACTGTCCGAAAACTAAAAGTGCAGATAGGAGCAAATTATCACTCATTCTAAAGATAACTGGGGACCCGGAATGCAGCACTGACAGTAAAAAACTTCTACCTGTTGTGGGAATGCTAACCCTAACCCTAGCTAGGGTTTCAAATGTGCATTCCAGCAGGGTATCTCAGAAGCCCTCCAAACATCAAAGTTGAATTTTCTCCTCAAACTCCAAAAAATCAGTCTCAAACTATCAAAACGGTTTCTAAAAACTCTAGGAAAACGTATCTTCTTTAATATTCTGTTTGGTTTAGGCAAATTTTCATGAAGCTGAAAAATGCTGTTAAATGGTAGTTAAATCGGCATGCTTTTAATGCCTGGCTAGGGTTAGGGTTACAAGAACCATAGAATTTTGCCCGCTGTTGCACTTTTAGCTGCACTTTAAATGACAAAATGAAGAGAGTTTACCCATTAGAACATGTATTCTTCACACTTTTCATTTGGCTCAGTTTTGGATAAAATCACTGGATAGGGCAATATACAAAAAGGTGACCAAAACTGTCCGAAAACTAAAAGTGCAGATAGGAGCAAATTATCACACATCCTAAAGATAAATGGAGGCCCGGAATGCAGCACTAGCAGTAAAAAACTTCTACCTGTTGTGGGAATGCTAACCCTAACCCTAGCTAGGGTTTCAAATGTACATTCCGGCAGGGTGTAACAGAAGCCCTCCAAACATCAAAGTTGAATTTTTTCCTCAAACCAAAAAAAATCAATCTCAAACTATCAAAACGGTTTTTAAAAACGCTAGGAAATGTATCTTCTTTAATATTCTGTCTGGTTTAGGCAAATTTTCATGAAGCTGAAAAATGCTGTTAAATGGTAGTTAAATCGGCATGCTTTTAATGCCTGGCTAGGGTTAGGGTTACAAGAACCATAGAATTTTGCCCTCTCTTGCACTTTTAGCTGCACTTTAAATGACAAAATGAAGAGAGTTTACCCATTAGAACATGTATTCTTCACACTTTTCATCTGGCTCAGTTTTGGATAAAATCACTGGATAGGGCAATATACAAAAAGGTGACCAAAACTGTCCGAAAACTAAAAGTGCAGATAGGAGCAAATTATCACACATCCTAAAGATAACTGGGGGCCCGGAATGCAGCACTAGCAGTAAAAAACTTCTACCTGTTGTGGGAATGCTAACCCTAACCCTAGCTAGGGTTTCAAATGTACATTCCGGCAGGGTGTCTCAGAAGCCCTCCAAACATCAAAGTTGAATTTTTTCCTCAAACTCCAAGAAATCAGTCTCAAACTATTAAAACGGTTTCTAAAACTTCTAGGAAATGTATCTTCTTTAATATTCTGTCTGGTTTAGGCAAATTTTCATGAAGCTGAAAAATGCTGTTAAATGGTAGTTAAATCGGCATGCTTTTAATGCCTGGCTAGGGTTAGGGTTACAAGAACCACAGAATTTTGCCCGCTGTTGCACTTTTAGCTGCACTTTAAATGACAAAATGAAGAGAGTTTACCCATTAGAACAGGTATTCTTCACACTTTTCATCTGGCTCAGTTTTGGATAAAATCACTGGATAGGGCAAAATACAAAAAGGTGACCAAAACTGTCCGAAAACTAAAAGTGCAGATAGGAGCAAATTATCACTCATTCTAAAGATAACTGGGGACCCGGAATGCAGCACTGACAGTAAAAAACTTCTACCTGTTGTGGGAATGCTAACCCTAACCCTAGCTAGGGTTTCAAATGTGCATTCCAGTAGGGTATCTCAGAAGCCCTCCAAACATCAAAGTTGAATTTTCTCCTCAAACTCCAAAAAATCAGTCTCAAACTATCAAAACGGTTTCTAAAAACTCTAGGAAAACGTATCTTCTTTAATATTCTGTTTGGTTTAGGCAAATTTTCATGAAGCTGAAAAATGCTGTTAAATGGTAGTTAAATCGGCATGCTTTTAATGCCTGGCTAGGGTTAGGGTTACAAGAACCATAGAATTTTGCCCTCTCTTGCACTTTTAGCTGCACTTTAAATGACAAAATGAAGAGAGTTTACCCATTAGAACATGTATTCTTCACACTTTTCATCTGGCTCAGTTTTGGATAAAATCACTGGATAGGGCAATATACAAAAAGGTGACCAAAACTGTCCGAAAACTAAAAGTGCAGATAGGAGCAAATTATCACACATCCTAAAGATTACTGGGGGCCCGGAATGCAGCACTAGCAGTAAAAAACTTCTACCTGTTGTGGGAATGCTAACCCTAACCCTAGCTAGGGTTTCAAATGTACATTCCGGCAGGGTGTCTCAGAAGCCCTCCAAACATCAAAGTTGAATTTTTTCCTCAAACTTCAAAAAATCAGTCTCAAACTATCAAAACGGTTTCTAAAACTTCTAGGAAATGTATCTTCTTTAATATTCTGTCTGGTTTAGGCAAATTTTCATGAAGCTGAAAAATGCTGTTAAATGGTAGTTAAATCGGCATGCTTTTAATGCCTGGCTAGGGTTAGGGTTACAAGAACCACAGAATTTTGCCCGCTGTTGCACTTTTAGCTGCACTTTAAATGACAAAATGAAGAGAGTTTACCCATTAGAACAGGTATTCTTCACACTTTTCATCTGGCTCAGTTTTGGATAAAATCACTGGATAGGGCAAAATACAAAAAGGTGACCAAAACTGTCCGAAAACTAAAAGTGCAGATAGGAGCAAATTATCACTCATTCTAAAGATAACTGGGGACCCGGAATGCAGCACTGACAGTAAAAAACTTCTACCTGTTGTGGGAATGCTAACCCTAACCCTAGCTAGGGTTTCAAATGTGCATTCCAGCAGGGTATCTCAGAAGCCCTCCAAACATCAAAGTTGAATTTTCTCCTCAAACTCCAAAAAATCAGTCTCAAACTATCAAAACGGTTTCTAAAAACTCTAGGAAAACGTATCTTCTTTAATATTCTGTTTGGTTTAGGCAAATTTTCATGAAGCTGAAAAATGCTGTTAAATGGTAGTTAAATCGGCATGCTTTTAATGCCTGGCTAGGGTTAGGGTTACAAGAACCATAGAATTTTGCCCTCTCTTGCACTTTTAGCTGCACTTTAAATGACAAAATGAAGAGAGTTTACCCATTAGAACATGTATTCTTCACACTTTTCATCTGGCTCAGTTTTGGATAAAATCACTGGATAGGGCAATATACAAAAAGGTGACCAAAACTGTCCGAAAACTAAAAGTGCAGATAGGAGCAAATTATCACACATCCTAAAGATAACTGGGGGCCCGGAATGCAGCACTAGCAGTAAAAAACTTCTACCTGTTGTGGGAATGCTAACCCTAACCCTAGCTAGGGTTTCAAATGTACATTCCGGCAGGGTGTAACAGAAGCCCTCCAAACATCAAAGTTGAATATTTTCCTCAAACTCCAAAAAATCAGTCTCAAACTATCAAAACGGTTTCTAAAACTTCTAGGAAATGTATCTTCTTTAATATTCTGTCTGGTTTAGGCAAATTTTCATGAAGCTGAAAAATGCTGTTAAATGGTAGTTAAATCGGCATGCTTTTAATGCCTGGCTAGGGTTAGGGTTACAAGAACCACAGAATTTTGCCCGCTGTTGCACTTTTAGCTGCACTTTAAATGACAAAATGAAGAGAGTTTACCCATTAGAACAGGTATTCTTCACACTTTTCATCTGGCTCAGTTTTGGATAAAATCACTGGATAGGGCAAAATACAAAAAGGTGACCAAAACTGTCCGAAAACTAAAAGTGCAGATAGGAGCAAATTATCACACATCCTAAAGATAAATGGAGGCCCGGAATGCAGCACTAGCAGTAAAAAACTTCTACCTGTTGTGGGAATGCTAACCCTAACCCTAGCTAGGGTTTCAAATGTACATTCCGGCAGGGTGTAACAGAAGCCCTCCAAACATCAAAGTTGAATTTTTTCCTCAAACCAAAAAAAATCAATCTCAAACTATCAAAACGGTTTTTAAAAACGCTAGGAAATGTATCTTCTTTAATATTTTGTCTGGTTTAGGCAAATTTTCATGAAGCTGAAAAATGCTGTTAAATGGTAGTTAAATCGGCATGCTTTTAATGCCTGGCTAGGGTTAGGGTTACAAGAACCATAGAATTTTGCCCTCTCTTGCACTTTTAGCTGCACTTTAAATGACAAAATGAAGAGAGTTTACCCATTAGAACATGTATTCTTCACACTTTTCATCTGGCTCAGTTTTGGATAAAATCACTGGATAGGGCAATATACAAAAAGGTGACCAAAACTGTCCGAAAACTAAAAGTGCAGATAGGAGCAAATTATCACACATCCTAAAGATAACTGGGGGCCCGGAATGCAGCACTAGCAGTAAAAAACTTCTACCTGTTGTGGGAATGCTAACCCTAACCCTAGCTAGGGTTTCAAATGTACATTCCGGCAGGGTGTCTCAGAAGCCCTCCAAACATCAAAGTTGAATTTTTTCCTCAAACTCCAAGAAATCAGTCTCAAACTATTAAAACGGTTTCTAAAACTTCTAGGAAATGTATCTTCTTTAATATTCTGTCTGGTTTAGGCAAATTTTCATGAAGCTGAAAAATGCTGTTAAATGGTAGTTAAATCGGCATGCTTTTAATGCCTGGCTAGGGTTAGGGTTACAAGAACCACAGAATTTTGCCCGCTGTTGCACTTTTAGCTGCACTTTAAATGACAAAATGAAGAGAGTTTACCCATTAGAACATGTATTCTTCACACTTTTCATTTGGCTCAGTTTTGGATAAAATCACTGGATAGGGCAATATACAAAAAGGTGACCAAAACTGTCCGAAAACTAAAAGTGCAGATAGGAGCAAATTATCACACATCCTAAAGATAAATGGAGGCCCGGAATGCAGCACTAGCAGTAAAAAACTTCTACCTGTTGTGGGAATGCTAACCCTAACCCTAGCTAGGGTTTCAAATGTACATTCCGGCAGGGTGTAACAGAAGCCCTCCAAACATCAAAGTTGAATTTTTTCCTCAAACCAAAAAAAATCAATCTCAAACTATCAAAACGGTTTTTAAAAACGCTAGGAAATGTATCTTCTTTAATATTCTGTCTGGTTTAGGCAAATTTTCATGAAGCTGAAAAATGCTGTTAAATGGTAGTTAAATCGGCATGCTTTTAATGCCTGGCTAGGGTTAGGGTTACAAGAACCATAGAATTTTGCCCTCTCTTGCACTTTTAGCTGCACTTTAAATGACAAAATGAAGAGAGTTTACCCATTAGAACATGTATTCTTCACACTTTTCATCTGGCTCAGTTTTGGATAAAATCACTGGATAGGGCAATATACAAAAAGGTGACCAAAACTGTCCGAAAACTAAAAGTGCAGAAAGGAGCAAATTATCACACATCCTAAAGATAACTGGGGGCCCGGAATGCAGCACTAGCAGTAAAAAACTTCTACCTGTTGTGGGAATGCTAACCCTAACCCTAGCTAGGGTTTCAAATGTACATTCCGGCAGGGTGTCTCAGAAGCCCTCCAAACATCAAAGTTGAATTTTTTCCTCAAACTCCAAGAAATCAGTCTCAAACTATTAAAACGGTTTCTAAAACTTCTAGGAAATGTATCTTCTTTAATATTCTGTCTGGTTTAGGCAAATTTTCATGAAGCTGAAAAATGCTGTTAAATGGTAGTTAAATCGGCATGCTTTTAATGCCTGGCTAGGGTTAGGGTTACAAGAACCACAGAATTTTGCCCGCTGTTGCACTTTTAGCTGCACTTTAAATGACAAAATGAAGAGAGTTTACCCATTAGAACAGGTATTCTTCACACTTTTCATCTGGCTCAGTTTTGGATAAAATCACTGGATAGGGCAAAATACAAAAAGGTGACCAAAACTGTCCGAAAACTAAAAGTGCAGATAGGAGCAAATTATCACTCATTCTAAAGATAACTGGGGACCCGGAATGCAGCACTGACAGTAAAAAACTTCTACCTGTTGTGGGAATGCTAACCCTAACCCTAGCTAGGGTTTCAAATGTGCATTCCAGCAGGGTATCTCAGAAGCCCTCCAAACATCAAAGTTGAATTTTCTCCTCAAACTCCAAAAAATCAGTCTCAAACTATCAAAACGGTTTCTAAAAACTCTAGGAAAACGTATCTTCTTTAATATTCTGTTTGGTTTAGGCAAATTTTCATGAAGCTGAAAAATGCTGTTAAATGGTAGTTAAATCGGCATGCTTTTAATGCCTGGCTAGGGTTAGGGTTACAAGAACCATAGAATTTTGCCCTCTCTTGCACTTTTAGCTGCACTTTAAATGACAAAATGAAGAGAGTTTACCCATTAGAACATGTATTCTTCACACTTTTCATCTGGCTCAGTTTTGGATAAAATCACTGGATAGGGCAATATACAAAAAGGTGACCAAAACTGTCCGAAAACTAAAAGTGCAGATAGGAGCAAATTATCACACATCCTAAAGATAACTGGGGGCCCGGAATGCAGCACTAGCAGTAAAAAACTTCTACCTGTTGTGGGAATGCTAACCCTAACCCTAGCTAGGGTTTCAAATGTACATTCCGGCAGGGTGTCTCAGAAGCCCTCCAAACATCAAAGTTGAATTTTTTCCTCAAACTTCAAAAAATCAGTCTCAAACTATCAAAACGGTTTCTAAAACTTCTAGGAAATGTATCTTCTTTAATATTCTGTCTGGTTTAGGCAAATTTTCATGAAGCTGAAAAATGCTGTTAAATGGTAGTTAAATCGGCATGCTTTTAATGCCTGGCTAGGGTTAGGGTTACAAGAACCACAGAATTTTGCCCGCTGTTGCACTTTTAGCTGCACTTTAAATGACAAAATGAAGAGAGTTTACCCATTAGAACAGGTATTCTTCACACTTTTCATCTGGCTCAGTTTTGGATAAAATCACTGGATAGGGCAAAATACAAAAAGGTGACCAAAACTGTCCGAAAACTAAAAGTGCAGATAGGAGCAAATTATCACTCATTCTAAAGATAACTGGGGACCCGGAATGCAGCACTGACAGTAAAAAACTTCTACCTGTTGTGGGAATGCTAACCCTAACCCTAGCTAGGGTTTCAAATGTGCATTCCAGCAGGGTATCTCAGAAGCCCTCCAAACATCAAAGTTGAATTTTCTCCTCAAACTCCAAAAAATCAGTCTCAAACTATCAAAACGGTTTCTAAAAACTCTAGGAAAACGTATCTTCTTTAATATTCTGTTTGGTTTAGGCAAATTTTCATGAAGCTGAAAAATGCTGTTAAATGGTAGTTAAATCGGCATGCTTTTAATGCCTGGCTAGGGTTAGGGTTACAAGAACCATAGAATTTTGCCCGCTGTTGCACTTTTAGCTGCACTTTAAATGACAAAATGAAGAGAGTTTACCCATTAGAACATGTATTCTTCACACTTTTCATTTGGCTCAGTTTTGGATAAAATCACTGGATAGGGCAATATACAAAAAGGTGACCAAAACTGTCCGAAAACTAAAAGTGCAGATAGGAGCAAATTATCACACATCCTAAAGATAAATGGAGGCCCGGAATGCAGCACTAGCAGTAAAAAACTTCTACCTGTTGTGGGAATGCTAACCCTAACCCTAGCTAGGGTTTCAAATGTACATTCCGGCAGGGTGTAACAGAAGCCCTCCAAACATCAAAGTTGAATTTTTTCCTCAAACCAAAAAAAATCAATCTCAAACTATCAAAACGGTTTTTAAAAACGCTAGGAAATGTATCTTCTTTAATATTTTGTCTGGTTTAGGCAAATTTTCATGAAGCTGAAAAATGCTGTTAAATGGTAGTTAAATCGGCATGCTTTTAATGCCTGGCTAGGGTTAGGGTTACAAGAACCATAGAATTTTGCCCTCTCTTGCACTTTTAGCTGCACTTTAAATGACAAAATGAAGAGAGTTTACCCATTAGAACATGTATTCTTCACACTTTTCATCTGGCTCAGTTTTGGATAAAATCACTGGATAGGGCAATATACAAAAAGGTGACCAAAACTGTCCGAAAACTAAAAGTGCAGATAGGAGCAAATTATCACACATCCTAAAGATAACTGGGGGCCCGGAATGCAGCACTAGCAGTAAAAAACTTCTACCTGTTGTGGGAATGCTAACCCTAACCCTAGCTAGGGTTTCAAATGTACATTCCGGCAGGGTGTCTCAGAAGCCCTCCAAACATCAAAGTTGAATTTTTTCCTCAAACTCCAAGAAATCAGTCTCAAACTATTAAAACGGTTTCTAAAACTTCTAGGAAATGTATCTTCTTTAATATTCTGTCTGGTTTAGGCAAATTTTCATGAAGCTGAAAAATGCTGTTAAATGGTAGTTAAATCGGCATGCTTTTAATGCCTGGCTAGGGTTAGGGTTACAAGAACCACAGAATTTTGCCCGCTGTTGCACTTTTAGCTGCACTTTAAATGACAAAATGAAGAGAGTTTACCCATTAGAACAGGTATTCTTCACACTTTTCATCTGGCTCAGTTTTGGATAAAATCACTGGATAGGGCAAAATACAAAAAGGTGACCAAAACTGTCCGAAAACTAAAAGTGCAGATAGGAGCAAATTATCACTCATTCTAAAGATAACTGGGGACCCGGAATGCAGCACTGACAGTAAAAAACTTCTACCTGTTGTGGGAATGCTAACCCTAACCCTAGCTAGGGTTTCAAATGTGCATTCCAGTAGGGTATCTCAGAAGCCCTCCAAACATCAAAGTTGAATTTTCTCCTCAAACTCCAAAAAATCAGTCTCAAACTATCAAAACGGTTTCTAAAAACTCTAGGAAAACGTATCTTCTTTAATATTCTGTTTGGTTTAGGCAAATTTTCATGAAGCTGAAAAATGCTGTTAAATGGTAGTTAAATCGGCATGCTTTTAGTGCCTGGCTAGGGTTAGGGTTACAAGAACCATAGAATTTTGCCCGCTGTTGCACTTTTAGCTGCACTTTAAATGACAAAATGAAGAGAGTTTACCCATTAGAACATGTATTCTTCACACTTTTCATTTGGCTCAGTTTTGGATAAAATCACTGGATAGGGCAATATACAAAAAGGTGACCAAAACTGTCCGAAAACTAAAAGTGCAGATAGGAGCAAATTATCACACATCCTAAAGATAAATGGAGGCCCGGAATGCAGCACTAGCAGTAAAAAACTTCTACCTGTTGTGGGAATGCTAACCCTAACCCTAGCTAGGGTTTCAAATGTACATTCCGGCAGGGTGTAACAGAAGCCCTCCAAACATCAAAGTTGAATTTTTTCCTCAAACCAAAAAAAATCAATCTCAAACTATCAAAACGGTTTTTAAAAACGCTAGGAAATGTATCTTCTTTAATATTTTGTCTGGTTTAGGCAAATTTTCATGAAGCTGAAAAATGCTGTTAAATGGTAGTTAAATCGGCATGCTTTTAATGCCTGGCTAGGGTTAGGGTTACAAGAACCATAGAATTTTGCCCTCTCTTGCACTTTTAGCTGCACTTTAAATGACAAAATGAAGAGAGTTTACCCATTAGAACATGTATTCTTCACACTTTTCATCTGGCTCAGTTTTGGATAAAATCACTGGATAGGGCAATATACAAAAAGGTGACCAAAACTGTCCGAAAACTAAAAGTGCAGATAGGAGCAAATTATCACACATCCTAAAGATAACTGGGGGCCCGGAATGCAGCACTAGCAGTAAAAAACTTCTACCTGTTGTGGGAATGCTAACCCTAACCCTAGCTAGGGTTTCAAATGTACATTCCGGCAGGGTGTCTCAGAAGCCCTCCAAACATCAAAGTTGAATTTTTTCCTCAAACTCCAAGAAATCAGTCTCAAACTATTAAAACGGTTTCTAAAACTTCTAGGAAATGTATCTTCTTTAATATTCTGTCTGGTTTAGGCAAATTTTCATGAAGCTGAAAAATGCTGTTAAATGGTAGTTAAATCGGCATGCTTTTAATGCCTGGCTAGGGTTAGGGTTACAAGAACCACAGAATTTTGCCCGCTGTTGCACTTTTAGCTGCACTTTAAATGACAAAATGAAGAGAGTTTACCCATTAGAACAGGTATTCTTCACACTTTTCATCTGGCTCAGTTTTGGATAAAATCACTGGATAGGGCAAAATACAAAAAGGTGACCAAAACTGTCCGAAAACTAAAAGTGCAGATAGGAGCAAATTATCACTCATTCTAAAGATAACTGGGGACCCGGAATGCAGCACTGACAGTAAAAAACTTCTACCTGTTGTGGGAATGCTAACCCTAACCCTAGCTAGGGTTTCAAATGTGCATTCCAGCAGGGTATCTCAGAAGCCCTCCAAACATCAAAGTTGAATTTTCTCCTCAAACTCCAAAAAATCAGTCTCAAACTATCAAAACGGTTTCTAAAAACTCTAGGAAAACGTATCTTCTTTAATATTCTGTTTGGTTTAGGCAAATTTTCATGAAGCTGAAAAATGCTGTTAAATGGTAGTTAAATCGGCATGCTTTTAATGCCTGGCTAGGGTTAGGGTTACAAGAACCATAGAATTTTGCCCGCTGTTGCACTTTTAGCTGCACTTTAAATGACAAAATGAAGAGAGTTTACCCATTAGAACATGTATTCTTCACACTTTTCATTTGGCTCAGTTTTGGATAAAATCACTGGATAGGGCAATATACAAAAAGGTGACCAAAACTGTCCGAAAACTAAAAGTGCAGATAGGAGCAAATTATCACACATCCTAAAGATAAATGGAGGCCCGGAATGCAGCACTAGCAGTAAAAAACTTCTACCTGTTGTGGGAATGCTAACCCTAACCCTAGCTAGGGTTTCAAATGTACATTCCGGCAGGGTGTAACAGAAGCCCTCCAAACATCAAAGTTGAATTTTTTCCTCAAACCAAAAAAAATCAATCTCAAACTATCAAAACGGTTTTTAAAAACGCTAGGAAATGTATCTTCTTTAATATTCTGTCTGGTTTAGGCAAATTTTCATGAAGCTGAAAAATGCTGTTAAATGGTAGTTAAATCGGCATGCTTTTAATGCCTGGCTAGGGTTAGGGTTACAAGAACCATAGAATTTTGCCCTCTCTTGCACTTTTAGCTGCACTTTAAATGACAAAATGAAGAGAGTTTACCCATTAGAACATGTATTCTTCACACTTTTCATCTGGCTCAGTTTTGGATAAAATCACTGGATAGGGCAACATACAAAAAGGTGACCAAAACTGTCCGAAAACTAAAAGTGCAGAAAGGAGCAAATTATCACACATCCTAAAGATAACTGGGGGCCCGGAATGCAGCACTAGCAGTAAAAAACTTCTACCTGTTGTGGGAATGCTAATCCTAACCCTAGCTAGGGTTTCAAATGTACATTCCGGCAGGGTGTCTCAGAAGCCCTCCAAACATCAAAGTTGAATTTTTTCCTCAAACTCCAAGAAATCAGTCTCAAACTATTAAAACGGTTTCTAAAACTTCTAGGAAATGTATCTTCTTTAATATTCTGTCTGGTTTAGGCAAATTTTCATGAAGCTGAAAAATGCTGTTAAATGGTAGTTAAATCGGCATGCTTTTAATGCCTGGCTAGGGTTAGGGTTACAAGAACCACAGAATTTTGCCCGCTGTTGCACTTTTAGCTGCACTTTAAATGACAAAATGAAGAGAGTTTACCCATTAGAACAGGTATTCTTCACACTTTTCATCTGGCTCAGTTTTGGATAAAATCACTGGATAGGGCAAAATACAAAAAGGTGACCAAAACTGTCCGAAAACTAAAAGTGCAGATAGGAGCAAATTATCACTCATTCTAAAGATAACTGGGGACCCGGAATGCAGCACTGACAGTAAAAAACTTCTACCTGTTGTGGGAATGCTAACCCTAACCCTAGCTAGGGTTTCAAATGTGCATTCCAGTAGGGTATCTCAGAAGCCCTCCAAACATCAAAGTTGAATTTTCTCCTCAAACTCCAAAAAATCAGTCTCAAACTATTAAAACGGTTTCTAAAAACTCTAGGAAAACGTATCTTCTTTAATATTCTGTTTGGTTTAGGCAAATTTTCATGAAGCTGAAAAATGCTGTTAAATGGTAGTTAAATCGGCATGCTTTTAATGCCTGGCTAGGGTTAGGGTTACAAGAACCATAGAATTTTGCCCTCTCTTGCACTTTTAGCTGCACTTTAAATGACAAAATGAAGAGAGTTTACCCATTAGAACATGTATTCTTCACACTTTTCATCTGGCTCAGTTTTGGATAAAATCACTGGATAGGGCAATATACAAAAAGGTGACCAAAACTGTCCGAAAACTAAAAGTGCAGATAGGAGCAAATTATCACACATCCTAAAGATTACTGGGGGCCCGGAATGCAGCACTAGCAGTAAAAAACTTCTACCTGTTGTGGGAATGCTAACCCTAACCCTAGCTAGGGTTTCAAATGTACATTCCGGCAGGGTGTCTCAGAAGCCCTCCAAACATCAAAGTTGAATTTTTTCCTCAAACTTCAAAAAATCAGTCTCAAACTATCAAAACGGTTTCTAAAACTTCTAGGAAATGTATCTTCTTTAATATTCTGTCTGGTTTAGGCAAATTTTCATGAAGCTGAAAAATGCTGTTAAATGGTAGTTAAATCGGCATGCTTTTAATGCCTGGCTAGGGTTAGGGTTACAAGAACCACAGAATTTTGCCCGCTGTTGCACTTTTAGCTGCACTTTAAATGACAAAATGAAGAGAGTTTACCCATTAGAACAGGTATTCTTCACACTTTTCATCTGGCTCAGTTTTGGATAAAATCACTGGATAGGGCAAAATACAAAAAGGTGACCAAAACTGTCCGAAAACTAAAAGTGCAGATAGGAGCAAATTATCACTCATTCTAAAGATAACTGGGGACCCGGAATGCAGCACTGACAGTAAAAAACTTCTACCTGTTGTGGGAATGCTAACCCTAACCCTAGCTAGGGTTTCAAATGTGCATTCCAGCAGGGTATCTCAGAAGCCCTCCAAACATCAAAGTTGAATTTTCTCCTCAAACTCCAAAAAATCAGTCTCAAACTATCAAAACGGTTTCTAAAAACTCTAGGAAAACGTATCTTCTTTAATATTCTGTTTGGTTTAGGCAAATTTTCATGAAGCTGAAAAATGCTGTTAAATGGTAGTTAAATCGGCATGCTTTTAATGCCTGGCTAGGGTTAGGGTTACAAGAACCATAGAATTTTGCCCTCTCTTGCACTTTTAGCTGCACTTTAAATGACAAAATGAAGAGAGTTTACCCATTAGAACATGTATTCTTCACACTTTTCATCTGGCTCAGTTTTGGATAAAATCACTGGATAGGGCAATATACAAAAAGGTGACCAAAACTGTCCGAAAACTAAAAGTGCAGATAGGAGCAAATTATCACACATCCTAAAGATAACTGGGGGCCCGGAATGCAGCACTAGCAGTAAAAAACTTCTACCTGTTGTGGGAATGCTAACCCTAACCCTAGCTAGGGTTTCAAATGTACATTCCGGCAGGGTGTCTCAGAAGCCCTCCAAACATCAAAGTTGAATTTTTTCCTCAAACTTCAAAAAATCAGTCTCAAACTATCAAAACGGTTTCTAAAACTTCTAGGAAATGTATCTTCTTTAATATTCTGTCTGGTTTAGGCAAATTTTCATGAAGCTGAAAAATGCTGTTAAATGGTAGTTAAATCGGCATGCTTTTAATGCCTGGCTAGGGTTAGGGTTACAAGAACCACAGAATTTTGCCCGCTGTTGCACTTTTAGCTGCACTTTAAATGACAAAATGAAGAGAGTTTACCCATTAGAACAGGTATTCTTCACACTTTTCATCTGGCTCAGTTTTGGATAAAATCACTGGATAGGGCAAAATACAAAAAGGTGACCAAAACTGTCCGAAAACTAAAAGTGCAGATAGGAGCAAATTATCACTCATTCTAAAGATAACTGGGGACCCGGAATGCAGCACTGACAGTAAAAAACTTCTACCTGTTGTGGGAATGCTAACCCTAACCCTAGCTAGGGTTTCAAATGTGCATTCCAGCAGGGTATCTCAGAAGCCCTCCAAACATCAAAGTTGAATTTTCTCCTCAAACTCCAAAAAATCAGTCTCAAACTATCAAAACGGTTTCTAAAAACTCTAGGAAAACGTATCTTCTTTAATATTCTGTTTGGTTTAGGCAAATTTTCATGAAGCTGAAAAATGCTGTTAAATGGTAGTTAAATCGGCATGCTTTTAATGCCTGGCTAGGGTTAGGGTTACAAGAACCATAGAATTTTGCCCGCTGTTGCACTTTTAGCTGCACTTTAAATGACAAAATGAAGAGAGTTTACCCATTAGAACATGTATTCTTCACACTTTTCATTTGGCTCAGTTTTGGATAAAATCACTGGATAGGGCAATATACAAAAAGGTGACCAAAACTGTCCGAAAACTAAAAGTGCAGATAGGAGCAAATTATCACACATCCTAAAGATAAATGGAGGCCCGGAATGCAGCACTAGCAGTAAAAAACTTCTACCTGTTGTGGGAATGCTAACCCTAACCCTAGCTAGGGTTTCAAATGTACATTCCGGCAGGGTGTAACAGAAGCCCTCCAAACATCAAAGTTGAATTTTTTCCTCAAACCAAAAAAAATCAATCTCAAACTATCAAAACGGTTTTTAAAAACGCTAGGAAATGTATCTTCTTTAATATTTTGTCTGGTTTAGGCAAATTTTCATGAAGCTGAAAAATGCTGTTAAATGGTAGTTAAATCGGCATGCTTTTAATGCCTGGCTAGGGTTAGGGTTACAAGAACCATAGAATTTTGCCCTCTCTTGCACTTTTAGCTGCACTTTAAATGACAAAATGAAGAGAGTTTACCCATTAGAACATGTATTCTTCACACTTTTCATCTGGCTCAGTTTTGGATAAAATCACTGGATAGGGCAATATACAAAAAGGTGACCAAAACTGTCCGAAAACTAAAAGTGCAGATAGGAGCAAATTATCACACATCCTAAAGATAACTGGGGGCCCGGAATGCAGCACTAGCAGTAAAAAACTTCTACCTGTTGTGGGAATGCTAACCCTAACCCTAGCTAGGGTTTCAAATGTACATTCCGGCAGGGTGTCTCAGAAGCCCTCCAAACATCAAAGTTGAATTTTTTCCTCAAACTCCAAGAAATCAGTCTCAAACTATTAAAACGGTTTCTAAAACTTCTAGGAAATGTATCTTCTTTAATATTCTGTCTGGTTTAGGCAAATTTTCATGAAGCTGAAAAATGCTGTTAAATGGTAGTTAAATCGGCATGCTTTTAATGCCTGGCTAGGGTTAGGGTTACAAGAACCACAGAATTTTGCCCGCTGTTGCACTTTTAGCTGCACTTTAAATGACAAAATGAAGAGAGTTTACCCATTAGAACAGGTATTCTTCACACTTTTCATCTGGCTCAGTTTTGGATAAAATCACTGGATAGGGCAAAATACAAAAAGGTGACCAAAACTGTCCGAAAACTAAAAGTGCAGATAGGAGCAAATTATCACTCATTCTAAAGATAACTGGGGACCCGGAATGCAGCACTGACAGTAAAAAACTTCTACCTGTTGTGGGAATGCTAACCCTAACCCTAGCTAGGGTTTCAAATGTGCATTCCAGTAGGGTATCTCAGAAGCCCTCCAAACATCAAAGTTGAATTTTCTCCTCAAACTCCAAAAAATCAGTCTCAAACTATCAAAACGGTTTCTAAAAACTCTAGGAAAACGTATCTTCTTTAATATTCTGTTTGGTTTAGGCAAATTTTCATGAAGCTGAAAAATGCTGTTAAATGGTAGTTAAATCGGCATGCTTTTAATGCCTGGCTAGGGTTAGGGTTACAAGAACCATAGAATTTTGCCCGCTGTTGCACTTTTAGCTGCACTTTAAATGACAAAATGAAGAGAGTTTACCCATTAGAACATGTATTCTTCACACTTTTCATTTGGCTCAGTTTTGGATAAAATCACTGGATAGGGCAATATACAAAAAGGTGACCAAAACTGTCCGAAAACTAAAAGTGCAGATAGGAGCAAATTATCACACATCCTAAAGATAAATGGAGGCCCGGAATGCAGCACTAGCAGTAAAAAACTTCTACCTGTTGTGGGAATGCTAACCCTAACCCTAGCTAGGGTTTCAAATGTACATTCCGGCAGGGTGTAACAGAAGCCCTCCAAACATCAAAGTTGAATTTTTTCCTCAAACCAAAAAAAATCAATCTCAAACTATCAAAACGGTTTTTAAAAACGCTAGGAAATGTATCTTCTTTAATATTTTGTCTGGTTTAGGCAAATTTTCATGAAGCTGAAAAATGCTGTTAAATGGTAGTTAAATCGGCATGCTTTTAATGCCTGGCTAGGGTTAGGGTTACAAGAACCATAGAATTTTGCCCTCTCTTGCACTTTTAGCTGCACTTTAAATGACAAAATGAAGAGAGTTTACCCATTAGAACATGTATTCTTCACACTTTTCATCTGGCTCAGTTTTGGATAAAATCACTGGATAGGGCAATATACAAAAAGGTGACCAAAACTGTCCGAAAACTAAAAGTGCAGATAGGAGCAAATTATCACACATCCTAAAGATTACTGGGGGCCCGGAATGCAGCACTAGCAGTAAAAAACTTCTACCTGTTGTGGGAATGCTAACCCTAACCCTAGCTAGGGTTTCAAATGTACATTCCGGCAGGGTGTCTCAGAAGCCCTCCAAACATCAAAGTTGAATTTTTTCCTCAAACTTCAAAAAATCAGTCTCAAACTATCAAAACGGTTTCTAAAACTTCTAGGAAATGTATCTTCTTTAATATTCTGTCTGGTTTAGGCAAATTTTCATGAAGCTGAAAAATGCTGTTAAATGGTAGTTAAATCGGCATGCTTTTAATGCCTGGCTAGGGTTAGGGTTACAAGAACCACAGAATTTTGCCCGCTGTTGCACTTTTAGCTGCACTTTAAATGACAAAATGAAGAGAGTTTACCCATTAGAACAGGTATTCTTCACACTTTTCATCTGGCTCAGTTTTGGATAAAATCACTGGATAGGGCAAAATACAAAAAGGTGACCAAATCTGTCCGAAAACTAAAAGTGCAGATAGGAGCAAATTATCACTCATTCTAAAGATAACTGGGGACCCGGAATGCAGCACTGACAGTAAAAAACTTCTACCTGTTGTGGGAATGCTAACCCTAACCCTAGCTAGGGTTTCAAATGTGCATTCCAGCAGGGTATCTCAGAAGCCCTCCAAACATCAAAGTTGAATTTTCTCCTCAAACTCCAAAAAATCAGTCTCAAACTATCAAAACGGTTTCTAAAAACTCTAGGAAAACGTATCTTCTTTAATATTCTGTTTGGTTTAGGCAAATTTTCATGAAGCTGAAAAATGCTGTTAAATGGTAGTTAAATCGGCATGCTTTTAATGCCTGGCTAGGGTTAGGGTTACAAGAACCATAGAATTTTGCCCTCTCTTGCACTTTTAGCTGCACTTTAAATGACAAAATGAAGAGAGTTTACCCATTAGAACATGTATTCTTCACACTTTTCATCTGGCTCAGTTTTGGATAAAATCACTGGATAGGGCAATATACAAAAAGGTGACCAAAACTGTCCGAAAACTAAAAGTGCAGATAGGAGCAAATTATCACACATCCTAAAGATAACTGGGGGCCCGGAATGCAGCACTAGCAGTAAAAAACTTCTACCTGTTGTGGGAATGCTAACCCTAACCCTAGCTAGGGTTTCAAATGTACATTCCGGCAGGGTGTCTCAGAAGCCCTCCAAACATCAAAGTTGAATTTTTTCCTCAAACTTCAAAAAATCAGTCTCAAACTATCAAAACGGTTTCTAAAACTTCTAGGAAATGTATCTTCTTTAATATTCTGTCTGGTTTAGGCAAATTTTCATGAAGCTGAAAAATGCTGTTAAATGGTAGTTAAATCGGCATGCTTTTAATGCCTGGCTAGGGTTAGGGTTACAAGAACCACAGAATTTTGCCCGCTGTTGCACTTTTAGCTGCACTTTAAATGACAAAATGAAGAGAGTTTACCCATTAGAACAGGTATTCTTCACACTTTTCATCTGGCTCAGTTTTGGATAAAATCACTGGATAGGGCAAAATACAAAAAGGTGACCAAAACTGTCCGAAAACTAAAAGTGCAGATAGGAGCAAATTATCACTCATTCTAAAGATAACTGGGGACCCGGAATGCAGCACTGACAGTAAAAAACTTCTACCTGTTGTGGGAATGCTAACCCTAACCCTAGCTAGGGTTTCAAATGTGCATTCCAGCAGGGTATCTCAGAAGCCCTCCAAACATCAAAGTTGAATTTTCTCCTCAAACTCCAAAAAATCAGTCTCAAACTATCAAAACGGTTTCTAAAAACTCTAGGAAAACGTATCTTCTTTAATATTCTGTTTGGTTTAGGCAAATTTTCATGAAGCTGAAAAATGCTGTTAAATGGTAGTTAAATCGGCATGCTTTTAATGCCTGGCTAGGGTTAGGGTTACAAGAACCATAGAATTTTGCCCGCTGTTGCACTTTTAGCTGCACTTTAAATGACAAAATGAAGAGAGTTTACCCATTAGAACATGTATTCTTCACACTTTTCATTTGGCTCAGTTTTGGATAAAATCACTGGATAGGGCAATATACAAAAAGGTGACCAAAACTGTCCGAAAACTAAAAGTGCAGATAGGAGCAAATTATCACACATCCTAAAGATAAATGGAGGCCCGGAATGCAGCACTAGCAGTAAAAAACTTCTACCTGTTGTGGGAATGCTAACCCTAACCCTAGCTAGGGTTTCAAATGTACATTCCGGCAGGGTGTAACAGAAGCCCTCCAAACATCAAAGTTGAATTTTTTCCTCAAACCAAAAAAAATCAATCTCAAACTATCAAAACGGTTTTTAAAAACGCTAGGAAATGTATCTTCTTTAATATTTTGTCTGGTTTAGGCAAATTTTCATGAAGCTGAAAAATGCTGTTAAATGGTAGTTAAATCGGCATGCTTTTAATGCCTGGCTAGGGTTAGGGTTACAAGAACCATAGAATTTTGCCCTCTCTTGCACTTTTAGCTGCACTTTAAATGACAAAATGAAGAGAGTTTACCCATTAGAACATGTATTCTTCACACTTTTCATCTGGCTCAGTTTTGGATAAAATCACTGGATAGGGCAATATACAAAAAGGTGACCAAAACTGTCCGAAAACTAAAAGTGCAGATAGGAGCAAATTATCACACATCCTAAAGATAACTGGGGGCCCGGAATGCAGCACTAGCAGTAAAAAACTTCTACCTGTTGTGGGAATGCTAACCCTAACCCTAGCTAGGGTTTCAAATGTACATTCCGGCAGGGTGTCTCAGAAGCCCTCCAAACATCAAAGTTGAATTTTTTCCTCAAACTTCAAAAAATCAGTCTCAAACTATCAAAACGGTTTCTAAAACTTATAGGAAATGTATCTTCTTTAATATTCTGTCTGGTTTAGGCAAATTTTCATGAAGCTGAAAAATGCTGTTAAATGGTAGTTAAATCGGCATGCTTTTAATGCCTGGCTAGGGTTAGGGTTACAAGAACCACAGAATTTTGCCCGCTGTTGCACTTTTAGCTGCACTTTAAATGACAAAATGAAGAGAGTTTACCCATTAGAACAGGTATTCTTCACACTTTTCATCTGGCTCAGTTTTGGATAAAATCACTGGATAGGGCAAAATACAAAAAGGTGACCAAAACTGTCCGAAAACTAAAAGTGCAGATAGGAGCAAATTATCACTCATTCTAAAGATAACTGGGGACCCGGAATGCAGCACTGACAGTAAAAAACTTCTACCTGTTGTGGGAATGCTAACCCTAACCCTAGCTAGGGTTTCAAATGTGCATTCCAGCAGGGTATCTCAGAAGCCCTCCAAACATCAAAGTTGAATTTTCTCCTCAAACTCCAAAAAATCAGTCTCAAACTATCAAAACGGTTTCTAAAAACTCTAGGAAAACGTATCTTCTTTAATATTCTGTTTGGTTTAGGCAAATTTTCATGAAGCTGAAAAATGCTGTTAAATGGTAGTTAAATCGGCATGCTTTTAATGCCTGGCTAGGGTTAGGGTTACAAGAACCATAGAATTTTGCCCTCTCTTGCACTTTTAGCTGCACTTTAAATGACAAAATGAAGAGAGTTTACCCATTAGAACATGTATTCTTCACACTTTTCATCTGGCTCAGTTTTGGATAAAATCACTGGATAGGGCAATATACAAAAAGGTGACCAAAACTGTCCGAAAACTAAAAGTGCAGATAGGAGCAAATTATCACACATCCTAAAGATAACTGGGGGCCCGGAATGCAGCACTAGCAGTAAAAAACTTCTACCTGTTGTGGGAATGCTAACCCTAACCCTAGCTAGGGTTTCAAATGTACATTCCGGCAGGGTGTCTCAGAAGCCCTCCAAACATCAAAGTTGAATTTTTTCCTCAAACTTCAAAAAATCAGTCTCAAACTATCAAAACGGTTTCTAAAACTTCTAGGAAATGTATCTTCTTTAATATTCTGTCTGGTTTAGGCAAATTTTCATGAAGCTGAAAAATGCTGTTAAATGGTAGTTAAATCGGCATGCTTTTAATGCCTGGCTAGGGTTAGGGTTACAAGAACCACAGAATTTTGCCCGCTGTTGCACTTTTAGCTGCACTTTAAATGACAAAATGAAGAGAGTTTACCCATTAGAACAGGTATTCTTCACACTTTTCATCTGGCTCAGTTTTGGATAAAATCACTGGATAGGGCAAAATACAAAAAGGTGACCAAAACTGTCCGAAAACTAAAAGTGCAGATAGGAGCAAATTATCACTCATTCTAAAGATAACTGGGGACCCGGAATGCAGCACTGACAGTAAAAAACTTCTACCTGTTGTGGGAATGCTAACCCTAACCCTAGCTAGGGTTTCAAATGTGCATTCCAGCAGGGTATCTCAGAAGCCCTCCAAACATCAAAGTTGAATTTTCTCCTCAAACTCCAAAAAATCAGTCTCAAACTATCAAAACGGTTTCTAAAAACTCTAGGAAAACGTATCTTCTTTAATATTCTGTTTGGTTTAGGCAAATTTTCATGAAGCTGAAAAATGCTGTTAAATGGTAGTTAAATCGGCATGCTTTTAATGCCTGGCTAGGGTTAGGGTTACAAGAACCATAGAATTTTGCCCGCTGTTGCACTTTTAGCTGCACTTTAAATGACAAAATGAAGAGAGTTTACCCATTAGAACATGTATTCTTCACACTTTTCATCTGGCTCAGTTTTGGATAAAATCACTGGATAGGGCAATATACAAAAAGGTGACCAAAACTGTCCGAAAACTAAAAGTGCAGATAGGAGCAAATTATCACACATCCTAAAGATAACTGGGGGCCCGGAATGCAGCACTAGCAGTAAAAAACTTCTACCTGTTGTAGGAATGCTAACCCTAACCCTAGCTAGGGTTTCAAATGTACATTCCGGCAGGGTGTCTCAGAAGCCCTCCAAACATCAAAGTTGAATTTTTTCCTCAAACTCCAAAAAATCAGTCTCAAACTATCAAAACGGTTTCTAAAACTTCTAGGAAATGTATCTTCTTTAATATTCTGTCTGGTTTAGGCAAATTTTCATGAAGCTGAAAAATGCTGTTAAATGGTAGTTAAATCGGCATGCTTTTAATGCCTGGCTAGGGTTAGGGTTACAAGAACCATAGAATTTTGCCCTCTGTTGCACTTTTAGCTGCACTTTAAATGACAAAATGAAGAGAGTTTACCCATTAGAACATGTATTCTTCACACTTTTCATTTGGCTCAGTTTTGGATAAAATCACTGGATAGGGCAATATACAAAAAGGTGACCAAAACTGTCCGAAAACTAAAAGTGCAGATAGGAGCAAATTATCACACATCCTAAAGATAACTGGAGGCCCGGAATGCAGCACTAGCAGTAAAAAACTTCTACCTGTTGTGGGAATGCTAACCCTAACCCTAGCTAGGGTTTCAAATGTACATTCCGGCAGGGTGTAACAGAAGCCCTCCAAACATCAAAGTTGAATTTTTTCCTCAAACCAAAAAAAATCAATCTCAAACTATCAAAACGGTTTTTAAAAACGCTAGGAAATGTATCTTCTTTAATATTCTGTCTGGTTTAGGCAAATTTTCATGAAGCTGAAAAATGCTGTTAAATGGTAACTAAATCGGCATGCTTTTAATGCCTGGCTAGGGTTAGGGTTACAAGAACCACAGAATTTTGCCCGCTGTTGCACTTTTAGCTGCACTTTAAATGACAAAATGAAGAGAGTTTACCCATTAGAACAGGTATTCTTCACACTTTTCATCTGGCTCAGTTTTGGATAAAATCACTGGATAGGGCAATATACAAAAAGGTGACCAAAACTGTCCGAAAACTAAAAGTGCAGATAGGAGCAAATTATCACACATCCTAAAGATAACTGGAGGCCCGGAATGCAGCACTAGCAGTAAAAAACTTCTACCTGTTGTGGGAATGCTAACCCTAACCCTAGCTAGGGTTTCAAATGTACATTCCGGCAGGGTGTAACAGAAGCCCTCCAAACATCAAAGTTGAATTTTTTCCTCAAACCAAAAAAAATCAATCTCAAACTATCAAAACGGTTTTTAAAAACGCTAGGAAATGTATCTTCTTTAATATTCTGTCTGGTTTAGGCAAATTTTCATGAAGCTGAAAAATGCTGTTAAATGGTAGTTAAATCGGCATGCTTTTAATGCCTGGCTAGGGTTAGGGTTACAAGAACCACAGAATTTTGCCCGCTGTTGCACTTTTAGCTGCACTTTAAATGACAAAATGAAGAGAGTTTACCCATTAGAACAGGTATTCTTCACACTTTTCATCTGGCTCAGTTTTGGATAAAATCACTGGATAGGGCAAAATACAAAAAGGTGACCAAAACTGTCCGAAAACTAAAAGTGCAGATAGGAGCAAATTATCACTCATTCTAAAGATAACTGGGGACCCGGAATGCAGCACTGACAGTAAAAAACTTCTACCTGTTGTGGGAATGCTAACCCTAACCCTAGCTAGGGTTTCAAATGTGCATTCCAGTAGGGTATCTCAGAAGCCCTCCAAACATCAAAGTTGAATTTTCTCCTCAAACTCCAAAAAATCAGTCTCAAACTATCAAAACGGTTTCTAAAAACTCTAGGAAAACGTATCTTCTTTAATATTCTGTTTGGTTTAGGCAAATTTTCATGAAGCTGAAAAATGCTGTTAAATGGTAGTTAAATCGGCATGCTTTTAATGCCTGGCTAGGGTTAGGGTTACAAGAACCATAGAATTTTGCCCGCTGTTGCACTTTTAGCTGCACTTTAAATGACAAAATGAAGAGAGTTTACCCATTAGAACATGTATTCTTCACACTTTTCATCTGGCTCAGTTTTGGATAAAATCACTGGATAGGGCAATATACAAAAAGGTGACCAAAACTGTCCGAAAACTAAAAGTGCAGATAGGAGCAAATTATCACACATCCTAAAGATAACTGGGGGCCCGGAATGCAGCACTAGCAGTAAAAAACTTCTACCTGTTGTAGGAATGCTAACCCTAACCCTAGCTAGGGTTTCAAATGTACATTCCGGCAGGGTGTCTCAGAAGCCCTCCAAACATCAAAGTTGAATTTTTTCCTCAAACTCCAAAAAATCAGTCTCAAACTATCAAAACGGTTTTTAAAAACGCTAGGAAATGTATCTTCTTTAATATTCTGTCTGGTTTAGGCAAATTTTCATGAAGCTGAAAAATGCTGTTAAATGGTAGTTAAATCGGCATGCTTTTAATGCCTGGCTAGGGTTAGGGTTACAAGAACCATAGAATTTTGCCCTCTGTTGCACTTTTAGCTGCACTTTAAATGACAAAATGAAGAGAGTTTACCCATTAGAACATGTATTCTTCACACTTTTCATTTGGCTCAGTTTTGGATAAAATCACTGGATAGGGCAATATACAAAAAGGTGACCAAAACTGTCCGAAAACTAAAAGTGCAGATAGGAGCAAATTATCACACATCCTAAAGATAACTGGGGGCCCGGAATGCAGCACTAGCAGTAAAAAACTTCTACCTGTTGTGGGAATGCTAACCCTAACCCTAGCTAGGGTTTCAAATGTACATTCCGGCAGGGTGTCTCAGAACACCCTTTTTTACTGTCAGTGCTGCATTCCGGGTCCCCAGTTATCTTTAGAATGAGTGATAATTCACTCATTGGTTCTGAGACATCCAAACATCAAAGTTGAATTTTTTCCTCAAACTCCAAGAAATCAGTCTCAAACTATTAAAACGGTTTCTAAAACTTCTAGGAAATGTATCTTCTTTAATATTCTGTCTGGTTTAGGCAAATTTTCATGAAGCTGAAAAATGCTGTTAAATGGTAGTTAAATCGGCATGCTTTTAATGCCTGGCTAGGGTTAGGGTTACAAGAACCACAGAATTTTGCCCGCTGTTGCACTTTTAGCTGCACTTTAAATGACAAAATGAAGAGAGTTTACCCATTAGAACAGGTATTCTTCACACTTTTCATCTGGCTCAGTTTTGGATAAAATCACTGGATAGGGCAAAATACAAAAAGGTGACCAAAACTGTCCGAAAACTAAAAGTGCAGATAGGAGCAAATTATCACTCATTCTAAAGATAACTGGGGACCCGGAATGCAGCACTGACAGTAAAAAACTTCTACCTGTTGTGGGAATGCTAACCCTAACCCTAGCTAGGGTTTCAAATGTGCATTCCAGTAGGGTATCTCAGAAGCCCTCCAAACATCAAAGTTGAATTTTCTCCTCAAACTCCAAAAAATCAGTCTCAAACTATCAAAACGGTTTCTAAAACTTCTAGGAAATGTATCTTCTTTAATATTCTGTCTGGTTTAGGCAAATTTTCATGAAGCTGAAAAATGCTGTTAAATGGTAGTTAAATCGGCATGCTTTTAATGCCTGGCTAGGGTTAGGGTTACAAGAACCATAGAATTTTGCCCGCTGTTGCACTTTTAGCTGCACTTTAAATGACAAAATGAAGAGAGTTTACCCATTAGAACATGTATTCTTCACACTTTTCATTTGGCTCAGTTTTGGATAAAATCACTGGATAGGGCAATATACAAAAAGGTGACCAAAACTGTCCGAAAACTAAAAGTGCAGATAGGAGAAAATTATCACACATCCTAAAGATAAATGGAGGCCCGGAATGCAGCACTAGCAGTAAAAAACTTCTACCTGTTGTGGGAATGCTAACCCTAACCCTAGCTAGGGTTTCAAATGTACATTCCGGCAGGGTGTAACAGAAGCCCTCCAAACATCAAAGTTGAATTTTTTCCTCAAACCAAAAAAAATCAATCTCAAACTATCAACACGGTTTTTAAAAACGCTAGGAAATGTATCTTCTTTAATATTCTGTCTGGTTTAGGCAAATTTTCATGAAGCTGAAAAATGCTGTTAAATGGTAGTTAAATCGGCATGCTTTTAATGCCTGGCTAGGGTTAGGGTTACAAGAACCACAGAATTTTGCCCGCTGTTGCACTTTTAGCTGCACTTTAAATGACAAAATGAAGAGAGTTTACCCATTAGAACAGGTATTCTTCACACTTTTCATCTGGCTCAGTTTTGGATAAAATCACTGGATAGGGCAAAATACAAAAAGGTGACCAAAACTGTCCGAAAACTAAAAGTGCAGATAGGAGCAAATTATCACTCATTCTAAAGATAACTGGGGACCCGGAATGCAGCACTGACAGTAAAAAACTTCTACCTGTTGTGGGAATGCTAACCCTAACCCTAGCTAGGGTTTCAAATGTGCATTCCAGTAGGGTATCTCAGAAGCCCTCCAAACATCAAAGTTGAATTTTCTCCTCAAACTCCAAAAAATCAGTCTCAAACTATCAAAACGGTTTCTAAAAACTCTAGGAAAACGTATCTTCTTTAATATTCTGTTTGGTTTAGGCAAATTTTCATGAAGCTGAAAAATGCTGTTAAATGGTAGTTAAATCGGCATGCTTTTAATGCCTGGCTAGGGTTAGGGTTACAAGAACCATAGAATTTTGCCCGCTGTTGCACTTTTAGCTGCACTTTAAATGACAAAATGAAGAGAGTTTACCCATTAGAACATGTATTCTTCACACTTTTCATCTGGCTCAGTTTTGGATAAAATCACTGGATAGGGCAATATACAAAAAGGTGACCAAAACTGTCCGAAAACTAAAAGTGCAGATAGGAGCAAATTATCACACATCCTAAAGATAACTGGGGGCCCGGAATGCAGCACTAGCAGTAAAAAACTTCTACCTGTTGTAGGAATGCTAACCCTAACCCTAGCTAGGGTTTCAAATGTACATTACGGCAGGGTGTCTCAAAAGCCCTCCAAACATCAAAGTTGAATTTTTTCCTCAAACTCCAAAAAATCAGTCTCAAACTATCAAAACGGTTTCTAAAACTTCTAGGAAATGTATCTTCTTTAATATTCTGTCTGGTTTAGGCAAATTTTCATGAAGCTGAAAAATGCTGTTAAATGGTAGTTAAATCGGCATGCTTTTAATGCCTGGCTAGGGTTAGGGTTACAAGAACCATAGAATTTTGCCCGCTGTTGCACTTTTAGCTGCACTTTAAATGACAAAATGAAGAGAGTTTACCCATTAGAACATGTATTCTTCACACTTTTCATTTGGCTCAGTTTTGGATAAAATCACTGGATAGGGCAATATACAAAAAGGTGACCAAAACTGTCCGAAAACTAAAAGTGCAGATAGGAGCAAATTATCACACATCCTAAAGATAAATGGAGGCCCGGAATGCAGCACTAGCAGTAAAAAACTTCTACCTGTTGTGGGAATGCTAACCCTAACCCTAGCTAGGGTTTCAAATGTACATTCCGGCAGGGTGTAACAGAAGCCCTCCAAACATCAAAGTTGAATTTTTTCCTCAAACCAAAAAAAATCAATCTCAAACTATCAAAACAGTTTTTAAAAACGCTAGGAAATGTATCTTCTTTAATATTTTGTCTGGTTTAGGCAAATTTTCATGAAGCTGAAAAATGCTGTTAAATGGTAGTTAAATCGGCATGCTTTTAATGCCTGGCTAGGGTTAGGGTTACAAGAACCATAGAATTTTGCCCTCTCTTGCACTTTTAGCTGCACTTTAAATGACAAAATGAAGAGAGTTTACCCATTAGAACATGTATTCTTCACACTTTTCATCTGGCTCAGTTTTGGATAAAATCACTGGATAGGGCAATATACAAAAAGGGGACCAAAACTGTCCGAAAACTAAAAGTGCAGATAGGAGCAAATTATCACACATCCTAAAGATAAATGGAGGCCCGGAATGCAGCACTAGCAGTAAAAAACTTCTACCTGTTGTGGGAATGCTAACCCTAACCCTAGCTAGGGTTTCAAATGTACATTCCGGCAGGGTGTAACAGAAGCCCTCCAAACATCAAAGTTGAATTTTTTCCTCAAACCAAAAAAAATCAATCTCAAACTATCAAAACGGTTTTTAAAAACGCTAGGAAATGTATCTTCTTTAATATTCTGTCTGGTTTAGGCAAATTTTCATGAAGCTGAAAAATGCTGTTAAATGGTAGTTAAATCGGCATGCTTTTAATGCCTGGCTAGGGTTAGGGTTACAAGAACCATAGAATTTTGCCCTCTCTTGCACTTTTAGCTGCACTTTAAATGACAAAATGAAGAGAGTTTACCCATTAGAACATGTATTCTTCACACTTTTCATCTGGCTCAGTTTTGGATAAAATCACTGGATAGGGCAATATACAAAAAGGTGACCAAAACTGTCCGAAAACTAAAAGTGCAGATAGGAGCAAATTATCACACATCCTAAAGATAACTGGGGGCCCGGAATGCAGCACTAGCAGTAAAAAACTTCTACCTGTTGTGGGAATGCTAACCCTAACCCTAGCTAGGGTTTCAAATGTGCATTCCAGTAGGGTATCTCAGAAGCCCTCCAAACATCAAAGTTGAATTTTCTCCTCAAACTCCAAAAAATCAGTCTCAAACTATCAAAACGGTTTCTAAAAACTCTAGGAAAACGTATCTTCTTTAATATTCTGTTTGGTTTAGGCAAATTTTCATGAAGCTGAAAAATGCTATTAAATGGTAGTTAAATCGGCATGCTTTTAATGCCTGGCTAGGGTTAGGGTTACAAGAACCATAGAATTTTGCCCGCTGTTGCACTTTTAGCTGCACTTTAAATGACAAAATGAAGAGAGTTTACCCATTAGAACATGTATTCTTCACACTTTTCATCTGGCTCAGTTTTGGATAAAATCACTGGATAGGGCAATATACAAAAAGGTGACCAAAACTGTCCGAAAACTAAAAGTGCAGATAGGAGCAAATTATCACACATCCTAAAGATAACTGGGGGCCCGGAATGCAGCACTAGCAGTAAAAAACTTCTACCTGTTGTAGGAATGCTAACCCTAACCCTAGCTAGGGTTTCAAATGTACATTCCGGCAGGGTGTCTCAGAAGCCCTCCAAACATCAAAGTTGAATTTTTTCCTCAAACTCCAAAAAATCAGTCTCAAACTATCAAAACGGTTTTTAAAAACGCTAGGAAATGTATCTTCTTTAATATTCTGTCTGGTTTAGGCAAATTTTCATGAAGCTGAAAAATGCTGTTAAATGGTAGTTAAATCGGCATGCTTTTAATGCCTGGCTAGGGTTAGGGTTACAAGAACCATAGAATTTTGCCCTCTGTTGCACTTTTAGCTGCACTTTAAATGACAAAATGAAGAGAGTTTACCCATTAGAACATGTATTCTTCACACTTTTCATTTGGCTCAGTTTTGGATAAAATCACTGGATAGGGCAATATACAAAAAGGTGACCAAAACTGTCCGAAAACTAAAAGTGCAGATAGGAGCAAATTATCACACATCCTAAAGATAACTGGGGGCCCGGAATGCAGCACTAGCAGTAAAAAACTTCTACCTGTTGTGGGAATGCTAACCCTAACCCTAGCTAGGGTTTCAAATGTACATTCCGGCAGGGTGTCTCAGAACACCCTTTTTTACTGTCAGTGCTGCATTCCGGGTCCCCAGTTATCTTTAGAATGAGTGATAATTCACTCATTGGTTCTGAGACATCCAAACATCAAAGTTGAATTTTTTCCTCAAACTCCAAGAAATCAGTCTCAAACTATTAAAACGGTTTCTAAAACTTCTAGGAAATGTATCTTCTTTAATATTCTGTCTGGTTTAGGCAAATTTTCATGAAGCTGAAAAATGCTGTTAAATGGTAGTTAAATCGGCATGCTTTTAATGCCTGGCTAGGGTTAGGGTTACAAGAACCACAGAATTTTGCCCGCTGTTGCACTTTTAGCTGCACTTTAAATGACAAAATGAAGAGAGTTTACCCATTAGAACAGGTATTCTTCACACTTTTCATCTGGCTCAGTTTTGGATAAAATCACTGGATAGGGCAAAATACAAAAAGGTGACCAAAACTGTCTGAAAACTAAAAGTGCAGATAGGAGCAAATTATCACTCATTCTAAAGATAACTGGGGACCCGGAATGCAGCACTGACAGTAAAAAACTTCTACCTGTTGTGGGAATGCTAACCCTAACCCTAGCTAGGGTTTCAAATGTGCATTCCAGTAGGGTATCTCAGAAGCCCTCCAAACATCAAAGTTGAATTTTCTCCTCAAACTCCAAAAAATCAGTCTCAAACTATCAAAACGGTTTCTAAAACTTCTAGGAAATGTATCTTCTTTAATATTCTGTCTGGTTTAGGCAAATTTTCATGAAGCTGAAAAATGCTGTTAAATGGTAGTTAAATCGGCATGCTTTTAATGCCTGGCTAGGGTTAGGGTTACAAGAACCATAGAATTTTGCCCGCTGTTGCACTTTTAGCTGCACTTTAAATGACAAAATGAAGAGAGTTTACCCATTAGAACATGTATTCTTCACACTTTTCATTTGGCTCAGTTTTGGATAAAATCACTGGATAGGGCAATATACAAAAAGGTGACCAAAACTGTCCGAAAACTAAAAGTGCAGATAGGAGCAAATTATCACACATCCTAAAGATAAATGGAGGCCCGGAATGCAGCACTAGCAGTAAAAAACTTCTACCTGTTGTGGGAATGCTAACCCTAACCCTAGCTAGGGTTTCAAATGTACATTCCGGCAGGGTGTAACAGAAGCCCTCCAAACATCAAAGTTGAATTTTTTCCTCAAACCAAAAAAAATCAATCTCAAACTATCAACACGGTTTTTAAAAACGCTAGGAAATGTATCTTCTTTAATATTCTGTCTGGTTTAGGCAAATTTTCATGAAGCTGAAAAATGCTGTTAAATGGTAGTTAAATCGGCATGCTTTTAATGCCTGGCTAGGGTTAGGGTTACAAGAACCACAGAATTTTGCCCGCTGTTGCACTTTTAGCTGCACTTTAAATGACAAAATGAAGAGAGTTTACCCATTAGAACAGGTATTCTTCACACTTTTCATCTGGCTCAGTTTTGGATAAAATCACTGGATAGGGCAAAATACAAAAAGGTGACCAAAACTGTCCGAAAACTAAAAGTGCAGATAGGAGCAAATTATCACTCATTCTAAAGATAACTGGGGACCCGGAATGCAGCACTGACAGTAAAAAACTTCTACCTGTTGTGGGAATGCTAACCCTAACCCTAGCTAGGGTTTCAAATGTGCATTCCAGTAGGGTATCTCAGAAGCCCTCCAAACATCAAAGTTGAATTTTCTCCTCAAACTCCAAAAAATCAGTCTCAAACTATCAAAACGGTTTCTAAAAACTCTAGGAAAACGTATCTTCTTTAATATTCTGTTTGGTTTAGGCAAATTTTCATGAAGCTGAAAAATGCTGTTAAATGGTAGTTAAATCGGCATGCTTTTAATGCCTGGCTAGGGTTAGGGTTACAAGAACCATAGAATTTTGCCCGCTGTTGCACTTTTAGCTGCACTTTAAATGACAAAATGAAGAGAGTTTACCCATTAGAACATGTATTCTTCACACTTTTCATCTGGCTCAGTTTTGGATAAAATCACTGGATAGGGCAATATACAAAAAGGTGACCAAAACTGTCCGAAAACTAAAAGTGCAGATAGGAGCAAATTATCACACATCCTAAAGATAACTGGGGGCCCGGAATGCAGCACTAGCAGTAAAAAACTTCTACCTGTTGTAGGAATGCTAACCCTAACCCTAGCTAGGGTTTCAAATGTACATTACGGCAGGGTGTCTCAGAAGCCCTCCAAACATCAAAGTTGAATTTTTTCCTCAAACTCCAAAAAATCAGTCTCAAACTATCAAAACGGTTTCTAAAACTTCTAGGAAATGTATCTTCTTTAATATTCTGTCTGGTTTAGGCAAATTTTCATGAAGCTGAAAAATGCTGTTAAATGGTAGTTAAATCGGCATGCTTTTAATGCCTGGCTAGGGTTAGGGTTACAAGAACCATAGAATTTTGCCCGCTGTTGCACTTTTAGCTGCACTTTAAATGACAAAATGAAGAGAGTTTACCCATTAGAACATGTATTCTTCACACTTTTCATTTGGCTCAGTTTTGGATAAAATCACTGGATAGGGCAATATACAAAAAGGTGACCAAAACTGTCCGAAAACTAAAAGTGCAGATAGGAGCAAATTATCACACATCCTAAAGATAAATGGAGGCCCGGAATGCAGCACTAGCAGTAAAAAACTTCTACCTGTTGTGGGAATGCTAACCCTAACCCTAGCTAGGGTTTCAAATGTACATTCCGGCAGGGTGTAACAGAAGCCCTCCAAACATCAAAGTTGAATTTTTTCCTCAAACCAAAAAAAATCAATCTCAAACTATCAAAACAGTTTTTAAAAACGCTAGGAAATGTATCTTCTTTAATATTTTGTCTGGTTTAGGCAAATTTTCATGAAGCTGAAAAATGCTGTTAAATGGTAGTTAAATCGGCATGCTTTTAATGCCTGGCTAGGGTTAGGGTTACAAGAACCATAGAATTTTGCCCTCTCTTGCACTTTTAGCTGCACTTTAAATGACAAAATGAAGAGAGTTTACCCATTAGAACATGTATTCTTCACACTTTTCATCTGGCTCAGTTTTGGATAAAATCACTGGATAGGGCAATATACAAAAAGGTGACCAAAACTGTCCGAAAACTAAAAGTGCAGATAGGAGCAAATTATCACACATCCTAAAGATAAATGGAGGCCCGGAATGCAGCACTAGCAGTAAAAAACTTCTACCTGTTGTGGGAATGCTAACCCTAACCCTAGCTAGGGTTTCAAATGTACAGTGCCTTGCGAAAGTATTCGGCCCCCTTGAACTTTTCAACCTTTTGCCACATTTCAGGCTTCAAACATAAAGATATAAATTTTTTATTTTATGTGAAGAATCACCAACAAGCGGGACACAATTGTGAAGTGGAACGAAATCTATTGGATTTCTGAAACTTTTTTAACTAATAAAAAAATGAAAAGTGGGGCGTGCAAAATTATTCGGCCCCCTTGCGTTAATACTTTGTAGAGCCACCTTTTGCTGCGATTACAGCTGCAAGTCGCTTGGGGTATGTCTCTATCAGTTTTGCACATCGAGAGACTGAAATTCTTGCCCATTCTTCCTTGCAAAACAGCTCGAGCTCAGTGAGGTTGCATGGAGAGCGTTTGTGAACAGCAGTTTTCAGCTCTTTCCACAGATTCTCGATTGGATTCAGGTCTGGACTTTGACTTGGCCATTCAAACACCTGGATACGTTTATTTGTGAACCATTCCTTTGTAGATTTTGCTGTATGTTTGGGATCATTGTCTTGTTGGAAGATTAATCTCCGTCCCAGTTTCAGGTCTTTTGCAGACTCCAACAGGTTTTCATCCAGAATGGTCCTGTATTTGGCTGCATCCATCTTCCCCTCAATTTTAACCATCTTCCCTGTCCCTGCTGAAGAAAAGCAGGCCCAAACCATGATGCTGCCACCACCATGTTTGACAGTGGGGATGGTGTGTTGAGGGTGATGAGCTGTGTTGCTTTTACGCCAAACATATCGTTTTGCATTGTGGCCAAAAAGTTCGATTTTGGTTTCATCTGACCAGAGCACCTTCTTCCACATGTTTGGGGTGTCTCCCAGGTGGCTTGTGGCAAACTTTAGACGAGACTTTTTATGGATATCTTTGAGAAATGGCTTTCTTCTTGCCACTCTTCCATAAAGGCCAGATTTGTGCAGTGTAAGACTGATTGTTGTCCTATGGACAGACTCTCCCACCTCAGCTATAGTTCTCTGCAGTTCATCCAGAGTGATCATGGGCCTCTTGGCTGCATCTCTGATCAGTCTTCTCCTTGTCTGAGCTGAAAGTTTAGAGGGACGGCCAGGTCTTGGTAGATTTGCAGTGGTCTGATACTCCTTCCATTTCAAGATGATCGCTTGCACAGTGCTCCTTGGGATGTTTGAAGCTTGGGAAATCTTTTTGTATCCAAATCCGGCTTTAAACTTCTCCACAACAGTATTACGGACCTGCCTGGTGTGTTCCTTGGTCTTCATGATGCTCTCTGCGCTTTCAACAGAACCTTGAGACTATCACAGAGCAGGTGCATTTATACAGAGACTTGATTACACACAGGTGGATTCTATTTATCACCATCAGTCATTTAGGACAACATTGGATCATTCAGAGATCCTCGCTGAACTTCTGGAGTGAGTTTGCTGCACTGAAAGTAAAGGGGCCGAATAATTTTGCACACCCCACTTTTCATTTTTTTATTAGTTAAAAAAGTTTCAAAAATCCAATAGATTTCGTTCCACTTCACAATTGTGTCCCACTTGTTGGTGATTCTTCACATAAAATAAAAAATTTATATCTTTATGTTTGAAGCCTGAAATGTGGCAAAAGGTTGAAAAGTTCAAGGGGGCCGAATACTTTCGCAAGGCACTGTACATTCCGGCAGGGTGTAACAGAAGCCCTCCAAACATCAAAGTTGAATTTTTTCCTCAAACCAAAAAAAATCAATCTCAAACTATCAAAACGGTTTTTAAAAACGCTAGGAAATGTATCTTCTTTAATATTCTGTCTGGTTTAGGCAAATTTTCATGAAGCTGAAAAATGCTGTTAAATGGTAGTTAAATCGGCATGCTTTTAATGCCTGGCTAGGGTTAGGGTTACAAGAACCATAGAATTTTGCCCTCTCTTGCACTTTTAGCTGCACTTTAAATGACAAAATGAAGAGAGTTTACCCATTAGAACATGTATTCTTCACACTTTTCATCTGGCTCAGTTTTGGATAAAATCACTGGATAGGGCAATATACAAAAAGGTGACCAAAACTGTCCGAAAACTAAAAGTGCAGATAGGAGCAAATTATCACACATCCTAAAGATAACTGGGGGCCCGGAATGCAGCACTAGCAGTAAAAAACTTCTACCTGTTGTGGGAATGCTAACCCTAACCCTAGCTAGGGTTTCAAATGTACATTCCGGCAGGGTGTCTCAGAAGCCCTCCAAACATCAAAGTTGAATTTTTTCCTCAAACTCCAAGAAATCAGTCTCAAACTGTTAAAACGGTTTCTAAAACTTCTAGGAAATGTATCTTCTTTAATATTCTGTCTGGTTTAGGCAAATTTTCATGAAGCTGAAAAATGCTGTTAAATGGTAGTTAAATCGGCATGCTTTTAATGCCTGGCTAGGGTTAGGGTTACAAGAACCACAGAATTTTGCCCGCTGTTGCACTTTTAGCTGCACTTTAAATGACAAAATGAAGAGAGTTTACCCATTAGAACAGGTATTCTTCACACTTTTCATCTGGCTCAGTTTTGGATAAAATCACTGGATAGGGCAAAATACAAAAAGGTGACCAAAACTGTCCGAAAACTAAAAGTGCAGATAGGAGCAAATTATCACTCATTCTAAAGATAACTGGGGACCCGGAATGCAGCACTGACAGTAAAAAACTTCTACCTGTTGTGGGAATGCTAACCCTAACCCTAGCTAGGGTTTCAAATGTGCATTCCAGTAGGGTATCTCAGAAGCCCTCCAAACATCAAAGTTGAATTTTCTCCTCAAACTCCAAAAAATCAGTCTCAAACTATCAAAACGGTTTCTAAAAACTCTAGGAAAACGTATCTTCTTTAATATTCTGTTTGGTTTAGGCAAATTTTCATGAAGCTGAAAAATGCTGTTAAATGGTAGTTAAATCGGCATGCTTTTAATGCCTGGCTAGGGTTAGGGTTACAAGAACCATAGAATTTTGCCCGCTGTTGCACTTTTAGCTGCACTTTAAATGACAAAATGAAGAGAGTTTACCCATTAGAACATGTATTCTTCACACTTTTCATCTGGCTCAGTTTTGGATAAAATCACTGGATAGGGCAATATACAAAAAGGTGACCAAAACTGTCCGAAAACTAAAAGTGCAGATAGGAGCAAATTATCACACATCCTAAAGATAACTGGGGGCCCGGAATGCAGCACTAGCAGTAAAAAACTTCTACCTGTTGTAGGAATGCTAACCCTAACCCTAGCTAGGGTTTCAAATGTACATTCCGGCAGGGTGTCTCAGAAGCCCTCCAAACATCAAAGTTGAATTTTTTCCTCAAACTCCAAAAAATCAGTCTCAAACTATCAAAACGTTTTTTAAAAACGCTAGGAAATGTATCTTCTTTAATATTCTGTCTGGTTTAGGCAAATTTTCATGAAGCTGAAAAATGCTGTTAAATGGTAGTTAAATCGGCATGCTTTTAATGCCTGGCTAGGGTTAGGGTTACAAGAACCATAGAATTTTGCCCTCTCTTGCACTTTTAGCTGCACTTTAAATGACAAAATGAAGAGAGTTTACCCATTAGAACATGTATTCTTCACACTTTTCATCTGGCTCAGTTTTGGATAAAATCACTGGATAGGGCAATATACAAAAAGGTGACCAAAACTGTCCGAAAACTAAAGTGCAGATAGGAGCAAATTATCACACATCCTAAAGATAACTGGGGGCCCGGAATGCAGCACTAGCAGTAAAAAACTTCTACCTGTTGTGGGAATGCTAACCCTAACCCTAGCTAGGGTTTCAAATGTGCATTCCGGCAGGGTGTCTCAGAAGCCCACCAAACATCAAAGTTGAATTTTTTCCTCAAACTCCAAAAAATCAGTCTCAAACTATCAAAACGGTTTCTAAAACCTCTAGGAAAAGTATCTTCTTTAATATTCTGTCTGGTTTAGGCAAATTTTCATAAAGCTGAAAAATGCTGTTAAATGGTAGTTAAACCGGCATGCTTTTAATGCCTGGCTAGGGTTATGGTTACAAGAACCAAAGAATTTTGCCCTCTGTTGCACTTTTAGCTGCACTTTAAATGACAAAATGAAGAGAGTTTACCCATTAGAACAGGTATTCTTCACACTTTTCATCTGGCTCAGTTTTGGATAAAATCACTGCATAGGGCAATATACAAAAAGGTGACCAAAACTGTCCGAAAACTAAAAGTGCAGATAGGAGCAAATTATCACTCATCCTAAAGATAACTGGGGACCCGGAATGCAGCACTGACAGTAAAAAACTTCTACCTGTTGTGGGAATGCTAACCCTAACCCTAGCTAGGGTTTCAAATGTGCATTCCGGCAGGGTGTCTCAGAAGCCCACCAAACATCAAAGTTGAATTTTTTCCTCAAACTCCAAAAAATCAGTCTCAAACTATCAAAACGGTTTCTAAAACTTCTAGGAAATGTATCTTCTTTAATATTCTGTCTGGTTTAGGCAAATTTTCATAAAGCTGAAAAATGCTTTTAAATGGTAGATAAATCGGCATGCTTTTAATGCCTGGCTAGGGTTAGGAATACAAGAACCATAGAATTTTGCCCTCTGTTGCACTTTTAGCTGCACTTTAAATGACAAAATGAAGAGAGTTTACCCATTAGAACATTTATTCTTCACACTTTTCATCTGGCTCAGTTTTGGATAAAATCACTGGATAGGGCAATATACAAAAAGGTGACCAAAACTTTCCGAAAACTAAAAGTGCAGATAGGAGCAAATTATCACACATCCTAAAGATAACTGGGGGCCCGGAATGCAGCACTAGCAGTAAAAAACTTCTACCTGTTGTGGGAATGCTAACCCTAACCCTAGCTAGGGTTTCAATAGTACATTCCGGCAGGGTGTCTCAGAAGCCCTACAAACATCAAAGTTGAATTTTTTCCTCAAACTCCAAAAAATCAGTCTCAAACTATCAAAACGATTTCTAAAATCTCTAGGAAATGTATCTTCTGTAAAATTCTGTCTGGTTTAGACAAATTTTCATAAAGCTGAAAAATGCTGTTAAATGGTAGTTAAATCGGCATGCTTTTAATGCCTGGCTAGGGTTAGGGTTACAAGAACCATAGAATTTTGCCCACTGTTGCACTTTTAGCTGCACTTTAAATGACAAAATGAAGAGAGTTTACCCATTAGAACAGGTATTTTTCACACTTTTCATCTGGCTCAGTTTTGGATAAAATGACTGGATAGGGCAATATACAAAAAGGTGACCAAAACTGTCCGAAAACTAAAAGTGCAGATAGGAGCAAATTATCACTCATCCTAAAGATAACTGGGGGCCCAGAATGCAGCACTGACAGTAAAAAACTTCTACCTGTTGTGGGAATGCTAACCCTAACCCTAGCTAGGGTTACAAATGTGCATTCCAGCAGGGTGTCTCTGAAGCCCTCCAAACATCAAAGTTGAATTTTCTCCTCAAACTCCAAAAAATCAGTCTCAAACTATCAAAACGGTTTCTAAAACCTCTAGGAAAAGTATCTTCTTTAATATTCTGTCTGGTTTAGGCAAATTTTCATAAAGCTGAAAAATGCTGTTAAATGGTAGATGAATCGGCATGCTTTTAATGCCTGGCTAGGGTTAGGGTTACAAGAACCATAGAATTTTGCCCGCTGTTGCACTTTTAGCTGCACTTTAAATGACAAAATGAAGAGAGTTTACCCATTAGAACAGGTATTCTTCACACTTTTCATCTGGCTCAGTTTTGGATAAAATCACTGCATAGGGCAATATACAAAAAGGTGACCAAAACTGTCCGAAAACTAAAAGTGCAGATAGGAGCAAATTATCACACATCCTAAAGATAACTGGGGGCCCGGATTGCAGCACTGACAGTAAAAAACTTCTACCTGTTGTGGAAATGCTAACCCTAACCCTAGCTAGGGTTACAAATGTGCATTCCGGCAGGGTGTCTCAGAAGCCCTCCAAACATCAAAGTTGAATTTTCTCCTCAAACTCCAAAAAATCAGTCTCAAACTATCAAAACGGTTTCTAAAACTTCTAGGAGATGTATCTTCTTTAATATTCTGTCTGGTTTAGGCAAATTTTCATAAAGCTGAAAAATGCTGTTAAATTGTAGTTAAATCGGCATGCTTTTAATGCCTGGCTAGGGTTATGGTTACAAGAACCAAAGAATTTTGCCCTCTGTTGCACTTTTAGCTGCACTTTAAATGACAAAATGAAGAGAGTTTACCCATTAGAACATTTATTCTTCACACTTTTCATCTGGCTCAGTTTTGGATAAAATCACTGGATAGGGCAATATACAAAATGGTGACCAAAACTGTCCGAAAACTAAAAGTGCAGATAGGAGCAAATTATCACACATCCTAAAGATAACCGGGGTTCCGGAATGCAGCACTGACAGTAAAAAACATCTACCTGTTGTGGGAATGCTAACCCTAACCCTAGCTAGGGTTACAAATGTGCATTCCAGCAGGGTGTCTCAGAAGCCCTCCAAACATCAAAGTTGAATTTTTTCCTCAAACTCCAAAAAATCAGTCTCAAACCATCAAAACGGTTTCTAAAACTTCTAGGAAATGTATCTTCTTTAATATTCTGTCTGGTTTAGGCAAATTTTCATAAAGCTGAAAAATGCTGTTAAATGGTAGTTAAATCGGCATGTTTTTAATGCCTGGCTAGGGTTAGGGTTACAAGAACCAAAGAATTTTGCCCACTGTTGCACTTTATCTGCACTTTAAATGACAAAATGAAGAGAGTTTACCCATTAGAACAGGTATTCTTCACACTTTTCATCTGGCTCAGTTTTGGATAAAATGATTGGATAGGGCAATATACAAAAAGGTGACCAAAACTGTCCGAAAACTAAAAGTGCAGATAGGAGCAAATTATCACACATCCTAAAGATAACTGGGGGCCCGGAATGCAGCACTAGCAGTAAAAAACTTCTACCTGTTGTGGGAATGCTAACCCTAACCCTAGCTAGGGTTTCAAATGTACATTCCGGCAGGGTGTCTCAGAAGCCCTCCAAACATCAAAGTTGAATTTTTTCCTCAAACCAAAAAAAATCAAACTCAAACTATCAAAACGGTTTTTAAAAACTCTAGGAAATGTATCTTCTTTAATATTCTGTCTGGTTTAGGCAAATTTTCATAAAGCTGAAAAATGCTGTTAAATGGTAGTTAAATCGGCATGCTTTTAATGCCTGGCTAGGGTTAGGGTTACAAGAACCATAGAATTTTGCCCTCTGTTGCACTTTTAGCTGCACTTTAAATGACAAAATGAAGAGAGTTTACCCATTAGAACAGGTATTCTTCACACTTTTCATCTGGCTCAGTTTTGGATAAAATCACTGGATCGGGAAATATACAAAAAGGTGACCAAAGCTGTCCGAAAACTAAAAGTGCAGATAGGAGCAAATTATCACTCATCCTAAAGGTAACTGGGGACCCGGAATGCAGCACTGACAGTAAAAAACTTCTACCTGATGTGGGAATGCTAACACTAACCCTAGCTAGGGTTTGAAATGTGCATTCCAGCAGGGTATCTCAGAAGCCCTCCAAACATCAAAGTGGATTTTTCTCCTCAAACTCCAAAAAATCAGTCTCAAACTATCAAAACGGTTTCTAAAACCTCTAGGAAAAGTATCTTCTTTAATATTCTGTCTGGTGTAGGCAAATTTTCATAAAGCTGAAAAATGCTGTTAAATGGTAGTTAAATCGGCATGCTTTTAATGCCTGGCTAGGGTTATGGTTACAAGAACCAAAGAATTTTGCCCTCTGTTGCACTTTTAGCTGCACTTTAAATGACAAAATGAAGAGAGTTTACCCATTAGAACAGGTATTCTTCACACGTTTCATCTGGCTCAGTTTTGGATAAAATCACTGGATAGGGCAATATACAAAATGGTGACCAAAACTGTCCGAAAACTAAAAGTGCAGATAGGAGCAAATTATCACACATCCTAAAGATAACCGGGGTTCCGGAATGCAGCACTGACAGTAAAAAACATCTACCTGTTGTGGGA
Organism: Lepisosteus oculatus; assembly: GCF_040954835.1. Classification (NCBI taxonomy): domain Eukaryota; kingdom Metazoa; phylum Chordata; class Actinopteri; order Semionotiformes; family Lepisosteidae; genus Lepisosteus; species Lepisosteus oculatus. The sequence goes on along the minus strand of NW_027167956.1, from coordinate 647,603 downwards.
ATGCTAACCCTAACCCTAGCTAGGGTTACAAATGTGCATTCCAGCAGGGTGTCTCAGAAGCCCTCCAAACATCAAAGTTGAATTTTTTCCTCAAACTCCAAAAAATCAGTCTCAAACCATCAAAACGGTTTCTAAAACTTCTAGGAAATGTATCTTCTTTAATATTCTGTCTGGTTTAGGCAAATTTTCATAAAGCTGAAAAATGCTGTTAAATGGTAGTTAAATCGGCATGTTTTTAATGCCTGGCTAGGGTTAGGGTTACAAGAACCAAAGAATTTTGCCCACTGTTGCACTTTTAGCTGCACTTTAAATGACAAAATGAAGAGAGTTTACCCATTAGAACAGGTATTCTTCACACTTTTCATCTGGCTCAGTTTTGGATAAAATGACTGGATAGGGCAATATACAAAAAGGTGACCAAAACTGTCCGAAAACTAAAAGTGCAGATAGGAGCGAATTATCAAACATCCTAAAGATAACTGGGGGCCCGGAATGCAGCACTAGCAGTAAAAAACTTCTACCTGTTGTGGGAATGCTAACCCTAACCCTAGCTAGGGTTTCAAATGTACATTCCGGCAGGGTGTCTCAGAAGCCCTCCAAACATCAAAGTTGAATTTCTTCCTCAAACCAAAAAAAATCAAACTCAAACTATCAAAACGGTTTTTAAAAACTCTAGGAAATGTATCTTCTTTAATATTCTGTCTGGTTTAGGCAAATTTTCATAAAGCTGAAAAATGCTGTTAAATGGTAGTTAAATCGGCATGCTTTTAATGCCTGGCTAGGGTTAGGGTTACAAGAACCATAGAATTTTGCCCTCTGTTGCACTTTTAGCTGCACTTTAAATGACAAAATGAAGAGAGTTTACCCATTAGAACAGGTATTCTTCACACTTTTCATCTGGCTCAGTTTTGGATAAAATCACTGGATCGGGAAATATACAAAAAGGTGACCAAAGCTGTCCGAAAACTAAAAGTGCAGATAGGAGCAAATTATCACTCATCCTAAAGGTAACTGGGGACCCGGAATGCAGCACTGACAGTAAAAAACTTCTACCTGTTGTGGGAATGCTAACACTAACCCTAGCTAGGGTTTGAAATGTGCATTCCAGCAGGGTATCTCAGAAGCCCTCCAAACATCAAAGTGGATTTTTCTCCTCAAACTCCAAAAAATCATTCTCAAACTATCAAAACGGTTTCTAAAACCTCTAGGAAAAGTATCTTCTTTAATATTCTGTCTGGTTTAGGCAAATTTTCATAAAGCTGAAAAATGCTGTTAAATGGTAGTTAAATCGGCATGCTTTTAATGCCTGGCTAGGGTTATGGTTACAAGAACCAAAGAATTTTGCCCTCTGTTGCACTTTTAGCTGCACTTTAAATGACAAAATGAAGAGAGTTTACCCATTAGAACAGGTATTCTTCACACGTTTCATCTGGCTCAGTTTTGGATAAAATCACTGCATAGGGCAATATACAAAAAGGTGACCAAAACTGTCCGAAAACTAAAAGTGCAGATAGGAGCAAATTATCACTCATCCTAAAGATAACTGGGGACCCGGAATGCAGCACTGACAGTAAAAAACTTCTACCTGTTGTGGGAATGCTAACCCTAACCCTAGCTAGGGTTTGAAATGTGCATTCCAGCAGGGTATCTCAGAAGCCCTCCAAACATCAAAGTTGAATTTTCTCCTCAAACTCCAAAAAATCAGTCTCAAACTATCAAAACGGTTTCTAAAACCTCTAGGAAAAGTATCTTCTTTAATATTCTGTCTGGTTTAGGCAAATTTTCATAAAGCTGAAAAATGCTGTTAAATGGTAGTTAAATCGGCATGCTTTTAATGCCTGGCTAGGGTTATGGTTACAAGAACCAAAGAATTTTGCCCTCTGTTGCACTTTTAGCTGCACTTTAAATGACAAAATGAAGAGAGTTTACCCATTAGAACAGGTATACTTCACACTTTTCATCTGGCTCAGTTTTGGATAAAATCACTGCATAGGGCAATATACAAAAAGGTGACCAAAACTGTCCGAAAACTAAAAGTGCAGATAGGAGCAAATTATCACTCATCCTAAAGATAACTGGGGACCCGGAATGCAGCACTGACAGTAAAAAACTTCTACCTGTTGTGGGAATGCTAACCCTAACCCTAGCTAGGGTTTCAAATGTGAATTCCGGCAGGGTGTCTCAGAAGCCCTCCAAACATCAAAGTTGAATTTTTTCCTCAAACTCCAAAAAATCAGTCTCAAACTATCAAAACGGTTTCTAAAACTTCTAGGAAATGTATCTTCTTTAATATTCTGTCTGGTTTAGGCAAATTTTCATAAAGCTGAAAAATGCTGTTAAATGGTAGTTAAATCGGCATGCTTTTAATGCCTGGCTAGGGTTAGGGTTACAAGAACCATAAAATTTTGCCCTCTGTTGCACTTTTAGCTGCACTTTAAATGACAAAATGAAGAGAGTTTACCCATTAGAACAGGTATTCTTCACACTTTTCATCTGGCTCAGTTTTGGATAAAATCACTGGATCGGGAAATATACAAAAAGGTGACCAAAGCTGTCCGAAAACTAAAAGTGCAGATAGGAGCAAATTATCACTCATCTTAAAGGTAACTGGGAACCCGGAATGCAGCACTGACAGTAAAAAACTTCTACCTGTTGTGGGAATGCTAACCCTAACCCTAGCTAGGGTTTGAAATGTGCATTCCAGCAGGGTATCTCAGAAGCCCTCCAAACATCAAAGTTGAATTTTCTCCTCAAACTCCAAAAAATCAGTCTCAAACTATCAAAACGGTTTCTAAAACCTCTAGGAAAAGTATCTTCTTTAATATTCTGTCTGGTTTAGGCAAATTTTCATAAAGCTGAAAAATGCTGTTAAATGGTAGATGAATCGGCATGCTTTTAATGCCTGGCTAGGGTTAGGGTTACAAGAACCATAGAATTTTGCCCTCTGTTGCACTTTTAGCTGCACTTTAAATGACAAAATGAAGAGAGTTTACCCATTAGAACAGGTATTCTTCACACTTTTCATCTGGCTCAGTTTTGGATAAAATCACTGGATAGGGCAATATACAAAAAGGTGACCAAAACTGTCCGAAAACTAAAAGTGCAGATAGGAGCAAATTATCACACATCCTAAAGATAACCGGGGTTCCGGAATGCAGCACTGACAGTAAAAAACTTCTACCTGTTGTGGGAATGCTAACCCTAACCCTAGCTAGGGTTACAAATGTGCATTCCAGCAGGGTGTCTCTGAAGCCCTCCAAACATCAAAGTTGAATTTTCTCCTCAAACTCCAAAAAATCAGTCTCAAACTATCAAAACGGTTTCTAAAACCTCTAGGAAAAGTATCTTCTTTAATATTCTGTCTGGTTTAGGCAAATTTTCATAAAGCTGAAAAATGCTGTTAAATGGTAGTTAAATCGGCATGCTTTTAATGCCTGGCTAGGGTTATGGTTACAAGAACCAAAGAATTTTGCCCTCTGTTGCACTTTTAGCTGCACTTTAAATGACAAAATGAAGAGAGTTTACCCATTAGAACAGGTATTCTTCACACTTTTCATCTGGCTCAGTATTGGATAAAATGACTGGATAGGGCAATATACAAAAAGGTGACCAAAACTGTCCGAAAACTAAAAGTGCAGATAGGAGCAAATTATCACACATCCTAAAGATAACTGGGGGCCCGGAATGCAGCACTGACAGTAAAAAACTTCTACCTGTTGTGGAAATGCTAACCCTAACCTTAGCTAGGGTTACAAATGTGCATTCCGGCAGGGTGTCTCAGTAGCCCTCCAAACATCAAAGTTGAATTTTTTCCTCAAACTCCAAAAAATCAGTCTCAAACTATCAAAACGGTTTCTAAAACTTCTAGGAGATGTATCTTCTTTAATATTCTGTCTGGTTTAGGCAAATTTTCATAAAGCTGAAAAATGCTGTTAAATTGTAGTTAAATCGGCATGCTTTTAATGCCTGGCTAGGGTTATGGTTACAAGAACCAAAGAATTTTGCCCTCTGTTGCACTTTTAGCTGCACTTTAAATGACAAAATGAAGAGAGTTTACCCATTAGAACAGGTATTCTTCACACTTTTCATCTGGCTCAGTATTGGATAAAATGACTGGATAGGGCAATATACAAAAAGGTGACCAAAACTGTCCGAAAACTAAAAGTGCAGATAGGAGCAAATTATCAAACATCCTAAAGATAACTGGGGGCCCGGAATGCAGCACTAGCAGTAAAAAACTTCTACCTGTTGTGGGAATGCTAACCCTAACCCTAGCTAGGGTTTCAAATGTACATTCCGGCAGGGTGTCTCAGAAGCCCTCCAAACATCAAAGTTGAATTTTTTCCTCAAACCAAAAAAAATCAAACTCAAACTATCAAAACGGTTTTTAAAAACTCTAGGAAATGTATCTTCTTTAATATTCTGTCTGGTTTAGGCAAATTTTCATAAAGCTGAAAAATGCTGTTAAATGGTAGTTAAATCGGTATGCTTTTAATGCCTGGCTAGGGTTAGGGTTACAAGAACCATAGAATTTTGCCCTCTGTTGCACTTTTAGCTGCACTTTAAATGACAAAATGAAGAGAGTTTACCCATTAGAACAGGTATTCTTCACACTTTTCATCTGGCTCAGTTTTGCATAAAATCACTGGATCGGGAAATATACAAAAAGGTGACCAAAGTTGTCCGAAAACTAAAAGTGCAGATAGGAGCAAATTATCACTCATCCTAAAGGTAACTGGGGACCCGGAATGCAGCACTGACAGTAAAAAACTTCTACCTGTTGTGGGAATGCTAACACTAACCCTAGCTAGGGTTTGAAATGTGCATTCCAGCAGGGTATCTCAGAAGCCCTCCAAACATCAAAGTTGAATTTTCTCCTCAAACTCCAAAAAATCAGTCTCAAACTATCAAAACGGTTTCTAAAACCTCTAGGAAAAGTATCTTCTTTAATATTCTGTCTGGTTTAGGCAAATTTTCATAAAGCTGAAAAATGCTGTTAAATGGTAGTTAAATCGGCATGCTTTTAATGCCTGGCTAGGGTTATGGTTACAAGAACCAAAGAATTTTGCCCTCTGTTGCACTTTTAGCTGCAATTTAAATGACAAAATGAAGAGAGTTTACCCATTAGAACAGGTATTCTTCACACTTTTCATCTGGCTCAGTTTTGGATAAAATCACTGCATAGGGCAATATACAAAAAGGTGACCAAAACTGTCCGAAAACTAAAAGTGCAGATAGGAGCAAATTATCACTCATCCTAAAGATAACTGGGGACCCGGAATGCAGCACTGACAGTAAAAAACTTCTACCTGTTGTGGGAATGCTAACCCTAACCCTAGCTAGGGTTTCAAATGTGCATTCCGGCAGGGTGTCTCAGAAGCCCTCCAAACATCAAAGTTGAATTTTTTCCTCAAACTCCAAAAAATCAGTCTCAAACTATCAAAACGGTTTCTAAAACTTCTAGGAAATGTATCTTCTTTAATATTCTGTCTGGTTTAGGCAAATTTTCATAAAGCTGAAAAATGCTTTTAAATGGTAGATAAATCGGCATGCTTTTAATGCCTGGCTAGGGTTAGGGTTACAAGAACCATAGAATTTTGCCCTCTGTTGCACTTTTAGCTGCACTTTAAATGACAAAATGAAGAGAGTTTACCCATTAGAACATTTATTCTTCACACTTTTCATCTGGCTCAGTTTTGGATAAAATGACTGGATAGGGCAATATACAAAAAGGTGACCAAAACTGTCCGAAAACTAAAAGTGCAGATAGGAGCAAATTATCACACATCCTAAAGATAACTGGGGGCCCGGAATGCAGCACTCGCAGTAAAAAACTTCTACCTGTTGTGGGAATGCTAACCCTAACCCTAGCTAGGGTTTCAATAGTACATTCCGGCAGGGTGTCTCAGAAGCCCTCCAAACATCAAAGTTGAATTTTTTCCTCAAACTCCAAAAAATCAGTCTCAAACTATCAAAACGATTTCTAAAATCTCTAGGAAATGTATCTTCTGTAAAATTCTGTCTGGTTTAGACAAATTTTCATAAAGCTGAGAAATGCTGTTAAATGGTAGTTAAATCGGCATGCTTTTAATGCCTGGCTAGGGTTAGGGTTACAAGAACCATAGAATTTTGCCCACTGTTGCACTTTTAGCTGCACTTTAAATGACAAAATGAAGAGAGTTTACCCATTAGAACAGGTATTCTTCACACTTTTCATCTGGCTCAGTTTTGGATAAAATCACTGCATAGGGCAATATACAAAAAGGTGACCAAAACTGTCCGAAAACTAAAAGTGCAGATAGGAGCAAATTATCACACATCCTAAAGATAACTGGGGGCCCGGAATGCAGCACTGACAGTAAAAAACTTCTACCTGTTGTGGAAATGCTAACCCTAACCCTAGCTAGGGTTACAAATGTGCATTCCGGCAGGGTGTCTCAGAAGCCCTCCAAACATCAAAGTTGAATTTTTTCCTCAAACTCCAAAAAATCAGTCTCAAACTATCAAAACGGTTTCTAAAACTTCTAGGAAATGTATCTTCTTTAATATTCTGTCTGGTTTAGGCAAATTTTCATAAAGCTGAAAAATGCTTTTAAATGGTAGTTAAATCGGCATGCTTTTAATGCCTGGCTAGGGTTAGGGTTACAAGAACCATAGAATTTTGCCCTCTGTTGCACTTTTAGCTGCACTTTAAATGCCAAATGAAGAGAGTTTACCCATTAGAACAGGTATTCTTCACACTTTTCATCTGGCTCAGTTTTGGATTAAATCACTGGATCGGGAAATATACAAAAAGGTGACCAAAACTGTCCGAAAACTAAAAGTGCAGATAGGAGCAAATTATCACACATCCTAAAGATAACTGGGGGCCCGGAATGCAGCACTAGCAGTAAAAAACTTCTACCTGTTGTGGGAATGCTAACCCTAACCCTAGCTAGGGTTTCAATAGTACATTCCGGCAGGGTGTCTCAGAAGCCCTCCAAACATCAAAGTTGAATTTTTTCCTCAAACCAAAAAAAATCAAACTCAAACTATCAAAACGGTTTTTAAAAACTCTAGGAAATGTATCTTCTTTAATATTCTGTCTGGTTTAGGCAAATTTTCATAAAGCTGAAAAATGCTGTTAAATGGTAGTTAAATCGGTATGCTTTTAATGCCTGGCTAGGGTTAGGGTTACAAGAACCATAGAATTTTGCCCTCTGTTGCACTTTTAGCTGCACTTTAAATGACAAAATGAAGAGAGTTTACCCATTAGAACAGGTATTCTTCACACTTTTCATCTGGCTCAGTTTTGGATAAAATCACTGGATCGGGAAATATACAAAAAGGTGACCAAAGCTGTCCGAAAACTAAAAGTGCAGATAGGAGCAAATTATCACTCATCCTAAAGGTAACTGGGGACCCGGAATGCAGCACTGACAGTAAAAAACTTCTACCTGTTGTGGGAATGCTAACACTAACCCTAGCTAGGGTTTGAAATGTGCATTCCAGCAGGGTATCTCAGAAGCCCTCCAAACATCAAAGTGGATTTTTCTCCTCAAACTCCAAAAAATCAGTCTCAAACTATCAAAACGGTTTCTAAAACCTCTAGGAAAAGTATCTTCTTTAATATTCTGTCTGGTTTAGGCAAATTTTCATAAAGCTGAAAAATGCTGTTAAATGGTAGTTAAATCGGCATGCTTTTAATGCCTGGCTAGGGTTATGGTTACAAGAACCAAAGAATTTTGCCCTCTGTTGCACTTTTAGCTGCACTTTAAATGACAAAATGAAGAGAGTTTACCCTTTAGAACAGGTATTCTTCACACGTTTCATCTGGCTCAGTTTTGAATAAAATCACTGCATAGGGCAATATACAAAAAGGTGACCAAAACTGTCCGAAAACTAAAAGTGCAGATAGGAGCAAATTATCACTCATCCTAAAGATAACTGGGGACCCGGAATGCAGCACTGACAGTAAAAAACTTCTACCTGTTGTGGGAATGCTAACCCTAACCCTAGCTAGGGTTTGAAATGTGCATTCCAGCAGGGTATCTCAGAAGCCCTCCAAACATCAAAGTTGAATTTTCTCCTCAAACTCCAAAAAATCAGTCTCAAACTATCAAAACGGTTTCTAAAACCTCTAGGAAAAGTATCTTCTTTAATATTCTGTCTGGTTTAGGCAAATTTTCATAAAGCTGAAAAATGCTGTTAAATGGTAGTTAAATCGGCATGCTTTTAATGCCTGGCTAGGGTTATGGTTACAAGAACCAAAGAATTTTGCCCTCTGTTGCACTTTTAGCTGCACTTTAAATGACAAAATGAAGAGAGTTTACCCATTAGAACAGGTATACTTCACACTTTTCATCTGGCTCAGTTTTGGATAAAATCACTGCATAGGGCAATATACAAAAAGGTGACCAAAACTGTCCGAAAACTAAAAGTGCAGATAGGAGCAAATTATCACTCATCCTAAAGATAACTGGGGACCCGGAATGCAGCACTGACAGTAAAAAACTTCTACCTGTTGTGGGAATGCTAATCCTAACCCTAGCTAGGGTTTCAAATGTGAATTCCGGCAGGGTGTCTCAGAAGCCCTCCAAACATCAAAGTTGAATTTTTTCCTCAAACTCCAAAAAATCAGTCTCAAACTATCAAAACGGTTTCTAAAACTTCTAGGAAATGTATCTTCTTTAATATTCTGTCTGGTTTAGGCAAATTTTCATAAAGCTGAAAAATGCTGTTAAATGGTAGTTAAATCGGCATGCTTTTAATGCCTGGCTAGGGTTAGGGTTACAAGAACCATAAAATTTTGCCCTCTGTTGCACTTTTAGCTGCACTTTAAATGACAAAATGAAGAGAGTTTACCCATTAGAACAGGTATTCTTCACACTTTTCATCTGGCTCAGTTTTGGATAAAATCACTGGATCGGGAAATATACAAAAAGGTGACCAAAGCTGTCCGAAAACTAAAAGTGCAGATAGGAGCAAATTATCACACATCCTAAAGATAACCGGGGTTCCGGAATGCAGCACTGACAGTAAAAAACTTCTACCTGTTGTGGGAATGCTAACCCTAACCCTAGCTAGGGTTACAAATGTGCATTCCAGCAGGGTGTCTCTGAAGCCCTCCAAACATCAAAGTTGAATTTTCTCCTCAAACTCCAAAAAATCAGTCTCAAACTATCAAAACGGTTTCTAAAACCTCTAGGAAAAGTATCTTCTTTAATATTCTGTCTGGTTTAGGCAAATTTTCATAAAGCTGAAAAATGCTGTTAAATGGTAGATGAATCGGCATGCTTTTAATGCCTGGCTAGGGTTAGGGTTACAAGAACCATAGAATTTTGCCCTCTGTTGCACTTTTAGCTGCACTTTAAATGACAAAATGAAGAGAGTTTACCCATTAGAACAGGTATTCTTCACACTTTTCATCTGGCTCAGTTTTGGATAAAATCACTGCATAGGGCAATATACAAAAAGGTGACCAAAACTGTCCGAAAACTAAAAGTGCAGATAGGAGCAAATTATCACACATCCTAAAGATAACTGGGGGCCCGGAATGCAGCACTGACAGTAAAAAACTTCTACCTGTTGTGGAAATGCTAACCCTAACCCTAGCTAGGGTTACAAATGTGCATTCCGGCAGGGTGTCTCAGAAGCCCTCCAAACATCAAAGTTGAATTTTTTCCTCAAACTCCAAAAAATCAGTCTCAAACTATCAAAACGGTTTCTAAAACTTCTAGGAGATGTATCTTCTTTAATATTCTGTCTGGTTTAGGCAAATTTTCATAAAGCTGAAAAATGCTGTTAAATTGTAGTTAAATCGGCATGCTTTTAATGCCTGGCTAGGGTTATGGTTACAAGAAGCAAAGAATTTCGCCCTCTGTTGCACTTTTAGCTGCACTTTAAATGACAAAATGAAGAGAGTTTACCCATTAGAACAGGTATTCTTCACACTTTTCATCTGGCTCAGTATTGGATAAAATGACTGGATAGGGCAATATACAAAAAGGTGACCAAAACTGTCCGAAAACTAAAAGTGCAGATAGGAGCAAATTATCAAACATCCTAAAGATAACTGGGGGCCCGGAATGCAGCACTAGCAGTAAAAAACTTCTACCTGTTGTGGGAATGCTAACCCTAACCCTAGCTAGGGTTTCAAATGTACATTCCGGCAGGGTGTCTCAGAAGCCCTCCAAACATCAAAGTTGAATTTTCTCCTCAAACTCCAAAAAATCAGTCTCAAACTATCAAAACGGTTTCTAAAACCTCTAGGAAAAGTATCTTCTTTAATATTCTGTCTGGTTTAGGCAAATTTTCATAAAGCTGAAAAATGCTGTTAAATGGTAGTTAAATCGGCATGCTTTTAATGCCTGGCTAGGGTTATGGTTACAAGAACCATAGAATTTTGCCCTCTGTTGCACTTTTAGCTGCACTTTAAATGACAAAATGAAGAGAGTTTACCCATTAGAACATTTATTCTTCACACTTTTCATCTGGCTCAGTTTTGGATAAAATGACTGGATAGGGCAATATACAAAAAGGTGACCAAAACTGTCCGAAAACTAAAAGTGCAGATAGGAGCAAATTATCACACATCCTAAAGATAACTGGGGGCCCGGAATGCAGCACTCGCAGTAAAAAACTTCTACCTGTTGTGGGAATGCTAACCCTAACCCTAGCTAGGGTTTCAATAGTACATTCCGGCAGGGTGTCTCAGAAGCCCTCCAAACATCAAAGTTGAATTTTTTCCTCAAACTCCAAAAAATCAGTCTCAAACTATCAAAACGATTTCTAAAATCTCTAGGAAATGTATCTTCTGTAAAATTCTGTCTGGTTTAGACAAATTTTCATAAAGCTGAGAAATGCTGTTAAATGGTAGTTAAATCGGCATGCTTTTAATGCCTGGCTAGGGTTAGGGTTACAAGAACCATAGAATTTTGCCCACTGTTGCACTTTTAGCTGCACTTTAAATGACAAAATGAAGAGAGTTTACCCATTAGAACAGGTATTCTTCACACTTTTCATCTGGCTCAGTTTTGGATAAAATCACTGCATAGGGCAATATACAAAAAGGTGACCAAAACTGTCCGAAAACTAAAAGTGCAGATAGGAGCAAATTATCACACATCCTAAAGATAACTGGGGGCCCGGAATGCAGCACTGACAGTAAAAAACTTCTACCTGTTGTGGAAATGCTAACCCTAACCCTAGCTAGGGTTACAAATGTGCATTCCGGCAGGGTGTCTCAGAAGCCCTCCAAACATCAAAGTTGAATTTTTTCCTCAAACTCCAAAAAATCAGTCTCAAACTATCAAAACGGTTTCTAAAACTTCTAGGAAATGTATCTTCTTTAATATTCTGTCTGGTTTAGGCAAATTTTCATAAAGCTGAAAAATGCTTTTAAATGGTAGTTAAATCGGCATGCTTTTAATGCCTGGCTAGGGTTAGGTTACAAGAACCATAGAATTTTGCCCTCTGTTGCACTTTTAGCTGCACTTTAAATGCCAAATGAAGAGAGTTTACCCATTAGAACAGGTATTCTTCACACTTTTCATCTGGCTCAGTTTTGGATTAAATCACTGGATCGGGAAATATACAAAAAGGTGACCAAAACTGTCCGAAAACTAAAAGTGCAGATAGGAGTAAATTATCACACATCCTAAAGATAACTGGGGACCCGGAATGCAGCACTGACAGTAAAAAACTTCTACCTGTTGTGGGAATGCTAACCCTAACCCTAGCTAGGGTTTCAAATGTACATTCCAGCAGGGTATCTCAGAAGCCCTCCAAACATCAAAGTTGAATTTTTTCCTCAAACTCCAAAAAATCAGTCTCAAACTATCAAAACGGTTTCTAAAACTTCTAGGAAATGTATCTTCTTTAATATTCTGTCTGGTTTAGGCAAATTTTCATAAAGCTGAAAAATGCTTTTAAATGGTAGTTAAATCGGCATGCTTTTAATGCCTGGCTAGGGTTAGGTTACAAGAACCATAGAATTTTGCCCTCTGTTGCACTTTTAGCTGCACTTTAAATGCCAAATGAAGAGAGTTTACCCATTAGAACAGGTATTCTTCACACTTTTCATCTGGCTCAGTTTTGGATTAAATCACTGGATCGGGAAATATACAAAAAGGTGACCAAAACTGTCCGAAAACTAAAAGTGCAGATAGGAGTAAATTATCACACATCCTAAAGATAACTGGGGACCCGGAATGCAGCACTGACAGTAAAAAACTTCTACCTGTTGTGGGAATGCTAACCCTAACCCTAGCTAGGGTTTCAAATGTACATTCCAGCAGGGTATCTCAGAAGCCCTCCAAACATCAAAGTTGAATTTTTTCCTCAAACTCCAAAAAATCAGTCTCAAACTATCAAAACGGTTTCTAAAACTTCTAGGAAATGTATCTTCTTTAATATTCTGTCTGGTTTAGGCAAATTTTCATAAAGCTGAAAAATGCTTTTAAATGGTAGTTAAATCGGCATGCTTTTAATGCCTGGCTAGGGTTAGGGTTACAAGAACCATAGAATTTTGCCCTCTGTTGCACTTTTAGCTGCACTTTAAATGACAAAATGAAGAGAGTTTACCCATTAGAACATTTATTCTTCACACTTTTCATCTGGCTCAGTTTTGGATAAAATCACTGGATAGGGCAATATACAAAAAGGTGACCAAAACTGTCCGAAAACTAAAAGTGCAGTTAGGAGCAAATTATCACACATCCTAAAGATAACTGGGGGCCCGGAATGCAGCACTAGCAGTAAAAAACTTCTACCTGTTGTGGGAATGCTAACCCTAACCCTAGCTAGGGTTTCAATAGTACATTCCGGCAGGGTGTCTCAGAAGCCCTCCAAACATCAAAGTTGAATTTTTTCCTCAAACCAAAAAAAATCAAACTCAAACTATCAAAACGGTTTTTAAAAACTCTAGGAAATGTATCTTCTTTAATATTCTGTCTGGTTTAGGCAAATTTTCATAAAGCTGAAAAATGCTGTTAAATGGTAGTTAAATCGGTATGCTTTTAATGCCTGGCTAGGGTTAGGGTTACAAGAACCATAGAATTTTGCCCTCTGTTGCACTTTTAGCTGCACTTTAAATGACAAAATGAAGAGAGTTTACCCATTAGAACAGGTATTCTTCACACTTTTCATCTGGCTCAGTTTTGGATAAAATCACTGGATCGGGAAATATACAAAAAGGTGACCAAAACTGTCCGAAAACTAAAAGTGCAGATAGGAGCAAATTATCACACATCCTAAAGATAACTGGGGGCCCGGAATGCAGCACTAGCAGTAAAAAACTTCTACCTGTTGTGGGAATGCTAACCCTAACCCTAGCTAGGGTTTCAATAGTACATTCCGGCAGGGTGTCTCAGAAGCCCTCCAAACATCAAAGTTGAATTTTTTCCTCAAACCAAAAAAAATCAAACTCAAACTATCAAAACGGTTTTTAAAAACTCTAGGAAATGTATCTTCTTTAATATTCTGTCTGGTTTAGGCAAATTTTCATAAAGCTGAAAAATGCTGTTAAATGGTAGTTAAATCGGTATGCTTTTAATGCCTGGCTAGGGTTAGGGTTACAAGAACCATAGAATTTTGCCCTCTGTTGCACTTTTAGCTGCACTTTAAATGACAAAATGAAGAGAGTTTACCCATTAGAACAGGTATTCTTCACACTTTTCATCTGGCTCAGTTTTGGATAAAATCACTGGATCGGGAAATATACAAAAAGGTGACCAAAGCTGTCCGAAAACTAAAAGTGCAGATAGGAGCAAATTATCACTCATCCTAAAGGTAACTGGGGACCCGGAATGCAGCACTGACAGTAAAAAACTTCTACCTGTTGTGGGAATGCTAACACTAACCCTAGCTAGGGTTTGAAATGTGCATTCCAGCAGGGTATCTCAGAAGCCCTCCAAACATCAAAGTGGATTTTTCTCCTCAAACTCCAAAAAATCAGTCTCAAACTATCAAAACGGTTTCTAAAACCTCTAGGAAAAGTATCTTCTTTAATATTCTGTCTGGTTTAGTCAAATTTTCATAAAGCTGAAAAATGCTGTTAAATGGTAGTTAAATCGGCATGCTTTTAATGCCTGGCTAGGGTTATGGTTACAAGAACCAAAGAATTTTGCCCTCTGTTGCACTTTTAGCTGCACTTTAAATGACAAAATGAAGAGAGTTTACCCTTTAGAACAGGTATTCTTCACACGTTTCATCTGGCTCAGTTTTGAATAAAATCACTGCATAGGGCAATATACAAAAAGGTGACCAAAACTGTCCGAAAACTAAAAGTGCAGATAGGAGCAAATTATCACTCATCCTAAAGATAACTGGGGACCCGGAATGCAGCACTGACAGTAAAAAACTTCTACCTGTTGTGGGAATGCTAACCCTAACCCTAGCTAGGGTTTGAAATGTGCATTCCAGCAGGGTATCTCAGAAGCCCTCCAAACATCAAAGTTGAATTTTCTCCTCAAACTCCAAAAAATCAGTCTCAAACTATCAAAACGGTTTCTAAAACCTCTAGGAAAAGTATCTTCTTTAATATTCTGTCTGGTTTAGGCAAATTTTCATAAAGCTGAAAAATGCTGTTAAATGGTAGTTAAATCGGCATGCTTTTAATGCCTGGCTAGGGTTATGGTTACAAGAACCAAAGAATTTTGCCCTCTGTTGCACTTTTAGCTGCACTTTAAATGACAAAATGAAGAGAGTTTACCCATTAGAACAGGTATACTTCACACTTTTCATCTGGCTCAGTTTTGGATAAAATCACTGCATAGGGCAATATACAAAAAGGTGACCAAAACTGTCCGAAAACTAAAAGTGCAGATAGGAGCAAATTATCACTCATCCTAAAGATAACTGGGGACCCGGAATGCAGCACTGACAGTAAAAAACTTCTACCTGTTGTGGGAATGCTAATCCTAACCCTAGCTAGGGTTTCAAATGTGAATTCCGGCAGGGTGTCTCAGAAGCCCTCCAAACATCAAAGTTGAATTTTTTCCTCAAACTCCAAAAAATCAGTCTCAAACTATCAAAACGGTTTCTAAAACTTCTAGGAAATGTATCTTCTTTAATATTCTGTCTGGTTTAGGCAAATTTTCATAAAGCTGAAAAATGCTGTTAAATGGTAGTTAAATCGGCATGCTTTTAATGCCTGGCTAGGGTTAGGGTTACAAGAACCATAAAATTTTGCCCTCTGTTGCACTTTTAGCTGCACTTTAAATGACAAAATGAAGAGAGTTTACCCATTAGAACAGGTATTCTTCACACTTTTCATCTGGCTCAGTTTTGGATAAAATCACTGGATCGGGAAATATACAAAAAGGTGACCAAAGCTGTCCGAAAACTAAAAGTGCAGATAGGAGCAAATTATCACACATCCTAAAGATAACCGGGGTTCCGGAATGCAGCACTGACAGTAAAAAACTTCTACCTGTTGTGGGAATGCTAACCCTAACCCTAGCTAGGGTTACAAATGTGCATTCCAGCAGGGTGTCTCTGAAGCCCTCCAAACATCAAAGTTGAATGTTCTCCTCAAACTCCAAAAAATCAGTCTCAAACTATCAAAACGGTTTCTAAAACCTCTAGGAAAAGTATCTTCTTTAATATTCTGTCTGGTTTAGGCAAATTTTCATAAAGCTGAAAAATGCTGTTAAATGGTAGATGAATCGGCATGCTTTTAATGCCTGGCTAGGGTTAGGGTTACAAGAACCATAGAATTTTGCCCTCTGTTGCACTTTTAGCTGCACTTTAAATGACAAAATGAAGAGAGTTTACCCATTAGAACAGGTATTCTTCACACTTTTCATCTGGCTCAGTTTTGGATAAAATCACTGCATAGGGCAATATACAAAAAGGTGACCAAAACTGTCCGAAAACTAAAAGTGCAGATAGGAGCAAATTATCACACATCCTAAAGATAACTGGGGGCCCGGAATGCAGCACTGACAGTAAAAAACTTCTACCTGTTGTGGAAATGCTAACCCTAACCCTAGCTAGGGTTACAAATGTGCATTCCGGCAGGGTGTCTCAGAAGCCCTCCAAACATCAAAGTTGAATTTTTTCCTCAAACTCCAAAAAATCAGTCTCAAACTATCAAAACGGTTTCTAAAACTTCTAGGAGATGTATCTTCTTTAATATTCTGTCTGGTTTAGGCAAATTTTCATAAAGCTGAAAAATGCTGTTAAATTGTAGTTAAATCGGCATGCTTTTAATGCCTGGCTAGGGTTATGGTTACAAGAACCAAAGAATTTCGCCCTCTGTTGCACTTTTAGCTGCACTTTAAATGACAAAATGAAGAGAGTTTACCCATTAGAACAGGTATTCTTCACACTTTTCATCTGGCTCAGTATTGGATAAAATGACTGGATAGGGCAATATACAAAAAGGTGACCAAAACTGTCCGAAAACTAAAAGTGCAGATAGGAGCAAATTATCACACATCCTAAAGATAACTGGGGGCCCGGAATGCAGCACTGACAGTAAAAAACTTCTACCTGTTGTGGAAATGCTAACCCTAACCTTAGCTAGGGTTACAAATGTGCATTCCGGCAGGGTGTCTCAGAAGCCCTCCAAACATCAAAGTTGAATTTTTTCCTCAAACTCCAAAAAATCAGTCTCAAACTATCAAAACGGTTTCTAAAACTTCTAGGAGATGTATCTTCTTTAATATTCTGTCTGGTTTAGGCAAATTTTCATAAAGCTGAAAAATGCTGTTAAATTGTAGTTAAATCGGCATGCTTTTAATGCCTGGCTAGGGTTATGGTTACAAGAACCAAAGAATTTTGCCCTCTGTTGCACTTTTAGCTGCACTTTAAATGACAAAATGAAGAGAGTTTACCCATTAGAACAGGTATTCTTCACACTTTTCATCTGGCTCAGTATTGGATAAAATGACTGGATAGGGCAATATACAAAAAGGTGACCAAAACTGTCCGAAAACTAAAAGTGCAGATAGGAGCAAATTATCAAACATCCTAAAGATAACTGGGGGCCCGGAATGCAGCACTAGCAGTAAAAAACTTCTACCTGTTGTGGGAATGCTAACCCTAACCCTAGCTAGGGTTTCAAATGTACATTCCGGCAGGGTGTCTCAGAAGCCCTCCAAACATCAAAGTTGAATTTTCTCCTCAAACTCCAAAAAATCAGTCTCAAACTATCAAAACGGTTTCTAAAACCTCTAGGAAAAGTATCTTCTTTAATATTCTGTCTGGTTTAGGCAAATTTTCATAAAGCTGAAAAATGCTGTTAAATGGTAGTTAAATCGGCATGCTTTTAATGCCTGGCTAGGGTTATGGTTACAAGAACCATAGAATTTTGCCCTCTGTTGCACTTTTAGCTGCACTTTAAATGACAAAATGAAGAGAGTTTACCCATTAGAACATTTATTCTTCACACTTTTCATCTGGCTCAGTTTTGGATAAAATGACTGGATAGGGCAATATACAAAAAGGTGACCAAAACTGTCCGAAAACTAAAAGTGCAGATAGGAGCAAATTATCACACATCCTAAAGATAACTGGGGGCCCGGAATGCAGCACTCGCAGTA
Organism: Lepisosteus oculatus; assembly: GCF_040954835.1. Taxonomy (NCBI): domain Eukaryota; kingdom Metazoa; phylum Chordata; class Actinopteri; order Semionotiformes; family Lepisosteidae; genus Lepisosteus; species Lepisosteus oculatus. The sequence goes on along the minus strand of NW_027167956.1, from coordinate 630,075 downwards.
AAAAACTTCTACCTGTTGTGGGAATGCTAACCCTAACCCTAGCTAGGGTTTCAATAGTACATTCCGGCAGGGTGTCTCAGAAGCCCTCCAAACATCAAAGTTGAATTTTTTCCTCAAACTCCAAAAAATCAGTCTCAAACTATCAAAACGATTTCTAAAATCTCTAGGAAATGTATCTTCTGTAAAATTCTGTCTGGTTTAGACAAATTTTCATAAAGCTGAGAAATGCTGTTAAATGGTAGTTAAATCGGCATGCTTTTAATGCCTGGCTAGGGTTAGGGTTACAAGAACCATAGAATTTTGCCCACTGTTGCACTTTTAGCTGCACTTTAAATGACAAAATGAAGAGAGTTTACCCATTAGAACAGGTATTCTTCACACTTTTCATCTGGCTCAGTTTTGGATAAAATCACTGCATAGGGCAATATACAAAAAGGTGACCAAAACTGTCCGAAAACTAAAAGTGCAGATAGGAGCAAATTATCACACATCCTAAAGATAACTGGGGGCCCGGAATGCAGCACTGACAGTAAAAAACTTCTACCTGTTGTGGAAATGCTAACCCTAACCCTAGCTAGGGTTACAAATGTGCATTCCGGCAGGGTGTCTCAGAAGCCCTCCAAACATCAAAGTTGAATTTTTTCCTCAAACTCCAAAAAATCAGTCTCAAACTATCAAAACGGTTTCTAAAACTTCTAGGAAATGTATCTTCTTTAATATTCTGTCTGGTTTAGGCAAATTTTCATAAAGCTGAAAAATGCTTTTAAATGGTAGTTAAATCGGCATGCTTTTAATGCCTGGCTAGGGTTAGGTTACAAGAACCATAGAATTTTGCCCTCTGTTGCACTTTTAGCTGCACTTTAAATGCCAAATGAAGAGAGTTTACCCATTAGAACAGGTATTCTTCACACTTTTCATCTGGCTCAGTTTTGGATTAAATCACTGGATCGGGAAATATACAAAAAGGTGACCAAAACTGTCCGAAAACTAAAAGTGCAGATAGGAGTAAATTATCACACATCCTAAAGATAACTGGGGACCCGGAATGCAGCACTGACAGTAAAAAACTTCTACCTGTTGTGGGAATGCTAACCCTAACCCTAGCTAGGGTTTCAAATGTACATTCCAGCAGGGTATCTCAGAAGCCCTCCAAACATCAAAGTTGAATTTTTTCCTCAAACTCCAAAAAATCAGTCTCAAACTATCAAAACGGTTTCTAAAACTTCTAGGAAATGTATCTTCTTTAATATTCTGTCTGGTTTAGGCAAATTTTCATAAAGCTGAAAAATGCTTTTAAATGGTAGTTAAATCGGCATGCTTTTAATGCCTGGCTAGGGTTAGGGTTACAAGAACCATAGAATTTTGCCCTCTGTTGCACTTTTAGCTGCACTTTAAATGACAAAATGAAGAGAGTTTACCCATTAGAACATTTATTCTTCACACTTTTCATCTGGCTCAGTTTTGGATAAAATCACTGGATAGGGCAATATACAAAAAGGTGACCAAAACTGTCCGAAAACTAAAAGTGCAGTTAGGAGCAAATTATCACACATCCTAAAGATAACTGGGGGCCCGGAATGCAGCACTAGCAGTAAAAAACTTCTACCTGTTGTGGGAATGCTAACCCTAACCCTAGCTAGGGTTTCAATAGTACATTCCGGCAGGGTGTCTCAGAAGCCCTCCAAACATCAAAGTTGAATTTTTTCCTCAAACCAAAAAAAATCAAACTCAAACTATCAAAACGGTTTTTAAAAACTCTAGGAAATGTATCTTCTTTAATATTCTGTCTGGTTTAGGCAAATTTTCATAAAGCTGAAAAATGCTGTTAAATGGTAGTTAAATCGGTATGCTTTTAATGCCTGGCTAGGGTTAGGGTTACAAGAACCATAGAATTTTGCCCTCTGTTGCACTTTTAGCTGCACTTTAAATGACAAAATGAAGAGAGTTTACCCATTAGAACAGGTATTCTTCACACTTTTCATCTGGCTCAGTTTTGGATAAAATCACTGGATCGGGAAATATACAAAAAGGTGACCAAAGCTGTCCGAAAACTAAAAGTGCAGATAGGAGCAAATTATCACTCATCCTAAAGGTAACTGGGGACCCGGAATGCAGCACTGACAGTAAAAAACTTCTACCTGTTGTGGGAATGCTAACACTAACCCTAGCTAGGGTTTGAAATGTGCATTCCAGCAGGGTATCTCAGAAGCCCTCCAAACATCAAAGTTGAATTTTCTCCTCAAACTCCAAAAAATCAGTCTCAAACTATCAAAACGGTTTCTAAAACCTCTAGGAAAAGTATCTTCTTTAATATTCTGTCTGGTTTAGGCAAATTTTCATAAAGCTGAAAAATGCTGTTAAATGGTAGTTAAATCGGCATGCTTTTAATGCCTGGCTAGGGTTATGGTTACAAGAACCAAAGAATTTTGCCCTCTGTTGCACTTTTAGCTGCAATTTAAATGACAAAATGAAGAGAGTTTACCCATTAGAACAGGTATTCTTCACACTTTTCATCTGGCTCAGTTTTGGATAAAATCACTGCATAGGGCAATATACAAAAAGGTGACCAAAACTGTCCGAAAACTAAAAGTGCAGATAGGAGCAAATTATCACTCATCCTAAAGATAACTGGGGACCCGGAATGCAGCACTGACAGTAAAAAACTTCTACCTGTTGTGGGAATGCTAACCCTAACCCTAGCTAGGGTTTCAAATGTGCATTCCGGCAGGGTGTCTCAGAAGCCCTCCAAACATCAAAGTTGAATTTTTTCCTCAAACTCCAAAAAATCAGTCTCAAACTATCAAAACGGTTTCTAAAACTTCTAGGAAATGTATCTTCTTTAATATTCTGTCTGGTTTAGGCAAATTTTCATAAAGCTGAAAAATGCTTTTAAATGGTAGATAAATCGGCATGCTTTTAATGCCTGGCTAGGGTTCGGGTTACAAGAACCATAGAATTTTGCCCTCTGTTGCACTTTTAGCTGCACTTTAAATGACAAAATGAAGAGAGTTTACCCATTAGAACATTTATTCTTCACACTTTTCATCTGGCTCAGTTTTGGATAAAATGACTGGATAGGGCAATATACAAAAAGGTGACCAAAACTGTCCGAAAACTAAAAGTGCAGAGTGGAGCAAATTATCACACATCCTAAAGATAACTGGGGGCCCGGAATGCAGCACTCGCAGTAAAAAACTTCTACCTGTTGTGGGAATGCTAACCCTAACCCTAGCTAGGGTTTCAAATGTGCATTCCGGCAGGGTGTCTCAGAAGCCCTCCAAACATCAAAGTTGAATTTTTTCCTCAAACTCCAAAAAATCAGTCTCAAACTATCAAAACGATTTCTAAAATCTCTAGGAAATGTATCTTCTGTAAAATTCTGTCTGGTTTAGACAAATTTTCATAAAGCTGAGAAATGCTGTTAAGTGGTAGTTAAATCGGCATGCTTTTAATGCCTGGCTAGGGTTAGGGTTACAAGAACCATAGAATTTTGCCCACTGTTGCACTTTTAGCTGCACTTTAAATGACAAAATGAAGAGAGTTTACCCATTAGAACAGGTATTCTTCACACTTTTCATCTGGCTCAGTTTTGGATAAAATCACTGCATAGGGCAATATACAAAAAGGTGACCAAAACTGTCCGAAAACTAAAAGTGCAGATAGGAGCAAATTATCACACATCCTAAAGATAACTGGGGGCCCGGAATGCAGCACTGACAGTAAAAAACTTCTACCTGTTGTGGAAATGCTAACCCTAACCCTAGCTAGGGTTACAAATGTGCATTCCGGCAGGGTGTCTCAGAAGCCCTCCAAACATCAAAGTTGAATTTTTTCCTCAAACTCCAAAAAATCAGTCTCAAACTATCAAAACGGTTTCTAAAACTTCTAGGAAATGTATCTTCTTTAATATTCTGTCTGGTTTAGGCAAATTTTCATAAAGCTGAAAAATGCTTTTAAATGGTAGTTAAATCGGCATGCTTTTAATGCCTGGCTAGGGTTAGGGTTACAAGAACCATAGAATTTTGCCCTCTGTTGCACTTTTAGCTGCACTTTAAATGACAAAATGAAGAGAGTTTACCCATTAGAACATTTATTCTTCACACTTTTCATCTGGCTCAGTTTTGGATAAAATCACTGGATAGAGCAATATACAAAAAGGTGACCAAAACTGTCCGAAAACTAAAAGTGCAGTTAGGAGCAATTTATCACACATCCTAAAGATAACTGGGGGCCCGGAATGCAGCACTAGCAGTAAAAAACTTCTACCTGTTGTGGGAATGCTAACCCTAACCCTAGCTAGGGTTTCAATAGTACATTCCGGCAGGGTGTCTCAGAAGCCCTCCAAACATCAAAGTTGAATTTTTTCCTCAAACTCCAAAAAATCAGTCTCAAACTATCAAAACGATTTCTAAAATCTCTAGGAAATGTATCTTCTGTAAAATTCTGTCTGGTTTAGACAAATTTTCATAAAGCTGAGAAATGCTGTTAAATGGTAGTTAAATCGGCATGCTTTTAATGCCTGGCTAGGGTTAGGGTTACAAGAACCATAGAATTTTGCCCACTGTTGCACTTTTAGCTGCACTTTAAATGACAAAATGAAGAGAGTTTACCCATTAGAACAGGTATTTTTCACACTTTTCATCTGGCTCAGTTTTGGATAAAATGACTGGATAGGGCAATATACAAAAAGGTGACCAAAACTGTCCGAAAACTGAAAGTGCAGATAGGAGCAAATTATCACACATCCTAAAGATAACCGGGGTTCCGGAATGCAGCACTGACAGTAAAAAACTTCTACCTGTTGTGGGAATGCTAACCCTAACCCTAGCTAGGGTTACAAATGTGCATTCCAGCAGGGTGTCTCTGAAGCCCTCCAAACATCAAAGTTGAATTTTCTCCTCAAACTCCAAAAAATCAGTCTCAAACTATCAAAACGGTTTCTAAAACCTCTAGGAAAAGTATCTTCTTTAATATTCTGTCTGGTTTAGGCAAATTTTCTTAAAGCTGAAAAATGCTGTTAAATGGTAGATAAATCGGCATGCTTTTAATGCCTGGCTAGGGTTAGGGTTACAAGAACCATAGAATTTTGCCCGCTGTTGCACTTTTAGCTGCACTTTAAATGACAAAATGAAGAGAGTTTACCCATTAGAACAGGTATTCTTCACACTTTTCATCTGGCTCAGTTTTGGATAAAATCACTGCATAGGGCAATATACAAAAAGGTGACCAAAACTGTCCGAAAACTAAAAGTGCAGATAGGAGCAAATTATCACACATCCTAAAGATAACTGGGGGCCCGGAATGCAGCACTGACAGTAAAAAACTTCTACCTGTTGTGGGAATGCTAACCCTAACCCTAGCTAGGGTTTCAAATGTGCATTCCGGCAGGGTGTCTCAGAAGCCCTCCAAACATCAAAGTTGAATTTTTTCCTCAAACCAAAAAAAATCAGTCTCAAACTATCAAAACGGTTTTTAAAAACTCTAGAAAATGTATCTTCTTTAATATTCTGTCTGGTTTAGGCAAATTTTCATAAAGCTGAAAAATGCTGTTAAATGGTAGTTAAATCGGTATGCTTTTAATGCCTGGCTAGGGTTAGGGTTACAAGAACCATAGAATTTTGCCCTCTGTTGCACTTTTAGCTGCACTTTAAATGACAAAATGAAGAGAGTTTACCCATTAGAACAGGTATTCTTCACACTTTTCATCTGGCTCAGTTTTGGATAAAATCACTGGATCGGGAAATATACAAAAAGGTGACCAAAGCTGTCCGAAAACTAAAAGTGCAGATAGGAGCAAATTATCACTCATCCTAAAGGTAACTGGGGACCCGGAATGCAGCACTGACAGTAAAAAACTTCTACCTGTTGTGGGAATGCTAACACTAACCCTAGCTAGGGTTTGAAATGTGCATTCCAGCAGGGTATCTCAGAAGCCCTCCAAACATCAAAGTTGAATTTTCTCCTCAAACTCCAAAAAATCAGTCTCAAACTATCAAAACGGTTTCTAAAACCTCTAGGAAAAGTATCTTCTTTAATATTCTGTCTGGTTTAGGCAAATTTTCATAAAGCTGAAAAATGCTGTTAAATGGTAGTTAAATCGGCATGCTTTTAATGCCTGGCTAGGGTTATGGTTACAAGAACCAAAGAATTTTGCCCTCTGTTGCACTTTTAGCTGCAATTTAAATGACAAAATGAAGAGAGTTTACCCATTAGAACAGGTATTCTTCACACTTTTCATCTGGCTCAGTTTTGGATAAAATCACTGCATAGGGCAATATACAAAAAGGTGACCAAAACTGTCCGAAAACTAAAAGTGCAGATAGGAGCAAATTATCACACATCCTAAAGATAACTGGGGGCCCGGAATGCAGCACTCGCAGTAAAAAACTTCTACCTGTTGTGGGAATGCTAACCCTAACCCTAGCTAGGGTTTCAATAGTACATTCCGGCAGGGTGTCTCAAAAGCCCTCCAAACATCAAAGTTGAATTTTTTCCTCAAACTCCAAAAAATCAGTCTCAAACTATCAAAACGATTTCTAAAATCTCTAGGAAATGTATCTTCTGTAAAATTCTGTCTGGTTTAGACAAATTTTCATAAAGCTGAGAAATGCTGTTAAATGGTAGTTAAATCGGCATGCTTTTAATGCCTGGCTAGGGTTAGGGTTACAAGAACCATAGAATTTTGCCCACTGTTGCACTTTTAGCTGCACTTTAAATGACAAAATGAAGAGAGTTTACCCATTAGAACAGGTATTCTTCACACTTTTCATCTGGCTCAGTTTTGGATAAAATCACTGCATAGGGCAATATACAAAAAGGTGACCAAAACTGTCCGAAAACTAAAAGTGCAGATAGGAGCAAATTATCACACATCCTAAAGATAACTGGGGGCCCGGAATGCAGCACTGACAGTAAAAAACTTCTACCTGTTGTGGAAATGCTAACCCTAACCCTAGCTAGGGTTACAAATGTGCATTCCGGCAGGGTGTCTCAGAAGCCCTCCAAACATCAAAGTTGAATTTTTTCTTCAAACTCCAAAAAATCAGTCTCAAACTATCAAAACGGTTTCTAAAACTTCTAGGAAATGTATCTTCTTTAACATTCTGTCTGGTTTAGGCAAATTTTCATAAAGCTGAAAAATGCTTTTAAATGGTAGTTAAATCGGCATGCTTTTAATGCCTGGCTAGGGTTAGGGTTACAAGAACCATAGAATTTTGCCCTCTGTTTCACTTTTAGCTGCACTTTAAATGCCAAATGAAGAGAGTTTACCCATTAGAACAGGTATTCTTCACACTTTTCATCTGGCTCAGTTTTGGATTAAATCACTGGATCGGGAAATATACAAAAAGGTGACCAAAACTGTCCGAAAACTAAAAGTGCAGATAGGAGCAAATTATCACACATCCTAAAGATAACTGGGGACCCGGAATGCAGCACTGACAGTAAAAAACTTCTACCTGTTGTGGGAATGCTAACCCTAACCCTAGCTAGGGTTTCAAATGTACATTCCAGTAGGGTATCTCAGAAGCCCTCCAAACATCAAAGTTGAATTTTTTCCTCAAACTCCAAAAAATCAGTCTCAAACTATCAAAACGGTTTCTAAAACTTCTAGGAAATGTATCTTCTTTAATATTCTGTCTGGTTTAGGCAAATTTTCATAAAGCTGAAAAATGCTGTTAAATGGTAGTTAAATCGGCATGCTTTTAATGCCTGGCTAGGGTTAGGGTTACAAGAACCATAGAATTTTGCCCTCTGTTGCACTTTTAGCTGCACTTTAAATGACAAAATGAAGAGAGTTTACCCATTAGAACATTTATTCTTCACACTTTTCATCTGGCTCAGTTTTGGATAAAATCACTGGATAGGGCAATATACAAAAAGGTGACCAAAACTGTCCGAAAACTAAAAGTGCAGTTAGGAGCAAATTATCACACATCCTAAAGATAACTGGGGGCCCGGAATGCAGCACTAGCAGTAAAAAACTTCTACCTGTTGTGGGAATGCTAACCCTAACTCTAGCTAGGGTTTCAATAGTACATTCCGGCAGGGTGTCTCAGAAGCCCTCCAAACATCAAAGTTGAATTTTTTCCTCAAACTCCAAAAAATCAGTCTCAAACTATCAAAACGATTTCTAAAATCTCTAGGAAATGTATCTTCTGTAAAATTCTGTCTGGTTTAGACAAATTTTCATAAAGCTGAGAAATGCTGTTAAATGGTAGTTAAATCGGCATGCTTTTAATGCCTGGCTAGGGTTAGGGTTACAAGAACCATAGAATTTTGCCCACTGTTGCACTTTTAGCTGCACTTTAAATGACAAAATGAAGAGAGTTTACCCATTAGAACAGGTATTTTTCACACTTTTCATCTGGCTCAGTTTTGGATAAAATGACTGGATAGGGCAATATACAAAAAGGTGACCAAAACTGTCCGAGAACTGAAAGTGCAGATAGGAGCAAATTATCACACATCCTAAAGATAACCGGGGTTCCGGAATGCAGCACTGACAGTAAAAAACTTCTACCTGTTGTGGGAATGCTAACCCTAACCCTAAATAGGGTTACAAATGTGCATTCCAGCAGGGTATCTCAGAAGCCCTCCAAACATCAAAGTTGAATTTTTTCCTCAAACTCCAAAAAATCAGTCTCAAACTATCAAAACGGTTTCTAAAACCTCTAGGAAAAGTATCTTCTTTAATATTCTGTCTGGTTTAGGCAAATTTTCTTAAAGCTGAAAAATGCTGTTAAATGGTAGATAAATCGGCATGCTTTTAATGCCTGGCTAGGGTTAGGGTTACAAGAACCATAGAATTTTGCCCGCTTTTGCACTTTTAGCTGCACTTTAAATGACAAAATGAAGAGAGTTTACCCATTAGAACAGGTATTCTTCACACTTTTCATTTGGCTCAGTTTTGGATAAAATCACTGGATAGGGCAATATACAAAAAGGTGACCAAAACTGTCCGAAAACTAAAAGTGCAGATAGGAGCAAATTATCACTCATCCTAAAGGTAACTGGGGACCCGGAATGCAGCACTGACAGTAAAAAACTTCTACCTGTTGTGGGAATGCTAACCCTAACCCTAGCTAGGGTTTCAAATGTACATTCCAGCAGGGTATCTCAGAAGCCCTCCAAACATCAAAGTTGAATTTTTTCCTCAAACTCCAAAAAATCAGTCTCAAACTATCAAAACGGTTTCTAAAATATCTAGGAAATGTATCTTCTGTAAAATTCTGTCTGGTTTAGGCAAATTTTCATGAAGCTGAAAAATGCTGTTAAATGGTAGTTAAATCGGCATGCTTTTAATGCCTGGCTAGGGTTAGGGTTACAAGAACCATAGAATTTTGCCCGCTGTTGCACTTTTAGCTGCACTTTAAATGACAAAATGAAGAGAGTTTACCCATTAGAACAGGTATTCTTCACACTTTTCATTTGGCTCAGTTTTGGATAAAATCACTGGATAGGGCAATATACAAAAAGGTGACCAAAACTGTCCGAAAACTAAAAGTGCAGATAGGAGCAAATTATCACTCATCCTAAAGGTAACTGGGGACCCGGAATGCAGCACTGACAGTAAAAAACTTCTACCTGTTGTGGGAATGCTAACACTAACCCTAGCTAGGGTTTCAAATGTGCATTCCAGCAGGGTATCTCAGAAGCCCTCCAAACATCAAAGTTGAATTTTCTCCTCAAACTCCAAAAAATCAGTCTCAAACTATCAAAACGGTTTCTAAAACCTCTAGGAAAAGTATCTTCTTTAATATTCTGTCTGGTTTAGGCAAATTTTCATAAAGCTGAAAAATGCTGTTAAATGGTAGTTAAATCGGCATGCTTTTAATGCCTGGCTAGGGTTAGGGTTACAAGAACCATAGAATTTTGCCCTCTGTTGCACTTTTAGCTGCACTTTAAATGACAAAATGAAGAGAGTTTACCCATTAGAACAGGTATTCTTCACACTTTTCATCTGGGTCAGTTTTGGATAAAATCACTGGATCGGGAAATATACAAAAAGGTGACCAAAATTGTCCGAAAACTAAAAGTGCAGATAGGAGCAAATTATCACACATCCTAAAGATAACTGGGGGCCCGGAATGCAGCACTGACAGTAAAAAACTTCTACCTGTTGTGGGAATGCTAACCCTAACCCTAGCTAGGGTTTCAATAGTACATTCCGTCAGGGTGTCTCAGAAGCCCTCCAAACATCAAAGTTGAATTTTTTCCTCAAACTCCAAAAAATCAGTCTCAAACTATCAAAATGGTTTCTAAAACTTCTAGGAGATGTATCTTCTTTAATATTCTGTCTGGTTTAGGCAAATTTTCATAAAGCTGAAAAATGCTGTTAAATTGTAGTTAAATCGGCATGCTTTTAATGCCTGGCTAGGGTTATGGTTACAAGAACCAAAGAATTTTGCCCTCTGTTGCACTTTTAGCTGCACTTTAAATGACAAAATGAAGAGAGTTTACCCATTAGAACATTTATTCTTCACACTTTTCATCTGGCTCAGTTTTGGATAAAATCACTGGATAGGGCAATATACAAAATGGTGACCAAAACTGTCCGAAAACTAAAAGTGCAGATAGTAGCAAATTATCACACATCCTAAAGATAACTGGGGACCCGGAATGCAGCACTGACAGTAAAAAACTTCTACCTGTTGTGGGAATGCTAACCCTAACCCTAGCTAGGGTTTCAAATGTACATTCCAGCAGGGTATCTCAGAAGCCCTCCAAACATCAAAGTTGAATTTTTTCCTCAAACTCCAAAAAATCAGTCTCAAACTATCAAAACGGTTTCTAAAACTTCTAGGAAATGTATCTTCTTTAATATTCTGTCTGGTTTAGGCAAATTTTCATAAAGCTGAAAAATGCTTTTAAATGGTAGTTAAATCGGCATGCTTTTAATGCCTGGCTAGGGTTAGGGTTACAAGAACCATAGAATTTTGCCCTCTGTTGCACTTTTAGCTGCACTTTAAATGACAAAATGAAGAGAGTTTACCCATTAGAACATTTATTCTTCACACTTTTCATCTGGCTCAGTTTTGGATAAAATCACTGGATAGGGCAATATACAAAAAGGTGACCAAAACTGTCCGAAAACTAAAAGTGCAGATAGGAGCAAATTATCACACATCCTAAAGATAACTGGGGACCCGGAATGCAGCACTGACAGTAAAAAACTTCTACCTGTTGTGGGAATGCTAACCGTAACCCTAGCTAGGGTTTCAAATGTACATTCCAGCAGGGTATCTCTGAAGCCCTCCAAACATCAAAGTTGAATTTTCTCCTCAAACTCCAAAAAATCAGTCTCAAACTATCAAAACGGTTTCTAAAACTTCTAGGAAATGTATCTTCTTTAATATTCTGTCTGGTTTAGGCAAATTTTCATAAAGCTGAAAAATGCTTTTAAATGGTAGTTAAATCGGCATGCTTTTAATGCCTGGCTAGGGTTAGGGTTACAAGAACCATAGAATTTTGCCCGCTGTTGCACTTTTAGCTGCACTTTAAATGACAAAATGAAGAGAGTTTACCCATTAGAACAGGTATTCTTCACACTTTTCATTTGGCTCAGTTTTGGATAAAATCACTGGATAGGGCAATATACAAAAAGGTGACCAAAACTGTCCGAAAACTAAAAGTGCAGATAGGAGCAAATTATCACTCATCCTAAAGGTAACTGGGGACCCGGAATGCAGCACTGACAGTAAAAAACTTCTACCTGTTGTGGGAATGCTAACACTAACCCTAGCTAGGGTTTCAAATGTGCATTCCAGCAGGGTATCTCAGAAGCCCTCCAAACATCAAAGTTGAATTTTCTCCTCAAACTCCAAAAAATCAGTCTCAAACTATCAAAACGGTTTCTAAAACCTCTAGGAAAAGTATCTTCTTTAATATTCTGTCTGGTTTAGGCAAATTTTCATAAAGCTGAAAAATGCTGTTAAATGGTAGTTAAATCGGCATGCTTTTAATGCCTGGCTAGGGTTAGGGTTACAAGAACCATAGAATTTTGCCCTCTGTTGCACTTTTAGCTGCACTTTAAATGACAAAATGAAGAGAGTTTACCCATTAGAACAGGTATTCTTCATACTTTTCATCTGGGTCAGTTTTGGATAAAATCACTGGATAGGGCAATATACAAAAAGGTGACCAAAACTGTCCGAAAACTAAAAGTGCAGATAGGAGCAAATTATCACACATCCTAAAGATAACTGGGGGCCCGGAATGCAGCACTGACAGTAAAAAACTTCTACCTGTTGTGGGAATGCTAACCCTAACCCTAGCTAGGGTTTCAATAGTACATTCCGTCAGGGTGTCTCAGAAGCCCTCCAAACATCAAAGTTGAATTTTTTCCTCAAACTCCAAAAAATCAGTCTCAAACTATCAAAACGTTTTCTAAAACTTCTAGGAAATGTATCTTCTTTAATATTCTGTCTGGTTTAGGCAAATTTTCATAAAGCTGAAAAATGCTTTTAAATGGTAGTTAAATCGGCATGCTTTTAATGCCTGGCTAGGGTTAGGGTTACAAGAACCATAGAATTTTGCCCTCTGTTGCACTTTTAGCTGCACTTTAAATGACAAAATGAAGAGAGTTTACCCATTAGAACATTTATTCTTCACACTTTTCATCTGGCTCAGTTTTGGATAAAATCACTGGATAGGGCAATATACAAAAAGGTGACCAAAACTGTCCGAAAACTAAAAGTGCAGATAGGAGCAAATTATCACACATCCTAAAGATAACTGGGGACCCGGAATGCAGCACTGACAGTAAAAAACTTCTACCTGTTGTGGGAATGCTAACCCTAACCCTAGCTAGGGTTTCAAATGTACATTCCAGCAGGGTATCTCAGAAGCCCTCCAAACATCAAAGTTGAATTTTTTCCTCAAACTCCAAAAAATCAGTCTCAAACTATCAAAACGGTTTCTAAAACTTCTAGGAAATGTATCTTCTTTAATATTCTGTCTGGTTTAGGCAAATTTTCATAAAGCTGAAAAATGCTGTTAAATGGTAGTTAAATCGGCATGCTTTTAATGCCTGGCTAGGGTTAGGGTTACAAGAACCATAGAATTTTGCCCTCTGTTGCACTTTTAGCTGCACTTTAAATGACAAAATGAAGAGAGTTTACCCATTAGAACATTTATTCTTCACACTTTTCATCTGGCTCAGTTTTGGATAAAATCACTGGATAGGGCAATATACAAAAAGGTGACCAAAACTGTCCGAAAACTAAAAGTGCAGATAGGAGCAAATTATCACACATCCTAAAGATAACTGGGGACCCGGAATGCAGCACTGACAGTAAAAAACTTCTACCTGTTGTGGGAATGCTAACCCTAACCCTAGCTAGGGTTTCAAATGTGCATTCCGGCAGGGTGTCTCAGAAGCCCTCCAAACATCAAAGTTGAATTTTTTCTTCAAACTCCAAAAAATCAGTCTCAAACTATCAAAACGGTTTCTAAAACTTCTAGGAAATGTATCTTCTTTAATATTCTGTCTGGTTTAGGCAAATTTTCATAAAGCTGAAAAATGCTTTTAAATGGTAGTTAAATCGGCATGCTTTTAATGCCTGGCTAGGGTTAGGGTTACAAGAACCATAGAATTTTGCCCTCTGTTTCACTTTTAGCTGCACTTTAAATGCCAAATGAAGAGAGTTTACCCATTAGAACAGGTATTCTTCACACTTTTCATCTGGCTCAGTTTTGGATTAAATCACTGGATCGGGAAATATACAAAAAGGTGACCAAAACTGTCCGAAAACTAAAAGTGCAGATAGGAGCAAATTATCACACATCCTAAAGATAACTGGGGACCCGGAATGCAGCACTGACAGTAAAAAACTTCTACCTGTTGTGGGAATGCTAACCCTAACCCTAGCTAGGGTTTCAAATGTACATTCCAGTAGGGTATCTCAGAAGCCCTCCAAACATCAAAGTTGAATTTTTTCCTCAAACTCCAAAAAATCAGTCTCAAACTATCAAAACGGTTTCTAAAACTTCTAGGAAATGTATCTTCTTTAATATTCTGTCTGGTTTAGGCAAATTTTCATAAAGCTGAAAAATGCTGTTAAATGGTAGTTAAATCGGCATGCTTTTAATGCCTGGCTAGGGTTAGGGTTACAAGAACCATAGAATTTTGCCCTCTGTTGCACTTTTAGCTGCACTTTAAATGACAAAATGAAGAGAGTTTACCCATTAGAACATTTATTCTTCACACTTTTCATCTGGCTCAGTTTTGGATAAAATCACTGGATAGGGCAATATACAAAAAGGTGACCAAAACTGTCCGAAAACTAAAAGTGCAGTTAGGAGCAAATTATCACACATCCTAAAGATAACTGGGGGCCCGGAATGCAGCACTAGCAGTAAAAAACTTCTACCTGTTGTGGGAATGCTAACCCTAACTCTAGCTAGGGTTTCAATAGTACATTCCGGCAGGGTGTCTCAGAAGCCCTCCAAACATCAAAGTTGAATTTTTTCCTCAAACTCCAAAAAATCAGTCTCAAACTATCAAAACGATTTCTAAAATCTCTAGGAAATGTATCTTCTGTAAAATTCTCTCTGGTTTAGACAAATTTTCATAAAGCTGAGAAATGCTGTTAAATGGTAGTTAAATCGGCATGCTTTTAATGCCTGGCTAGGGTTAGGGTTACAAGAACCATAGAATTTTGCCCACTGTTGCACTTTTAGCTGCACTTTAAATGACAAAATGAAGAGAGTTTACCCATTAGAACAGGTATTTTTCACACTTTTCATCTGGCTCAGTTTTGGATAAAATGACTGGATAGGGCAATATACAAAAAGGTGACCAAAACTGTCCGAGAACTGAAAGTGCAGATAGGAGCAAATTATCACACATCCTAAAGATAACCGGGGTTCCGGAATGCAGCACTGACAGTAAAAAACTTCTACCTGTTGTGGGAATGCTAACCCTAACCCTAAATAGGGTTACAAATGTGCATTCCAGCAGGGTATCTCAGAAGCCCTCCAAACATCAAAGTTGAATTTTTTCCTCAAACTCCAAAAAATCAGTCTCAAACTATCAAAACGGTTTCTAAAACCTCTAGGAAAAGTATCTTCTTTAATATTCTGTCTGGTTTAGGCAAATTTTCTTAAAGCTGAAAAATGCTGTTAAATGGTAGATAAATCGGCATGCTTTTAATGCCTGGCTAGGGTTAGGGTTACAAGAACCATAGAATTTTGCCCGCTTTTGCACTTTTAGCTGCACTTTAAATGACAAAATGAAGAGAGTTTACCCATTAGAACAGGTATTCTTCACACTTTTCATTTGGCTCAGTTTTGGATAAAATCACTGGATAGGGCAATATACAAAAAGGTGACCAAAACTGTCCGAAAACTAAAAGTGCAGATAGGAGCAAATTATCACTCATCCTAAAGGTAACTGGGGACCCGGAATGCAGCACTGACAGTAAAAAACTTCTACCTGTTGTGGGAATGCTAACCCTAACCCTAGCTAGGGTTTCAAATGTACATTCCAGCAGGGTATCTCAGAAGCCCTCCAAACATCAAAGTTGAATTTTTTCCTCAAACTCCAAAAAATCAGTCTCAAACTATCAAAACGGTTTCTAAAATATCTAGGAAATGTATCTTCTGTAAAATTCTGTCTGGTTTAGGCAAATTTTCATGAAGCTGAAAAATGCTGTTAAATGGTAGTTAAATCGGCATGCTTTTAATGCCTGGCTAGGGTTAGGGTTACAAGAACCATAGAATTTTGCCCGCTGTTGCACTTTTAGCTGCACTTTAAATGACAAAATGAAGAGAGTTTACCCATTAGAACAGGTATTCTTCACACTTTTCATTTGGCTCAGTTTTGGATAAAATCACTGGATAGGGCAATATACAAAAAGGTGACCAAAACTGTCCGAAAACTAAAAGTGCAGATAGGAGCAAATTATCACTCATCCTAAAGGTAACTGGGGACCCGGAATGCAGCACTGACAGTAAAAAACTTCTACCTGTTGTGGGAATGCTAACACTAACCCTAGCTAGGGTTTCAAATGTGCATTCCAGCAGGGTATCTCAGAAGCCCTCCAAACATCAAAGTTGAATTTTCTCCTCAAACTCCAAAAAATCAGTCTCAAACTATCAAAACGGTTTCTAAAACCTCTAGGAAAAGTATCTTCTTTAATATTCTGTCTGGTTTAGGCAAATTTTCATAAAGCTGAAAAATGCTGTTAAATGGTAGTTAAATCGGCATGCTTTTAATGCCTGGCTAGGGTTATGGTTACAAGAACCAAAGAATTTTGCCCTCTGTTGCACTTTTAGCTGCACTTTAAATGACAAAATGAAGAGAGTTTACCCATTAGAACATTTATTCTTCACACTTTTCATCTGGCTCAGTTTTGGATAAAATCACTGGATAGGGCAATATACAAAATGGTGACCAAAACTGTCCGAAAACTAAAAGTGCAGATAGTAGCAAATTATCACACATCCTAAAGATAACTGGGGACCCGGAATGCAGCACTGACAGTAAAAAACTTCTACCTGTTGTGGGAATGCTAACCCTAACCCTAGCTAGGGTTTCAAATGTACATTCCAGCAGGGTATCTCAGAAGCCCTCCAAACATCAAAGTTGAATTTTTTCCTCAAACTCCAAAAAATCAGTCTCAAACTATCAAAACGGTTTCTAAAACTTCTAGGAAATGTATCTTCTTTAATATTCTGTCTGGTTTAGGCAAATTTTCATAAAGCTGAAAAATGCTTTTAAATGGTAGTTAAATCGGCATGCTTTTAATGCCTGGCTAGGGTTAGGGTTACAAGAACCATAGAATTTTGCCCTCTGTTGCACTTTTAGCTGCACTTTAAATGACAAAATGAAGAGAGTTTACCCATTAGAACATTTATTCTTCACACTTTTCATCTGGCTCAGTTTTGGATAAAATCACTGGATAGGGCAATATACAAAAAGGTGACCAAAACTGTCCGAAAACTAAAAGTGCAGATAGGAGCAAATTATCACACATCCTAAAGATAACTGGGGACCCGGAATGCAGCACTGACAGTAAAAAACTTCTACCTGTTGTGGGAATGCTAACCGTAACCCTAGCTAGGGTTTCAAATGTACATTCCAGCAGGGTATCTCTGAAGCCCTCCAAACATCAAAGTTGAATTTTCTCCTCAAACTCCAAAAAATCAGTCTCAAACTATCAAAACGGTTTCTAAAACTTCTAGGAAATGTATCTTCTTTAATATTCTGTCTGGTTTAGGCAAATTTTCATAAAGCTGAAAAATGCTTTTAAATGGTAGTTAAATCGGCATGCTTTTAATGCCTGGCTAGGGTTAGGGTTACAAGAACCATAGAATTTTGCCCGCTGTTGCACTTTTAGCTGCACTTTAAATGACAAAATGAAGAGAGTTTACCCATTAGAACAGGTATTCTTCACACTTTTCATTTGGCTCAGTTTTGGATAAAATCACTGGATAGGGCAATATACAAAAAGGTGACCAAAACTGTCCGAAAACTAAAAGTGCAGATAGGAGCAAATTATCACTCATCCTAAAGGTAACTGGGGACCCGGAATGCAGCACTGACAGTAAAAAACTTCTACCTGTTGTGGGAATGCTAACACTAACCCTAGCTAGGGTTTCAAATGTGCATTCCAGCAGGGTATCTCAGAAGCCCTCCAAACATCAAAGTTGAATTTTCTCCTCAAACTCCAAAAAATCAGTCTCAAACTATCAAAACGGTTTCTAAAACCTCTAGGAAAAGTATCTTCTTTAATATTCTGTCTGGTTTAGGCAAATTTTCATAAAGCTGAAAAATGCTGTTAAATGGTAGTTAAATCGGCATGCTTTTAATGCCTGGCTAGGGTTAGGGTTACAAGAACCATAGAATTTTGCCCTCTGTTGCACTTTTAGCTGCACTTTAAATGACAAAATGAAGAGAGTTTACCCATTAGAACAGGTATTCTTCATACTTTTCATCTGGGTCAGTTTTGGATAAAATCACTGGATAGGGCAATATACAAAAAGGTGACCAAAACTGTCCGAAAACTAAAAGTGCAGATAGGAGCAAATTATCACACATCCTAAAGATAACTGGGGGCCCGGAATGCAGCACTGACAGTAAAAAACTTCTACCTGTTGTGGGAATGCTAACCCTAACCCTAGCTAGGGTTTCAATAGTACATTCCGTCAGGGTGTCTCAGAAGCCCTCCAAACATCAAAGTTGAATTTTTTCCTCAAACTCCAAAAAATCAGTCTCAAACTATCAAAACGTTTTCTAAAACTTCTAGGAAATGTATCTTCTTTAATATTCTGTCTGGTTTAGGCAAATTTTCATAAAGCTGAAAAATGCTTTTAAATGGTAGTTAAATCGGCATGCTTTTAATGCCTGGCTAGGGTTAGGGTTACAAGAACCATAGAATTTTGCCCTCTGTTGCACTTTTAGCTGCACTTTAAATGACAAAATGAAGAGAGTTTACCCATTAGAACATTTATTCTTCACACTTTTCATCTGGCTCAGTTTTGGATAAAATCACTGGATAGGGCAATATACAAAAAGGTGACCAAAACTGTCCGAAAACTAAAAGTGCAGATAGGAGCAAATTATCACACATCCTAAAGATAACTGGGGACCCGGAATGCAGCACTGACAGTAAAAAACTTCTACCTGTTGTGGGAATGCTAACCCTAACCCTAGCTAGGGTTTCAAATGTACATTCCAGCAGGGTATCTCAGAAGCCCTCCAAACATCAAAGTTGAATTTTTTCCTCAAACTCCAAAAAATCAGTCTCAAACTATCAAAACGGTTTCTAAAACTTCTAGGAAATGTATCTTCTTTAATATTCTGTCTGGTTTAGGCAAATTTTCATAAAGCTGAAAAATGCTGTTAAATGGTAGTTAAATCGGCATGCTTTTAATGCCTGGCTAGGGTTAGGGTTACAAGAACCATAGAATTTTGCCCTCTGTTGCACTTTTAGCTGCACTTTAAATGACAAAATGAAGAGAGTTTACCCATTAGAACATTTATTCTTCACACTTTTCATCTGGCTCAGTTTTGGATAAAATCACTGGATAGGGCAATATACAAAAAGGTGACCAAAACTGTCCGAAAACTAAAAGTGCAGATAGGAGCAAATTATCACACATCCTAAAGATAACTGGGGACCCGGAATGCAGCACTGACAGTAAAAAACTTCTACCTGTTGTGGGAATGCTAACCCTAACCCTAGCTAGGGTTTCAAATGTGCATTCCGGCAGGGTGTCTCAGAAGCCCTCCAAACATCAAAGTTGAATTTTTTCTTCAAACTCCAAAAAATCAGTCTCAAACTATCAAAACGGTTTCTAAAACTTCTAGGAAATGTATCTTCTTTAATATTCTGTCTGGTTTAGGCAAATTTTCATAAAGCTGAAAAATGCTTTTAAATGGTAGTTAAATCGGCATGCTTTTAATGCCTGGCTAGGGTTAGGGTTACAAGAACCATAGAATTTTGCCCTCTGTTTCACTTTTAGCTGCACTTTAAATGCCAAATGAAGAGAGTTTACCCATTAGAACAGGTATTCTTCACACTTTTCATCTGGCTCAGTTTTGGATTAAATCACTGGATCGGGAAATATACAAAAAGGTGACCAAAACTGTCCGAAAACTAAAAGTGCAGATAGGAGCAAATTATCACACATCCTAAAGATAACTGGGGACCCGGAATGCAGCACTGACAGTAAAAAACTTCTACCTGTTGTGGGAATGCTAACCCTAACCCTAGCTAGGGTTTCAAATGTACATTCCAGTAGGGTATCTCAGAAGCCCTCCAAACATCAAAGTTGAATTTTTTCCTCAAACTCCAAAAAATCAGTCTCAAACTATCAAAACGGTTTCTAAAACTTCTAGGAAATGTATCTTCTTTAATATTCTGTCTGGTTTAGGCAAATTTTCATAAAGCTGAAAAATGCTGTTAAATGGTAGTTAAATCGGCATGCTTTTAATGCCTGGCTAGGGTTAGGGTTACAAGAACCATAGAATTTTGCCCTCTGTTGCACTTTTAGCTGCACTTTAAATGACAAAATGAAGAGAGTTTACCCATTAGAACATTTATTCTTCACACTTTTCATCTGGCTCAGTTTTGGATAAAATCACTGGATAGGGCAATATACAAAAAGGTGACCAAAACTGTCCGAAAACTAAAAGTGCAGTTAGGAGCAAATTATCACACATCCTAAAGATAACTGGGGGCCCGGAATGCAGCACTAGCAGTAAAAAACTTCTACCTGTTGTGGGAATGCTAACCCTAACTCTAGCTAGGGTTTCAATAGTACATTCCGGCAGGGTGTCTCAGAAGCCCTCCAAACATCAAAGTTGAATTTTTTCCTCAAACTCCAAAAAATCAGTCTCAAACTATCAAAACGATTTCTAAAATCTCTAGGAAATGTATCTTCTGTAAAATTCTGTCTGGTTTAGACAAATTTTCATAAAGCTGAGAAATGCTGTTAAATGGTAGTTAAATCGGCATGCTTTTAATGCCTGGCTAGGGTTAGGGTTACAAGAACCATAGAATTTTGCCCACTGTTGCACTTTTAGCTGCACTTTAAATGACAAAATGAAGAGAGTTTACCCATTAGAACAGGTATTTTTCACACTTTTCATCTGGCTCAGTTTTGGATAAAATGACTGGATAGGGCAATATACAAAAAGGTGACCAAAACTGTCCGAGAACTGAAAGTGCAGATAGGAGCAAATTATCACACATCCTAAAGATAACCGGGGTTCCGGAATGCAGCACTGACAGTAAAAAACTTCTACCTGTTGTGGGAATGCTAACCCTAACCCTAAATAGGGTTACAAATGTGCATTCCAGCAGGGTATCTCAGAAGCCCTCCAAACATCAAAGTTGAATTTTTTCCTCAAACTCCAAAAAATCAGTCTCAAACTATCAAAACGGTTTCTAAAACCTCTAGGAAAAGTATCTTCTTTAATATTCTGTCTGGTTTAGGCAAATTTTCTTAAAGCTGAAAAATGCTGTTAAATGGTAGATAAATCGGCATGCTTTTAATGCCTGGCTAGGGTTAGGGTTACAAGAACCATAGAATTTTGCCCGCTTTTGCACTTTTAGCTGCACTTTAAATGACAAAATGAAGAGAGTTTACCCATTAGAACAGGTATTCTTCACACTTTTCATTTGGCTCAGTTTTGGATAAAATCACTGGATAGGGCAATATACAAAAAGGTGACCAAAACTGTCCGAAAACTAAAAGTGCAGATAGGAGCAAATTATCACTCATCCTAAAGGTAACTGGGGACCCGGAATGCAGCACTGACAGTAAAAAACTTCTACCTGTTGTGGGAATGCTAACCCTAACCCTAGCTAGGGTTTCAAATGTACATTCCAGCAGGGTATCTCAGAAGCCCTCCAAACATCAAAGTTGAATTTTTTCCTCAAACTCCAAAAAATCAGTCTCAAACTATCAAAACGGTTTCTAAAATATCTAGGAAATGTATCTTCTGTAAAATTCTGTCTGGTTTAGGCAAATTTTCATGAAGCTGAAAAATGCTGTTAAATGGTAGTTAAATCGGCATGCTTTTAATGCCTGGCTAGGGTTAGGGTTACAAGAACCATAGAATTTTGCCCGCTGTTGCACTTTTAGCTGCACTTTAAATGACAAAATGAAGAGAGTTTACCCATTAGAACAGGTATTCTTCACACTTTTCATTTGGCTCAGTATTGGATAAAATCACTGGATAGGGCAATATACAAAAAGGTGACCAAAACTGTCCGAAAACTAAAAGTGCAGATAGGAGCAAATTATCACTCATCCTAAAGGTAACTGGGGACCCGGAATGCAGCACTGACAGTAAAAAACTTCTACCTGTTGTGGGAATGCTAACACTAACCCTAGCTAGGGTTTCAAATGTGCATTCCAGCAGGGTATCTCAGAAGCCCTCCAAACATCAAAGTTGAATTTTCTCCTCAAACTCCAAAAAATCAGTCTCAAACTATCAAAACGGTTTCTAAAACCTCTAGGAAAAGTATCTTCTTTAATATTCTGTCTGGTTTAGGCAAATTTTCATAAAGCTGAAAAATGCTGTTAAATGGTAGTTAAATCGGCATGCTTTTAATGCCTGGCTAGGGTTAGGGTTACAAGAACCATAGAATTTTGCCCTCTGTTGCACTTTTAGCTGCACTTTAAATGACAAAATGAAGAGAGTTTACCCATTAGAACAGGTATTCTTCACACTTTTCATCTGGGTCAGTTTTGGATAAAATCACTGGATCGGGAAATATACAAAAAGGTGACCAAAATTGTCCGAAAACTAAAAGTGCAGATAGGAGCAAATTATCACACATCCTAAAGATAACTGGGGGCCCGGAATGCAGCACTGACAGTAAAAAACTTCTACCTGTTGTGGGAATGCTAACCCTAACCCTAGCTAGGGTTTCAATAGTACATTCCGTCAGGGTGTCTCAGAAGCCCTCCAAACATCAAAGTTGAATTTTTTCCTCAAACTCCAAAAAATCAGTCTCAAACTATCAAAACGGTTTCTAAAACTTCTAGGAGATGTATCTTCTTTAATATTCTGTCTGGTTTAGGCAAATTTTCATAAAGCTGAAAAATGCTGTTAAATTGTAGTTAAATCGGCATGCTTTTAATGCCTGGCTAGGGTTATGGTTACAAGAACCAAAGAATTTTGCCCTCTGTTGCACTTTTAGCTGCACTTTAAATGACAAAATGAAGAGAGTTTACCCATTAGAACATTTATTCTTCACACTTTTCATCTGGCTCAGTTTTGGATAAAATCACTGGATAGGGCAATATACAAAATGGTGACCAAAACTGTCCGAAAACTAAAAGTGCAGATAGTAGCAAATTATCACACATCCTAAAGATAACTGGGGACCCGGAATGCAGCACTGACAGTAAAAAACTTCTACCTGTTGTGGGAATGCTAACCCTAACCCTAGCTAGGGTTTCAAATGTACATTCCAGCAGGGTATCTCAGAAGCCCTCCAAACATCAAAGTTGAATTTTTTCCTCAAACTCCAAAAAATCAGTCTCAAACTATCAAAACGGTTTCTAAAACTTCTAGGAAATGTATCTTCTTTAATATTCTGTCTGGTTTAGGCAAATTTTCATAAAGCTGAAAAATGCTTTTAAATGGTAGTTAAATCGGCATGCTTTTAATGCCTGGCTAGGGTTAGGGTTACAAGAACCATAGAATTTTGCCCTCTGTTGCACTTTTAGCTGCACTTTAAATGACAAAATGAAGAGAGTTTACCCATTAGAACATTTATTCTTCACACTTTTCATCTGGCTCAGTTTTGGATAAAATCACTGGATAGGGCAATATACAAAAAGGTGACCAAAACTGTCCGAAAACTAAAAGTGCAGATAGGAGCAAATTATCACACATCCTAAAGATAACTGGGGACCCGGAATGCAGCACTGACAGTAAAAAACTTCTACCTGTTGTGGGAATGCTAACCGTAACCCTAGCTAGGGTTTCAAATGTACATTCCAGCAGGGTATCTCTGAAGCCCTCCAAACATCAAAGTTGAATTTTCTCCTCAAACTCCAAAAAATCAGTCTCAAACTATCAAAACGGTTTCTAAAACTTCTAGGAAATGTATCTTCTTTAATATTCTGTCTGGTTTAGGCAAATTTTCATAAAGCTGAAAAATGCTTTTAAATGGTAGTTAAATCGGCATGCTTTTAATGCCTGGCTAGGGTTAGGGTTACAAGAACCATAGAATTTTGCCCGCTGTTGCACTTTTAGCTGCACTTTAAATGACAAAATGAAGAGAGTTTACCCATTAGAACAGGTATTCTTCACACTTTTCATTTGGCTCAGTTTTGGATAAAATCACTGGATAGGGCAATATACAAAAAGGTGACCAAAACTGTCCGAAAACTAAAAGTGCAGATAGGAGCAAATTATCACTCATCCTAAAGGTAACTGGGGACCCGGAATGCAGCACTGACAGTAAAAAACTTCTACCTGTTGTGGGAATGCTAACACTAACCCTAGCTAGGGTTTCAAATGTGCATTCCAGCAGGGTATCTCAGAAGCCCTCCAAACATCAAAGTTGAATTTTCTCCTCAAACTCCAAAAAATCAGTCTCAAACTATCAAAACGGTTTCTAAAACCTCTAGGAAAAGTATCTTCTTTAATATTCTGTCTGGTTTAGGCAAATTTTCATAAAGCTGAAAAATGCTGTTAAATGGTAGTTAAATCGGCATGCTTTTAATGCCTGGCTAGGGTTAGGGTTACAAGAACCATAGAATTTTGCCCTCTGTTGCACTTTTAGCTGCACTTTAAATGACAAAATGAAGAGAGTTTACCCATTAGAACAGGTATTCTTCATACTTTTCATCTGGGTCAGTTTTGGATAAAATCACTGGATAGGGCAATATACAAAAAGGTGACCAAAACTGTCCGAAAACTAAAAGTGCAGATAGGAGCAAATTATCACACATCCTAAAGATAACTGGGGGCCCGGAATGCAGCACTGACAGTAAAAAACTTCTACCTGTTGTGGGAATGCTAACCCTAACCCTAGCTAGGGTTTCAATAGTACATTCCGTCAGGGTGTCTCAGAAGCCCTCCAAACATCAAAGTTGAATTTTTTCCTCAAACTCCAAAAAATCAGTCTCAAAGTATCAAAACGTTTTCTAAAACTTCTAGGAAATGTATCTTCTTTAATATTCTGTCTGGTTTAGGCAAATTTTCATAAAGCTGAAAAATGCTTTTAAATGGTAGTTAAATCGGCATGCTTTTAATGCCTGGCTAGGGTTAGGGTTACAAGAACCATAGAATTTTGCCCTCTGTTGCACTTTTAGCTGCACTTTAAATGACAAAATGAAGAGAGTTTACCCATTAGAACATTTATTCTTCACACTTTTCATCTGGCTCAGTTTTGGATAAAATCACTGGATAGGGCAATATACAAAAAGGTGACCAAAACTGTCCGAAAACTAAAAGTGCAGATAGGAGCAAATTATCACACATCCTAAAGATAACTGGGGACCCGGAATGCAGCACTGACAGTAAAAAACTTCTACCTGTTGTGGGAATGCTAACCCTAACCCTACCTAGGGTTTCAAATGTACATTCCAGCAGGGTATCTCAGAAGCCCTCCAAACATCAAAGTTGAATTTTTTCCTCAAACTCCAAAAAATCAGTCTCAAACTATCAAAACGGTTTCTAAAACTTCTAGGAAATGTATCTTCTTTAATATTCTGTCTGGTTTAGGCAAATTTTCATAAAGCTGAAAAATGCTTTTAAATGGTAGTTAATTCGGCATGCTTTTAATGCCTGGCTAGGGTTAGGGTTACAAGAACCATAGAATTTTGCCCGCTTTTGCACTTTTAGCTGCACTTTAAATGACAAAATGAAGAGAGTTTACCCATTAGAACAGGTATTCTTCACACTTTTCATTTGGCTCAGTTTTGGATAAAATCACTGGATAGGGCAATATACAAAAAGGTGACCAAAACTGTCCGAAAACTAAAAGTGCAGATAGGAGCAAATTATCACACATCCTAAAGATAACTGGGGACCCGGAATGCAGCACTGACAGTAAAAAACTTCTACCTGTTGTGGGAATGCTAACTGTAACCCTAGCTAGGGTTTCAAATGTACATTCCAGCAGGGTATCTCTGAAGCCCTCCAAACATCAAAGTTGAATTTTCTCCTCAAACTCCAAAAAATCAGTCTCAAACTATCAAAACGGTTTCTAAAACTTCTAGGAAATGTATCTTCTTTAATATTCTGTCTGGTTTAGGCAAATTTTCATAAAGCTGAAAAATGCTTTTAAATGGTAGTTAAATCGGCATGCTTTTAATGCCTGGCTAGGGTTAGGGTTACAAGAACCATAGAATTTTGCCCGCTGTTGCACTTTTAGCTGCACTTTAAATGACAAAATGAAGAGAGTTTACCCATTAGAACAGGTATTCTTCACACTTTTCATTTGGCTCAGTTTTGGATAAAATCACTGGATAGGGCAATATACAAAAAGGTGACCAAAACTGTCCGAAAACTAAAAGTGCAGATAGGAGCAAATTATCACTCATCCTAAAGGTAACTGGGGACCCGGAATGCAGCACTGACAGTAAAAAACTTCAACCTGTTGTGGGAATGCTAACACTAACCCTAGCTAGGGTTTCAAATGTGCATTCCAGCAGGGTATCTCAGAAGCCCTCCAAACATCAAAGTTGAATTTTCTCCTCAAACTCCAAAAAATCAGTCTCAAACTATCAAAACGTTTTCTAAAACTTCTAGGAAATGTATCTTCTTTAATATTCTGTCTGGTTTAGGCAAATTTTCATAAAGCTGAAAAATGCTTTTAAATGGTAGTTAAATCGGCATGCTTTTAATGCCTGGCTAGGGTTAGGGTTACAAGAACCATAGAATTTTGCCCGCTTTTGCACTTTTAGCTGCACTTTAAATGACAAAATGAAGAGAGTTTACCCATTAGAACAGGTATTCTTCACACTTTTCATCTGGCTCAGTTTTGGATAAAATCACTGGATAGGGCAATATACAAAAAGGTGACCAAAAACTGTCCGAAAACTAAAAGTGCAGATAGGAGCAAATTATCACACATCCTAAAGATAACTGGGGACCCGGAATGCAGCACTGACAGTAAAAAACTTCTACCTGTTGTGGGAATGCTAACCCTAACCCTAGCTAGGGTTTCAAATGTACATTCCAGCAGGGTATCTCAGAAGCCCTCCAAACATCAAAGTTGAATTTTTTCCTCAAACTCCAAAAAATCAGTCTCAAACTATCAAAACGGTTTCTAAAATATCTAGGAAATGTATCTTCTGTAAAATTCTGTCTGGTTTAGGCAAATTTTCATGAAGCTGAAAAATGCTGTTAAATGGTAGTTAAATCGGCATGCTTTTAATGCCTGGCTAGGGTTAGGGTTACAAGAACCATAGAATTTTGCCCGCTGTTGCACTTTTAGCTGCACTTTAAATGACAAAATGAAGAGAGTTTACCCATTAGAACAGGTATTCTTCACACTTTTCATTTGGCTCAGTTTTGGATAAAATCACTGGATAGGGCAATATACAAAAAGGTGACCAAAACTGTCCGAAAACTAAAAGTGCAGATAGGAGCAAATTATCACACATCCTAAAGGTAACTGGGGACCCGGAATGCAGCACTGACAGTAAAAAACTTCTACCTGTTGTGGGAATGCTAACACTAACCCTAGCTAGGGTTTCAAATGTGCATTCCAGCAGGGTATCTCAGAAGCCCTCCAAACATCAAAGTTGAATTTTCTCCTCAAACTCCAAAAAATCAGTCTCAAACTATCAAAACGGTTTCTAAAACCTCTAGGAAAAGTATCTTCTTTAATATTCTGTCTGGTTTAGGCAAATTTTCATAAAGCTGAAAAATGCTGTTAAATGGTAGTTAAATCGGCATGCTTTTAATGCCTGGCTAGGGTTAGGGTTACAAGAACCATAGAATTTTGCCCTCTGTTGCACTTTTAGCTGCACTTTAAATGACAAAATGAAGAGAGTTTACCCATTAGAACAGGTATTCTTCACACTTTTCATCTGGGTCAGTTTTGGATAAAATCACTGGATCGGGAAATATACAAAAAGGTGACCAAAACTGTCCGAAAACTAAAAGTGCAGATAGGAGCAAATTATCACACATCCTAAAGATAACTGGGGGCCCGGAATGCAGCACTGACAGTAAAAAACTTCTACCTGTTGTGGGAATGCTAACCCTAACCCTAGCTAGGGTTTCAATAGTACATTCCGTCAGGGTGTCTCAGAAGCCCTCCAAACATCAAAGTTGAATTTTTTCCTCAAACTCCAAAAAATCAGTCTCAAACTATCAAAACGGTTTCCAAAACTTCTAGGAGATGTATCTTCTTTAATATTCTGTCTGGTTTAGGCAAATTTTCATAAAGCTGAAAAATGCTGTTAAATTGTAGTTAAATCGGCATGCTTTTAATGCCTGGCTAGGGTTATGGTTACAAGAACCAAAGAATTTTGCCCTCTGTTGCATTTTTAGCTGCACTTTAAATGACAAAATGAAGAGAGTTTACCCATTAGAACATTTATTCTTCACACTTTTCATCTGGCTCAGTTTTGGATAAAATCACTGGATAGGGCAATATACAAAATGGTGACCAAAACTGTCCGAAAACTAAAAGTGCAGATAGTAGCAAATTATCACACATCCTAAAGATAACTGGGGACCCGGAATGCAGCACTGACAGTAAAAAACTTCTACCTGTTGTGGGAATGCTAACCCTAACCCTAGCTAGGGTTTCAAATGTACATTCCAGCAGGGTATCTCAGAAGCCCTCCAAACATCAAAGTTGAATTTTTTCCTCAAGCTCCAAAAAATCAGTCTCAAACTATCAAAACGGTTTCTAAAACTTCTAGGAAATGTATCTTCTTTAATATTCTGTCTGGTTTAGGCAAATTTTCATAAAGCTGAAAAATGCTTTTAAATGGTAGTTAAATCGGCATGCTTTTAATGCCTGGCTAGGAATAGGGTTACAAGAACCATAGAATGTTGCCCGCTGTTGCACTTTTAGCTGCACTTTAAATGACAAAATGAAGAGAGTTTACCCATTAGAACATTTATTCTTCACACTTTTCATCTGGCTCAGTTTTGGATAAAATCACTGGATAGGGCAATATACAAAAAGGTGACCAAAACTGTCCGAAAACTAAAAGTGCAGATAGGAGCAAATTATCACACATCCTAAAGATAACTGGGGACCCGGAATGCAGCACTGACAGTAAAAAGCTTCTACCTGTTGTGGGAATGCTAACCCTAACCCTAGCTAGGGTTTCAAATGTACATTCCAGCAGGGTATCTCAGACGCCCTCCAAACATCAAAGTTGAATTTTTTCCTCAAACTCCAAAAAATCAGTCTCAAACTATCAAAACGGTTTCTAAAACTTCTAGGAAATGTATCTTCTTTAATATTCTGTCTGGTTTAGGCAAATTTTCATAAAACTGAAAAATGCTTTTAAATGGTAGTTAAATCGGCATGCTTTTAATGCCTGGCTAGGAATAGGGTTACAAGAACCATAGAATGTTGCCCGCTGTTGCACTTTTAGCTGCACTTTAAATGACAAAATGAAGAGAGTTTACCCATTAGAACAGGTATTTTTCACACTTTTCATCTGGCTCAGTTTTGGAAAAAAATGACTGGATAGGGCAATATACAAAAAGGTGACCAAAACTGTCCGAAAACTAAAAGTGCAGATAGGAGCAAATTATCACACATCCTAAAGATAACCGGGGTTCCGGAATGCAGCACTGACAGTAAAAAACATCTATCTGTTGTGGGAATGCTAACCCTAACCCTAGCTAGGGTTACAAATGTGCATTCCAGCAGGGTGTCTCTGAAGCCCTCCAAACATCAAAGTTGAATTTTCTCCTCAAACTCCAAAAAATCAGTCTCAAACTAACAAAACGGTTTCTAAAACCTCTAGGAAAAGTATGTTCTTTAATATTCTGTCTGGTTTAGGCAAATTTTCATAAAGCTGAAAAATGCTGTTAAATGGTAGTTAAATCGGCATGCTTTTAATGCCTGGCTAGGGTTAGGGTTACAAGAACCATAGAAATTTGCCCGCTGTTGCACTTTTAGCTGCACTTTAAATGACAAAATGAAGAGAGTTTACCCATTAGAACAGGTATTCTTCACACTTTTCATCTGGCTCAGTTTTGGATAAAATCACTGGATCGGGAAATATACAAAAAGGTGACCAAAACTGTCCGAAAACTAAAAGTGCAGATAGGAGCAAATTATCACTCATCCTAAAGATAACTGGGGGCCCGGAATGCAGCACTGACAGTAAAAAACTTCTACCTGTTGTGGGAATGCTAACCCTAACCCTAGCTAGGGTTTCAATAGTACATTCCGTCAGGGTGTCTCGGAAGCCCTCCAAACATCAAAGTTGAATTTTTTCCTCAAACTCCAAAAAATCAGTCTCAAACTATCAAAACGGTTTCTAAAACTTCTAGGAGATGTATCTTCTTTAATATTCTGTCTGGTTTAGGCAAATGTTCATAAAGCTGACAAATGCTGTTAAATGGTAGTTAAATCGGCATCCTTTTAATGCCTGGCTAGGGTTATGGTTACAAGAACCAAAGAATTTTGCCCTCTGTTGCACTTTTAGCTGCACTTTAAATGACAAAATGAAGAGAGTTTACCCATTAGAACAGGTATTCTTCACACTTTTCATCTGGGTCAGTTTTGGATAAAATCACTGGATAGGGCAATATACAAAATGGTGACCAAAACTGTCCGAAAACTAAAAGTGCAGATAGGAGCAAATTATCACACATCCTAAAGATAACTGGGGACCCGGAATGCAGCACTGACAGTAAAAAACTTCTACCTGTTGTGGGAATGCTAACACTAACCCTAGCTAGGGTTTCAAATGTACATTCCAGCAGGGTATCTCAGAAGCCCTCCAAACATCAAAGTTGAATTTTTTCCTCAAACTCCAAAAAATCAGTCTCAAACTATCAAAACGGTTTCTAAAACTTCTAGGAGATGTATCTTCTTTAATATTCTGTCTGGTTTAGGCAAATGTTCATAAAGCTGACAAATGCTGTTAAATGGTAGTTAAATCGGCATGCTTTTAATGCCTGGCTAGGGTTATGGTTACAAGAACCAAAGAATTTTGCCCTCTGTTGCACTTTTAGCTGCACTTTAAATGACAAAATGAAGAGAGTTTACCCATTAGAACAGGTATTCTTCACACTTTTCATCTGGGTCAGTTTTGGATAAAATCACTGGATAGGGCAATATACAAAATGGTGACCAAAACTGTCCGAAAACTAAAAGTGCAGATAGGAGCAAATTATCACACATCCTAAAGATAACTGGGGACCCGGAATGCAGCACTGACAGTAAAAAACTTCTACCTGTTGTGGGAATGCTAACACTAACCCTAGCTAGGGTTTCAAATGTACATTCCAGCAGGGTATCTCAGAAGCCCTCCAAACATCAAAGTTGAATTTTTTCCTCAAACTCCAAAAAATCAGTCTCAAACTATCAAAACGGTTTCTAAAACTTCTAGGAAATGTATCTTCTTTAATATTCTGTCTGGTTTAGGCAAATTTTCATAAAGCTGAAAAATGCTTTTAAATGGTAGTTAAATCGGCATGCTTTTAATGCCTGGCTAGGGTTAGGGTTACAAGAACCATAGAATTTTGCCCTCTGTTGCACTTTTAGCTGCACTTTAAATGACAAAATGAAGAGAGTTTACCCATTAGAACAGGTATTTTTCACACTTTTCATCTGGCTCAGTTTTGGATAAAATGACTGGATAGGGCAATATACAAAAAGGTGACCAAAACTGTCCGAAAACTAAAAGTGCAGATAGGAGCAAATTATCACACATCCTAAAGATAACCGGGGTTCCGGAATGCAGCACTGACAGTAAAAAACATCTACCTGTTGTGGGAATGCTAACCCTAACCCTAGCTAGGGTTACAAATGTGCATTCCAGCAGGGTGTCTCTGAAGCCCTCCAAACATCAAAGTTGAATTTTCTCCTCAAACTCCAAAAAATCAGTCTCAAACTATCGAAACGGTTTCTAAAACCTCTAGGAAAAGTATGTTCTTTAATATTCTGTCTGGTTTAGGCAAATTTTCATAAAGCTGAAAAATGCTGTTAAATGGTAGTTAAATCGGCATGCTTTTAATGCCTGGCTAGGGTTAGGGTTACAAGTACCAAAGAATTTTGCCCGCTGTTGCACTTTTAGCTGCACTTTAAATGACAAAATGAAGAGAGTTTACCCATTTGAACAGGTATTCTTCACACTTTTCATCTGGCTCAGTTTTAGATAAAATCACTGGATAGGGCAATATACAAAAAGGTGACCAAAACTGTCCGAAAACTAAAAGTGCAGATAGGAGCAAATTATCACACATCCTAAAGATAACTGGGGGCCCGGAATGCAGCACTGACAGTAAAAAACTTCTACCTGTTGTGGGAATGCTAACCCTAACCTTAGCTAGGGTTTCAATAGTACATTCCGTCAGGGTGTCTCAGAAGCCCTCCAAACATCAAAGTTGAATTTTTTCCTCAAACTCCAAAAAATCAGTCTCAAACTATCAAAACGGTTTCTAAAACTTCTAGGAGATGTATCTTCTTTAATATTCTGTATGGTTTAGGCAAATTTTCATAAAGCTGAAAAATGCTGTTAAATTGTAGTTAAATCGGCATGCTTTTAATGCCTGGCTAGGGTTATGGTTACAAGAACCAAAGAATTTTGCCCTCTGTTGCACTTTTAGCTGCACTTTAAATGACAAAATGAAGAGAGTTTACCCATTAGAACATTTATTCTTCACACTTTTCATCTGGCTCAGTTTTGGATAAAATCACTGGATAGGGCAATATACAAAATGGTGACCAAAACTGTCCGAAAACTAAAAGTGCAGATAGGAGCAAATTATCACACATCCTAAAGATAACTGGGGACCCGGAATGCAGCACTGACAGTAAAAAACATCTACCTGTTGTGGGAATGCTAACCCTAACCCTAGCTAGGGTTACAAATGTGCATTCCAGCAGGGTGTCTCTGAAGCCCTCCAAACATCAAAGTTGAATTTTCTCCTCAAACTCCAAAAAATCAGTCTCAAACTATCAAAACGGTTTCTAAAACTTCAAGGAAATGTATCTTCTTTAACATTCTGTCTGGTTTACGCAAATTTTCATAAAGCTGAAAAATGCTGTTAAATGGTAGTTAAATCGGCATGCTTTTAATGCCTGGCTAGGGTTAGGGTTACAAGAACCATAGAATTTTGCCCGCTGTTGCACTTTTAGCTGCACTTTAAATGACAAAATGAAGAGAGTTTACCCATTAGAACAGGTATTCTTCACACTTTTCATTTGGCTCAGTTTTGGATAAAATCACTGGATAGGGCAATATACAAAAAGGTGACCAAAACTGTCCGAAAACTAAAAGTGCAGATAGGAGCAAATTATCACTCATCCTAAAGGTAACTGGGGACCCGGAATGCAGCACTGACAGTAAAAAACTTCTACCTCTTGTGGGAATGCTAACACTAACCCTAGCTAGGGTTTCAAATGTGCATTCCAGCAGGGTATCTCAGAAGCCCTCCAAACATCAAAGTTGAATTTTCTCCTCAAACTCCAAAAAATCAGTCTAAAACTATCAAAACGGTTTCTAAAATCTCTAGGAAAAGTATCTTCTTTAATATTCTGTCTGGTTTAGGCAAATTTTCATAAAGCTGAAAAATGCTGTTAAATGGTAGTTAAATCGGCATGCTTTTAATGCCTGGCTAGGGTTAGGGTTACAAGAACCATAGAATTTTGCCCTCTGTTGCACTTTTAGCTGCACTTTAAATGACAAAATGAAGAGAGTTTACCCATTAGAACAGGTATTCTTCACACTTTTCATCTGGGTCAGTTTTGGATAAAATCACTGGATAGGGCAATATAAAAAAGGTGACCAAAACTGTCCGAAAACTAAAAGTGCAGATAGGAGCAAATTATCACACATCCTAAAGATAACTGGGGGCCCGGAATGCAGCACTGACAGTAAAAAACTTCTACCTGTTGTGGGACTGCTAACCCTAACCCTAGCTAGGGTTTCAATAGTACATTCCGTGAGGGTGTCTCAGAAGCCCTCCAAACATCAAAGTTGAATTTTTTCCTCAAACTCCAAAAAATCAGTCTCAAACTATCAAAACGTTTTCTAAAACTTCTAGGAAATGTATCTTCTTTAATATTCTGTCTGGTTTAGGCAAATTTTCATAAAGCTGAAAAATTCTTTTAAATGGTAGTTAAATCGGCATGCTTTTAATGCCTGGCTATGGTTAGGGTTACAAGAACCATAGAATATTGCGCTCTGTTGACTTTTAGCTGCACTTTAAATGATAAAATGAAGAGAGTTTACCCATTAGAACAGGTATTCTTCACACTTTTCATTTGGCTCAGTTTTGGATAAAATCACTGGATAGGGCAATATACAAAAAGGTGACCAAAACTGTCCGAAAACTAAAAGTGCAGATAGGAGCAAATTATCACTCATCCTAAAGGTAACTGGGGACCCGGAATGCAGCACTGACAGTAAAAAACTTCTACCTCTTGTGGGAATGCTAACACTAACCCTAGCTAGGGTTTCAAATGTGCATTCCAGCAGGGTATCTCAGAAGCCCTTCAAACATCAAAGTTGAATTTTCTCCTCAAACTCCAAAAAATCAGTCTCAAACTATCAAAACGGTTTCTAAAACCTCTAGGAAAAGTATCTTCTTTAATATTCTGTCTGGTTTAGGCAAATTTTCATAAAGCTGAAAAATGCTGTTAAATGGTAGTTAAATCGGCATGCTTTTAATGCCTGGCTATGGTTAGGGTTACAAGAACCATAGAATTTTGCGCTCTGTTGCACTTTTAGCTGCACTTTAAATGACAAAATGAAGAGAGTTTACCCATTAGAACAGGTATTCTTCACACTTTTCATCTGGGTCAGTTTTGGATAAAATCACTGGATAGGGCAATATACAAAAAGGTGACCAAAACTGTCCGAAAACTAAAAGTGCAGATAGGAGCAAATTATCACTCATCCTAAAGATAACTGGGGGCCCGGAATGCAGCACTGACAGTAAAAAACTTCTACCTGTTGTGGGAATGCTAACCCTAACCCTAGCTAGGGTTTCAATAGTACATTCCGTCAGGGTGTCTCGGAAGCCCTCCAAACATCAAAGTTGAATTTTCTCCTCAAACTCCAAAAAATCAGTCTCAAACTATCAAAACGGTTTCTAAAACCTCTAGGAAAAGTATGTTCTTTAATATTCTGTCTGGTTTAGGCAAATTTTCATAAAGCTGAAAAATGCTGTTAAATGGTAGTTAAATCGGCATGCTTTTAATGCCTGGCTAGGGTTAGGGTTACAAGAACCATAGAATTTTGCCCGCTGTTGCACTTTTAGCTGCACTTTAAATGACAAAATGAAGAGAGTTTACCCATTAGAACAGGTATTCTTCACACTATTCATCTGGCTCAGTTTTGGATAAAATCACTGGATAGGGCAATATACAAAATGGTGACCAAAACTGTCCGAAAACTAAAAGTGCAGATAGGAGCAAATTATCACACATCCTAAAGATAACTGGGGGCCCGGAATGCAGCACTGACAGTAAAAAACTTCTACCTGTTGTGGGAATGCTAACCCTAACCTTAGCTAGGGTTTCAATAGTACATTCCGTCAGGGTGTCTCAGAAGCCCTCCAAACATCAAAGTTGAATTTTTTCCTCAAACTCCAAAAAATCAGTCTCAAACTATCAAAACGGTTTCTAAAACTTCTAGGAGATGTATCTTCTTTAATATTCTGTATGGTTTAGGCAAATTTTCATAAAGCTGAAAAATGCTGTTAAATTGTAGTTAAATCGGCATGCTTTTAATGCCTGGCTAGGGTTATGGTTACAAGAACCAAAGAATTTTGCCCTCTGTTGCACTTTTAGCTGCACTTTAAATGACAAAATGAAGAGAGTTTACCCATTAGAACATTTATTCTTCACACTTTTCATCTGGCTCAGTTTTGGATAAAATCACTGGATAGGGCAATATACAAAATGGTGACCAAAACTGTCCGAAAACTAAAAGTGCAGATAGGAGCAAATTATCACACATCCTAAAGATAACTGGGGACCCGGAATGCAGCACTGACAGTAAAAAACATCTACCTGTTGTGGGAATGCTAACCCTAACCCTAGCTAGGGTTACAAATGTGCATTCCAGCAGGGTGTCTCTGAAGCCCTCCAAACATCAAAGTTGAATTTTCTCCTCAAACTCCAAAAAATCAGTCTCAAACTATCAAAACGGTTTCTAAAACTTCAAGGAAATGTATCTTCTTTAACATTCTGTCTGGTTTACGCAAATTTTCATAAAGCTGAAAAATGCTGTTAAATGGTAGTTAAATCGGCATGCTTTTAATGCCTGGCTAGGGTTAGGGTTACAAGAACCATAGAATTTTGCCCGCTGTTGCACTTTTAGCTGCACTTTAAATGACAAAATGAAGAGAGTTTACCCATTAGAACAGGTATTCTTCACACTTTTCATTTGGCTCAGTTTTGGATAAAATCACTGGATAGGGCAATATACAAAAAGGTGACCAAAACTGTCCGAAAACTAAAAGTGCAGATAGGAGCAAATTATCACTCATCCTAAAGGTAACTGGGGACCCGGAATGCAGCACTGACAGTAAAAAACTTCTACCTCTTGTGGGAATGCTAACACTAACCCTAGCTAGGGTTTCAAATGTGCATTCCAGCAGGGTATCTCAGAAGCCCTCCAAACATCAAAGTTGAATTTTCTCCTCAAACTCCAAAAAATCAGTCTAAAACTATCAAAACGGTTTCTAAAATCTCTAGGAAAAGTATCTTCTTTAATATTCTGTCTGGTTTAGGCAAATTTTCATAAAGCTGAAAAATGCTGTTAAATGGTAGTTAAATCGGCATGCTTTTAATGCCTGGCTAGGGTTAGGGTTACAAGAACCATAGAATTTTGCCCTCTGTTGCACTTTTAGCTGCACTTTAAATGACAAAATGAAGAGAGTTTACCCATTAGAACAGGTATTCTTCACACTTTTCATCTGGGTCAGTTTTGGATAAAATCACTGGATAGGGCAATATAAAAAAGGTGACCAAAACTGTCCGAAAACTAAAAGTGCAGATAGGAGCAAATTATCACACATCCTAAAGATAACTGGGGGCCCGGAATGCAGCACTGACAGTAAAAAACTTCTACCTGTTGTGGGACTGCTAACCCTAACCCTAGCTAGGGTTTCAATAGTACATTCCGTGAGGGTGTCTCAGAAGCCCTCCAAACATCAAAGTTGAATTTTTTCCTCAAACTCCAAAAAATCAGTCTCAAACTATCAAAACGTTTTCTAAAACTTCTAGGAAATGTATCTTCTTTAATATTCTGTCTGGTTTAGGCAAATTTTCATAAAGCTGAAAAATTCTTTTAAATGGTAGTTAAATCGGCATGCTTTTAATGCCTGGCTATGGTTAGGGTTACAAGAACCATAGAATATTGCGCTCTGTTGACTTTTAGCTGCACTTTAAATGATAAAATGAAGAGAGTTTACCCATTAGAACAGGTATTCTTCACACTTTTCATTTGGCTCAGTTTTGGATAAAATCACTGGATAGGGCAATATACAAAAAGGTGACCAAAACTGTCCGAAAACTAAAAGTGCAGATAGGAGCAAATTATCACTCATCCTAAAGGTAACTGGGGACCCGGAATGCAGCACTGACAGTAAAAAACTTCTACCTCTTGTGGGAATGCTAACACTAACCCTAGCTAGGGTTTCAAATGTGCATTCCAGCAGGGTATCTCAGAAGCCCTTCAAACATCAAAGTTGAATTTTCTCCTCAAACTCCAAAAAATCAGTCTCAAACTATCAAAACGGTTTCTAAAACCTCTAGGAAAAGTATCTTCTTTAATATTCTGTCTGGTTTAGGCAAATTTTCATAAAGCTGAAAAATGCTGTTAAATGGTAGTTAAATCGGCATGCTTTTAATGCCTGGCTATGGTTAGGGTTACAAGAACCATAGAATTTTGCGCTCTGTTGCACTTTTAGCTGCACTTTAAATGACAAAATGAAGAGAGTTTACCCATTAGAACAGGTATTCTTCACACTTTTCATCTGGGTCAGTTTTGGATAAAATCACTGGATAGGGCAATATACAAAAAGGTGACCAAAACTGTCCGAAAACTAAAAGTGCAGATAGGAGCAAATTATCACTCATCCTAAAAATAACTGGGGGCCCGGAATGCAGCACTGACAGTAAAAAACTTCTACCTGTTGTGGGAATGCTAACCCTAACCCTAGCTAGGGTTTCAATAGTACATTCCGTCAGGGTGTCTCGGAAGCCCTCCAAACATCAAAGTTGAATTTTCTCCTCAAACTCCAAAAAATCAGTCTCAAACTATCAAAACGGTTTCTAAAACCTCTAGGAAAAGTATGTTCTTTAATATTCTGTCTGGTTTAGGCAAATTTTCATAAAGCTGAAAAATGCTGTTAAATGGTAGTTAAATCGGCATGCTTTTAATGCCTGGCTAGGGTTAGGGTTACAAGAACCATAGAATTTTGCCCGCTGTTGCACTTTTAGCTGCACTTTAAATGACAAAATGAAGAGAGTTTACCCATTAGAACAGGTATTCTTCACACTATTCATCTGGCTCAGTTTTGGATAAAATCACTGGATAGGGCAATATACAAAATGGTGACCAAAACTGTCCGAAAACTAAAAGTGCAGATAGGAGCAAATTATCACACATCCTAAAGATAACTGGGGACCCGGAATGCAGCACTGACAGTAAAAAACTTCTACCTGTTGTGGGAATGCTAACACTAACCCTAGCTAGGGTTTCAAATGTGCATTCCAGCAGGGTATCTCAGAAGCCCTTCAAACATCAAAGTTGAATTTTCTCCTCAAACTCCAAAAAATCAGTCTCAAACTATCAAAACGGTTTCTAAAACCTCTAGGAAAAGTATCTTCTTTAATATTCTGTCTGGTTTAGGCAAATTTTCATAAAGCTGAAAAATGCTGTTAAATGGTAGTTAAATCGGCATGCTTTTAATGCCTGGCTATGGTTAGGGTTACAAGAACCATAGAATTTTGCGCTCTGTTGCACGTTTAGCTGCACTTTAAATGACAAAATGAAGAGAGTTTACCCATTAGAACAGGTATTCTTCACACTTTTCATCTGGGTCAGTTTTGGATAAAATCACTGGATAGGGCAATATACAAAAAGGTGACCAAAACTGTCCGAAAACTAAAAGTGCAGATAGGAGCAAATTATCACACATCCTAAAGATAACTGGGGGCCCGGAATGCAGCACTGACAGTAAAAAACTTCTACCTGTTGTGGGAATGCTAACCCTAACCTTAGCTAGGGTTTCAAATGTACAT
Organism: Lepisosteus oculatus; assembly: GCF_040954835.1. Taxonomy (NCBI): domain Eukaryota; kingdom Metazoa; phylum Chordata; class Actinopteri; order Semionotiformes; family Lepisosteidae; genus Lepisosteus; species Lepisosteus oculatus. Next base: position 591,184 of record NW_027167956.1, on the reverse strand, counting down.
TCCGTCAGGGTGTCTCAGAAGCCCTCCAAACATCAAAGTTGAATTTTTTCCTCAAACTCCAAAAAATCAGTCTCAAACTATCAAAACGGTTTCTAAAACTTCTAGGAAATGTATCTTCTTTAATATTCTGTCTGGTTTAGGCAAATTTTCATAAAGCTGAAAAATGCTTTTAAATGGTAGTTAAATCGGCATGCTTTTAATGCCTGGCTAGGGTTAGGGTTACAAGTACCAAAGAATTTTGCCCGCTGTTGCACTTTTAGCTGCACTTTAAATGACAAAATGAAGAGAGTTTACCCATTTGAAAAGGTATTCTTCACACTTTTCATCTGGCTCAGTTTTAGATAAAATCACTGGATAGGGCAATATACAAAAAGGTGACCAAAACTGTCCGAAAACTAAAAGTGAAGATAGGAGCAAATTATCACACATCCTAAAGATAACTGGGGGCCCGGAATGCAGCACTGACAGTAAAAAACTTCTACCTGTTGTGGAAATGCTAACCCTAACCCTAGCTAGGGTTACAAATGTGCATTCCAGCAGGGTGTCTCTGAAGCCCTCCAAACATCAAAGTTGAATTTTCTCCTCAAACTCCAAAAAATCAGTCTCAAACTATCAAAACGGTTTCTAAAACTTCAAGGAAATGTATCTTCTTTAACATTCTGTCTGGTTTACGCAAATTTTCATAAAGCTGAAAAATGCTGTTAAATGGTAGTTAAATCGGCATGCTTTTAATGCCTGGCTAGGGTTAGGGTTACAAGAACCATAGAATTTTGCCCGCTGTTGCACTTTTAGCTGCACTTTAAATGACAAAATGAAGAGAGTTTACCCATTAGAACAGGTATTCTTCACACTTTTCATTTGGCTCAGTTTTGGATAAAATCACTGGATAGGGCAATATACAAAAAGGTGACCAAAACTGTCCGAAAACTAAAAGTGCAGATAGGAGCAAATTATCACTCATCCTAAAGGTAACTGGGGACCCGGAATGCAGCACTGACAGTAAAAAACTTCTACCTCTTGTGGGAATGCTAACACTAACCCTAGCTAGGGTTTCAAATGTGCATTCCAGCAGGGTATCTCAGAAGCCCTTCAAACATCAAAGTTGAATTTTCTCCTCAAACTCCAAAAAATCAGTCTCAAACTATCAAAACGGTTTCTAAAACCTCTAGGAAAAGTATCTTCTTTAATATTCTGTCTGGTTTAGGCAAATTTTCATAAAGCTGAAAAATGCTGTTAAATGGTAGTTAAATCGGCATGCTTTTAATGCCTGGCTATGGTTAGGGTTACAAGAACCATAGAATTTTGCGCTCTGTTGCACTTTTAGCTGCACTTTAAATGACAAAATGAAGAGAGTTTACCCATTAGAACAGGTATTCTTCACACTTTTCATCTGGGTCAGTTTTGGATAAAATCACTGGATAGGGCAATATACAAAAAGGTGACCAAAACTGTCCGAAAACTAAAAGTGCAGATAGGAGCAAATTATCACACATCCTAAAGATAACTGGGGGCCCGGAATGCAGCACTGACAGTAAGAAACTTCTACCTGTTGTGGGAATGCTAACCCTAACCTTAGCTAGGGTTTCAATAGTACATTCCGTCAGGGTGTCTCAGAAGCCCTCCAAACATCAAAGTTGAATTTTTTCCTCAAACTCCAAAAAATCAGTCTCAAACTATCAAAACGGTTTCTAAAACTTCTAGGAGATGTATCTTCTTTAATATTCTGTCTGGTTTAGGCAAATTTTCATAAAGCTGAAAAATGCTGTTAAATTGTAGTTAAATCGGCATGCTTTTAATGCCTGGCTAGGGTTATGGTTACAAGAACCAAAGAATTTTGCCCTCTGTTGCACTTTTAGCTGCACTTTAAATGACAAAATGAAGAGAGTTTACCCATTAGAACATTTATTCTTCACACTTTTCATCTGGCTCAGTTTTGGATAAAATCACTGGATAGGGCAATATACAAAATGGTGACCAAAACTGTCCGAAAACTAAAAGTGCAGATAGGAGCAAATTATCACACATCCTAAAGATAACTGGGGACCCGGAATGCAGCACTGACAGTAAAAAACTTCTACCTGTTGTGGGAATGCTAACACTAACCCTAGCTAGGGTTTCAAATGTACATTCCAGCAGGGTATCTCAGAAGCCCTCCAAACATCAAAGTTGAATTTTTTCCTCAAACTCCAAAAAATCAGTCTCAAACTATCAAAACGGTTTCTAAAACTTCTAGGAAATGTATCTTCTTTAATATTCTGTCTGGTTTAGGCAAATTTTCATAAAGCTGAAAAATGCTTTTAAATGGTAGTTAAATCGGCATGCTTTTAATGCCTGGCTAGGGTTAGGGTTACAAGAACCATAGAATTTTGCCCTCTGTTGCACTTTTAGCTGCACTTTAAATGACAAAATGAAGAGAGTTTACCCATTAGAACAGGTATTTTTCACACTTTTCATCTGGCTCAGTTTTTGATAAAATGACTGGATAGGGCAATATACAAAAAGGTGACCAAAACTGTCCGAAAACTAAAAGTGCAGATAGGAGCAAATTATCACACATCCTAAAGATAACCGGGGTTCCGGAATGCAGCACTGACAGTAAAAAACATCTACCTGTTGTGGGAATGCTAACCCTAACCCTGCTAGGGTTACAAATGTGCATTCCAGCAGGGTGTCTCTGAAGCCCTCCAAACATCAAAGTTGAATTTTCTCCTCAAACTCCAAAAAATCAGTCTCAAACTATCGAAACGGTTTCTAAAACCTCTAGGAAAAGTATGTTCTTTAATATTCTGTCTGGTTTAGGCAAATTTTCATAAAGCTGAAAAATGCTGTTAAATGGTAGTTAAATCGGCATGCTTTTAATGCCTGGCTAGGGTTAGGGTTACAAGTACCAAAGAATTTTGCCCGCTGTTGCACTTTTAGCTGCACTTTAAATGACAAAATGAAGAGAGTTTACCCATTTGAACAGGTATTCTTCACACTTTTCATTTGGCTCAGTTTTAGATAAAATCACTGGATAGGGCAATATACAAAAAGGTGACCAAAACTGTCCGAAAACTAAAAGTGCAGATAGGAGCAAATTATCACACATCCTAAAGATAACTGGGGGCCCGGAATGCAGCACTGACAGTAAAAAACTTCTACCTGTTGTGGAAATGCTAACCCTAACCCTAGCTAGGGTTACAAATGTGCATTCCAGCAGGGTGTCTCTGAAGCCCTCCAAACATCAAAGTTGAATTTTCTCCTCAAACTCCAAAAAATCAGTCTCAAACTATCAAAACGGTTTCTAAAACTTCAAGGAAATGTATCTTCTTTAACATTCTGTCTGGTTTACGCAAATTTTCATAAAGCTGAAAAATGCTGTTAAATGGTAGTTAAATCGGCATGCTTTTAATGTCTGGCTAGGGTTAGGGTTACAAGAACCATAGAATTTTGCCCGCTGTTGCACTTTTAGCTGTACTTTAAATGACAAAATGAAGAGAGTTTACCCATTAGAACAGGTATTCTTCACACTTTTCATTTGGCTCAGTTTTGGATAAAATCACTGGATAGGGCAATATACAAAAAGGTGACCAAAACTGTCCGAAAACTAAAAGTGCAGATAGGAGCAAATTATCACTCATCCTAAAGGTAACTGGGGACCCGGAATGCAGCACTGACAGTAAAAAACTTCTACCTCTTGTGGGAATGCTAACACTAACCCTAGCTAGGGTTTCAAATGTGCATTCCAGCAGGGTATCTCAGAAGCCCTCCAAACATCAAAGTTGAATTTTCTCCTCAAACTCCAAAAAATCAGTCTAAAACTATCAAAACGGTTTCTAAAATCTCTAGGAAAAGTATCTTCTTTAATATTCTGTCTGGTTTAGGCAAATTTTCATAAAGCTGAAAAATGGTGTTAAATGGTAGTTAAATCGGCATGCTTTTAATGCCCGGCTAGGGTTAGGGTTACAAGAACCATAGAATTTTGCCCTCTGTTGCACTTTTAGCTGCACTTTAAATGACAAAATGAAGAGAGTTTACCCATTAGAACAGGTATTCTTCACACTTTTCATCTGGGTCAGTTTTGGATAAAATCACTGGATAGGGCAATATAAAAAAAGGTGACCAAAACTGTCCGAAAACTAAAAGTGCAGATAGGAGCAAATTATCACACATCCTAAAGATAACTGGGGGCCCGGAATGCAGCACTGACAGTAAAAAACTTCTACCTGTTGTGGGACTGCTAACCCTAACCCTAGCTAGGGTTTCAATAGTACATTACGTCAGGGTGTCTCAGAAGCCCTCCAAACATCAAAGTTGAATTTTTTCCTCAAACTCCAAAAAATCAGTCTCAAACTATCAAAACGTTTTCTAAAACTTCTAGGAAATGTATCTTCTTTAACATTCTGTCTGGTTTACGCAAATTTTCATAAAGCTGAAAAATGCTGTTAAATGGTAGTTAAATCGGCATGCTTTTAATGCCTGGCTAGGGTTAGGGTTACAAGAACCATAGAATTTTGCCCGCTGTTGCACTTTTAGCTGCACTTTAAATGACAAAATGAAGAGAGTTTACCCATTAGAACAGGTATTCTTCACACTTTTCATTTGGCTCAGTTTTGGATAAAATCACTGGATAGGGCAATATACAAAAAGGTGACCAAAACTGTCCGAAAACTAAAAGTGCAGATAGGAGCAAATTATCACTCATCCTAAAGGTAACTGGGGACCCGGAATGCAGCACTGACAGTAAAAAACTTCTACCTCTTGTGGGAATGCTAACACTAACCCTAGCTAGGGTTTCAAATGTGCATTCCAGCAGGGTATCTCAGAAGCCCTCCAAACATCAAAGTTGAATTTTCTCCTCAAACTCCAAAAAATCAGTCTAAAACTATCAAAACGGTTTCTAAAATCTCTAGGAAAAGTATCTTCTTTAATATTCTGTCTGGTTTAGGCAAATTTTCATAAAGCTGAAAAATGCTTTTAAATGGTAGTTAAATCGGCATGCTTTTAATGCCTGGCTAGGGTTAGGGTTACAAGAACCAAAGAATATTGCCCACTGTTGCACTTTTAGCTGCACTTTAAATGACAAAATGAAGAGAGTTTACCCATTAGAACAGGTATTCTTCACACTTTTCATCTGGCTCAGTTTTTGATAAAATCACTTAATAAGGCAATATACAAAAAGGTGACCAAAACTGTCCGAAAACTAAAAGTGCAGATAGGAGCAAATTATCACTCATCCTAAAGGTAACTGGGGACCCGGAATGCAGCACTGACAGTAAAAAACATCTACCTGTTGTGGGAATGCTAACACTAACCCTAGCTAGGGTTTCAAATGTGCATTCCAGCAGGGTGTCTCAGAAGCCCTCCAAACATCAAAGTTGAATTTTTTCCTCAAACTCCAAAAAATCAGTCTCAAACTATCAAAACGGTTTCTAAAACCTCTAGGAAAAGTATCTTCTTTAATATTCTGTCTGGTTTAGGCAAATTTTCATAAAGCTGAAAAATGCTGTTAATTGGTAGTTAAATCGGCATGCTTTTAATGCCTGGCTATGGTTAGGGTTACAAGAACCATAGAATATTGCGCTCTGTTGACTTTTAGCTGCACTTTAAATGACAAAATGAAGAGAGTTTACCCATTAGAACAGGTATTCTTCACACTTTTCATCTGGGTCAGTTTTGGATAAAATCACTGGATAGGGCAATATAAAAAAAGGTGACCAAAACTGTCCGAAAACTAAAAGTGCAGATAGGAGCAAATTATCACACATCCTAAAGATAACTGGGGGCCCGGAATGCAGCACTGACAGTAAAAAACTTCTACCTGTTGTGGGAATGCTAACCCTAACCCTAGCTAGGGTTACAAATGTGCATTCCGGCAGGGTGTCTCAGAAGCCCTCCAAACATCAAAGTTGAATTTTTTCCTCAAACTCCAAAAAATCAGTCTCAAACTATCAAAACGGTTTCTAAAACTTCAAGGAAATGTATCTTCTTTAACATTCTGTCTGGTTTAGGCAAATTTTCATAAAGCTGAAAAATGCTGTTAAATGGTAGTTAAATCGGCATGCTTTTAATACCTGGCTAGGGTTAGGGTTACAAGAACCATAGAATTTTGCCCGCTGTTGCACTTTTAGCTGCACTTCAAATGACAAAATGAAGAGAGTTTACCCATTAGAACAGGTATTCTTCACACTTTTCATTTGGCTCAGTTTTGGATAAAATCACTGGATAGGGCAATATACAAAAAGGTGACCAAAACTGTCCGAAAACTAAAAGTGCAGATAGGAGCAAATTATCACTCATCCTAAAGGTAACTGGGGACCCGGAATGCAGCACTGACAGTAAAAAACTTCTACCTCTTGTGGGAATGCTAACACTAACCCTAGCTAGGGTTTCAAATGTGCATTCCAGCAGGGTATCTCAGAAGCCCTCCAAACATCAAAGTTGAATTTTCTCCTCAAACTCCAAAAAATCAGTCTAAAACTATCAAAACGGTTTCTAAAATCTCTAGGAAAAGTATCTTCTTTAATATTCTGTCTGGTTTAGGCAAATTTTCATAAAGCTGAAAAATGCTGTTAAATGGTACTTAAATCGGCATGCTTTTAATGCCTGGCTAGGGTTAGGGTTACAAGAACCATAGAATTTTGCCCTCTGTTGCACTTTTAGCTGCACTTTAAATGACAAAATGAAGAGAGTTTACCCATTAGAACAGGTATTCTTCACACTTTTCATCTGGGTCAGTTTTGGATAAAATCACTGGATAGGGCAATATAAAAAAGGTGACCAAAACTGTCCGAAAACTAAAAGTGCAGATAGGAGCAAATTATCACACATCCTAAAGATAACTGGGGGCCCGGAATGCAGCACTGACAGTAAAAAACTTCTACCTGTTGTGGGACTGCTAACCCTAACCCTAGCTAGGGTTTCAATAGTACATTCCGGCAGGGTGTCTCAGAAGCCCTCCAAACATCAAAGTTGAATTTTTTCCTCAAACTCCAAAAAATCAGTCTCAAACTATCAAAACGTTTTCTAAAACTTCTAGGAAATGTATCTTCTTTAATATTCTGTCTGGTTTAGGCAAATTTTCATAAAGCTGAAAAATTCTTTTAAATGGTAGTTAAATCGGCATGCTTTTAATGCCTGGCTATGGTTAGGGTTACAAGAACCATAGAATATTGCGCTCTGTTGACTTTTAGCTGCACTTTAAATGATAAAATGAAGAGAGTTTACCCATTAGAACAGGTATTCTTCACACTTTTCATTTGGCTCAGTTTTGGATAAAATCACTGGATAGGGCAATATACAAAAAGGTGACCAAAACTGTCCGAAAACTAAAAGTGCAGATAGGAGCAAATTATCACTCATCCTAAAGGTAACTGGGGACCCGGAATGCAGCACTGACAGTAAAAAACTTCTACCTCTTGTGGGAATGCTAACACTAACCCTAGCTAGGGTTTCAAATGTGCATTCCAGCAGGGTATCTCAGAAGCCCTTCAAACATCAAAGTTGAATTTTCTCCTCAAACTCCAAAAAAATAGTCTCAAACTATCAAAACGGTTTCTAAAACCTCTAGGAAAAGTATCTTCTTTAATATTCTGTCTGGTTTAGGCAAATTTTCATAAAGCTGAAAAATGCTGTTAAATGGTAGTTAAATCGGCATGCTTTTAATGCCTGGCTATGGTTAGGGTTACAAGAACCATAGAATTTTGCGCTCTGTTGCACTTTTAGCTGCACTTTAAATGACAAAATGAAGAGAGTTTACCCATTAGAACAGGTATTCTTCACACTTTTCATCTGGGTCAGTTTTGGATAAAATCACTGGATAGGGCAATATACAAAAAGGTGACCAAAACTGTCCGAAAACTAAAAGTGCAGATAGGAGCAAATTATCACTCATCCTAAAGATAACTGGGGGCCCGGAATGCAGCACTGACAGTAAAAAACTTCTACCTGTTGTGGGAATGCTAACCCTAACCCTAGCTAGGGTTTCAATAGTACATTCCGTCAGGGTGTCTCGGAAGCCCTCCAAACATCAAAGTTGAATTTTCTCCTCAAACTCCAAAAAATCAGTCTCAAACTATCAGAACGGTTTCTAAAACCTCTAGGAAAAGTATGTTCTTTAATATTCTGTCTGGTTTAGGCAAATTTTCATAAAGCTGAAAAATGCTGTTAAATGGTAGTTAAATCGGCATGCTTTTAATGCCTGGCTAGGGTTAGGGTTACAAGAACCATAGAATTTTGCCCGCTGTTGCACTTTTAGCTGCACTTTAAATGACAAAATGAAGAGAGTTTACCCATTAGAACAGGTATTCTTCACACTTTTCATCTGGCTCAGTTTTGGATAAAATCACTGGATCGGGAAATATACAAAAAGGTGACCAAAACTGTCCGAAAACTAAAAGTGCAGATAGGAGCAAATTATCACTCATCCTAAAGATAACTGGGGGCCCGGAAAGCAGCACTGACAGTAAAAAACTTCTACCTGTTGTGGGAATGCTAACCCTAACCCTAGCTAGGGTTTCAATAGTACATTCCGTCAGGGTGTCTCGGAAGCCCTCCAAACATCAAAGTTGAATTTTTTCCTCAAACTCCAAAAAATCAGTCTCAAACTATCAAAACGGTTTCTAAAACTTCTAGGAGATGTATCGTCTTTAATATTCTGTCTGGTTTAGGCAAATTTTCATAAAGCTGACAAATGCTGTTAAATGGTAGTTAAATCGGCATGCTTTTAATGCCTGGCTAGGGTTATGGTTACAAGAACCAAAGAATTTTGCCCTCTGTTGCACTTTTAGCTGCACTTTAAATGACAAAATGAAGAGAGTTTACCCATTAGAACAGGTATTCTTCACACTTTTCATCTGGCTCAGTTTTGGATAAAAATCACTGGATAGGGCAATATACAAAATGGTGACCAAAACTGTCCGAAAACTAAAAGTGCAGATAGGAGCAAATTATCACACATCCTAAAGATAACTGGGGACCCGGAATGCAGCACTGACAGTAAAAAACTTCTACCTGTTGTGGGAATGCTAACACTAACCCTAGCTAGGGTTTCAAATGTGCATTCCAGCAGGGTATCTCAGAAGCCCTTCAAACATCAAAGTTGAATTTTCTCCTCAAACTCCAAAAAATCAGTCTCAAACTATCAAAACGGTTTCTAAAACCTCTAGGAAATGTATCTTCTTTAATATTCTGTCTGGTTTAGGCAAATTTTCATAAAGCTGAAAAATGCTGTTAAATGGTAGTTAAATCGGCATGCTTTTAATGCCTGGCTATGGTTAGGGTTACAAGAACCATAGAATTTTGCGCTCTGTTGCACGTTTAGCTGCACTTTAAATGACAAAATGAAGAGAGTTTACCCATTAGAACAGGTATTCTTCACACTTTTCATCTGGGTCAGTTTTGGATAAAATCACTGGATAGGGCAATATACAAAAAGGTGACCAAAACTGTCCGAAAACTAAAAGTGCAGATAGGAGCAAATTATCACACATCCTAAAGATAACTGGGGGCCCGGAATGCAGCACTGACAGTAAAAAACTTCTACCTGTTGTGGGAATGCTAACCCTAACCTTAGCTAGGGTTTCAAATGTACATTCCGTCAGGGTGTCTCAGAAGCCCTCCAAACATCAAAGTTGAATTTTTTCCTCAAACTCCAAAAAATCAGTCTCAAACTATCAAAACGGTTTCTAAAACTTCTAGGAAATGTATCTTCTTTAATATTCTGTCTGGTTTAGGCAAATTTTCATAAAGCTGAAAAATGCTTTTAAATGGTAGTTAAATCGGCATGCTTTTAATGCCTGGCTAGGGTTAGGGTTACAAGTACCAAAGAATTTTGCCCGCTGTTGCACTTTTAGCTGCACTTTAAATGACAAAATGAAGAGAGTTTACCCATTTGAAAAGGTATTCTTCACACTTTTCATCTGGCTCAGTTTTAGATAAAATCACTGGATAGGGCAATATACAAAAAGGTGACCAAAACTGTCCGAAAACTAAAAGTGAAGATAGGAGCAAATTATCACACATCCTAAAGATAACTGGGGGCCCGGAATGCAGCACTGACAGTAAAAAACTTCTACCTGTTGTGGAAATGCTAACCCTAACCCTAGCTAGGGTTACAAATGTGCATTCCAGCAGGGTGTCTCTGAAGCCCTCCAAACATCAAAGTTGAATTTTCTCCTCAAACTCCAAAAAATCAGTCTCAAACTATCAAAACGGTTTCTAAAACTTCAAGGAAATGTATCTTCTTTAACATTCTGTCTGGTTTACGCAAATTTTCATAAAGCTGAAAAATGCTGTTAAATGGTAGTTAAATCGGCATGCTTTTAATGCCTGGCTAGGGTTAGGGTTACAAGAACCATAGAATTTTGCCCGCTGTTGCACTTTTAGCTGCACTTTAAATGACAAAATGAAGAGAGTTTACCCATTAGAACAGGTATTCTTCACACTTTTCATTTGGCTCAGTTTTGGATAAAATCACTGGATAGGGCAATATACAAAAAGGTGACCAAAACTGTCCGAAAACTAAAAGTGCAGATAGGAGCAAATTATCACTCATCCTAAAGGTAACTGGGGACCCGGAATGCAGCACTGACAGTAAAAAACTTCTACCTCTTGTGGGAATGCTAACACTAACCCTAGCTAGGGTTTCAAATGTGCATTCCAGCAGGGTATCTCAGAAGCCCTTCAAACATCAAAGTTGAATTTTCTCCTCAAACTCCAAAAAATCAGTCTCAAACTATCAAAACGGTTTCTACAACCTCTAGGAAAAGTATCTTCTTTAATATTCTGTCTGGTTTAGGCAAATTTTCATAAAGCTGAAAAATGCTGTTAAATGGTAGTTAAATCGGCATGCTTTTAATGCCTGGCTATGGTTAGGGTTACAAGAACCATAGAATTTTGCGCTCTGTTGCACTTTTAGCTGCACTTTAAATGACAAAATGAAGAGAGTTTACCCATTAGAACAGGTATTCTTCACACTTTTCATCTGGGTCAGTTTTGGATAAAATCACTGGATAGGGCAATATACAAAAAGGTGACCAAAACTGTCCGAAAACTAAAAGTGCAGATAGGAGCAAATTATCACACATCCTAAAGATAACTGGGGGCCCGGAATGCAGCACTGACAGTAAAAAACTTCTACCTGTTGTGGGAATGCTAACCCTAACCTTAGCTAGGGTTTCAATAGTACATTCCGTCAGGGTGTCTCAGAAGCCCTCCAAACATCAAAGTTGAATTTTTTCCTCAAACTCCAAAAAATCAGTCTCAAACTATCAAAACGGTTTCTAAAACTTCTAGGAGATGTATCTTCTTTAATATTCTGTCTGGTTTAGGCAAATTTTCATAAAGCTGAAAAATGCTGTTAAATGGTAGTTAAATCGGCATGCTTTTAATGCCTGGCTATGGTTAGGGTTACAAGAACCATAGAATTTTGCGCTCTGTTGCACTTTTAGCTGCACTTTAAATGACAAAATGAAGAGAGTTTACCCATTAGAACAGGTATTCTTCACACTTTTCATCTGGGTCAGTTTTGGATAAAATCACTGGATAGGGCAATATACAAAAAGGTGACCAAAACTGTCCGAAAACTAAAAGTGCAGATAGGAGCAAATTATCACACATCCTAAAGATAACTGGGGGCCCGGAATGCAGCACTGACAGTAAAAAACTTCTACCTGTTGTGGGAATGCTAACCCTAACCTTAGCTAGGGTTTCAATAGTACATTCCGTCAGGGTGTCTCAGAAGCCCTCCAAACATCAAAGTTGAATTTTTTCCTCAAACTCCAAAAAATCAGTCTCAAACTATCAAAACGGTTTCTAAAACTTCTAGGAGATGTATCTTCTTTAATATTCTGTCTGGTTTAGGCAAATTTTCATAAAGCTGAAAAATGCTGTTAAATTGTAGTTAAATCGGCATGCTTTTAATGCCTGGCTAGGGTTATGGTTACAAGAACCAAAGAATTTTGCCCTCTGTTGCACTTTTAGCTGCACTTTAAATGACAAAATGAAGAGAGTTTACCCATTAGAACATTTATTCTTCACACTTTTCATCTGGCTCAGTTTTGGATAAAATCACTGGATAGGGCAATATACAAAATGGTGACCAAAACTGTCCGAAAACTAAAAGTGCAGATAGGAGCAAATTATCACACATCCTAAAGATAACTGGGGACCCGGAATGCAGCACTGACAGTAAAAAACTTCTACCTGTTGTGGGAATGCTAACACTAACCCTAGCTAGGGTTTCAAATGTACATTCCAGCAGGGTATCTCAGAAGCCCTCCAAACATCAAAGTTGAATTTTTTCCTCAAACTCCAAAAAATCAGTCTCAAACTATCAAAACGGTTTCTAAAACTTCTAGGAAATGTATCTTCTTTAATATTCTGTCTGGTTTAGGCAAATTTTCATAAAGCTGAAAAATGCTTTTAAATGGTAGTTAAATCGGCATGCTTTTAATGCCTGGCTAGGGTTAGGGTTACAAGAACCATAGAATTTTGCCCTCTGTTGCACTTTTAGCTGCACTTTAAATGACAAAATGAAGAGAGTTTACCCATTAGAACAGGTATTCTTCACACTTTTCATCTGGCTCAGTTTTTGATAAAATGACTGGATAGGGCAATATACAAAAAGGTGACCAAAACTGTCAGAAAACTAAAAGTGCAGATAGGAGCAAATTATCACACATCCTAAAGATAACCGGGGTTCCGGAATGCAGCACTGACAGTAAAAAACATCTACCTGTTGTGGGAATGCTAACCCTAACCCTGCTAGGGTTAAAAATGTGCATTCCAGCAGGGTGTCTCTGAAGCCCTCCAAACATCAAAGTTGAATTTTCTCCTCAAACTCCAAAAAATCAGTCTCAAACTATCGAAACGGTTTCTAAAACCTCTAGGAAAAGTATGTTCTTTAATATTCTGTCTGGTTTAGGCAAATTTTCATAAAGCTGAAAAATGCTGTTAAATGGTAGTTAAATCGGCATGCTTTTAATGCCTGGCTAGGGTTAGGGTTACAAGTACCAAAGAATTTTGCCCGCTGTTGCACTTTTAGCTGCACTTTAAATGACAAAATGAAGAGAGTTTACCCATTTGAACAGGTATTCTTCACACTTTTCATCTGGCTCAGTTTTAGATAAAATCACTGGATAGGGCAATATACAAAAAGGTGACCAAAACTGTCCGAAAACTAAAAGTGCAGATAGGAGCAAATTATCACACATCCTAAAGATAACTGGGGGCCCGGAATGCAGCACTGACAGTAAAAAACTTCTACCTGTTGTGGAAATGCTAACCCTAACCCTAGCTAGGGTTACAAATGTGCATTCCAGCAGGGTGTCTCTGAAGCCCTCCAAACATCAAAGTTGAATTTTCTCCTCAAACTCCAAAAAATCAGTCTCAAACTATCAAAACGGTTTCTAAAACTTCAAGGAAATGTATCTTCTTTAACATTCTGTCTGGTTTACGCAAATTTTCATAAAGCTGAAAAATGCTGTTAAATGGTAGTTAAATCGGCATGCTTTTAATGTCTGGCTAGGGTTAGGGTTACAAGAACCATAGAATTTTGCCCGCTGTTGCACTTTTAGCTGTACTTTAAATGACAAAATGAAGAGAGTTTACCCATTAGAACAGGTATTCTTCACACTTTTCATTTGGCTCAGTTTTGGATAAAATCACTGGATAGGGCAATATACAAAAAGGTGACCAAAACTGTCCGAAAACTAAAAGTGCAGATAGGAGCAAATTATCACTCATCCTAAAGGTAACTGGGGACCCGGAATGCAGCACTGACAGTAAAAAACTTCTACCTCTTGTGGGAATGCTAACACTAACCCTAGCTAGGGTTTCAAATGTGCATTCCAGCAGGGTATCTCAGAAGCCCTCCAAACATCAAAGTTGAATTTTCTCCTCAAACTCCAAAAAATCAGTCTAAAACTATCAAAACAGTTTCTAAAATCTCTAGGAAAAGTATCTTCTTTAATATTCTGTCTGGTTTAGGCAAATTTTCATAAAGCTGAAAAATGGTGTTAAATGGTAGTTAAATCGGCATGCTTTTAATGCCTGGCTAGGGTTAGGGTTACAAGAACCATAGAATTTTGCCCTCTGTTGCACTTTTAGCTGCACTTTAAATGACAAAATGAAGAGAGTTTACCCATTAGAACAGGTATTCTTCACACTTTTCATCTGGGTCAGTTTTGGATAAAATCACTGGATAGGGCAATATAAAAAAAGGTGACCAAAACTGTCCGAAAACTAAAAGTGCAGATAGGAGCAAATTATCACACATCCTAAAGATAACTGGGGGCCCGGAATGCAGCACTGACAGTAAAAAACTTCTACCTGTTGTGGGACTGCTAACCCTAACCCTAGCTAGGGTTTCAATAGTACATTACGTCAGGGTGTCTCAGAAGCCCTCCAAACATCAAAGTTGAATTTTTTCCTCAAACTCCAAAAAATCAGTCTCAAACTATCAAAACGTTTTCTAAAACTTCTAGGAAATGTATCTTCTTTAACATTCTGTCTGGTTTAGGCAAATTTTCATAAAGCTGAAAAATGCTGTTAAATGGTAGTTAAATCGGCATGCTTTTAATGCCTGGCTAGGGTTAGGGTTACAAGAACCATAGAATTTTGCCCGCTGTTGCACTTTTAGCTGCACTTTAAATGACAAAATGAAGAGAGTTTACCCATTAGAACAGGTATTCTTCACACTTTTCATTTGGCTCAGTTTTGGATAAAATCACTGGATAGGGCAATATACAAAAAGGTGACCAAAACTGTCCGAAAACTAAAAGTGCAGATAGGAGCAAATTATCACTCATCCTAAAGGTAACTGGGGACCCGGAATGCAGCACTGACAGTAAAAAACTTCTACCTCTTGTGGGAATGCTAACACTAACCCTAGCTAGGGTTTCAAATGTGCATTCCAGCAGGGTATCTCAGAAGCCCTCCAAACATCAAAGTTGAATTTTCTCCTCAAACTCCAAAAAATCAGTCTAAAACTATCAAAACGGTTTCTAAAATCTCTAGGAAAAGTATCTTCTTTAATATTCTGTCTGGTTTAGGCAAATTTTCATAAAGCTGAAAAATGCTTTTAAATGATAGTTAAATCGGCATGCTTTTAATGCCTGGCTAGGGTTAGGGTTACAAGAACCAAAGAATATTGCCCACTGTTGCACTTTTAGCTGCACTTTAAATGACAAAATGAAGAGAGTTTACCCATTAGAACAGGTATTCTTCACACTTTTCATCTGGCTCAGTTTTTGATAAAATCACTTAATAAGGCAATATACAAAAAGGTGACCAAAACTGTCCGAAAACTAAAAGTGCAGATAGGAGCAAATTATCACTCATCCTAAAGGTAACTGGGGGCCCGGAATGCAGCACTGACAGTAAAAAACTTCTACCTGTTGTGGGACTGCTAACCCTAACCCTAGCTAGGGTTTCAATAGTACATTACGTCAGGGTGTCTCAGAAGCCCTCCAAACATCAAAGTTGAATTTTTTCCTCAAACTCCAAAAAATCAGTCTCAAACTATCAAAACGTTTTCTAAAACTTCTAGGAAATGTATCTTCTTTAACATTCTGTCTGGTTTACGCAAATTTTCATAAAGCTGAAAAATGCTGTTAAATGGTAGTTAAATCGGCATGCTTTTAATGCCTGGCTAGGGTTAGGGTTACAAGAACCATAGAATTTTGCCCGCTGTTGCACTTTTAGCTGCACTTTAAATGACAAAATGAAGAGAGTTTACCCATTAGAACAGGTATTCTTCACACTTTTCATTTGGCTCAGTTTTGGATAAAATCACTGGATAGGGCAATATACAAAAAGGTGACCAAAACTGTCCGAAAACTAAAAGTGCAGATAGGAGCAAATTATCACTCATCCTAAAGGTAACTGGGGACCCGGAATGCAGCACTGACAGTAAAAAACTTCTACCTCTTGTGGGAATGCTAACACTAACCCTAGCTAGGGTTTCAAATGTGCATTCCAGCAGGGTATCTCAGAAGCCCTCCAAACATCAAAGTTGAATTTTCTCCTCAAACTCCAAAAAATCAGTCTAAAACTATCAAAACGGTTTCTAAAATCTCTAGGAAAAGTATCTTCTTTAATATTCTGTCTGGTTTAGGCAAATTTTCATAAAGCTGAAAAATGCTTTTAAATGGTAGTTAAATCGGCATGCTTTTAATGCCTGGCTAGGGTTAGGGTTACAAGAACCAAAGAATATTGCCCACTGTTGCACTTTTAGCTGCACTTTAAATGACAAAATGAAGAGAGTTTACCCATTAGAACAGGTATTCTTCACACTTTTCATCTGGCTCAGTTTTTGATAAAATCACTTAATAAGGCAATATACAAAAAGGTGACCAAAACTGTCCGAAAACTAAAAGTGCAGATAGGAGCAAATTATCACTCATCCTAAAGGTAACTGGGGACCCGGAATGCAGCACTGACAGTAAAAAACATCTACCTGTTGTGGGAATGCTAACCCTAACCCTAGCTAGGGTTACAAATGTGCATTCCGGCAGGGTGTCTCAGAAGCCCTCCAAACATCAAAGTTGAATTTTTTCCTCAAACTCCAAAAAATCAGTCTCAAACTATCAAAACGGTTTCTAAAACTTCAAGGAAATGTATCTTCTTTAACATTCTGTCTGGTTTAGGCAAATTTTCATAAAGCTGAAAAATGGTGTTAAATGGTAGTTAAATCGGCATGCTTTTAATGCCTGGCTAGGGTTAGGGTTACAAAAACCATAGAATTTTGCCCTCTGTTGCACTTTTAGCTGCACTTTAAATGACAAAATGAAGAGAGTTTACCCATTAGAACAGGTATTCTTCACACTTTTCATCTGGGTCAGTTTTGGATAAAATCACTGGATAGGGCAATATAAAAAAAGGTGACCAAAACTGTCCGAAAACTAAAAGTGCAGATAGGAGCAAATTATAACACATCCTAAAGATAACTGGGGGCCCGGAATGCAGCACTGACAGTAAAAAACTTCTACCTGTTGTGGGACTGCTAACCCTAACCCTAGCTAGGGTTTCAATAGTACATTACGTCAGGGTGTCTCAGAAGCCCTCCAAACATCAAAGTTGAATTTTTTCCTCAAACTCCAAAAAATCAGTCTCAAACTATCAAAACGTTTTCTAAAACTTCTAGGAAATGTATCTTCTTTAACATTCTGTCTGGTTTAGGCAAATTTTCATAAAGCTGAAAAATGCTGTTAAATGGTAGTTAAATCGGCATGCTTTTAATGCCTGGCTAGGGTTAGGGTTACAAGAACCATAGAATTTTGCCCGCTGTTGCACTTTTAGCTGCACTTTAAATGACAAAATGAAGAGAGTTTACCCATTAGAACAGGTATTCTTCACACTTTTCATTTGGCTCAGTTTTGGATAAAATCACTGGATAGGGCAATATACAAAAAGGTGACCAAAACTGTCCGAAAACTAAAAGTGCAGATAGGAGCAAATTATCACTCATCCTAAAGGTAACTGGGGACCCGGAATGCAGCACTGACAGTAAAAAACTTCTACCTCTTGTGGGAATGCTAACACTAACCCTAGCTAGGGTTTCAAATGTGCATTCCAGCAGGGTATCTCAGAAGCCCTCCAAACATCAAAGTTGAATTTTCTCCTCAAACTCCAAAAAATCAGTCTAAAACTATCAAAACGGTTTCTAAAATCTCTAGGAAAAGTATCTTCTTTAATATTCTGTCTGGTTTAGGCAAATTTTCATAAAGCTGAAAAATGGTGTTAAATGGTAGTTAAATCGGCATGCTTTTAATGCCTGGCTAGGGTTAGGGTTACAAGAACCATAGAATTTTGCCCTCTGTTGCACTTTTAGCTGCACTTTAAATGACAAAATGAAGAGAGTTTACCCATTAGAACAGGTATTCTTCACACTTTTCATCTGGGTCAGTTTTGGATAAAATCACTGGATAGGGCAATATAAAAAAAGGTGACCAAAACTGTCCGAAAACTAAAAGTGCAGATAGGAGCAAATTATCACACATCCTAAAGATAACTGGGGGCCCGGAATGCAGCACTGACAGTAAAAAACTTCTACCTGTTGTGGGACTGCTAACCCTAACCCTAGCTAGGGTTTCAATAGTACATTACGTCAGGGTGTCTCAGAAGCCCTCCAAACATCAAAGTTGAATTTTTTCCTCAAACTCCAAAAAATCAGTCTCAAACTATCAAAACGTTTTCTAAAACTTCTAGGAAATGTATCTTCTTTAACATTCTGTCTGGTTTACGCAAATTTTCATAAAGCTGAAAAATGCTGTTAAATGGTAGTTAAATCGGCATGCTTTTAATGCCTGGCTAGGGTTAGGGTTACAAGAACCATAGAATTTTGCCCGCTGTTGCACTTTTAGCTGCACTTTAAATGACAAAATGAAGAGAGTTTACCCATTAGAACAGGTATTCTTCACACTTTTCATTTGGCTCAGTTTTGGATAAAATCACTGGATAGGGCAATATACAAAAAGGTGACCAAAACTGTCCGAAAACTAAAAGTGCAGATAGGAGCAAATTATCACTCATCCTAAAGGTAACTGGGGACCCGGAATGCAGCACTGACAGTAAAAAACTTCTACCTCTTGTGGGAATGCTAACACTAACCCTAGCTAGGGTTTCAAATGTGCATTCCAGCAGGGTATCTCAGAAGCCCTCCAAACATCAAAGTTGAATTTTCTCCTCAAACTCCAAAAAATCAGTCTAAAACTATCAAAACGGTTTCTAAAATCTCTAGGAAAAGTATCTTCTTTAATATTCTGTCTGGTTTAGGCAAATTTTCATAAAGCTGAAAAATGCTTTTAAATGGTAGTTAAATCGGCATGCTTTTAATGCCTGGCTAGGGTTAGGGTTACAAGAACCAAAGAATATTGCCCACTGTTGCACTTTTAGCTGCACTTTAAATGACAAAATGAAGAGAGTTTACCCATTAGAACAGGTATTCTTCACACTTTTCATCTGGCTCAGTTTTTGATAAAATCACTTAATAAGGCAATATACAAAAAGGTGACCAAAACTGTCCGAAAACTAAAAGTGCAGATAGGAGCAAATTATCACTCATCCTAAAGGTAACTGGGGACCCGGAATGCAGCACTGACAGTAAAAAACATCTACCTGTTGTGGGAATGCTAACACTAACCCTAGCTAGGGTTTCAAATGTGCATTCCAGCAGGGTGTCTCAGAAGCCCTCCAAACATCAAAGTTGAATTTTTTCCTCAAACTCCAAAAAATCAGTCTCAAACTATCAAAACGGTTTCTAAAACCTCTAGGAAAAGTATCTTCTTTAATATTCTGTCTGGTTTAGGCAAATTTTCATAAAGCTGAAAAATGCTGTTAATTGGTAGTTAAATCGGCATGCTTTTAATGCCTGGCTATGGTTAGGGTTACAAGAACCATAGAATATTGCGCTCTGTTGACTTTTAGCTGCACTTTAAATGACAAAATGAAGAGAGTTTACCCATTAGAACAGGTATTCTTCACACTTTTCATCTGGGTCAGTTTTGGATAAAATCACTGGATAGGGCAATATAAAAAAAGGTGACCAAAACTGTCCGAAAACTAAAAGTGCAGATAGGAGCAAATTATCACACATCCTAAAGATAACTGGGGGCCCGGAATGCAGCACTGACAGTAAAAAACTTCTACCTGTTGTGGGAATGCTAACCCTAACCCTAGCTAGGGTTACAAATGTGCATTCCGGCAGGGTGTCTCAGAAGCCCTCCAAACATCAAAGTTGAATTTTTTCCTCAAACTCCAAAAAATCAGTCTCAAACTATCAAAACGGTTTCTAAAACTTCAAGGAAATGTATCTTCTTTAACATTCTGTCTGGTTTAGGCAAATTTTCATAAAGCTGAAAAATGCTGTTAAATGGTAGTTAAATCGGCATGCTTTTAATGCCTGGCTAGGGTTAGGGTTACAAGTACCAAAGAATTTTGCCCGCTGTTGCACTTTTAGCTGCACTTTAAATGACAAAATGAAGAGAGTTTACCCATTTGAACAGGTATTCTTCACACTTTTCATCTGGCTCAGTTTTAGATAAAATCACTGGATAGGGCAATATACAAAAAGGTGACCAAAACTGTCCGAAAACTAAAAGTGCAGATAGGAGCAAATTATCACACATCCTAAAGATAACTGGGGGCCCGGAATGCAGCACTGACAGTAAAAAACTTCTACCTGTTGTGGAAATGCTAACCCTAACCCTAGCTAGGGTTACAAATGTGCATTCCAGCAGGGTGTCTCTGAAGCCCTCCAAACATCAAAGTTGAATTTTCTCCTCAAACTCCAAAAAATCAGTCTCAAACTATCAAAACGGTTTCTAAAACTTCAAGGAAATGTATCTCCTTTAACATTCTGTCTGGTTTAGGCAAATTTTCATAAAGCTGAAAAATGCTGTTAAATGGTAGTTAAATCGGCATGCTTTTAATGCCTGGCTAGGGTTAGGGTTACAAGAACCATAGAATTTTGCCCGCTGTTGCACTTTTAGCTGCACTTTAAATGACAAAATGAAGAGAGTTTACCCATTAGAACAGGTATTCTTCACACTTTTCATTTGGCTCAGTTTTGGATAAAATCACTGGATAGGGCAATATACAAAAAGGTGACCAAAACTGTCCGAAAACTAAAAGTGCAGATAGGAGCAAATTATCACTCATCCTAAAGGTAACTGGGGACCCGGAATGCAGCACTGACAGTAAAAAACTTCTACCTGTTGTGGGAATGCTAACCCTAACCCTAGCTAGGGTTTCAATAGTACATTCCGTCAGGGTGTCTCAGAAGCCCTCCAAACATCAAAGTTGAATTTTCTCCTCAAACTCCAAAAAATCAGTCTAAAACTATCAAAACGGTTTCTAAAATCTCTAGGAAAAGTATCTTCTTTAATATTCTGTCTGGTTTAGGCAAATTTTCATAAAGCTGAAAAATGCTGTTAAATGGTAGTTAAATCGGCATGCTTTTAATGCCTGGCTAGGGTTAGGGTTACAAGAACCATAGAATTTTGCCCTCTGTTGCACTTTTAGCTGCACTTTAAATGACAAAATGAAGAGAGTTTACCCATTAGAACAGGTATTCTTCACACTTTCATCTGGGTCAGTTTTGGATAAAATAACTGCATAGGGCAATATACAAAAAGGTGACCAAAACTGTCCGAAAACTAAAAGTGCAGATAGGAGCAAATTATCACTCATCCTAAAGATAACTGGGGGCCCAAAATGCAGCACTGACAGTTAAAAACATCTACCTGTTGTGGGAATGCTAACCCTAACCCTAGCTAGGGTTACAAATGTGCATTCCGGCAGGGTGTCTCAGAAGCCCTCCAAACATCAAAGTTGAATTTTCTCCTCAAACTCCAAAAAATCAGTCTCAAACTATCAAAACGGTTTCTAAAACTTCAAGGAAATGTATCTTCTTTAACATTCTGTCTGGTTTAGGCAAATTTTCATAAAGCTGAAAAATGCTGTTAAATGGTAGTTAAATCGGCATGCTTTTAATGCCTGGCTAGGGTTAGGGTTACAAGAACCATAGAATTTTGCCCGCTGTTGCACTTTTAGCTGCACTTTAAATGACAAAATGAAGAGAGTTTACCCATTAGAACAGGTATTCTTCACACTTTTCATTTGGCTCAGTTTTGGATAAAATCACCGGATAGGGCAATGTACAAAAAGGTGACCAAAACTGTCCGAAAACTAAAAGTGCAGATAGGAGCAAATTATCACTCATCCTAAAGGTAACTGGGGACCCGGAATGCAGCACTGACAGTAAAAAACTTCTACCTGTTGTGGGAATGCTAACACTAACCCTAGCTAGGGTTTCAAATGTGCATTCCAGCAGGGTATCTCAGAAGCCCTCCAAACATCAAAGTTGAATTTTCTCCTCAAACTCCAAAAAATCAGTCTAAAACTATCAAAACGGTTTCTAAAATCTCTAGGAAAAGTATCTTCTTTAATATTCTGTTTGGTTTAGGCAAATTTTCATAAAGCTGAAAAATGCTGTTAAATGGTAGTTAAATCGGCATGCTTTTAATGCCTGGCTAGGGTTAGGGTTACAAGAACCATAGAATTTTGCCCTCTGTTGCACTTTTAGCTGCACTTTAAATGACAAAATGAAGAGAGTTTACCCATTAGAACAGGTATTCTTCACACTTTTCATCTGGGTCAGTTTTGGATAAAATCACTGGATAGGGCAATATAAAAAAAGGTGACCAAAACTGTCCGAAAACTAAAAGTGCAGATAGGAGCAAATTATCACACATCCTAAAGATAACTGGGGGCCCGGAATGCAGCACTGACAGTAAAAAACTTCTACCTGTTGTGGGAATGCTAACCCTAACCCTAGCTAGGGATTCAATAGTACATTCCGTCAGGGTGTCTCAGAAGCCCTCCAAACATCAAAGTTGAATTTTTTCCTCAAACTCCAAAAAATCAGTCTCAAACTATCAAAACGTTTTCTAAAACTTCTAGGAAATGTATCTTCTTTAATATTCTGTCTGGTTTAGGCAAATTTTCATAAAGCTGAAAAATGCTTTTAAATGGTAGTTAAATCGGCATGCTTTTAATGCCTGGCTAGGGTTAGGGTTACAAGAACCAAAGAATATTGCCCACTGTTGCACTTTTAGCTGCACTTTATATGACAAAATGAAGAGAGTTTACCCATTAGAACAGGTATTCTTCACACTTTTCATCTGGCTCAGTTTTTGATAAAATCACTTAATAAGGCAATATACAAAAAGGTGACCAAAACTGTCCGAAAACTAAAAGTGCAGATAGGAGCAAATTATCACACATCCTAAAGATAACCGGAGTTCCGGAATGCAGCACTGACAGTAAAAAACATCTACCTGTTGTGGGAATGCTAACCCTAAACCTAGCTAGGGTTACAAATGTGCATTCCAGCAGGGTGTCTCTGAAGCCCTCCAAACATCAAAGTTGAATTTTCTTCTCAAACTCCAAAAAATCAGTCTCAAACTATCAAAACGGTTTCTAAAACCTCTAGGAAAAGTATGTTCTTTAATATTCTGTCTGGTTTAGGCAAATTTTCATAAAGCTGAAAAATGCTGTTAAATGGTAGTTAAATCGGCATGCTTTTAATGCCTGGCTAGGGTTAGGGTTACAAGAACCATAGAATTTTGCCCGCTGTTGCACTTTTAGCTGCACTTTAAATGACAAAATGAAGAGAGTTTACCCATTAGAACAGGTATTCTTCACACTTTTCATCTGGCTCAGTTTTGGATAAAATCACTGCATAGGGCAATATACAAAAAGGTGACCAAAACTGTCCGAAAACTAAAAGTGCAGATAGGAGCAAATTATCACTCATCCTAAAGATAACTGGGGGCCCAGAATGCAGCACTGACAGTTAAAAACATCTACCTGTTGTGGGAATGCTAACCCTAACCCTAACTAGGGTTACAAATGTGCATTCCGTCAGGGTGTCTCAGAAGCCCTCCAAACATCAAAGTTCAATTTTTTCCTCAAACTCCAAAAAATCAGTCTCAAGCTATCAAAACGGTTTTTAAAAACTCTAGGAAATGTATCTTCTTTAATATTCTGTCTGGTTTAGGCAAATTTTCATAAAGCTGAAAAATGCTTTTAAATGGTAGTTAAATCGGTATGCTTTTAATGCCTGGCTAGGGTTAGGGTTACAAGAACCAAAGAATTTTGCCCGCTGTTGCACTTTTAGCTGCACTTTAAATGACAAAATGAAGAGAGTTTACCCATTTGAACAGGTATTCTTCACACTTTTCATCTGGCTCAGTTTTAGATAAAATCACTGGATAGGGCAATATACAAAAAGGTGACCAAAACTGTCCGAAAACTAAAAGTGCAGATAGGAGCAAATTATCACACATCCTAAAGATAACTGGGGGCCCGGAATGCAGCACTGACAGTAAAAAACTTCTACCTGTTGTGGGAATGCTAACCCTAACCCTAGCTAGGGTTTCAAATGTACATTCCAGCAGGGTGTAACAGAAGCCCTCCAAACATCAAAGTTGAATTTTTTCCTCAAACTCCAAAAAATCAGTCTCAAACTATCAAAACGGTTTCTAAAACTTCTAGGAGATGTATCTTCTTTAATATTCTGTCTGGTTTAGGCAAATTTTCATAAAGCTGAAAAATGCTTTTAAATGGTAGTTAAATCGGCATGCTTTTAATGCCTGGCTAGGGTTACGGTTACAAGAACCATAGAATTTTGCCCGCTGTTGCACTTTTAGCTGCACTTTAAATGACAAAATGAAGAGAGTTTACCCATTAGAACAGGTATTCTTCACACTTTTCATCTGGCTCAGTTTTGGATAAAATAACTGCATAGGGCAATATACAAAAAGGTGACCAAAACTGTCCGAAAACTAAAAGTGCAGATAGGAGCAAAATATCACTCATCCTAAAGATAACTGGGGGCCCAGAATGCAGCACTGACAGTTAAAAACATCTACCTGTTGTGGGAATGCTAACCCTAACCCTAGCTAGGGTTACAAATGTGCATTCCGGCAGGGTGTCTCAGAAGCCCTCCAAACATCAAAGTTGAATTTTCTCCTCAAACTCCAAAAAATCAGTCTCAAACTATCAAAACGGTTTCTAAAACTTCAAGGAAATGTATCTTCTTTAACATTCTGTCTGGTTTAGGCAAATTTTCATAAAGCTGAAAAATGCTGTTAAATGGTAGTTAAATCGGCATGCTTTTAATGCCTGGCTAGGGTTAGGGTTACAAGAACCATAGAATTTTGCCCGCTGTTGCACTTTTAGCTGCACTTTAAATGACAAAATGAAGAGAGTTTACCCATTAGAACAGGTATTCTTCACACTTTTCATTTGGCTCAGTTTTGGATAAAATCACCGGATAGGGCAATGTACAAAAAGGTGACCAAAACTGTCCGAAAACTAAAAGTGCAGATAGGAGCAAATTATCACTCATCCTAAAGGTAACTGGGGACCCGGAATGCAGCACTGACAGTAAAAAACTTCTACCTGTTGTGGGAATGCTAACACTAACCCTAGCTAGGGTTTCAAATGTGCATTCCAGCAGGGTATCTCAGAAGCCCTCCAAACATCAAAGTTGAATTTTCTCCTCAAACTCCAAAAAATCAGTCTAAAACTATCAAAACGGTTTCTAAAATCTCTAGGAAAAGTATCTTCTTTAATATTCTGTCTGGTTTAGGCAAATTTTCATAAAGCTGAAAAATGCTGTTAAATGGTAGTTAAATCGGCATGCTTTTAATGCCTGGCTAGGGTTAGGGTTACAAGAACCATAGAATTTTGCCCTCTGTTGCACTTTTAGCTGCACTTTAAATGACAAAATGAAGAGAGTTTACCCATTAGAACAGGTATTCTTCACACTTTTCATCTGGGTCAGTTTTGGATAAAATCACTGGATAGGGCAATATAAAAAAAGGTGACCAAAACTGTCCGAAAACTAAAAGTGCAGATAGGAGCAAATTATCACACATCCTAAAGATAACTGGGGGCCCGGAATGCAGCACTGACAGTAAAAAACTTCTACCTGTTGTGGGAATGCTAATCCTAACCCTAGCTAGGGATTCAATAGTACATTCCGTCAGGGTGTCTCAGAAGCCCTCCAAACATCAAAGTTGAATTTTTTCCTCAAACTCCAAAAAATCAGTCTCAAACTATCAAAACGTTTTCTAAAACTTCTAGGAAATGTATCTTCTTTAATATTCTGTCTGGTTTAGGCAAATTTTCATAAAGCTGAAAAATGCTTTTAAATGGTAGTTAAATCGGCATGCTTTTAATGCCTGGCTAGGGTTAGGGTTACAAGAACCAAAGAATATTGCCCACTGTTGCACTTTTAGCTGCACTTTAAATGACAAAATGAAGAGAGTTTACCCATTAGAACAGGTATTCTTCACACTTTTCATCTGGCTCAGTTTTTGATAAAATCACTTAATAAGGCAATATACAAAAAGGTGACCAAAACTGTCCGAAAACTAAAAGTGCAGATAGGAGCAAATTATCACACATCCTAAAGATAACCGGAGTTCCGGAATGCAGCACTGACAGTAAAAAACATCTACCTGTTGTGGGAATGCTAACCCTAACCCTAGCTAGGGTTACAAATGTGCATTCCAGCAGGGTGTCTCTGAAGCCCTCCAAACATCAAAGTTGAATTTTCTCCTCAAACTCCAAAAAATCAGTCTCAAACTATCGAAACGGTTTCTAAAACCTCTAGGAAAAGTATCTTCTTTAATATTCTGTCTGGTTTAGGCAAATTTTCATAAAGCTGAAAAATGCTGTTAAATGGTAGTTAAATCGGCATGCTTTTAATGCCTGGCTAGGGTTAGGGTTACAAGAACCATAGAATTTTGCCCGCTGTTGCACTTTTAGCTGCACTTTAAATGACAAAATGAAGAGAGTTTACCCATTAGAACAGGTATTCTTCACACTTTTCATCTGGCTCAGTTTTGGATAAAATCACTGCATAGGGCAATATACAAAAAGGTGACCAAAACTGTCCGAAAACTAAAAGTGCAGATAGGAGCAAATTATCACTCATCCTAAAGATAACTGGGGGCCCAGAATGCAGCACTGACAGTTAAAAACATCTACCTGTTGTGGGAATGCTAACCCTAACCCTAGCTAGGGTTACAAATGTGCATTCCGGCAGGGTGTCTCAGAAGCCCTCCAAACATCAAAGTTGAATTTTTTCCTCAAACTCCAAAAAATCAGTCTCAAACTATCAAAACGGTTTCTAAAACTTCAAGGAAATGTATCTTCTTTAACATTCTGTCTGGTTTAGGCAAATTTTCATAAAGCTGAAAAATGCTGTTAAATGGTAGTTAAATCGGCATGCTTTTAATGCCTGGCTAGGGTTAGGGTTACAAGTACCAAAGAATTTTGCCCGCTGTTGCACTTTTAGCTGCACTTTAAATGACAAAATGAAGAGAGTTTACCCATTTGAACAGGTATTCTTCACACTTTTCATCTGGCTCAGTTTTAGATAAAATCACTGGATAGGGCAATATACAAAAAGGTGACCAAAACTGTCCGAAAACTAAAAGTGCAGATAGGAGCAAATTATCACACATCCTAAAGATAACTGGGTGCCCGGAATGCAGCACTGACAGTAAAAACTTCTACCTGTTGTGGAAATGCTAACCCTAACCCTAGCTAGGGTTACAAATGTGCATTCCAGCAGGGTGTCTCTGAAGCCCTCCAAACATCAAAGTTGAATTTTCTCCTCAAACTCCAAAAAATCAGTCTCAAACTATCAAAACGGTTTCTAAAACTTCAAGGAAATGTATCTTCTTTAACATTCTGTCTGGTTTAGGCAAATTTTCATAAAGCTGAAAAATGCTGTTAAATGGTAGTTAAATCGGCATGCTTTTAATGCCTGGCTAGGGTTAGGGTTACAAGAACCATAGAATTTTGCCCGCTGTTGCACTTTTAGCTGCACTTTAAATGACAAAATGAAGAGAGTTTACCCATTAGAACAGGTATTCTTCACACTTTTCATTTGGCTCAGTTTTGGATAAAATCACTGGATAGGGCAATATACAAAAAGGTGACCAAAACTGTCCGAAAACTAAAAGTGCAGATAGGAGCAAATTATCACTCATCCTAAAGGTAACTGGGGACCCGGAATGCAGCACTGACAGTAAAAAACTTCTACCTGTTGTGGGAATGCTAACCCTAACCCTAGCTAGGGTTTCAATAGTACATTCCGTCAGGGTGTCTCAGAAGCCCTCCAAACATCAAAGTTGAATTTTCTCCTCAAACTCCAAAAAATCAGTCTAAAACTATCAAAACGGTTTCTAAAATCTCTAGGAAAAGTATCTTCTTTAATATTCTGTCTGGTTTAGGCAAATTTTCATAAAGCTGAAAAATGCTGTTAAATGGTAGTTAAATCGGCATGCTTTTAATGCCTGGCTAGGGTTAGGGTTACAAGAACCATAGAATTTTGCCCTCTGTTGCACTTTTAGCTGCACTTTAAATGACAAAATGAAGAGAGTTTACCCATTTGAACAGGTATTCTTCACACTTTTCATCTGGCTCAGTTTTAGATAAAATCACTGGATAGGGCAATATACAAAAAGGTGACCAAAACTGTCCGAAAACTAAAAGTGCAGATAGGAGCAAATTATCACACATCCTAAAGATAACTGGGGGCCCGGAATGCAGCACTGACAGTAAAAAACTTCTACCTGTTGTGGGAATGCTAACCCTAACCCTAGCTAGGGTTTCAAATGTACATTCCAGCAGGGTGTAACAGAAGCCCTCCAAACATCAAAGTTGAATTTTTTCCTCAAACTCCAAAAAATCAGTCTCAAACTATCAAAACGGTTTCTAAAACTTCTAGGAGATGTATCTTCTTTAATATTCTGTCTGGTTTAGGCAAATTTTCATAAAGCTGAAAAATGCTTTTAAATGGTAGTTAAATCGGCATGCTTTTAATGCCTGGCTAGGGTTACGGTTACAAGAACCAAAGAATTTTGCCCTCTGTTGCACTTTTAGCTGCACTTTAAATGACAAAATGAAGAGAGTTTACCCATTAGAACATTTATTCTTCACACTTTTCATCTGGCTCAGTTTTGGATAAAATCACTGGATAGGGCAATAAACAAAATGGTGACCAAAACTGTCCGAAAACTAAAAGTGCAGATAGGAGCAAATTATCACACATCCTAAAGATAACTGGGGACCCGGAATGCAGCACTGACAGTAAAAAACTTCTACCTGTTGTGGAAATGCTAACCCTAACCCTAGCTAGGGTTACAAATGTGCATTCCAGCAGGGTGTCTCTAAAGCCCTCCAAACATCAAAGTTGAATTTTCTCCTCAAACTCCAAAAAATCAGTCTCAAACTATCAAAACGGTTTCTAAAACCTCTAGGAAAAGTATCTTCTTTAATATTCTGTCTGGTTTAGGCAAATTTTCATAAAGCTGAAAAATGCTGTTAAATGGTAGTTAAATCGGCATGCTTTTAATGCCTGGCTAGGGTTAGTGTTATAAGAACCATAGAATTTTGCCCGCTGTTGCACTTTTAGCTGCACTTTAAATGACAAAATGAAGAGAGTTTACTCATTAGAACAGGTATTCTTCACACTTTTCATCTGGCTCAGTTTTGGATAAAATCACTGCATTGGGCAATATACAAAAAGGTGACCAAAACTGTCCGAAAATTAAAAGTGCAGATAGGACCAAATTATCACTCATCCTAAAGATAACTGGGGACCAGGAATGCAGCACTGACAGTAATAAACTTCTACCTGTTGTGGGAATGCTAACCCTAATCCTAGCTAGGGTTTCAAATGTGCATTCCAGCAGGGTGTCTCAGAAGCCCTCCGATCATCAAAGATGATTTTTTTTCCTCAAACCAAATAAAATCAGTCTCAAACTATCAAAACGGTTTTTAAAACCTCTAGGAGATGTATTTTCTTTAATAATTTGTCTGGTTTAGGCAAATTTTCATGAAGCTGTAAAATGCTGTTAAATGGTAGTTAAATCGGCACGCTTTTAATGCCTTGCCAGTGTTAGGTTGCAAGAACCATAGAATTTTGCCCGCTGTTGATCTCCACGTACTGCCCGCCTCCCAGGATACAGCTTCTGAAGGACACCTTCCAAGAGAAACTGATGCAGGAAAAGGAGAAAAAAATGATCGCCATATACAATCGACGGCAGGAGGCGGCTCTACAGAAGATGAGAAAATCTTTCCAATATGTCAAATACGCTGCGGAGAAGAAGACGGGGAACAGCTATCGCTTCCAAACCCAATAGGGCCCCGAGAAGAACATTGTGGGGTATGATCGGTCTTACCCCCTGAAGCCTATGGGTAACAGGAAAGTCTCCGGCCCTGGTGAGGTTCGGGCTGTGGACCGCCCGGAAGCACAGAGTGATTCCTTGTTTGCCCCCACCCCGCCTCAGGATGGTCATGAGAGGCCCTGCGAGAGGCCGGGCAGGAGGGGCTCAAGAGTACGCAAACCTAAGGACAGGACTGTCCTCCCCATGGTGGCGACCCCTCCAGGGCAATGCCCTTCTCATGCCAATGGGAAGGAGCACTTTCAGTTGCAAGAGGAGCTACGAAAAAGTGGCCGAGGCAGAGGCCGCGCTGAAGGAGGAGCATCGCCGGAGGGAGGCCAGTCTGCAGGATGTGATGCGCCGGAAGGAGGCCATGATGAAGGACGAGATTCGCCAGAAGGAGGCCATGATGCAGGCGAAGCTCTTTAGAGCTCAGGAGGAGCTGAGGATGGTTCAGAGAGAGATGGAAGACTCCAGAGAGGTGGCCGGAAGGGAAAATAAAGGACTCCTGACCCGAAGGAAGACACTCCAGGCGAGGCAGAGCGAGCTTCGCCCCAGAGGACCGTGGGCCAACCACCGCTCTAAGGCCGTGCCTCTTCTGACCTGCAGAATGGAGAAGCAAAAAGCCTTCACTCCAAGGAAAGCCCTTCCTTTCAAAGGAGACAACCTTGATTATGGTTCTCCAATGGAAGACGGCGGATGCGCAGAATCGCACTTTCCCTCTGCGCTTTCCCATCAGGAGAGACGTCAAGTGAGCCCTTGCAGCCGTGGGCTAGAAGACGTCCCCTGTGGAAGGAGAAAGTACCTCAAGAAAGCAAGGCTCCCTGAAAGTGACGTGTCAGCGGCACAGGCCGCGCAGGCCCACTTCAGAAATAACACCGCATGTCTGGATGAACAAACTCTGTCAGTGGAAAACAGATATTTGTCCCCTACAAGTCTGATGTGCCCTACCGCTGAGCAATTTCCATATGAGAATAGCCAGAGTGGAAACCCTCAGCTGGTGCCCTGTGAACTGTGTCACAGGAAGTTTGCTGTAGAGAGGTTGGAGAAACACAGCAAGATCTGCAAGAAGCTTCAGAATTCAAAGAGGAAGGTTTTTGACTCTTTCAAGCACAGGGCCAAGGGAACAGAACTGGAGACATACATCCATAAGAAGAAGGTTAGACCGCCAATCGTGGTAAGGGCTATCCTTAAACTCTTTCCAAGCTTCCCTTGTTTTCTCCTAGAGTCAGACTCAGCTTATAAATCAATGTAAACAATAAATAAGTGTTTTATGAAGTACTCTTCTGAAAAACTGCCGCAAAGGCACATTTGCCAGACAGAATAAATGGGTCTTAGTGACTTCTGAATTCTGTTGTAAAAATCTACATGAGATATCAAGCAAATAGCACTCACGGGAAACAAAACCATAACTAAATTGTACTCTCTACCCAATGACATGAAAGGTAGGCCCAGAAAGCTACGTTATTACTGTATTGATATTTTCTTGCCTTGTGAATGGTTTGTGACCAGACTGTTTACGCAGTGCTAGTCTGGACTTTTTCTGGAAGCTGTTTCATTGGTTTCATTTCCTGTTCCCAGCTGAGAAAGAACAACTGGAGGCAGAAGCACGAGGATTTCATTCGGAGCATCAAATAGGCCAGGGAGGTGCAGCAGGTGATCACGCAAGGAGGGAAGGTTGTGAACCTGCCCCAGCCCCCCGCGAATCCAAACCCCGACTACGTGCCCTGCCCTCACTGCGGCCGGCGCTTTGCCCCCAGGCCGGCACAGAGGCACATCCCCAAGTGTCAGCACATCAGGAGCCACCCCCCTCCTCCTCCTCACAGATGAAAACTGATGTGAAGAAGAGTAAAAGAGTCATGATCTTGGCTCACGACTCACGTCCTGCTTTTTCTTTTTAGAAATATATTTAGCACAGTTCATCCGTATGATGATAAAAAAAATGTTACCTTGTTTTAATAAAATGATTTTTTTTTAGGTGGACTGGTGTTTGCGTTACTGTGGTTATTTCAGTTTTTTTCCCTTGCGAAAATGTGTGTCGACCGTGAAAATAAATTTCAAGCTGTTCTTATCATTCATACACCTTGACCTCCTAAAAATAATTGTTCAACCTGGAACGTACAATTAGCAGGCAATAGAACAGGTCACATTGGCCTTGGAACCATCAAAAAGTAGTATTCACACATTCTCTGCATCAATTTTCCTTTAAAACAACTGAAAAAGCAAGGTAAAGTGTGATTGATTTTTTTAATGAAAGTTATTTGATTTAATTTATTTAATTTTCATAATATTTGAAATATGTTGGGATTAATGTGACTCAATATTATCTGCAGCTCTTACACTCCAGGCACCTGATAAAGTGGAACGCAGTGTCTTTGCCTTACATGGCGCTCAGCTCTTCCTCAATCCCAGCAGAAGCAGCAGCCTTCGGGTCCTGCCTCATGCACAGCTTAAAATGCAACACCGAGTAATACAACAAACAACAGGGAAAACCATTCACGATCAGACACATCCGTTGATTGCTGGCTCTCAGTAAAGGGACATTGCTGTGGTCCACGCATGAATCTGTTTTCTAAGTGCCTTATCCAATACAGTGTTGAGGCCAGTTTTCCCAGAAGCCATCTAAAGGGGAACACACAATAACTTGTAAAACCTCCAATTTACATCACAAAATAGACTACATTTCAAGGTTAAAGAATTACCATGTTCTGCGATTCAGAACGAGGCAGCAAAACTTCCAGTAATCTGATGTGGCCCTGTGACATTGTAAAGGAGCAGGCTTGTGAATACATCTCGTTTAATCCAATGGAAATATTGCTCTCAACTTTTTTACGTTTTTGCCAATCAATAATATTACATTGTTAACTCTGCATAAAGAACCTTGGAATGGAACGTTTTTTGCAGTGAAATGTTTGCTGCATAACCTATACCTTTTCTCTCCTACATCACATTGCATTAGTCATTACAGTGATTACTGAGCAGGAAGGGCTGCATCACATCGCAATTTGTGTGGAACTTGAATGCGAATTTGTTACAACATGGCGTAAGTTACAGTACTTTCACAAAATTCATGATTTTGTGCTCAATTTTGAGTTTGTAAAGTTTTTCTATAATGTCAATGATTTTATTTTGTGACTGAAATTAAATACTTTTGTGTCTGCAAAATTGGGACTGTAGTTCCACCTTAACCTACTAGTACTGTATGTCTTTGGACTGTGGGAAGAAACTGGAGCACCTGGAAGAAATCCACACAAATGAAGGGAGAACATACAATTCCATCCAGACTGCACCCCAGGAATTGAACCCAGGACCCCAGCTCTGTGAACCACAGTGCCACCTCATTGCTATAGTCACTATAATTAATGTCAAAACTCATTTGCAAATGAGCAGCCTGGGATCCAAAAGGGTCAAGACAAGGATCCAAACAAAGCACTATCCCAAAGCTTGGCTTTGTACAGTATATCATACAGGGCTTGATGCAGAAGGCAGATAATCTAAGTCCATGCAATAATTGCTAAGGGAAAGTGACTTTGTGTTTTTGGAGGGAAGTCACTCAACATGGAGCTGTGTTAGTGAAATGATTGTTCTGATGTACGGCTGATGTCCAAACACTGAAAACATGATTGTGTATGCAATCGCACTCCCGAGCTCCATTGGGTATGGTTAAAATAACTTTTTATAGTTCATCACATTCAAAGTGTGTGTACTTGATGAAAGTGTAACACGCATTTGGAGGAGTTATTCAGGATTTTCTTTCATTCAACTATTTCAAGACCTATTATTTTCAGATGTTGTAGTATACGTGAATAATGAAAGGCCTTCATATTACACAATGAAGGAATGACTTTGCAGGTGTGAAGAATAAAAGATTAATTCAGCTCACTTTGGGGAGTTTCACAATGGCCCTCCTTATAGAAATGTGGGTTTGAATAAAGGAGTGAAGAAAAAGCACTGAATAATATTTGCTTCTGTAAACGTAATCATCTCAAAATATGGTTGAAGAAATTGAAGAAGGTTAAACATAATCCAAAACGTATAAGGTCAATTTAAGTACAACCAGAATTCTAGTGTTTATGCAATGCATCTGTGGGTTGATATGAAATATGGCCGTACTGCATTTCGAACAAGTTATAAGGGATTTAGCCAGGAGAGGTATTCTCATTCACTCAGTAAGGTCTTTATTCATTTTGCAATATGGGAAAAAGCCATCACCTGTCTGCGCAGAGAAGTGAAAGCTGATTCAAAAGCAAGCAGGGAGACCCCTTGTTTTATATCTTTTTTAAGCTGATGCAACACATCAAGGACAGGCAAAGCAGTCATTTTCCATTCCTTATCGGTTTTTGCTTTAAGCAAAGAAGAGCAGTTATTCAAATGGTTTCTCACACTCCCTTCTTCAAGCAGCCGAGATAAACAGTATTAAAACATCCTGTGCCCTTGACAAGTTGGGTGCTATCACACTTTGTTCTAAGTATCCAGCTGCTTCTGCAGCACAGCTCTGTCCGTAAACAACATAGAATAAAACACTTTTTCTCAGTAACTTTTCATTACATTCCCTCCTTTTTATCCTTAAATGTGTTCATACCACAGAGTCCTCATAGGGGTCACCCAAGTCAGACAACAGCACAACAGCAAAAAAACTACAACAGGCATGAATAGCTTTAAGAAAAACAGTCCCCAAGACCCAAAAAATGATTTTAACCATGAAAAGAAGGGGAACTCATTGCCAATGCCCTGTTCTTGATTTACCCTGTTCTTAAGTTCTTTCAGCCGGTGTATTGCGAGGGTGAGGTGACGATGGTCATCATCACTAGCAGGGATATACAGATGCAGCCATTCAAAACAAGCGGGCGATACCGCATTATTTTGCGGTGTGCTTATCGCGGTGTAACACAAGTTACCATATTAATACCGTGTATTCTCGCATAGTACCGCATAATACCACATGTTCTAATGAATGACCTTGGACAAGCTGTAAACTCAAAGTATTGTCCTGGTCCACATTCTTTTTTTCATTGACCGTCTTTGTAAAAGTAACACCACAGCATTTCGTTGATCCAATCACGCATTTGTTTCCAATCATGCAAAGTACAGTCATTTTTGAGAATCTCCAATTCACCATGCCTTTTGCATGCTCATAAGAGATATTGATTTAGGAACATAAACATATTACTGTATGCAAACTGTACTGTATACAGTATGTATATGTATATTTAATGTCTTTACTGTGCCCGTTTAAGTATTAAATATTTATATGGAATTTTACCACTGAAGGGAAATCTTAGTAGCTGAGCATAAAAAGAATAGGAGCATAACGCGTGTGAAAGCCATAAACGATATTAATTTTGGAACATAAACATACAGTATTACAGTATGTCAACTGTATATGGCTGGTCTCGGTACAAAAATACACACCAGTATTCCATTTCTCCCTAAACAATATTAAGCATCGAAGTCTTTAACTAACATGTGAAATAACGTGTGTATAAAAAGTGGTAGTTTTAAGCTTTTCTGCAAATACGCTCAATACAGGAGCAAACAAGCATACTTTTAGAATTTGATTAATAGGGAATATAATAGGGAATCGCATATCTAAAGAAATTAATAATGATATAATTCTATTCATGTGCTGAACTTGTAAGCGAGAGGTTGGCTGTTCAAATCCAGCCTGTGCCATGACTTTTCTTTTAACAAGCATTTCTTTGAAGAAATAAAATAGCAATATTATGGACAATTAATTGACTTATTATATTTCTAAATATCACAACATGTTCGAATCTAAGTCATTTTTTAATAACAATGAATAGTCACCACGCATGCTTACACAGCTCCCTGGGTAAAGTATCACAAAGTCTTAGAGAACTTAACATTTTTATTATCAACAAATTGTAAATACGCTGTTTACATTGGGGTTATTCATATTTCACTTGAGTGTATGGGGGATTGTCAGCAGATCCCCCCCCCTCTTAGACTGCGCAAACAATTTTTTTAATTTTTAGAAAGAAATGGCGGCTGTATGCTTTACAATATAAACATTTACTGTCAAACTTTAAATCAACAATTGATTTAAAGATGATCTGTCAAAGTGCAATGGAAAACAATATTGTTTTTGTTTTTGTTTTTGTTGTTTTTATCCCGTAAGGCACTTTGAGAAGCCACCTTTAAAGGCGCTATATAAAGGCACTGATTCCTATGGAATGTGTATTCTTTCTTCTTTTTTTCAGCATGGAATAAACCTATTACGTGATTTTAAGGTTTGTGTGAGAAGCCAGGGTATCAGCTTGTTCCCCCCTCCCGCACCTCTCTCTGTACAGTAGAGCCTCCTGTCCTGACTGGTGGAGCTCATACAACTGTGTCTGGAGAGGATCCATGGTATCAGGGTCAACCCCATGGCTATGCAGCTTGTTTCCCCCCCTGCACCTCTCTGTGTACAGTAGAGCCTCCTGTCTTGACTGGTGGAGCTCATTCAGCTGTATCTGGAGAGGATCAAGCGGGGTATCAGCTTCAAACCTACGGCTGGGCAGCTTGTTCCCCCCTCCTGCCCCCCTCTGTGTACAGTAGAGCATTCTCTCATGACTGGTGGAGCTCATACAGCTGTGTCTCTAGAGGATCCAGGGTATCAGCTTCAACCCCACGGCTGGCAACTTGTTCCCCTCTACCACCCCTCTGTGCGTACAGTAGAGCCTCTTGTCCTGACTGGTGGAGCTCATACAGCTGTATCTGGAGAGGGAGGGAGAGAGGGGTGCGGAACCAGGGAACTATTTACATGGAAAACGGGCGATCTCCCCAGCCCGTATGCCCCTTTCACTGTGTGGCAGCTGCAATAGTCAGCGGCCTACCTAAACCCCGCCCTGACCACTCCTGTCCTGCCCCTCACCGCGCACCCCAGCCGGGTGTTCTTCAGCCGCCCCCCAGGGCGAAAGCGCTACAATGCTAAAAATAAGATACACTCTGCAGACATTCACAACAGCGACTGTCAGAAGATAGGACACAGCAACTCAGACACCCATTGAATGGAAAGGGACACTTTAATGTTCTGTGCGGGTGGTACAGCACCCCACCGCGCCCGCGCGCCAGCAAAGAGAGAGATACACACCAGTTTTCATTGTCAAAAAGTAATTGTTTTTTACTTTTGTACAATTTGTTTTACATTCCTCTTGTTTAACAGGAATGTTTTGTTTCTGGACAGACTGTTAAACTAGGGGAAAGAGTGCCTATGAAAGACGGGTTCCTTTCGCGAAGTCTGGAGACATTAGAAGCTTGCCACACCCGGACTGTTACACCAACGCATTAGCAAGTTAAAGCTATCCCATTGAGGAGCTGGGCGCAATAATTGTTTTGTTCCTTGATTTTCTGATCTGCAAGGCCATTTGAATTCTGTCTGGCATTGCCAGATTGTGAAAAAATAAAAGTATTTAAATCATAAGATACAATCTACAGACATTCACAACATATACATATCTTAAAACATTTACATATCTTGTTAAATTATTACTTTAAATATGTACTTTAAGTTACTGAAACAGCCAGTTAATAAAATCGTTGCAATTTTGTTCTTGTATGGAGGTGGGGATATTCTGACAACAATTGATTTAAAGACAATCGGTGAAAGTGAAATGAAATACAATATTACGCTGGGTAAACGTTCCGAGGTCAAATTCTTCCGTGATGGGGGTACCTTTAAAGGTCTAAGCCGGAAACCATCATTATGTCTCATTTTTGATTCTCTCTTCCAAACGAGAACAAAATTGCAACAATTTTATTAGCGGGCTGTTTCAGTAACTCAAAGTATTCATTTAAAGTAATAATTTAACAATAAATCCCGCACCCAGCAGAAGAATCCTACTCCGTTGGGCTGCTGAGCAAGGCCCTTAACCCCAACTGCTCCAGGGGCGCTGTACAATGGCTGACCCTGTACTCTGACCACAGGCTCTCTCCCTATCTCTTTCATCTGTGTGTCTGTGTATCTCATGGAGAGCAAGCTGGGGTATGCGAAAAGATAATTACTGTAACGCCACGGGGGCTCAGGCGGGCGCCCTTGCCGCATTAGGTCGGCCCCTGCACCGTCCGGGGCTCGAACCCGGGACTTCCGCGTCTCTCTGCAGCGACCTAGCTCCGTGAGCTAAAGAGAGATCTCTCCACAGCCCAGTAGCTGTGGTCCTGCTATCACAGGGAAGGGCGGTGACGTCACCCGCTCTGGTACGCCGGCTCTTACACACAGTGCTTGTCGGCCGTAAGCGTTACACTCTCCCCCGCTTAAATCGCCGTCCCCGGCAAAGGGCTATCTCATCCCACTCTGACACCAATGTAACGCCACGGGGGCTCAGGCGGGCGCCCTTGCCGCATTAGGTCGGCCCCTGCACCGTCCGGGGCTCGAACCCGGGACTTCCGCGTCTCTCTGCAGCGACCTAGCTCCGTGAGCTAAAGAGAGATCTCTCTTTGGCTCACGGGGCTAGGTCGCTGCAGAGAGACGCGGAAGTCCCGGGTTCGAGCCTCCAGTCGGGATGGGGCCGACCAGATGCGGCAAGGGCGCCCGCCTGAGCCCCCGTCGCGTTACATTACTAATGCAAGAAATTGTAAAGATTTAATAAAATAATGTTGTTGTATATCTAAGCAAGTGTTCCTGCATCCCTCTTCTGCACTATAGGCATGGCTTTTATTCTGTTTGCTCCATTTCTAAAACTTTTTGCTCATGTGCATTTTTATATTTTTTTACACCTCTAGCACTTTAACGTCGTGAATTTTCATTTGCCTTAATTTGTAGAATGAATTTGAGTTTTAGCCTTAAAAATCTTAAGTTTTCACTATCTTTTGTTTCTTGTCCTACAACTGTTATTATTGATCACCATGACTTCATTCAGCCTTTCCTGAACGTCTATGACAGGCAGAGAGAGTGCTGTTTCTGGTGCGATCTTTTGCAGCTGACATTTCACTGTTTTAAACGAACAAGAAATTAGATTGCTCATAAATCACTTATTCTATATAAATACAGCGTAATTGCCCTCCGAAAATCCTCTTTTTCTTGTTCGTTTTAGAGACCTTGATCGAAACTGATTTTAGATGTCAGAAAGGATTTATTTTCTCTGTATTTCCTACATTGCTTTGTCGAGATTTTAACTTTATATTTAGGCTCAGATTTCAACTATAAATCGTACACTAATTAATAGCAGTAAATACTGATGTTTTGCTCCCTCTTACCACAAAAATATATGTTTTGTAGCTGGGATGAACTTTATTTCGTACGCGATTTGGACACGAAGCGGTTAAAGATGGCGGCAAATCAGGCACCCAGAGAGGGGGGGGGGCGTCTTCTCGCCTCCATAACTAAAATGCCAAATAGAAGTGGCTTAAGTGACATACACAGTCGTGTAACTGACAGTTTGAGGTAGCCTATCGTGTAAATTTCGCTTTGTTGCTGATAGGTTAAGCTTTCGAAACTCTGCCCCAAAGTCATGTGACTGATTTTTCGCCCTGTTTCGTTGGTTAAACGCAATGATCACAAGCACCACCATGGTAACTGGGATGTGTAGTTTTTAATTCCGTTTGAATTATAACTGTACGTACTGTCTTCATATTTGGCCAGGGCTTTAAAGAGAAGGCGCGCCAAAACATTTCGGTGCCGTTGTCTCCGCTTTAAAGGTACAACCGTGCTGGAAGAATTTGACCTCGGAAGTTTGCCCAGCGCACTTCAAGTACTGCACCTTCTCACACGTGTAGCCAGCTGCGTTGAGCCGTGGTTATATGATGTCATCTTTTATTTTATTATTTTATTTTGTGAACTTCCCCCAGATGAGTTCCGTTTTTCTGTATGGAGTTGGCTTTGCGACAGCCCTTGGGGTTTGTGAAGGTGCCCCTGGGGTCACAGGCGGCTCGTTTCTCTGGGGAGCCCTCAGACGCGCTGTGGCCGCCAGTCGGGTGAGACGCCAGCGGCATTTTTAATTTTATTTTCATTACAGATTCGAGTGGCGACATTATATATATATTATTTCTGTAGTAGTACAGTTGTGTGCCAGATGAATCGCGGTAATGCACGAAGGTGATGTTTACTGCCTCACACGGTGTTGACCCACATGTTGTGTTTTGCTGAGCAGGAGAGAGAGAGAGACATTCAGCGTGTGTGACGCCAACGGGTTTTCTGTTCTAGAGGCTCTGTCATCCGTTGTGTTATAATTGTTTTCTTTCTTATTTAGTATTTCAGGTGTGTCGATTTTATGAACCAAATGTTAACGTACAACACGGGAAAAGGTGCATTGTAGAGTAAGATAACGGATATCGGCTTGTATCGTGGAGAGGACGTATAATGTGCTGAAAGATGGGAAGAGAAAGGGGCGATTTCTGCGCGCATTCTAATCATTGTGATTGATTTGATATTGATCTGATATGTGTGGTCATGTGAATGTACATAGATGGTGGGTATGGTGTTAATAATATATGATATGATATAATTACTTGTATATATCATATATCATTCTTTCTATTTTTATATATGGTAATCCTTCTAGATATTATGATTCTGTTTCCCGAAAGCGTCGTAGCGCTAAGAACATCGTAAACTCGCTCTTAAGCTCGATCGTTAATTGACGAGTGTTTCCCAAAACCCATCGTAACTGAAGTAGCACGTTAAATCCTTCGTCATCTACGTGCTCCCCGACCCGCTCGTTCATCACTAAGTGCTTCTTAAACTGGCCTCCTCCTGCCCACCCTGAGCGCCAGAGATCGCCAGACAGAGCACAGTCACTTCACGGCAGGGGCATCCTCTGGGAATACAGGACACTAAGAGTTTATATGAAGGACTTTGATATTGTGTTGTACTGTGTCGGAGGAAATTCGAAAAAAGAACATTTATTTATACAGTGATGAATTTATGAGTCATCCTGGGTATATTTCATATTCATTTTTATACTTGACTAGATGATATTATTTTCAGTATGAAACGCAGGGCGGGCTGAGAACAGCACCTGGGTTCTACCGGACTGTATAGCGGGACGGAGGCTGGGATACAGTCTCTTCCCTTCAGGTGTGTGTGTGTTAGTGAAGGTGCAGCGCTGTAACCCCTGTCCTGTGTGTGTACCTTTCCCGATTCGAGTTAATAAATGTGTTGTTCAGCCCCAGTCCTGAGTCCCACGCCTGCTCCATTCCGTACCCAAACCCGCGGTCGATACCGCGTAGTTCAACACCGTTTGATGTTCTGTCGTGATTGTTGACGGTAAAGCTTAGATGTACTTGTTTTTAAATTTGATTATAGGTCCTGTATTTGTTGAGTGACACATGCCAAGCTTAGTAGTTAATGTTTCCATTGAGTTCCAGTACACCCAATAACTCTAAATAACAGTTTTTTCTCATGAAATATTGATTCTTAACTATGGCAGCGCGCCAAAAAATATTGCTTTAAATCAAGGACGTCGTGCGGGACGCATACACTGTCCACGCAGTTAATCTTGGTTTTCTTTTACGGCATGTCAGTCATTTCTTTTCTTTGCTCTTAGAAACAATAAGGTCCCTTTTTGTGCCTATCTATATGCTTTTGCTTAAACTATGATGTCAAGTTTACTTCATATTCCTTTTCACAACTTTATTTCATCCCACTGAAGGACCAAAACCGACACCATATAATGAAAGAATTGTCAATCGATTGTTTACATATGTACATACGTACATCGTAAAGTTGCTTGAAAGTCTCTAAGATTAGTTGTTTTCGTGAAACTCACCCCTGTTCTTTATCCTTCTGCTCTCACTGTGTTTATTACCACTATCTACTGTCTCCTCTAACTGTGTATTGTCATCATGCATATCTTGTGTATTATTTATTGTTGTTGGTTTTGTCATATTATTAAGAAGCCACCTTTCAAGGCGCTATATAAATTAATGTTTATTTTTATTATTATTATTTATTTTTTTAAAGTTGTACATTCTGACGCCATGAGATTTTTAGATTTTGAGATTCTCATATTTTTGGCTTCTACAACAAACAGTAACAACGCACTTGAATGGTTCTGCAAAAGTTTAGCTGTATCTTTAAAGCCATCCTCATCCTTATCAGGTACAAAGAAAAGAAGGTAGGTCGGCTTCTGTTTGGAATGTTTTAGTTAGTTTTAATTTTTTAAACCCCAGGTAAACATATTTTGTGCCTTTCTCTGAACTTTTTTGCATTTCAGTTCAGTTGTTTTTAAGCTTATTTTACAGTTG
The DNA here is from genome assembly GCF_040954835.1 of Lepisosteus oculatus. NCBI lineage: Eukaryota > Metazoa > Chordata > Actinopteri > Semionotiformes > Lepisosteidae > Lepisosteus > Lepisosteus oculatus. The sequence continues at coordinate 549,269 of NW_027167956.1, read as the reverse complement.
CTAGGTTCCTGAACTGTGCAGTATTTCTTTTGGGTTTTGTGCAAATCATATTCTAACGGTTGGGGGGAAAAAGCACAGGTGCCATCCCACCATTAAACCCTGAAACTTACCTTAGCCGATTCTTCAACTAAACCAGACATGTTAACTAAGTGTTACAGTATGTTCTTCGAATGTGTGTCAGCCAATCAGATTTCAGGACTGGAATTATTGGTTTTGTAATAGGGAATATAGTATGGAATCACGTATCTAAAGAAATGAATAATGATATTAATTTAAGGATCTGAATATCTAAAAATATGTATCTATATAGCAGGTAGTATTACTGTATTCCACTTTCTTTGTAAATACGGAATAACAGATTCACAACGCAAAGCTGTGTCACTCTTCTGGGTAAAAAAAACTTTTTGAACACCCTGTTTTTAATAAGCTGCTGAGTAAAGAACAGCTAAACTGGGAAGAAAACACTTTCAGAAAAAATGTTTCAGGTTTCAAGAACACAGATCCCCAATGCAATTTCAACCAAACCTGTCCCCACACACCCTCTCCCCACTGCGATTAAAATACACAAAGCACTAAAATCTTTCGAGTAGATGATCAGGTGTTTCGCAGACGTAGGCATAGTACGTAAATCAGGCCTTATGAACTCACACCTGGGATTCGATTAATTAGGGTTATTTATTATTCATAAAGTTCATAAAGCCTGAATTACGTACTATGCCTATGTCTGCAAAACACCTTTTCTAGTTAATGCTACAGTACTTCTCTTTCTCGGGCGTGATTTTTTTAAGTAAAATCCAGGCTAGCAGGCTTGTTTTGTGATCTTCAAAAAGACCATGTTGAAAAAATCCTACAAAGAGATTTAAAGGCATGAGGTGTGCTGGCAGCTGTGGGACGCAGTGGTGGCCTGGCACGTTGAGGTGCGCTGGCAGCTGTGTGTTGTGACTCAGCGGTGGCCTGGCATGGTGATGTGCGCTGGCAGCTGTGTGGTGTGACTCAGTGGTGGCCTGGTACGGTGAGGTGCGCTTTCAGCTGTGTGTGGTCTGACGCAGTGGTGGCCTGGCATGGTGAGGTGCGCTGGCAGCTGTGTGGTGTGACGCAGTGGTGGCCTGGCATGGTGAGGTGCGCTGGCAGCTGTGTGGTGTGACGCAGTGGTGGCCTGGCATGGTGACGTGCGCTGGCAGCTGTGTGATGTGACGCAGTGGTGTTCATCAGGCACAAGTTCATCAGTGAAAAGACCACTGGCATTTTTCCTTCCCCCTACATTCTCAGAGCAGAATCGAATTTAATATTAGCATAATTTATTACAGTGCTAAGTTTAATATTATTTATTACTAATAGTTTATGCTAACACCTAACTTTCTTAACGCGAGAAGTACTAATGTAAGTACCTACTGTATTGTACTTAAGTACTACCATAAGAAGTACTGCTGCATGCAACAAAAAAAAAGGAGTGGTGAAACAGCCCTACTCATACAGTATCAGTATCAACAGACATTTTATCAGTATCAGTTCTTGCTTTGTGCTGGGTTTAGCAGTTTTCCAAACATAGTCTTTCAGCGAATGCCATACCATCTCTATTGGATTTAAATCTGGAGATTCGGCTGGAGTTTTCACCCAGTTCACTCGTTCTGCTATAAGCCTCGCCCTTGCTGCTTTCTGTTTCGGATCGTTGTCTTGAAAGAGACTGTGCCTTGATCCAATGTGCTCCCTGATATATGGGGCGGCATGCTGTGTGACCCCGACTTCCTCGAAGAATTCCCGATCCATAATTCCTTCGAAATAAAATTGTTTTTCAAGCAATGTAATGCAAGGTGCTTTCTAACGTTGGGCAATGTGTTTTTTCTCGAAATTTTGTTTCGAGAGACTAGATAAGTAATTCAAGTGTTTATGATATGTCACTGTTGTGAATGTCTGTGGAGTGTATCTTATTAGCCTGTCCTGACTGGTGGAGCTCATCCAGCTGTGTCTGGATATCTTGGTCAAATATTCGGGGAATATGTTTTGTCTGTTTAGGGTTCTGTAGCATTCCACACGGCTGGGCAGCTTGTTCCCCCCTCCCTCCCCTCTCTGTGTACAGTAGAGCCTCCTGTCCTGGCTGGTAGAGCTCATCCAGCTGTGTCTGGCTAATATTAAAGCCAGTACTTTAATATTGTTTTCTGTATGTTTATCAATAGTGGGTACTGCCCTAATTCGGTCCTGCACCCGTTGTTAGGTGTTTTTTAGGTGTTGTTAGGGCTTCTACCAAATATGAACACATGGCTGAAAATGTATACAATTCTAATATTTCCTTTTTTCCCATTGAAAGTATAACATATGTGGTGTGAGAAAGAGGTCCTCATTTAATTGCATGAAACTCTGGCACTGGCGCAACAAACTGAACAAAGTTCAAGGGGGTATACGCTTTCTGTAGACACTTTATTTCCTCTTTTTCCATAGTCTAAGAAATGATTTGGGAAACCTGTGGGACACTGGAGGTCATTATACATGAGCCTCTTTCTGCACCTTTTAAGCCATTGAAACCTAGTTGCCTTGTTACAAGGTCTAATATTACAGTAGGTGTGGTTTCCGTCTCCTAATTTCTGAGAATGATCAAATTGGGGAATAAGTTTTAGGGAATACCACTCTTGCACTTCTAAGAAAAGACTATCTCAAATGAAACTCGCTATAGAAAGACATCTTGTTGAAAAATTCTTTATTTTTTGTAATTTCTAAAGAAAAAACATTCATCAAGTCCTTCACAAATGTTTTGTTTGTGACTTTCTCTGTTGTTCCCTTTCACACTCAACTGAACTATGTGTTATGTCTTGTAAACGTAATCAAACATTTCACTTCGGTGTGTGGGTTAACACAAACCCATGTTGTATTAAACATTCAGTTTTTCATTCCCGTTTTTTCTAACAATTGCATCCATGCTAGGACTACAGTAAACAACACTTTTTACTAAAGTAAATGAAATTGTTCATTAAACAAGACACATTGTTTTAAATGTATGCAATACGACGACACTAAAAACAACACTGAAACTTTTCATTGAAATACTGGACGAGATTGTGCATATTCAATGGATTTCTCCTGGTGCTTTTTTTCATCAGTCTTTTCATATTCTTGTTCTCTACTCAGGTGTCTCCTGTTCCTTTGGTGATGTCTGCTGTACACACATGGCATCATACACTTGAGCAAAGTGTGATACCACCGTTTGTTCTTCTCCTAAAATAAAGATGAATATTGACAAAAGTCAGAAGCACTCTTTTCTTTGACAGACGAACAAACAATGCAAGAATAACCATACTCTCTGTTCCTTACTCATTTCTACCTACCTGTTTGACCACTTTGTCTGCTTCAGTCAGGACAGGGTGCTGGGGCTGACTCTGAGCAATCTGAGAAGAGCTCTCTGTGATCTTCTCCCCTACAGTGGCTACATTGTACTCTGTTTGAAATCCAGGTATCGCCTCCGGTAAGTTCCTCGGTCCTTTTTGGGACTTGAAAGGGTAGAATCATTTTGTGACTACATTTCATTGTCATGCACTGATATGTTCTGGTTTGTGTTCGATTACTGCAGGCGTTCAAGTACTTTCTTTTTGTTCTAGATTGGCAGTGTTTGAGATGGTAGGAACTTGTCATATTCTCAACTTATTTTCTCTATGAGACTCTGAATGCTCTGTAAACATACTATTTTAGCAATTCTTAGAAATCTGAAAGCAGTGTTACCTGTATCATTTTTTGTCTTGGTAGTAGTATTGCAGCTCCAACATCAGCACTTAAATAATGGTTTGTGATGTTACTTGTCCTTGGAGTTAGTATACTCCTGAGAAGTCAAGAGAAATCTTACGTAAGCATTAATTATGTTTCACTTTTGAAAGCAAAGTACGTGTCAAGTACTTTGAAGGCATTTGTTGATACTTTTAAGCACTTTCGTTGATTATTATTATCCTTCAATTAGTTATTACAAGTCCAACATTCTTACATGATCTCACTCCATATTCAGAATGTGGGAATACAGTTGTTTTAAGGAAATGCCACTGAATAGATAGTAGCTGCACTCTACAAAGATGAATTTGCTAATTAATCAGTCAGGGACACAGCTTATACTTCAGTAGTCTTAGATCATGTAATGATGATTATTGTACTTTATAACTATCAAAATCCCCATATCCTGTTCATTGCCCCTTTTTCAGTCATGTGGATTGACTTATGCCTGAGGTGGTTAATTCTCACCTTGACATCTCATAGAACAACTGAATCTCTACCAAGGGTGAATGTGTCCTTCCTCTTAATGTCTAAAAGAAAAGGTAAAAATTCATTGAAGCAAAATGCCACAACCCAAAATGTTGGGGAGGTCGTTTCCACAGTTATTTCATATGACAGTGCTTGGAGTGAAACTACATGACCATGGTGAAGAAGTAAAAACACTTTACCTTGTTCCTCCTGACTGATGTCCTTATGCGTGTTTTGCACAGTTGAGCGTTTTGTGTCTTGTCGTCTGTGTAGGCAACAGCCCTCTTCCCTGGGATAGAACTAGATGATATTTAGACACGTTAATTTGACTTCTCCATTGCTCACATTGATGTGGATATGATTATAATGCTCTGTTTTGTGGGCTTCCAAAGAAAACAATAAATCCCTTACTACTTGTTCGAAATGCAGTAGCACAGATCCTAACAAATACAAGAAAGAGAATATCATTCCTGTTTTGAAAAAACTTCACTGGTCACCTGTATTATCTAGGATAAATTTGAAAGTTCTTTTACTTGTTTTTAAAGCTTTAAGCGACCTAGCACGTCTGTACCTTACTGAATGTCTGTCTTCATATGTTCCTATACGTGACCTGAGATCTGCACATACTGGCCTACTGCAAATACCACATGTGAAATGCAGAAAGAGTGGAGAGGCTGCTTTTTGTTTTTATGCTTCTAAATTATGAAACTCACTTCCACTTTTTATTAGGCAGTCAAGCTCGGTACATTGTTTTAAAAAACATTTGAAAATGTTGCTTTTAGTTAAAGTGGTTCTTTGTTCTTTCTATTTATGTTTCTTGTTTTAGTTCTCTTTAATTGTTCTTATTTTATTACGACTTTCCTAATTTGTATTTATTTAATTGACATGTATGTTGCTTTACTGTATTGCTGTATTTTCCTTTACAACTGAAAGTATATCTCTCAATTTTAATATTTTATTTTTACGCTTGGTTTTTAAAGCACCAAAGCACTATTTGTATGAAAGGTGCTCTATAAATAAAGTTTATTATTATTATTTTTAATATTATTATTATACTTTGTTACATTTTTGGTTAGGACAAAGATTCTAGTAGAGGTGGCCTCTTTTACCCTGTTCCAAAAAATTGGAAAACTACCTTCAGAATGCACTGACAATGACCATCTACTGTCTCCTCTAACTGTGTATTGTCATCATGCATATCTTGTGTGTTATTTATTGTAGTTGGTTCTGTCATTCTGTAAAGAAGCCACCTTTCAAGGCACCATATAAAATAATGTTTGTTATTATTATTTACATTTTTCATCGTAAAATCTGGCGAAGAGTCTTAAGAGAATATCAAAGAACACGTTGCTCTTACCTTTCCATTCCAAGAAATGCCCTCAGCTCGGATTGCAGAGATTGACCTCTCTGTCTCAAATTCTGAGAAACATAGACTCGATTGAAAAATGACCATTTCCTAAGATTCACATAACATCACCAGTCAACATTTGCCACTTGACATCAATAGAAACCATAGAGTACATGACATTTCCAATCAGTTTTCTTTCAAGGTACAATAGCAATCGCCTTGCCAGAAGAGTTATACTGCGGTAGATAAATATTACAAATGTCAGATACACGCAGAGTTGTTTGGATTACTATGAAAAGATTGGCAAATATATTTATGTTCATTATATTTCTTGGAGTGACAGAGCTAAAGAGAAAAAAATACTTACCTTTATCTCTGCAGACAGGATCGCAAGGGATTCCCTTATACTGGGTTCCTATATAACAAATAATACATTATTCAAAAAACATGATATTTCTCTGTCCATTGGCAGCATGATTGTTTATCATTACAGTTTTAGTTAGCTTTAATTTTGGAAACCCCAAGTAAACATAGTTTGTGCCTTTCTCCGAACTTTTTGGCATTTCAATTCAGTTGTTTGTAAGCTTATTTTACAGTTGCTAGGTTGATGAAGTTCCTGAACTGTGCAGTATTTCTTTTGGGTTTGGTGCGAATCATATTCTAGCGGTTGGGGGAAAAAAGCACAGGTGCCATCCCACCATTAAACCCTGAAACTTACCTTAGCCGATTCTTCAACTAAACCAGACATGTTAACTAAGTGTTACAGTATGTTTCAAAGTGTGTATTTTAGCAAACACAACTGAAGTTCTGTTGTCTCCTTGGAGACACCTGGAACTGGCGTGATGCTGGTTCTATGACATCATTCGTTCTAAATGTAAATGCAGGTATTGGCACAACATAGTAAATTGATGTAAAGTTATGGATCCATTTATGATTTTCACTCAGTTTGAAAGAGTTCCTGTCGTGTGGTTAAACTTTGTGTTACGGAGGGTTAACTGGGGTTCTGGCTACTAGTTAGGCTTGGTCATTCAGTCATCTGGTTCATGAAATAGGAAGCTAAGAGATCTGTGTTTTAGTTTTACTGTTTGTTTTTGTTCCATAGAATAAGAAACGTTTCATTAATATTAGTAATAGAGTAGCTGTTTCTCTAAACAGTGTGTGTCAGTTTGCACTGCAGGTGTGCCAGGTAGAGACCATTTAAGAACCCAAAAATATGCTGTCATTTACTGCCGTGGCTAATTTCTGTTAACCTTGTCTCTCACTCACTTTGATGAGCAAAATGTTCATACATAAAGCATACATTTCTGATTGGTCAGAAGAAGCTTCTTAACATATAAGGTATAAAGAAAGTCAGAAAGTTAGGCACTTAGGTCAGCCTTAGGCAGTTAACCAAGACCATAATCCGATAAGAAGCTATTCCCTTTCATGTTGCTAAATCACATGTAGGATACATGAGTTACACCTCCACTTAAGAGACCTTAAAGAGACCTTGGCCAGCCAGGAGTGTAGAAAACCGTAAAACAGTTCTTGAGGACCTAATTGTTAACTCTTAACAGGCAAAGGTTCCTTCAGTCCTATGAGAAATATTTTAGAATTGAACTAAAGTGTGTTTCCGATACAGGAGCACATGTCTGTCAGGGCCTGTTGGAGAGGCCCTGCATGAGAACCCCTGGCTGCAGTTCCACATCCCCCTGAAAGTAAATAGAGCCATAAGCACTGAGCTAAGGACACTGCTCCAGGACATGCTGGCTGTCGATCCTGACCAGCGACCAGAAGCCATCCAGCTGAAGAAGCAAGTCAGGCAAGCCATGGCACGAGAGAAAACATCTTTGTAGTGACTGATAGCAAGATGTCCGTGACCAAGGACAATTCGTCTGAGTAAAGTCTGATTTCATTCTTATGTCCCGAAAGGCCACTGCCTTTGTGCTGTAGATTTCTGATTTAGACGGGCATTTGTATGGACAACTTTGACTTTTCTGTGGGTCCAATGAAAATAAGTTTTTTAACTTATTCTTTGTTACAGTTTTCCAAAGTTTAAAGACATTCACTGAGTTGACGATAAAGGAAAAGTTTCATCTTTCACCTCTTCGAAGGTAGGCCGGTCAGAGGTACAATATATGTCTTCATGTCTTCATCCTCCATGTTTGTAACTACAGGTTTCACAGTGTTGAGCTAAGACACAAAAACACCTACAAATGGCAGTTCCAAATGTATCAAATGTATAAACCTGGGCTGAAAAAGTGTGTACAGTATATACTCTGTGTAGGTCTGATAAAAGTATTCGAGTCAAAGTGTCATATGGATACAAATTCTCATGATTTTGTATTGTGTGTTTTTTCTCTGTTCTGCTTTATTGAAAGAAATCAGATGCTCTTCCTGAAACTTACCTTAGCTGATTCTTCAGCTAAACCAGACAGACTTCTGAAATTCTCAAATATTATCAAATCTTGTTGGTGCAGAGGTGGTGGAGCCCATTACCAACAGACTCACAGCTGAAATTGCTGTGAAAAGGGCTTCTACCAAATATTAACATGTGGGTGAAAATGTATACAATTGTAATATTTCCTTTTTTCCCATTGAAAGTATAACATATGTGGTGTGAGAAAGAGGTCCTCATTTAATTGCATGAAACTCTGGCACTGGCGCAACAAACTGAACAAAGTTCAAGGGGGTATACGCTTTCTGTAGACACTTTATTTCCTCTTTTTCCATAGTCTATGATGATTTGGGAAACCTGTGGGACACTGGAGGTCATTATACATGAGCCTCTTTCTGCACCTTTTAAGCCATTGAAACCTAGTTGCCTTGTTACAAGGTCTAATATTACAGTAGGTGTGGTTTCCGTCTCCTAATTTCTGAGAATGATCAAATTGGGGAATAAGTTGTAGGGAATACCACTCTTGCACTTCTAAGAAAAGACTATCTCAAATGAAACTCGCTATAGAAAGACATCTTGTTGAAAAATTCTTTATTTTTTGTAATTTCTAAAGAAAAAACATTCATCAAGTCCTTCACAAATGTTTTGTTTGTGACTTTCTCTGTTGTTCCCTTTCACACTCAACTGAACTATGTGTTATGTCTTGTAAACGTAATCAAACATTTCACTTCGGTGTGTGGGTTAACACAAACCCATGTTGTATTAAACATTCAGTTTTTCATTCCCGTTTTTTCTAACAATTGCATCCATGCTAGGACTACAGTAAACAACACTTTTTACTAAAGTAAATGAAATTGTTCATTAAACAAGACACATTGTTTTAAATGTATGCAATACGACGACACTAAAAACAACACTGAAACTTTTCATTGAAATACTGGACGAGATTGTGCATATTCAATGGATTTCTCCTGGTGCTTTTTTTCATCAGTCTTTTCATATTCTTGTTCTCTACTCAGGTGTCTCCTGTTCCTTTGGTGATGTCTGCTGTACACACATGGCATCATACACTTGAGCAAAGTGTGATACCACCGTTTGTTCTTCTCCTAAAATAAAGATGAATATTGACAAAAGTCAGAAGCACTCTTTTCTTTGACAGACGAACAAAACAATGCAAGAATAACCATACTCTCTGTTCCTTACTCATTTCTACCTACCTGTTTGACCACTTTGTCTGCTTCAGTCAGGACAGGGTGCTGGGGCTGACTCTGAGCAATCTGAGAAGAGCTCTCTGTGATCTTCTCCCCTACAGTGGCTACATTGTACTCTGTTTGAAATCCAGGTATCGCCTCCGGTAAGTTCCTCGGTCCTTTTTGGGACTTGAAAGGGTAGAATCATTTTGTGACTACATTTCATTGTCATGCACTGATATGTTCTGGTTTGTGTTCGATTACTGCAAGCGTTCAAGTACTTTCTTTTTGTTCTAGATTGGCAGTGTTTGAGATGGTAGGAACTTGTCATATTCTCAACTTATTTTCTCTATGAGACTCTGAATGCTCTGTAAACATACTATTTTAGCAATTCTTAGAAATCTGAAAGCAGTGTTACCTGTATCATTTTTTGTCTTGGTAGTAGTATTGCAGCTCCAACATCAGCACTTAAATAATGGTTTGTGATGTTACTTGTCCTTGGAGTTAGTATACTCCTGAGAAGTCAAGAGAAATCTTACGTAAGCATTAATTATGTTTCACTTTTGAAAGCAAAGTACGTGTCAAGTACTTTGAAGGCATTTGTTGATACTTTTAAGCACTTTCGTTGATTATTATTATCCTTCAATTAGTTATTACAAGTCCAACATTCTTACATGATCTCACTCCATATTCAGAATGTGGGAATACAGTTGTTTTAAGGAAATGCCACTGAATAGATAGTAGCTGCACTCTACAAAGATGAATTTGCTAATTAATCAGTCAGGGACACAGCTTATACTTCAGTAGTCTTAGATCATGTAATGATGATTATTGTACTTTATAACTATCAAAATCCCCATATCCTGTTCATTGCCCCTTTTTCAGTCATGTGGATTGACTTATGCCTGAGGTGGTTAATTCTCACCTTGACATCTCATAGAACAACTGAATCTCTACCAAGGGTGAATGTGTCCTTCCTCTTAATGTCTAAAAGAAAAGGTTAAAATTCATTGAAGCAAAATGCAACAACCCAAAATGTTGGGGAGGTCGTTTCCACAGTTATTTCATATGACAGTGCTTGGAGTGAAACTACATGACCATGGTGAAGAAGTAAAAACACTTTACCTTGTTCCTCCTGACTGATGTCCTTATGCGTGTTTTGCACAGTTGAGCGTTTTGTGTCTTGTCGTCTGTGTAGGCAACAGCCCTCTTCCCTGGGATAGAACTAGATGATATTTAGACACGTTAATTTGACTTCTCCATTGCTCACATTGATGTGGATATGATTATAATGCTCTGTTTTGTGGGCTTCCAAAGAAAACAATAAATCCCTTACTACTTGTTCGAAATGCAGTAGCACAGATCCTAACAAATACAAGAAAGAGAATATCATTCCTGTTTTGAAAAAACTTCACTGGTCACCTGTATTATCTAGGATAAATTTGAAAGTTCTTTTACTTGTTTTTAAAGCTTTAAGCGACCTAGCACGTCTGTACCTTACTGAATGTCTGTCTTCATATGTTCCTATACGTGACCTGAGATCTGCACATACTGGCCTACTGCAAATACCACATGTGAAATGCAGAAAGAGTGGAGAGGCTGCTTTTTGTTTTTATGCTTCTAAATTATGAAACTCACTTCCACTTTTTATTAGGCAGTCAAGCTCGGTACATTGTTTTAAAAAACATTTGAAAATGTTGCTTTTAGTTAAAGTGGTTCTTTGTTCTTTCTATTTATGTTTCTTGTTTTAGTTCTCTTTAATTGTTCTTATTTTATTACGACTTTCCTAATTTGTATTTATTTAATTGACATGTATGTTGCTTTACTGTATTGCTGTATTTTCCTTTACAACTGAAAGTATATCTCTCAATTTTAATATTTTATTTTTACGCTTGCTTTTTAAAGCACCAAAGCACTATTTGTATGAAAGGTGCTCTATAAATAAAGTTTATTATTATTATTTTTAATATTATTATTATACTTTGTTACATTTTTGGTTAGGACAAAGATTCTAGTAGAGGTGGCCTCTTTTACCCTGTTCCAAAAAATTGGAAAACTACCTTCAGAATGCACTGACAATGACCATCTACTGTCTCCTCTAACTGTGTATTGTCATCATGCATATCTTGTGTGTTATTTATTGTAGTTGGTTCTGTCATTCTGTAAAGAAGCCACCTTTCAAGGCACTATATAAAATAATGTTTGTTATTATTATTTACATTTTTCATCGTAAAATCTGGCGAAGAGTCTTAAGAGAATATCAAAGAACACGTTGCTCTTACCTTTCCATTCCAAGAAATGCCCTCAGCTCGGATTGCAGAGATTGACCTCTCTGTCTCAAATTCTGAGAAACATAGACTCGATTGAAAAATGACCATTTCCTAAGATTCACATAACATCACCAGTCAACATTTGCCACTTGACATCAATAGAAACCATAGAGTACATGACATTTCCAATCAGTTTTCTTTCAAGGTACAATAGCAATCGCCTTGCCAGAAGAGTTATACTGCGGTAGATAAATATTACAAATGTCAGATACACGCAGAGTTGTTTGGATTACTATGAAAAGATTGGCAAATATATTTATGTTCATTATATTTCTTGGTGTGACAGAGCTAAAGAGAAAAAAATACTTACCTTTATCTCTGCAGACAGGATCGCAAGGGATTCCCTTATACTGGGTTCCTATATAACAAATAATACATTATTCAAAAAACATGATATTTCTCTGTCCATTGGCAGCATGATTGTTTATCATTACAGTTTTAGTTAGCTTTAATTTTGGAAACCCCAAGTAAACATAGTTTGTGCCTTTCTCCGAACTTTTTGGCATTTCAATTCAGTTGTTTGTAAGCTTATTTTACAGTTGCTAGGTTGATGAAGTTCCTGAACTGTGCAGTATTTCTTTTGGGTTTGGTGCGAATCATATTCTAGCGGTTGGGGGAAAAAAGCACAGGTGCCATCCCACCATTAAACCCTGAAACTTACCTTAGCCGATTCTTCAACTAAACCAGACATGTTAACTAATTGTTACAGTATGTTTCAAAGTGTGTATTTTAGCAAACACAACTGAAGTTCTGTTGTCTCCTTGGAGACACCTGGAACTGGTGTGATGCTGGTTCTATGACATCATTCGTTCTAAATGTAAATGCAGGTATTGGCACAACATAGTAAATTGATGTAAAGTTATGGATCCATTTATGATTTTCACTCAGTTTGAAAGAGTTCCTGTCGTGTGGTTAAACTTTGTGTTACGGAGGGTTAACTGGGGTTCTGGCTACTAGTTAGGCTTGGTCATTCAGTCATCTGGTTCATGAAATAGGAAGCTAAGAGATCTGTGTTTTAGTTTTACTGTTTGTTTTTGTTCCATAGAATAAGAAACGTTTCATTAATATTAGTAATAGAGTAGCTGTTTCTCTAAACAGTGTGTGTCAGTTTGCACTGCAGGTGTGCCAGGTAGAGACCATTTAAGAACCCAAAAATATGCTGTCATTTACTGCCGTGGCTAATTTCTGTTAACCTTGTCTCTCACTCACTTTGATGAGCAAAATGTTCATACATAAAGCATACATTTCTGATTGGTCAGAAGACGCTTCTTAACATATAAGGTATAAAGAAAGTCAGAAAGTTAGGCACTTAGGTCAGCCTTAGGCAGTTAACCAAGACCATAATCCGATAAGAAGCTATTCCCTTTCATGTTGCTAAATCACATGTAGGATACATGAGTTACACCTCCACTTAAGAGACCTTAAAGAGACCTTGGCCAGCCAGGAGTGTAGAAAACCGTAAAACAGTTCTTGAGGACCTAATTGTTAACTCTTAACAGGCAAAGGTTCCTTCAGTCCTATGAGAAATATTTTAGAATTGAACTAAAGTGTGTTTCCGATACAGGAGCATATGTCTGTCAGGGCCTGTTGGAGAGGCCCTGCATGAGAACCCCTGGCTGCAGTTCCACATCCCCCTGAAAGTAAATAGAGCCATAAGCACTGAGCTAAGGACACTGCTCCAGGACATGCTGGCTGTCGATCCTGACCAGCGACCAGAAGCCATCCAGCTGAAGAAGCAAGTCAGGCAAGCCATGGCACGAGAGAAAACATCTTTGTAGTGACTGATAGCAAGATGTCCGTGACCAAGGACAATTCGTCTGAGTAAAGTCTGATTTCATTCTTATGTCCCGAAAGGCCACTGCCTTTGTGCTGTAGATTTCTGATTTAGACGGGCATTTGTATGGACAACTTTGACTTTTCTGTGGGTCCAATGAAAATAAGTTTTTTAACTTATTCTTTGTTACAGTTTTCCAAAGTTTAAAGACATTCACTGAGTTGACGATAAAGGAAAAGTTTCATCTTTCACCTCTTCGAAGGTAGGCCGGTCAGAGGTACAATATATGTCTTCATGTCTTCATCCTCCATGTTTGTAACTACAGGTTTCACAGTGTTGAGCTAAGACACAAAAACACCTACAAATGGCAGTTCCAAATGTATCAAATGTATAAACCTGGGCTGAAAAAGTGTGTACAGTATATACTCTGTGTAGGTCTGATAAAAGTATTCGAGTCAAAGTGTCATATGGATACAAATTCTCATGATTTTGTATTGTGTGTTTTTTCTCTGTTCTGCTTTATTGAAAGAAATCAGATGCTCTTCCTGAAACTTACCTTAGCTGATTCTTCAGCTAAACCAGACAGACTTCTGAAATTCTCAAATATTATCAAATCTTGTTGGTGCAGAGGTGGTGGAGCCCATTACCAACAGACTCACAGCTGAAATTGCTGTGAAAAGGGCTTCTACCAAATATTAACATGTGGGTGAAAATGTATACAATTGTAATATTTCCTTTTTTCCCATTGAAAGTATAACATATGTGGTGTGAGAAAGAGGTCCTCATTTAATTGCATGAAACTCTGGCACTGGCGCAACAAACTGAACAAAGTTCAAGGGGGTATACGCTTTCTGTAGACACTTTATTTCCTCTTTTTCCATAGTCTATGATGATTTGGGAAACCTGTGGGACACTGGAGGTCATTATACATGAGCCTCTTTCTGCACCTTTTAAGCCATTGAAACCTAGTTGCCTTGTTACAAGGTCTAATATTACAGTAGGTGTGGTTTCCGTCTCCTAATTTCTGAGAATGATCAAATTGGGGAATAAGTTGTAGGGAATACCACTCTTGCACTTCTAAGAAAAGACTATCTCAAATGAAACTCGCTATAGAAAGACATCTTGTTGAAAAATTCTTTATTTTTTGTAATTTCTAAAGAAAAAACATTCATCAAGTCCTTCACAAATGTTTTGTTTGTGACTTTCTCTGTTGTTCCCTTTCACACTCAACTGAACTATGTGTTATGTCTTGTAAACGTAATCAAACATTTCACTTCGGTGTGTGGGTTAACACAAACCCATGTTGTATTAAACATTCAGTTTTTCATTCCCGTTTTTTCTAACAATTGCATCCATGCTAGGACTACAGTAAACAACACTTTTTACTAAAGTAAATGAAATTGTTCATTAAACAAGACACATTGTTTTAAATGTATGCAATACGACGACACTAAAAACAACACTGAAACTTTTCATTGAAATACTGGACGAGATTGTGCATATTCAATGGATTTCTCCTGGTGCTTTTTTTCATCAGTCTTTTCATATTCTTGTTCTCTACTCAGGTGTCTCCTGTTCCTTTGGTGATGTCTGCTGTACACACATGGCATCATACACTTGAGCAAAGTGTGATACCACCGTTTGTTCTTCTCCTAAAATAAAGATGAATATTGACAAAAGTCAGAAGCACTCTTTTCTTTGACAGACGAACAAACAATGCAAGAATAACCATACTCTCTGTTCCTTACTCATTTCTACCTACCTGTTTGACCACTTTGTCTGCTTCAGTCAGGACAGGGTGCTGGGGCTGACTCTGAGCAATCTGAGAAGAGCTCTCTGTGATCTTCTCCCCTACAGTGGCTACATTGTACTCTGTTTGAAATCCAGGTATCGCCTCCGGTAAGTTCCTCGGTCCTTTTTGGGACTTGAAAGGGTAGAATCATTTTGTGACTACATTTCATTGTCATGCACTGATATGTTCTGGTTTGTGTTCGATTACTGCAGGCGTTCAAGTACTTTCTTTTTGTTCTAGATTGGCAGTGTTTGAGATGGTAGGAACTTGTCATATTCTCAACTTATTTTCTCTATGAGACTCTGAATGCTCTGTAAACATACTATTTTAGCAATTCTTAGAAATCTGAAAGCAGTGTTACCTGTATCATTTTTTGTCTTGGTAGTAGTATTGCAGCTCCAACATCAGCACTTAAATAATGGTTTGTGATGTTACTTGTCCTTGGAGTTAGTATACTCCTGAGAAGTCAAGAGAAATCTTACGTAAGCATTAATTATGTTTCACTTTTGAAAGCAAAGTACGTGTCAAGTACTTTGAAGGCATTTGTTGATACTTTTAAGCACTTTCGTTGATTATTATTATCCTTCAATTAGTTATTACAAGTCCAACATTCTTACATGATCTCACTCCATATTCAGAATGTGGGAATACAGTTGTTTTAAGGAAATGCCACTGAATAGATAGTAGCTGCACTCTACAAAGATGAATTTGCTAATTAATCAGTCAGGGACACAGCTTATACTTCAGTAGTCTTAGATCATGTAATGATGATTATTGTACTTTATAACTATCAAAATCCCCATATCCTGTTCATTGCCCCTTTTTCAGTCATGTGGATTGACTTATGCCTGAGGTGGTTAATTCTCACCTTGACATCTCATAGAACAACTGAATCTCTACCAAGGGTGAATGTGTCCTTCCTCTTAATGTCTAAAAGAAAAGGTAAAAATTCATTGAAGCAAAATGCCACAACCCAAAATGTTGGGGAGGTCGTTTCCACAGTTATTTCATATGACAGTGCTTGGAGTGAAACTACATGACCATGGTGAAGAAGTAAAAACACTTTACCTTGTTCCTCCTGACTGATGTCCTTATGCGTGTTTTGCACAGTTGAGCGTTTTGTGTCTTGTCGTCTGTGTAGGCAACAGCCCTCTTCCCTGGGATAGAACTAGATGATATTTAGACACGTTAATTTGACTTCTCCATTGCTCACATTGATGTGGATATGATTATAATGCTCTGTTTTGTGGGCTTCCAAAGAAAACAATAAATCCCTTACTACTTGTTCGAAATGCAGTAGCACAGATCCTAACAAATACAAGAAAGAGAATATCATTCCTGTTTTGAAAAAACTTCACTGGTCACCTGTATTATCTAGGATAAATTTGAAAGTTCTTTTACTTGTTTTTAAAGCTTTAAGCGACCTAGCACGTCTGTACCTTACTGAATGTCTGTCTTCATATGTTCCTATACGTGACCTGAGATCTGCACATACTGGCCTACTGCAAATACCACATGTGAAATGCAGAAAGAGTGGAGAGGCTGCTTTTTGTTTTTATGCTTCTAAATTATGAAACTCACTTCCACTTTTTATTAGGCAGTCAAGCTCGGTACATTGTTTTAAAAAACATTTGAAAATGTTGCTTTTAGTTAAAGTGGTTCTTTGTTCTTTCTATTTATGTTTCTTGTTTTAGTTCTCTTTAATTGTTCTTATTTTATTACGACTTTCCTAATTTGTATTTATTTAATTGACATGTATGTTGCTTTACTGTATTGCTGTATTTTCCTTTACAACTGAAAGTATATCTCTCAATTTTAATATTTTATTTTTACGCTTGCTTTTTAAAGCACCAAAGCACTATTTGTATGAAAGGTGCTCTATAAATAAAGTTTATTATTATTATTTTTAATATTATTATTATACTTTGTTACATTTTTGGTTAGGACAAAGATTCTAGTAGAGGTGGCCTCTTTTACCCTGTTCCAAAAAATTGGAAAACTACCTTCAGAATGCACTGACAATGACCATCTACTGTCTCCTCTAACTGTGTATTGTCATCATGCATATCTTGTGTGTTATTTATTGTAGTTGGTTCTGTCATTCTGTAAAGAAGCCACCTTTCAAGGCACTATATAAAATAATGTTTGTTATTATTATTTACATTTTTCATCGTAAAATCTGGCGAAGAGTCTTAAGAGAATATCAAAGAACACGTTGCTCTTACCTTTCCATTCCAAGAAATGCCCTCAGCTCGGATTGCAGAGATTGACCTCTCTGTCTCAAATTCTGAGAAACATAGACTCGATTGAAAAATGACCATTTCCTAAGATTCACATAACATCACCAGTCAACATTTGCCACTTGACATCAATAGAAACCATAGAGTACATGACATTTCCAATCAGTTTTCTTTCAAGGTACAATAGCAATCGCCTTGCCAGAAGAGTTATACTGCGGTAGATAAATATTACAAATGTCAGATACACGCAGAGTTGTTTGGATTACTATGAAAAGATTGTCAAATATATTTATGTTCATTATATTTCTTGGTGTGACAGAGCTAAAGAGAAAAAAATACTTACCTTTATCTCTGCAGACAGGATCGCAAGGGATTCCCTTATACTGGGTTCCTATATAACAAATAATACATTATTCAAAAAACATGATATTTCTCTGTCCATTGGCAGCATGATTGTTTATCATTACAGTTTTAGTTAGCTTTAATTTTGGAAACCCCAAGTAAACATAGTTTGTGCCTTTCTCCGAACTTTTTGGCATTTCAATTCAGTTGTTTGTAAGCTTATTTTACAGTTGCTAGGTTGATGAAGTTCCTGAACTGTGCAGTATTTCTTTTGGGTTTGGTGAGAATCATATTCTAGCGGTTGGGGGAAAAAAGCACAGGTGCCATCCCACCATTAAACCCTGAAACTTACCTTAGCCGATTCTTCAACTAAACCAGACATGTTAACTAATTGTTACAGTATGTTTCAAAGTGTGTATTTTAGCAAACACAACTGAAGTTCTGTTGTCTCCTTGGAGACACCTGGAACTGGTGTGATGCTGGTTCTATGACATCATTCGTTCTAAATGTAAATGCAGGTATTGGCACAACATAGTAAATTGATGTAAAGTTATGGATCCATTTATGATTTTCACTCAGTTTGAAAGAGTTCCTGTCGTGTGGTTAAACTTTGTGTTACGGAGGGTTAACTGGGGTTCTGGCTACTAGTTAGGCTTGGTCATTCAGTCATCTGGTTCATGAAATAGGAAGCTAAGAGATCTGTGTTTTAGTTTTACTGTTTGTTTTTGTTCCATAGAATAAGAAACGTTTCATTAATATTAGTAATAGAGTAGCTGTTTCTCTAAACAGTGTGTGTCAGTTTGCACTGCAGGTGTGCCAGGTAGAGACCATTTAAGAACCCAAAAATATGCTGTCATTTACTGCCGTGGCTAATTTCTGTTAACCTTGTCTCTCACTCACTTTGATGAGCAAAATGTTCATACATAAAGCATACATTTCTGATTGGTCAGAAGAAGCTTCTTAACATATAAGGTATAAAGAAAGTCAGAAAGTTAGGCACTTAGGTCAGCCTTAGGCAGTTAACCAAGACCATAATCCGATAAGAAGCTATTCCCTTTCATGTTGCTAAATCACATGTAGGATACATGAGTTACACCTCCACTTAAGAGACCTTAAAGAGACCTTGGCCAGCCAGGAGTGTAGAAAACCGTAAAACAGTTCTTGAGGACCTAATTGTTAACTCTTAACAGGCAAAGGTTCCTTCAGTCCTATGAGAAATATTTTAGAATTGAACTAAAGTGTGTTTCCGATACAGGAGCATATGTCTGTCAGGGCCTGTTGGAGAGGCCCTGCATGAGAACCCCTGGCTGCAGTTCCACATCCCCCTGAAAGTAAATAGAGCCATAAGCACTGAGCTAAGGACACTGCTCCAGGACATGCTGGCTGTCGATCCTGACCAGCGACCAGAAGCCATCCAGCTGAAGAAGCAAGTCAGGCAAGCCATGGCACGAGAGAAAACATCTTTGTAGTGACTGATAGCAAGATGTCCGTGACCAAGGACAATTCGTCTGAGTAAAGTCTGATTTCATTCTTATGTCCCGAAAGGTCACTGCCTTTGTGCTGTAGATTTCTGATTTAGACGGGCATTTGTATGGACAACTTTGACTTTTCTGTGGGTCCAATGAAAATAAGTTTTTTAACTTATTCTTTGTTACAGTTTTCCAAAGTTTAAAGACATTCACTGAGTTGACGATAAAGGAAAAGTTTCATCTTTCACCTCTTCGAAGGTAGGCCGGTCAGAGGTACAATATATGTCTTCATGTCTTCATCCTCCATGTTTGTAACTACAGGTTTCACAGTGTTGAGCTAAGACACAAAAACACCTACAAATGGCAGTTCCAAATGTATCAAATGTATAAACCTGGGCTGAAAAAGTGTGTACAGTATATACTCTGTGTAGGTCTGATAAAAGTATTCGAGTCAAAGTGTCATATGGATACAAATTCTCATGATTTTGTATTGTGTGTTTTTTCTCTGTTCTGCTTTATTGAAAGAAATCAGATGCTCTTCCTGAAACTTACCTTAGCTGATTCTTCAGCTAAACCAGACAGACTTCTGAAATTCTCAAATATTATCAAATCTTGTTGGTGCAGAGGTGGTGGAGCCCATTACCAACAGACTCACAGCTGAAATTGCTGTGAAAAGGGCTTCTACCAAATATTAACATGTGGGTGAAAATGTATACAATTGTAATATTTCCTTTTTTCCCCATTGAAAGTATAACATATGTGGTGTGAGAAAGAGGTCCTCATTTAATTGCATGAAACTCTGGCACTGGCGCAACAAACTGAACAAAGTTCAAGGGGGTATACGCTTTCTGTAGACACTTTATTTCCTCTTTTTCCATAGTCTATGATGATTTGGGAAACCTGTGGGACACTGGAGGTCATTATACATGAGCCTCTTTCTGCACCTTTTAAGCCATTGAAACCTAGTTGCCTTGTTACAAGGTCTAATATTACAGTAGGTGTGGTTTCCGTCTCCTAATTTCTGAGAATGATCAAATTGGGGAATAAGTTGTAGGGAATACCACTCTTGCACTTCTAAGAAAAGACTATCTCAAATGAAACTCGCTATAGAAAGACATCTTGTTGAAAAATTCTTTATTTTTTGTAATTTCTAAAGAAAAAACATTCATCAAGTCCTTCACAAATGTTTTGTTTGTGACTTTCTCTGTTGTTCCCTTTCACACTCAACTGAACTATGTGTTATGTCTTGTAAACGTAATCAAACATTTCACTTCGGTGTGTGGGTTAACACAAACCCATGTTGTATTAAACATTCAGTTTTTCATTCCCGTTTTTTCTAACAATTGCATCCATGCTAGGACTACAGTAAACAACACTTTTTACTAAAGTAAATGAAATTGTTCATTAAACAAGACACATTGTTTTAAATGTATGCAATACGACGACACTAAAAACAACACTGAAACTTTTCATTGAAATACTGGACGAGATTGTGCATATTCAATGGATTTCTCCTGGTGCTTTTTTTCATCAGTCTTTTCATATTCTTGTTCTCTACTCAGGTGTCTCCTGTTCCTTTGGTGATGTCTGCTGTACACACATGGCATCATACACTTGAGCAAAGTGTGATGGTAGGAACTTGTCATATTCTCAACTTATTTTCTCTATGAGACTCTGAATGCTCTGTAAACATACTATTTTAGCAATTCTTAGAAATCTGAAAGCAGTGTTACCTGTATCATTTTTTGTCTTGGTAGTAGTATTGCAGCTCCAACATCAGCACTTAAATAATGGTTTGTGATGTTACTTGTCCTTGGAGTTAGTATACTCCTGAGAAGTCAAGAGAAATCTTACGTAAGCATTAATTATGTTTCACTTTTGAAAGCAAAGTACGTGTCAAGTACTTTGAAGGCATTTGTTGATACTTTTAAGCACTTTCGTTGATTATTATTATCCTTCAATTAGTTATTACAAGTCCAACATTCTTACATGATCTCACTCCATATTCAGAATGTGGGAATACAGTTGTTTTAAGGAAATGCCACTGAATAGATAGTAGCTGCACTCTACAAAGATGAATTTGCTAATTAATCAGTCAGGGACACAGCTTATACTTCAGTAGTCTTAGATCATGTAATGATGATTATTGTACTTTATAACTATCAAAATCCCCATATCCTGTTCATTGCCCCTTTTTCAGTCATGTGGATTGACTTATGCCTGAGGTGGTTAATTCTCACCTTGACATCTCATAGAACAACTGAATCTCTACCAAGGGTGAATGTGTCCTTCCTCTTAATGTCTAAAAGAAAAGGTTAAAATTCATTGAAGCAAAATGCAACAACCCAAAATGTTGGGGAGGTCGTTTCCACAGTTATTTCATATGACAGTGCTTGGAGTGAAACTACATGACCATGGTGAAGAAGTAAAAACACTTTACCTTGTTCCTCCTGACTGATGTCCTTATGCGTGTTTTGCACAGTTGAGCGTTTTGTGTCTTGTCGTCTGTGTAGGCAACAGCCCTCTTCCCTGGGATAGAACTAGATGATATTTAGACACGTTAATTTGACTTCTCCATTGCTCACATTGATGTGGATATGATAATAATGCTCTGTTTTGTGGGCTTCCCAAGAAAACAATAAATCCCTTACTACTTGTTCGAAATGCAGTAGCACAGATCCTAACAAATACAAGAAAGAGAATATCATTCCTGTTTTGAAAAAACTTCACTGGTCACCTGTATTATCTAGGATAAATTTGAAAGTTCTTTTACTTGTTTTTAAAGCTTTAAGCGACCTAGCACGTCTGTACCTTACTGAATGTCTGTCTTCATATGTTCCTATACGTGACCTGAGATCTGCACATACTGGCCTACTGCAAATACCACATGTGAAATGCAGAAAGAGTGGAGAGGCTGCTTTTCGTTTTTATGCTTCTAAATTATGAAACTCACTTCCACTTTTTATTAGGCAGTTAAGCTTGGTACATTGTTTTAAAAAACATTTGAAAATGTTGCTTTTAGTTAAAGTGGTTCTTTGTTCTTTCTATTTCTGTTTCTTTTTTTAGTTCTCTTTAATTGTTCTTATTTTATTACGACTTTCCTAATTTTTATTTCTTTAAGTAACATGTATGTTGCTTTACTGTATAGCTGTATTTTCCTTTACAACTGAAAGTATATCTCTCAATTTTAATATTTTTTTTTTACTCTTGGTTTTTAAAGCACCAATGCACTATTTGTATGAAAGGTGCTCTATAAATAAAGTTTATTATTATTATTTTTAATATTATTATTATACTTTGTAACATTTTTGGTTAGGACAAAGATTCTAGTAGAGGTGGCCTCTTTTACCCCGTTCCAAAAAATTGGAAAACTACCTTCAGAATACACTGACAATGACCATCTACTGTCTCCTCTAACTGTGTATTGTCATCATGCATATCTTGTGTATTATTTATTGTAGTTGGTTTTGTCATTCTATAAAGAAGCCACCTTTCAAGGCACTATATAAAATAATGTTTGTTATTATTATTTACATTTTTCATCGTAAAATCTGGCGAAGAGTCTTAAGAGAATATCAAAGAACACGTTGCTCTTACCTTTCCATTCCAAGAATTGCCCTCAGCTCGGATTGCAGAGATTGACCTCTCTGTCTAAAATTCTGAGAAACATAGACTCGATTGAAAAATGACCATTTCCTAAGATTCACATAACATCACCAGTCAACATTTGCCACTTAACATCAATACAAACCATAGAGTACATGACATTTCCAATCAGTTTTCTTTCAAGGTACAATAGCAATCGCCTTGCCAGAAGAGTTATACTGCGGTAGATAAATATTACAAATGTCAGATACACGCAGAGTTGTTTGGATTACTATGAAAAGATTGGCAAATATATTTATGTTCATTATATTTCTTGGAGTGACAGAGCTAAAGAGAAAAAAATACTTACCTTTATCTCTGCAGACAGGATCGCAAGGGATTCCCTTATACTGGGTTCCTATATAACAAATAATACATTATTCAAAAAACATGATATTTCTCTGTCCATTGGCAGCATGATTGTTTATCATTACAGTTTTAGTCAGCTTTAATTTTGGAAACCCCAAGTAAACATAGTTTGTGCCTTTCTCTGAACTTTTTGGCATTTCAATTCAGTTGTTTGTAAGCTTATTTTACAGTTGCTATGTTGATGAAGTTCCTGAACTGTGCAGTATTTCTTTTGGGTTTGGTGCGAATCATATTCTAGCGGTTGGGGGAAAAAAGCACAGGTGCCATCCCACCATTAAACCCTGAAACTTACCTTAGCCGATTCTTCAACTAAACCAGACATGTTAACTAAGTGTTACAGTATGTTTCAAAGTGTGTATTTTAGCAAACACAACTGAAGTTCTGTTGTCTCCTTGGAGACACTTGGAACTGGTGTGATGCTGGTTCTATGACATCATTCGTTCTAAATGTAAATGCAGGTATTGGCACAACATAGTAAATTGATGTAAAGTTCTGGATCCATTTATGATTTTCACTCAGTTTGAAAGAGTTCCTGTCGTGTGGTTAAACCTTGTGTTACGGAGGGTTAACTGGGGTTCTGGCTACTAGTTAGGCTTGGTCATTCAGTCATCTGGTTCATGAAATAGGAAGCTAAGAGATCTGTGTTTTAGTTTTACTGTTTGTTTTTGTTCCATAGAATAAGAAATGTTTCATTAATATTAGTAATAGAGTAGCTGTTTCTCTAAACAGTGTGTGTCAGTTTGCACTGCAGGTGTGCCAGGTAGAGACCATTTAAGAACCCAAAAATATGCTGTCATTTACTGCCTTGGCTAATTTCTGTTAACCTTGTCTCTCACTCACTTTGATGAGCAAAATATTCATACATAAAGCATACATTTCTGATTGGTCAGAAGAAGCTTCTTAACATATAAGGTATAAAGAAAGTCAGAAAGTTAAGCACTTAGGTCAGCCTTAGGCAGTTAACCAAGACCATAATCCGATAAGAAGCTATTCCCTTTCATGTTGCTAAATCACATGTAGGATACATGAGTTACACCTCCACGTAAGAGACCTTAAAGAGACCTTGGCCAGCCAGGAGTGTAGAAAACCGTAAAACAGTTCTTGAGGACCTAATTGTTAACTCTTAACAGGCAAAGGTTCCTTCAGTCCTATGAGAAATATTTTAGAATTGAACTAAAGTGTGTTTCCGATACAGGAGCATATGTCTGTCAGGGCCTGTTGGAGAGGCCCTGCATGAGAACCCCTGGCTGCAGTTCCACATCCCCCTGAAAGTAAATAGAGCCATAAGCACGGAGCTAAGGACACTGCTCCAGGACATGCTGGCTGATCCTGACCAGCGACCAGAAGCCATCCAGCTGAAGAAGCAAGTCAGGCAAGCCATGGCACGAGAGAAAACATCTTTGTAGTGACTGATAGCAAGATGTCCGTGACCAAGGGCAATTCGTCTGAGTAAAGTCTGATTTCATTCTTATGTCCCGAAAGGCCACTGCCTTTGTGCTGTAGATTTCTGATTTAGACAGGCATTTCTTTGGACAACTTTGACTTTTCTGTGGGTCCAATGAAAATAAGTTTTTTAACTTATTCTTTGTTCCAATTTTCGAAAGTTTAAAGACATTCACTGAGTTGACGATAAAGGAAAAGTTTCATCTTTCACCTCTTCGAAGGTAGGCCGGTCAGAGGTACAATATATGTCTTCATGTCTTCATCCTCCATGTTTGTAACTACAGGTTTCACAGTGTTGAGCTAAGACACAAAAACACCTACAAATGGCAGTTCCAAATGTATCAAATGTATAAACCTGGGCTGAAAAAGTGTGTACAGTATATACTCTGTGTAGGTCTGATAAAAGTATTCGAGTCAAAGTGTCATATGGATACAAATTCTCATGATTTTGTATTGTGTGTTTTTTCTCTGTTCTGCTTTATTGAAAGAAATCAGATGCTCTTCCTGAAACTTACCTTAGCTGATTCTTCAGCTAAACCAGACAGACTTCTGAAATTCTCAAATATTATCAAATCTTGTTGGTGCAGAGGTGGTGGAGCCCATTACCAACAGACTCTCTGTTCCTTACTCATTTCTACCTACCTGTTTGACCACTTTGTCTGCTTCAGTCAGGACAGGGTGCTGGGGCTGACTCTGAGCAATCTGAGAAGAGCTCTCTGTGATCTTCTCCCCTGCAGTGGCTACATTGCACTCTGTTTGAAATCCAGGTATCGCCTCCGGTAAGTTCCTCGGTCCTTTTTGGGACTTGAAAGGGTAGAATCATTTTGTGACTACATTTCCTTGTCATGCACTGATATGTTCTGGTTTGTGTTCGATTACTGCAGGCGTTCAAGTACTTTCTTTTTGTTCTAGATTGGCAGTGTTTGAGATGGTAGGAACTTGTCATATACTCAACTTATTTTCTCTATGAGACTCTGAATGCTCTGTAAACATACTATTTTAGCAATTCTTAGAAATCTGAAAGCAGTGTTACCTGTATCATTTTTTGTCTTGGTAGTAGTATTGCAGCTCCAACATCAGCACTTAAATAATGGTTTGTGATGTTACTTGTCCTTGGAGTTAGTATACTCCTGAGAAGTCAAGAGAAATCTTACGTAAGCATTAATTATGTTTCACTTTTGAAAGCAAAGTACGTGTCAAGTACTTTGAAGGCATTTGTTGATACTTGTAAGCACTTTCGTTGATTATTATTATCCTTCAATTAGTTATTACAAGTCCAACATTCTCTACATGATCTCACTCCATATTCAGAACGTGGGAATACAGTTGTTTTAAGGAAATGCCACTGAATAGATAGTAGCTGAACTCTACAAAGATGAATTTGCTAATTAATCAGTCAGGGACACAGCTTATACTTCAGTAGTCTTAGATCATGTAATGATGATTATTGTACTTTATAACTAGAAAAATCCCCATATCCTGTTCATTGCCCCTTTTTCAGTCATGTGGATTGACTTATGCCTGAAGTGGTTAATTCTCACCTTGACATCTCATAGAACAACTGAATCTCTACCAAGGGTGAATGTGTCCTTCCTCTTAATGTCTAAAAGAAAAGGTAAAAATTCATTGAAGCAAAATGGAACAACCCAAAATGTTGGGGAGGTCGTTTCCACAGTTATTTCATATGACAGTGCTTGGAGTGAAACTACATGACCATGGTGAAGAAGTAAAAACACTTTACTTTGTTCCTCCTGACTGATGTCCTTATGGGTGTTTTGCACAGTTGAGCGTTTTGTGTCTTGTCGTCTGTGTAGGCAACAGCCCTCTTCCCTGGGATAGAACTAGATGATATTTAGACACGTTAATTTGACTTCTCCATTGCTCACATTGATGTGGATATGATTATAATGCTCTGTTTTGTGGGCTTCCCAAGAAAACAATAAATCCCTTACTACTTGTTCGAAATGCAGTAGCACAGATCCTAACAAATACAAGAAAGAGAATATCATTCCTGTTTTGAAAAAACTTCACTGGTCACCTGTATTATCTAGGATAAATTTGAAAGTTCTTTTACTTGTTTTTAAAGCTTTAAGCGACCTAGCACGCCTGTACCTTACTGAATGTCTGTCTTCATATGTTCCTATACGTGACCTCAGATCTGCACATACTGGCCTACTGCAAATACCACATGTGAAATGCAGAAAGAGTGGAGAGGCTGCTGTAGGGAAAACCGGCTCAGGGACGCCAAATATGTAATCATAGTGGCTCTCTGAAGGCACCAGTTCTGTAGGGTTTGGGCATTTACTGAGACAATTATTAATTGTAGCAGTAAATCACAAAGTTGATTCTTTTGATGGCTTTAGAATCCAACCATGCGACATAACTCAAACAACGCACACACACAGGTACTAATACACGAGGATACATTTATTAATACATAGAATATGCATATAAACCTAACAGATCTTATCGAGAGGGCTATCAGAATACAAAAGGTATATTCGGTCAGTTACAAAGTGTTACACATATCAAGAGGACATACGTTCAGTATATCATTCATTAAGACCGTTTCGTAAATGAACTTGGTTATAACTTCTACATTAAATACTCAAAACAAGTACATAACTCTTAGGAATTAAATTGATTTCAACTGGTTGGGATAACAATTGAATTCTCGAGCTGTAATGCATTGAAGTTGAATACTCATCCAATCTCTGGGGATTCAGATCTCCTGCGGGCACAAAGAAACAGCTGCAGGCTGTTGCTGTCCAATCCGCGCTCTCTGGCTCCGTGCCAGGTTGTGCCGTGCTGCTTGCGACGGTGCGCTGCTGATGCTCACTGTTGGCTTTAACTAGCAAAGTTTGTGCACAGGAGAAAAGATGACTGTGGGTCCCAGCAAGTCAGGAAGAGGACCGGTTCGTTCCTGATGAAGAGCTAGTTCTGAATAGTGATTCAGCTGTCCACAGTTCCGACCTGTTCACGAGGCCTGCTGCTGGTTACTCTCTGGCAACCTCCACTCTAGACTCTTAGAACAAAGGAAAGTTCTGGCACTCGGACACACTGGCCGTTTCGTGGTTGTCCGGGCTGAGTCTCAGGATGGTCAGGAGGCGCGCTGCGAGAATGTCCTGCCCTTGGGAGCCTTCTGCTCCTGGGCCGTCCTGCCCTGGAATTCTCCTTTGAATTCCCTTTAGAACAGTCCACAGAATCCTCTCCAGAATCTTACTGAATCTTACTGAATCTGAATCTTGTTGAATCTGAATCTCCCTTTCTTGTTGAATCTGAATCTGAATCTGAATCTTACAGGCTCTCTGTGTTGCCTGTTTTTACCTGGAGGAACTTCAGCTCATTGATTGGCTGAAAGTTCCATGGGCATCAGAGTCCCACGTGGGTTACTCGGCCCTACCAGTCCCTGATTGGTTGATCAAGGTGAGATATGAGTCACTTAGTCCTGACACTTAGTAATGCAGTCCAGATGTCCAACTGGCACTCCCTAGACAGATAGGCGCCAATAGATGACCATTGATCATGATAGCCAGGCTTAGCTAAGTGCATCCCCCTTTGGGAGCTGTCCTTATCAAAAGAAAACATCTTGCATGAATGGTTTCTCTGTGGCTGCACCACAGAGATGAACAGAGAAATGGGGCCTCATTTGGGAAGGCTCAGAACACTTAATTCTTTCTTATTAATACGCCTCGCCGCTACACTGCTTTTTGTTTTTATGCTTCTAAATTATGAAACTCACTACCACTTTTTATTAGGCAGTCAAGCTTGGTACATTGTTTTAAAAAACATTTGAAATTGTTGCTTTTAGTTAAAGTGGTTCTTTGTTCTTTCTATTTCTGTTTCTTTTTTTAGTTCTCTTTAATTGTTCTTATTTTATTTCGACTTTCCTAATTTTTATTTATTTAATTGACATGTATGTTGCTTTACTGTATTGCTGCATTTTCCTTTACAACTGAAAGTATATCTCTCAATTTTAATATTTTATTTTTACGCTTGGTTTGTAAAGCACCAAAGCACTATTTGTATGAAAGGTGCTCTATAAATAAAGTTTATTATTATTATTTTTAATATAATTATTATACTTTGTTACATTTTTGGTTAGGACAAAGATTCTAGTAGAGGTGGCCTCTTTTACCCCGTTCCAAAAAATTGGAAAACTACCTTCAGAATACACTGACAATGACCATCTACTGTCTCCTCTAACTGTGTATTGTCATCATGCATATCTTGTGTATTATTTATTGTAGTTGGTTTTGTCATTCTATAAAGAAGCCACCTTTCAAGGCACTATATAAAATAATGTTTGTTATTATTATTTACATTTTTCATCGTAAAATCTGGCGAAGAGTCTTAAGAGAATATCAAAGAACACGTTGCTCTTACCTTTCCATTCCAAGAATTGCCCTCAGCTCGGATTGCAGAGATTGACCTCTCTGTCTCAAATTCTGAGAAACATAGACTCGATTGAAAAATGACCATTTCCTAAGATTCACATAACATCACCAGTCAACATTTGCCACTTGACATCAATACAAACCATAGAGTACATGACATTTCCAATCAGTTTTCTTTCAAGGTACAATAGCAATCGCCTTGCCAGAAGAGTTATACTGCGGTAGATAAATATTACAAATGTCAGATACATGCAGAGTTGTTTGGATTACTATGAAAAGATTGTCAAATATATTTATGTTCATTATATTTCTTGGAGTGACAGAGCTAAAGAGAAAAAAATACTTACCTTTATCTCTGCAGACAGGATCGCAAGGGATTCCCTTATACTGGGTTCCTATATAACAAATAATACATTATTCAAAAAACATGATATTTCTCTGTCCATTGGCAGCATGATTGTTTATCATTACAGTTTTAGTTAGCTTTAATTTTGGAAACCCCAAGTAAACATAGTTTGTGCCTTTCTCTGAACTTTTTGGCATTTCAATTCAGTTGTTTGTAAGCTTATTTTACAGTTGCTATGTTGATGAAGTTCCTGAACTGTGCAGTATTTCTTTTGGGTTTGGTGCGAATCATATTCTAGCGGTTGGGGGAAAAAAGCACAGGTGCCATCCCACCATTAAACCCTGAAACTTACCTTAGCCGATTCTTCAACTAAACCAGACATGTTAACTAAGTGTTACAGTATGTTTCAAAGTGTGTATTTTAGCAAACACAACTGAAGTTCTGTTGTCTCCTTGGAGACAATTGGAACTGGTGTGATGCTGGTTCTATGACATCATTCGTTCTAAATGTAAATGCAGGTATTGGCACAACATAGTAAATTGATGTAAAGTTCTGGATCCATTTATGATTTTCACTCAGTTTGAAAGAGTTCCTGTCGTGTGGTTAAACCTTGTGTTACGGAGGGTTAACTGGGGTTCTGGCTACTAGTTAGGCTTTGTCATTCAGTCATCTGGTTCATGAAGTAGGAAGCTAAGAGATCTGTGTTTTAGTTTTACTGTTTGTTTTTGTTCCATAGAATAAGAAATGTTTCATTAATATTAGTAATAGAGTAGCTGTTTCTCTAAACAGTGTGTGTCAGTTTGCACTGCAGGTGTGCCAGGTAGAGACCATTTAAGAACCCAAAAATATGCTGTCATTTACTGCCGTGGCTAATTTCTGTTAACCTTGTCTCTCACTCACTTTGATGAGCAAAATGTTCATACATAAAGCATACATTTCTGATTGGTCAAAGAAGCTTCTTAACATATAAGGTATAAACAAAGTCAGAAAGTTAGGCACTTAGGTCAGCCTTAGGCAGTTAACCAAGACCATAATCCGATAAGAAGCTATTCCCTTTCATGTTGCTAAATCACATGTAGGATACATGAGTTACACCTCCACGTAAGAGACCTTAAAGAGACCTTGGCCAGCCAGGAGTGTAGAAAACCGTAAAACAGTTCTTGAGGACCTAATTGTTAACTCTTAACAGGCAAAGGTTCCTTCAGTCCTATGAGAAATATTTTAGAATTGAACTAAAGTGTGTTTCCGATACAGGAGCATATGTCTGTCAGGGCCTGTTGGAGAGGCCCTGCATGAGAACCCCTGGCTGCAGTTCCACATCCCCCTGAAAGTAAATAGAGCCATAAGCACGGAGCTAAGGACACTGCTCCAGGACATGCTGGCTGTCGATCCTGACCAGCGACCAGAAGCAATCCAGCTGAAGAAGCAAGTCAGGCAACCCATGGCACGAGAGAAAACATCTTTGTAGTGACTGATAGCAAGATGTCCGTGACCAAGGACAATTCGTCTGAGTAAAGTCTGATTTCATTCTTATGTCCCGAAAGGCCACTGCCTTTGTGCTGTAGATTTCTGATTTAGACAGGCATTTCTTTGGACAACTTTGACTTTTCTGTGGGTCCAATGAAAATAAGTTTTTTAACTTATTCTTTGTTCCAATTTTCGAAAGTTTAAAGACATTCACTGAGTTGACGATAAAGGAAAAGTTTCATCTTTCACCTCTTCGAAGGTAGGCCGGTCAGAGGTACAATATATGTCTTCATGTCTTCATCCTCCATGTTTGTAACTACAGGTTTCACAGTGTTGAGCTAAGACACAAAAACACCTACAAATGGCAGTTCCAAATTTATCAAATGTATAAACCTGGACTGAAAAAGTGTGTACAGTAAATACTCTGTGTAGGTCTGATAAAAGTATTCGAGTCAAAGTGTCATATGGATACAAATTCTCATGATTTTGTATTGTGTGTTTTTTCTCTGTTCTGCTTTATTGAAAGAAATCAGATGCTCTTCCTGAAACTTACCTTAGCTGATTCTTCAGCTAAACCAGACAGACTTCTGAAATTCTCAAATATTATCAAATCTTGTTGGTGCAGAGGTGGTGGAGCCCATTACCAACAGACTCACAGCTGAAATTGCTGTGAAAAGGGCTTCTACCAAATATTAACATGAGGGTGAAAATGTATACAATTGTAATATTTCCTTTTTTCCCATTGAAAGTATAACATATGTGGTGTGAGAAAGAGGTCCTCATTTAATTGCATGAAACTCTGGCACTGGCGCAACAAACTGAACAAAGTTCAAGGGGGTATACGCTTTCTGTAGACACTTTATTTCCTCTTTTTCCATACTCTAAGAAATGATTTGGGAAACCTGTGGGACACTGGAGGTCATTATACATGAGCCTCTTTCTGCACCTTTTAAGCCATTGAAACCTAGTTGCCTTGTTACAAGGTCTAATATAACAGTAGGTGTGGTTTCCGTCTCCTAATTTCTGAGAATGATCAAATTGGGGAATAAGTTGTAGGGAATACCACTCTTGCACTTCTAAGAAAAGACTATCTCAAATGAAACTCGCTATAGAAAGACATCTTGTTGAAAAATTCTTTATTTTTTGTAATTTCTAAAGAAAAAACATTCATCAAGTCCTTCACAAATGTTTTGTTTGTGACTTTCTCTGTTGTTCCCTTTCACACTCAACTGAACTATGTGTTATGTCTTGTAAACGTAATCAAACATTTCACTTAGGTGTGTGGGTTAACACAAACCCATATTGTATGAAACATTCAGTTTTTCATTCCCGTTTTTTCTAACAATTGCATCCATGCTAGGACTACAGTAAACAACACTTTTTACGAAAGTAAATGAAATTGTTCATTAAACAAGACACATTGTTTTAAATGTATGCAATACGACGACACTAAAAACAACACTGAAACTTTTCATTGAAATACTGTACGAGATTGTGCATATTCAATGGATTTCTCCTGGTGCTTTCTTTCATCAGTCTTTTCATATTCTTGTTCTCTACTCAGGTGTCTCCTGTTCCTTTGGTGATGTCTGCTGTACACACATGGTATCATACACTTGAGCAAAGTGTGATACCACCGTTTGTTCTTCTCCTAAAATAAAGATGAACATTGACAAAAGTCAGAAGCACTCTTTTCTTTGACAGACGAACAAACAATGCAAGAATAACCATACTCTCTGTTCCTTACTCATTTCTACCTACCTGTTTGACCACTTTGTCTGCTTCAGTCAGGACAGGGTGCTGGGGCTGACTCTGAGCAATCTGAGAAGAGCTCTCTGTGATCTTCTCCCCTACAGTGGCTACATTGCACTCTGTTTGAAATCCAGGTATCGCCTCCGGTAAGTTCCTCGGTCCTTTTTGGGACTTGAAAGGGTAGAATCATTTTGTGACTACATTTCCTTGTCATGCACTGATATGTTCTGGTTTGTGTTCGATTACTGCAGGCGTTCAAGTACTTTCTTTTTGTTCTAGATTGGCAGTGTTTGAGATGGTAGGAACTTGTCATATACTCAACTTATTTTCTCTATGAGACTCTGAATGCTCTGTAAACATACTATTTTAGCAATTCTTAGAAATCTGAAAGCAGTGTTACCTGTATCATTTTTTGTCTTGGTAGTAGTATTGCAGCTCCAACATCAGCACTTAAATAATGGTTTGTGATGTTACTTGTCCTTAGAGTTAGTATACTCCTGAGAAGTCAAGAGAAATCTTACGTAAGCATTAATTATGTTTCACTTTTGAAAGCAAAGTACGTGTCAAGTACTTTGAAGGCATTTGTTGATACTTGTAAGCACTTTCGTTGATTATTATTATCCTTCAATTAGTTATTACAAGTCCAACATTCTCTACATGATCTCACTCCATATTCAGAACGTGGGAATACAGTTGTTTTAAGGAAATACCACTGAATAGATAGTAGCTGAACTCTACAAAGATGAATTTGCTAATTAATCAGTCAGGGACACAGCTTATACTTCAGTAGTCTTAGATCATGTAATGATGATTATTGTACTTTATAACTAGAAAAATCCCCATATCCTGTTCATTGCCCCTTTTTCAGTCATGTGGATTGACTTATGCCTGAAGTGGTTAATTCTCACCTTGACATCTCATAGAACAACTGAATCTCTACCAAGGGTGAATGTGTCCTTCCTCTTAATGTCTAAAAGAAAAGGTAAAAATTCATTGAAGCAAAATGCAACAACCCAAAATGTTGGGGAGGTTGTTTCCACAGTTATTTCATATGACAGTGCTTGGAGTGAAACTACATGACCATGGTGAAGAAGTAAAAACACTTTACTTTGTTCCTCCTGACTGATGTCCTTATGGGTGTTTTGCACAGTTGAGCGTTTTGTGTCTTGTCGTCTGTGTAGGCAACAGCCCTCTTCCCTGGGATAGAACTAGATGATATTTAGACACGTTAATTTGACTTCTCCATTGCTCACATTGATGTGGATATGATTATAATGCTCTGTTTTGTGGGCTTCCCAAGAAAACAATAAATCCCTTACTACTTGTTCGAAATGCAGTAGCACAGATCCTAACAAATACAAGAAAGAGAATATCATTCCTGTTTTGAAAAAACTTCACTGGTCACCTGTATTATCTAGGATAAATTTGAAAGTTCTTTTACTTGTTTTTAAAGCTTTAAGCGACCTAGCACGCCTGTACCTTACTGAATGTCTGTCTTCATATGTTCCTATACGTGACCTCAGATCTGCACATACTGGCCTACTGCAAATACCACATGTGAAATGCAGAAAGAGTGGAGAGGCTGCTGTAGGGAAAACCGGCTCAGGGACGCCAAATATGTAATCATAGTGGCTCTCTGAAGGCACCAGTTCTGTAGGGTTTGGGCATTTACTGAGACAATTATTAATTGTAGCAGTAAATCACAAAGTTGATTCTTTTGATGGCTTTAGAATCCAACCATGCGACATAACTCAAACAACGCACACACACAGGTACTAATACACGAGGATACATTTATTAATACATAGAATATGCATATAAACCTAACAGATCTTATCGAGAGGGCTATCAGAATACAAAAGGTATATTCGGTCAGTTACAAAGTGTTACACATATCAAGAGGACATACGTTCAGTATATCATTCATTAAGACCGTTTCGTAAATGAACTTGGTTATAACTTCTACATTAGATACTCAAAACAAGTACATAACTCTTAGGAATTAAATTGATTTCAACTGGTTGGGATAACAATTGAATTCTCGAGCTGTAATGCATTGAAGTTGAATACTCATCCAATCTCTGGGGATTCAGATCTCCTGCGGGCACAAAGAAACAGCTGCAGGCTGTTGCTGTCCAATCCGCGCTCTCTGGCTCCGTGCCAGGTTGTGCCGTGCTGCTTGCGACGGTGCGCTGCTGATGCTCACTGTTGGCTTTAACTAGCAAAGTTTGTGCACAGGAGAAAAGATGACTGTGGGTCCCAGCAAGTCAGGAAGAGGACCGGTTCATTCCTGATGAAGAGCTAGTTCTGAATAGTGATTCAGCTGTCCACAGTTCCGACCTGTTCACGAGGCCTGCTGCTGGTTACTCTCTGGCAACCTCCACTCTAGACTCTTAGAACAAAGGAAAGTTCTGGCACTCGCACACACTGGCCGTTTCGTGGTTGTCCGGGCTGAGTCTCAGGATGGTCAGGAGGCGCGCTGCGAGAATGTCCTGCCCTTGGGAGCCTTCTGCTCCTGGGCCGTCCTGCCCTGGAATTCTCCTTTGAATTCCCTTTAGAACAGTCCACAGAATCCTCTCCAGAATCTTACTGAATCTTACTGAATCTGAATCTTGTTGAATCTGAATCTCCCTTTCTTGTTGAATCTGAATCTGAATCTGAATCTTACAGGCTCTCTGTGTTGCCTGTTTTTACCTGGAGGAACTTCAGCTCATTGATTGGCTGAAAGTTCCATGGGCATCAGAGTCCCACGTGGGTTACTCGTGGGTATCAGTCCCTGATTGGTTGATCAAGGTGAGATATGAGTCACTTAGTCCTGACACTTAGTAATGCAGTCCAGATGTCCAACTGGCACTCCCTAGACAGATAGGCGCCAATAGATGACCATTGATCATGATAGCCAGGCTTAGCTAAGTGCATCCCCCTTTGGGAGCTGTCCTTATCAAAAGAAAACATCTTGCATGAATGGTTTCTCTGTGGCTGCACCACAGAGATGAACAGAGAAATGGGGCCTCATTTGGGAAGGCTCAGAACACTTAATTCTTTCTTATTAATACGCCTCGCCGCTACACTGCTTTTTGTTTTTATGCTTCTAAATTATGAAACTCACTACCACTTTTTATTAGGCAGTCAAGCTTGGTACATTGTTTTAAAAAACATTTGAAATTGTTGCTTTTAGTTAAAGTGGTTCTTTGTTCTTTCTATTTCTGTTTCTTTTTTAGTTCTCTTTAATTGTTCTTATTTTATTTCGACTTTCCTAATTTTTATTTATTTAATTGACATGTATGTTGCTTTACTGTATTGCTGCATTTTCCTTTACAACTGAAAGTATATCTCTCAATTTTAATATTTTATTTTTACGCTTGGTTTGTAAAGCACCAAAGCACTATTTGTATGAAAGGTGCTCTATAAATAAAGTTTATTATTATTATTTTTAATATTATTATTATACTTTGTTACATTTTTGGTTAGGACAAAGATTCTAGTAGAGGTGGCCTCTTTTACCCCGTTCCAAAAAATTGGAAAACTACCTTCAGAATACACTGACAATGACCATCTACTGTCTCCTCTAACTGTGTATTGTCATCATGCATATCTTGTGTATTATTTATTGTTGTTGGTTTTGTCATTCTGTAAAGAAGCCACCTTTCAAGGCACTATATAAAATAATGTTTGTTTTTATTATTTACATTTTTCATCGTTAAATCTGGCAAAGAGTCTTAAGAGAATATCAAAGAAAACGTTGCTCTTACCTTTCCATTCCAAGAAATGCCCTCAGCTCGGATTGCAGAGATTTACCTCTCTGTCTCAAATTCTGAGAAACATAGACCAGGGCAATACTTTGAGTTTACAAATTGTTTACATGACATTTCCAATCAGTTTTCTTTCAAGGTACAATAGCAATCGCCTTGCCAGAAGAGTTATACTGCAGTAGATAAATATTACAAATGTCAGATACACGCAGAGTTGTTTGGATTACTATGAAAAGATTGGCAAATATATTTATGTTCATTATATTTCTTGGAGTGACAGAGCTAAAGAGAAAAAAATACTTACCTTTATCTCTGCAGACAGGATCGCAAGGGATTCCCTTATACTGGGTTCCTATATAACAAATAATACATTATTCAAAAAACATGATATTTCTCTGTCCATTGGCAGCATGATTGTTTATCATTACAGTTTTAGTTAGCTTTAATTTTGGAAACCCCAAGTAAACATAGTTTGTGCCTTTCTCTGAACTTTTTGGCATTTCAATTCAGTTGTTTGTAAGCTTATTTTACAGTTGCTAGGTTGATGAAGTTCCTGAACTGTGCAGTATTTCTTTTGGGTTTGGTGCGAATCATATTCTAGCGGTTGGGGGAAGAAAGCACAGGTGCCATCCCACCATTAAACCCTGAAACTTACCTTAGCCGATTCTTCAACTAAACCAGACATGTTAACTAAGTGTTACAGTATGTTTCAAAGTGTGTATTTTAGCAAACACAACTGAAGTTCTGTTGTCTCCTTGGACACTCCCTGAGTTGTTTGGATTACTATGAAAAGATTGGCAAAATATATTTATGTTCATTATATTTCTTGGAGTGATATATACACTTAGCACAGTTCATCCTGCTACCAACATTGAATAAAAAAAATCTTATGATTTCTATATTTATGTCTTTATTTAGTGGTTTCATTAGTGACAAAGGCTAAACTTTCTTGGAAAAATGTATTTTATGTGTTGCGGAAAAAACTGACTTGCTTTAACAAAGTATGTTTACAAATCCTTTCACCTGGCAATCTACCTGAATGCCCAACTATCTGAGAAGCCCTCCATGAAACCATGGTTGCTATTAATTCATTTAGGGCTCATTGACAGAATTGCTGTTTTTTATGCATGCTAATTTTTTGATTCCTCACTCTGTTTCATGTTTATAGATAAGACTTTATTGATCGCGAAGGGAAATTGATGTACATGATGAACATGTTTGCATGTTCTTTTGTAACATACACCTTTTTGTGATTTTTTTGTATATCTAAGCAAGTGTTCCTGCATCCCTCTTCTGCACTATAGGCATGGCTTTTTTTCGGTGTGCTCCATTTCTAAAACTTTTTGCTCATGTGCATTTTTGTATTTTTTTACACCTCTAGCACTTTAACGTCCTGAATTTTCATTTGCCTTAATTTGTAGAATGAATTTGACTTTTAGCCTTAAAAATCTTAAGTTTTCACTATCACTAATTTGACCGTATGAAATGCATAATATAAACCTATAAACATATACGTGAGCAGTATTTACGTACTGTAGTATCGGTGTTAAGACATACCTCTCAAAAACTATCAATCAAGTTAAAAATATCTCAAGACCGATTCTGGTCATAATGAAACCATGTTTCGTGTATGTTTTCTTTAACGTACCGAGACCAGCCATATACTGTATGTTTATGTTCCAAAATTAATATCGTTTATGGCCTTCACACGCGTTGCAGTATGCTCCTATTCTTTTTATGCTCATGCACTAAGATTTCCCTTCAGTTGTAAAATTCCATATAAAAATTCAATACTTAAACGGGCACAGTTAAGACATTAAATATACATATACATACTGTATACAGTACAGTTTGCATACGGTAATATGTTTATGTTCCTAAATCAATCTCTTTTATAAGCATGTGACAGGCATGGTTAATCGATTCTCAAAAATTACTGTAGTTTGCTTGACTGGAAAAAAATGCGTCTTTTACAAAGACGGTCAATGAAAAAAAGAATGTGGACCAGGGCAATACTTTGAGTTTACACTTACAGCTTGTCCAAGGTCATTCATTATTAATACTATTAGTAATATCTTCGTTAAAGACTTTGATGGCGACAGCTCAAACATGAGAGGTTGAGCTTTATTAGCTCCACCTTGCGGAAATTCCGGATACTATTATTTTGCTTGTCGTATTATAGGAGAATTTACGGTAACTCGCGGTATTTACCGGTAACTCGCGGTATTTACCGGTAGCTTGCGGTAGATTGCGTACAGCGTACCGGAAAATAATGCGGTATCGCCTGCGCATTTTGAATGGCTGCATCTGTATTAATTTGTTTGGTGCGAGTAAGGTTTTTTTCCCCCAACAACTTTCCAGAGGAGCTATAAATATTTTAAATAAATACACACAGTATTGCTCATAAGGTCTGCTATTTGATGTCCAGTTATTTAGATGCAAACATCTTATTTTATCTCAGCTTTTCAGCTGAGATACACAGATCATACATAAACAATGCAGTAAAAAAATGTCTCATCAAGTATTTAATCATTAGGTATAACAGTTTCCCTTTAGGCCTCTGAAAACACCACCTTCTACCTTGTGAATACCAGTACCTCCTAATTGTCTTAAGGCTTTATTTAAAAAATTAAAAAAAAAACTGATGTGCTGAAACAGTACAATTAAACACGCTCTGCAGAAAAGGGGATGGTTGTTAGGTCAGCTTCAGTTTTACACGTACAGTACACATTTGATTTCATTTAAATTATGAGGTACCCTGTATCTGCAGGACTCAAGAGGCTCTCAGTCATGTCACTTTGCAGTTGATTTCTTCTAGAGGTTCCTAGATTCTTATTGTAAATAAAAGGAACAGCATACAGTGGGACGTTTTCAAAAACGGGGGAAAAAATTTAAACATCCGACTGCACCGAGCACACAAATATTGGTTCTAGGCTCCTGAATCACCTTTGGTCCCTGGATCATTGCTTTTAACCATTTACACAAGGTTTTTACTGTAAAGCACTTTCACAGCTCAACATAAATGGACCTTCTGGGGCACAGGCTTTAAAGGAGCTTTTTAAAAAAAACAGACTTTGCCTTTCCTGTTATAAGCTATTCTTTTAGCATATGACAAGCATGCCTTTATTATGGCGATATCCTCCTAAACATTGGAGAAATAACTTTGTTAGGATCTGAGCTACTGCATTTCGAACAAGTAGTA
The DNA here is from genome assembly GCF_040954835.1 of Lepisosteus oculatus. Classification (NCBI taxonomy): domain Eukaryota; kingdom Metazoa; phylum Chordata; class Actinopteri; order Semionotiformes; family Lepisosteidae; genus Lepisosteus; species Lepisosteus oculatus. The sequence continues at coordinate 509,819 of NW_027167956.1, read as the reverse complement.
AGGGATTTATTGTTTTCTTGGGAAGCCCACAAAACGGAGCATTACAATCATATCCACATCAATGTGAGCGATGGAGAAGTCAAATAACGTGTCTAAATATCATCTAGTTCTATCCCAGGGAAGAGGGCTGTTGCCTTCACAGACGACAAGACAAGACGACTTAGACATTAAGAGGAAGGACACATTCACCCTTGGTAGAGATTCAGTTGTTCTATGAGATGTCAAGGTGAGAATTAACCACTTCAGGCATAATTCAATTCACATGACTGAAAAAGGGGCAATGAACAGGATATGGGGATTTTTCTAGTTATAAAGTACAATAATCATCATTAAATGATCTAAGACTACTGAAGTATAAGCTGTGTCCCTGACTGATTAATTAGCAAATTCATCTTTGTAGAGTTCAGCTACTATCTATTCAGTGGTATTTCCTTAAAACAACTGTATTCCCACATTCTGAATATGGAGTGAGATAATGTAGAGAATGTTGGACTTGTAATAACTAATTGAAGGATAATAATAATCAACGAAAGTGCTTAAAAGTATCAACAAATGCCTTCAAAGTACTTGACACGTACTTTGCTTTCATAATTAAAACATAAATTAAACAGAAACATAATTAATGCTTACGTAAGATTTCTCTTGACTTCTCAGGAGTATACTCCAAGGACAAGTAACATCACAAACCATTATTTAAGTGCTGATGTTGGAGCTGCAATACTATTACCAAGACAAAAAATGATACAGGTAACACTGCTTTCAGATTTCTAAGAATTGCTAAAATAGTATGTTTACAGAGCATTCAGAGTCTCATAGAGAAAATAAGTTGAGAAAACGACAAGTTCCTACCATCTCAAACACTGCCAATCTAGAACAAAAAGAAAGCACTTGAACGCCTGCAGTAATCGAACACAAACCAGAACATATCAGTGCATGACAATGAAATGTAGTCACAAAATGATTCTACCCTTTCAAGTCCCAAAAAGGACCGAGGAACTTACCGGAGGCGAAACCTGGATTTCAAACAGAGTACAGTAGCCACTGTAGGGGAGAATATCACAGCGAGCTCTTCTCAGATTGCTCAGAGTCAGCCCCAGCACCCTGTCCTGACTGAAGCAGACAAAGTGGTCAAACAGGTAGGTAGAAATGAGTAAGGAACAGAGAGTATGGTTATTCTTGCATTGTTTTGTTCGTCTGTCAAAGAAAAGAGTGCTTCTGACTTTTGTCAATGTTCATCTTTAATTTAGGAGAAGAACAAACGGTGGTATCACACTTTGCTCAAGTGTATGATACCATGTGTGTACAGTAGACATCACCAAAGGAACAGGAGACACCTGAGTAGAGAACAAGAATATGAAAAGACTGATGAAAGAAAGCACCAGGAGAAATCCATTGAATATGCACAATCTCGTACAGTATTTCAATGAAAAGTTTCAGTGTTGTTTTTAGTGTCATCGTATTGCATACATTTAAAACAATGTGTCTTGTTTAATGAACAATTTCATTTACTTTAGTAAAACGTGTTGTTTACTGTAGTCCTAGCATGGATGCAATTGTTAGAAAAAACTTGAATGAAAAACTGAATGTTTCATACAATATGGGTTTGTGTTAACCCACACACCTAAGTGAAATGTTTGATTACGTTTACAAGACATAACACATAGTTCAGTTGAGTGTGAAAGGGAACAACAGAGAAAGTCACAAACAAAACATTTGTAAAGGACTTGATGAATGTTTTTTCTTTAGAAATTACAAAAAATAAAGAATTTTTCAACAAGATGTCTTTCTATAGCGAGTTTCATTTGAGATAGTCTTTTCTTAGAAGTGCAAGAGTGGTATTCCCTACAATTTATTCCCCAATTTGATCATTCTCAGAAATTAGGAGACGGAAACCACACCTACTGTAATATTAGACCTTGTAACAAGGCAACTAGGTTTCAATGGCTTAAAAGGTGCAGAAAGAGGCTCATGTATAATGACCTCCAGTGTCCCACAGGTTTCCCAAATCATTTCTTAGAGTATGGAAAAAGAGGAAATAAAGTGTCTATAGAAAGCGTATACCCCCTTGAACTTTGTTCAGTTTGTTGCGCCAGTGCCAGAGTTTCATGCAATTAAATGAGGACCTCTTTCTCACACCACATATGTTATACTTTCAATGGGAAAAAAGGAAATATTACAATTGTATACATTTTCACCCACATGTTAATATTTGGTAGAAGCCCTTTTCACAGCAATTTCAGCTGTGAGTCTGTTGGTATAGGGCTCCACCACCTCTGCACCAACAAGATTTGATAATATTTGAGAATTTGAGAAGTCTGTCTGGTTTAGCCTAAGAATCAGCTAAGGTAAGTTTCAGGAAGAGCACTTGTTAATATTTGGTAGAAGCCCTAACAACACCTAAAAAACACCTAACAACGGGTGCAGGACTGAATTAGGCCACTACCCACTATTGATAAACATACATAAAACAATATTAAAGTACTGGCTTTAATATTAGCCAGACACAGCTGGATGAGCTCTACCAGCCATGACAGGAGGCTCTACTGTACACAGAGAGGGGTGGGAGGGGAGAACAAGCTGCCCAGCCCTGTGGAATGCTACAGAACCCTAAACACAGTACACACTAGCTGAATATTTAACCAAGATATCCAGACACAGCTGGATGAGCTCCACCAGTCAGGACAGGCTAATAAGATACACTCCACAGACATTCACAACAGTGACATATCATAAACACTTGAATAACTTATCTAGTCTCTCGAAACAAAATTTCGAGAAAAAACACATTGCCCAATGTTAGAAAGCATCTTGCATTATATTGCTTGAAAAATAATTTTATTTCGAAGGGATTATAGATCGTGAATTCTTCGAGGAAGTCATGGTCACACAGCATGCCGCCCCATATATCAGGGAGCACATTGGATCAATGCACCGTCTCTTTCAAGACAACGATCCGAAACACAAAGCAGCAAGGGTGAGGCTTATAGAAGAACGAGTGAACTGGATGAAAACTCCAGCTGAATCTCCAGATTTAAATCCAATAGAGATGGTATGGCATTCGCTGAAAGACAATGTTTGGAAAACTGCTAAACCCAGCACAAAGCAAGAACTGATACTGATACAATCTCTGTTCATACTGACACTGTATGTGTAGGGCTGTTTCACCACTCCTCCTTTTTTGTTGCATACAGCAGTACTTCTTATGGTAGTACTTAAGTACAGTACAGTTGGTACTTACATTAGTACTTCTCGCGTTAAGAAAGTTAGGTTTTAGCATAAACTATTAGTAATAAATAATATTAAACTTAGCACTGTAATAAATTATGCTAATATTAAATTCGATTCTGTTCTGACAATGTAGGGGGAAGGAAAAATGCCAGTGATCTTTTCACTGATGAACTTGTGCCTGATGAACACCACTGCGTCACACCACACAGCTGGCAGCGCACCTCACCGTTCCAGGCCACCAATGCGTCACCCAGCTACCGGCGAAACTCACCCTGCCCGGCCATAACTGCATCACACCAAACAGCTACCAGCGCACCTCACTGTGCTAGGCCACCACTGCGTCACACAGATGCCAGCACACCTCACCGTGCCAGGCCACCACTGCGTCACACAACTCCCAGCGCACCTCACCGTGCCCGGCCACCACTGCGTCACACCACACAGTTCCCAGCGCACCTCACCGTGCTAGGCCACCACTGCGTCACACAGCTGCCATCGCACCTCACCGTGCCAGACAACCACTGCGTCACACAGCTGCCAGCGCACCTCACCGTGCTGGGCCACCACTGCGTCACACAACTCCCAGCGCACCTCAACGTGCCAGGCCACCACTGCGTCACACCACACACCTGCCAGCTCACCTCACTGTGCCAGGCCACCACTGCGTCACACAGCTACCAGCGCACCTCACCGTGCCACGCAACCACTGCGTCACACAGCTGCCAGCGCACCTCACTGTGCCAGGCCTACACTCCATCACACAGCTGCCAGCGCACCTCACAGTGCCGGGCCACCACTGCGATATACCACACACCTGCCATCCAACCTCACTGTGACAGGCCACCACTGCATCACACAGCTGAAAGCGCACCTCACCGTGCCAAGCCACCACTGCGTCACACAACTCCCAGCGCACCTCACCATGCCAGGCCACCACTGCATCACATAGATACCAGCACACCTCACCGTACCAGGCCACCACTACATCACACAGCTGCCAGCGCACCTCACCGTGCCCAGCCACAGCTGCGTCACACAGCTACCAGCGCACCTCACTGTGCTAGACCAACACTGCATCACACAGCTGCCAGTGCACCTCAGCATGGCAGGCCACCACTATGTCATACCACAGCTGCCAGCTCACCTCACTGTGCCAGGCCACCACTGCGTCACACAACTCCCAGCGCATCTCACTGTGCCAGGCCACCACTACGTCATACCACACACCTGCCAGCGCACCTCACTGTGCCAGGCCACCAGTGCGTCACACAGATACCAGCACACCTCACCGTGCCAGGCCACCACTGCGTCACACAACTCCCAGTGCACCTCGCCGTGCCCGGCCACCACTGCGTCACACCACACAGTTCCCAGCGCACCTCACCGTGCTAGGCCACCACTGCGTCACACAGCTGCCATCGCACCTCACCGTGCCAGACAACCACTGCGTCACACAGCTGCCAGCGCTCCTCACCGTGCCCGGCCACAGCTGCGTCACACCACACAGCTGCCAGCACACCTCACCGTGCCAGCCCACCACTGAGTCACACAGCTGCCAGCGTACCTCAACGTGCCAGGCCAGCACTATCTCACACCACACAGTTGCCAGTGCACCTCACTGTGATCGTTCTACCACTGAATCACACAGCTGCCAGCGCATCTCACCGTGCCAGGCCACCACTGCGTCACACCACACAATTGCCAGTGCACCTCACTGTGCCAAGCCACCAATCCATTACACAACTGCCAGTGCACCACGCAGTGCCAGGACACCACTGCATCACATATCACACATCTACGAGTGCACCTCACCATACCAGGCCACCACTGGGTCACACCACACAGCTGCCAGCGCACCTCACCATGCCAGCCCACACTGCGTCAAACCACACAGCTGCAAGCGCACCTCACCGTATCAGGCCACCACTGCGTCACACTACACAACTGCCAATGCACCTCACCATGAAAGGCCACCACTGCGTCACACACACAATTGCCAGTGCACCTCACTGTGCCCAGCCACCAATTCATCACACAGCTGCAAGCGCACCTCACTGTGTCAGGCCACCACTGTGTCGCACTACACAACTGCCACTGCACCTCACCGTACCAGGCCACCACTGAGTTACACTACACAACTGCCAGCGCACCTTACCGTGCCAGGCCACCAATGCGTCACACTACACAACTGCCAACGCACCTCACCGTGCCAGGCCACCACTACGTCACACACACAATTGCCAGTGCACCTCACAGTGCCAGGCCACCACTGCATCACATATCACAAATCTGCCAGTGCATCTCACCATACCAGGCCACCACTGCGTCTCACAAGTGCCAGAGCACCTTACCTTGCCAGCACTACGTCACACCACACAGCTGCCAGCGCACCTCACAGTGCCAGGCCACCACTGCATAACATATCACACAGCTGCCAGTGCACCTCACCGTACCCGGCCACAACTGCATCACACACCCGCCATCGCACCTCACCGTACCAGACCACCACTGCGTCACACCACACAGCCGCCAGAGCACCTCACCGTGCCAGGCCACCACTGCGTCCCACAGCTGCCAGCACACATCACCGTACCAGACCACCACTGCGTTATACAGTTCCCAGTGCACCTCACCATGCCAGCCCACCACTGCGACACACTACACAGCTGGCAGCGCACCTCAGTGTGCCCAGCCAACACTGAATCACACAGCTGCCAGCGCACCTCACCGTGCCAGGCCACCACTGCGTCACAGAGCTGCAAGCGCTCCTCACCGTGCCAGGCCACCTCTGCTTCACACCACACAGCTGCCAGTGCACCTCACTGTGTCAGGCAACCACTCCATCACCAAGCTGCCAGCGCACCTCACCGTGCCCGGCCACCACTGCGTCACACCACACAGCTGGCAGTGTAGCTCACCGTGCCCGGCCACCATTGTGTCATACAGTTCCCAGCGCAGCTCACCATGCCAGCCCACCACTGCGTCACACTACACAACTGCCAACGCACCTCACCGTGCAAAGCCACCACAGCGTCATACCACACAGCTGCCAGCACACCACACTGTGCCAGGCCACCACTGCGTCACACAGCTGCCAGCATACCTCCCCGTACCAGGCACCACAGCGTCACACACCTGCCAGCGTACCTCACCATGCCAGCCCACCACTGCGACACACTACACAGCTGCCAGTGCACTTCACCGTGCCAGGCCACCACTGCGTCACACTACACAACTGCCAACGCACCAACCATGAAAGGCCACCAGTGTGTCATACCACACAGCTGGCAGTGCAGCTCACCGTGCCCGGCCACCACTGCGTCACACAGCTGCCAGCGTACCTCACCGTGCCAGCCCACCACTGCGTCACACAGCTGCCAGCGCACCTCACTGTGCCAGGCCACCACTGCGTCACACAATTGCCAGTGCACCTCACTGTGCCCAGCCACCACCGCGTCACACAGCTGCCAGCGCACCTCATCGTGCCAGGCCACCACTGCCTCACACCACACAATTGCCAGTGCAACTCACAGTGCCATGCCACCACTGCATCACACCACACAGCTGCCAGCACACCTCAACGTGCCAGGCCACCACTGCCTCACACCACACAATTGCCAGTGCAACTCACAGTGCCAGGCCACCACTGCATCACATATCACAAATCTGCCAGTGCATCTCACCATACCAGGCCACCACTGCGTCTCACAAGTGCCAGCGCACCTTACCTTGCCAGCACTACGTCACACCACACAGCTGCCAGCGCACCTCACTGTGCCAGGCCACCACTGCGTCACGCATCTGCTAGTGCACCTCACCGTACCAGGCCACCACTGCGTCACACCACACAGCTGCCAGCGCACCTCACCATGCCAGCCCACCACTGCGTCAAACCACACAGCTGCCAGTGCACCTCACTGTGCCAGGCCACCACTGCATCACACCACACAGCTGCCAGTGCACCTCACTGTGCCAGGCCACCACTGCGTCACACCACACAGCTACCAGTGCACCTCACTGTGCCCTGCTACCACTGCATCACACAGCTGCCAGCGCACCTCACCGTGCCCGGCCACAGCTGCATCACACAGCTACCAGCGCACCATACCGTGCCAGGCCACCACTGCGTCACAACACACAGCTGCCAGCACACTGCACCGTGTTGTGCACACTAGTCAGGCCTATTGACCTTTCACAGTCTTGCCTTGTTGTGTGAAACTTTTGTGGCACATTGTGTGACACATTTTTAGATATTCAGATCCTAATTAATATCATTATTCATGTCTTTAGATACGTGATTCCATACTATATTCCCTATTACAAAACCAATAATTCCGGTCCTAAAATCTGATTGGCTGAAACACATTCGAAGGAGTGCTATATTCTCTAATATACGCACACACCGGAATTTTGACTTCACTGTTTGATAAAGAAATCTTTAAGACTACGTCTTAGCGTAGATAAAAAACCTTGGATTCTCATGTATCTTTTGCTGCTGTCTGTTGCATTCTTGAGGATACTTGTGATATTTTGAGCTCTCGTTGAATGATAAGTGTCGCAGTGTAAATCATTTGCGTTGTTAGAAATTATGAAATGCTCTGTTAAAAGCAAGGAAGTTTTTATGTCTGTTATGGTAAAAGAAAATTCCTCACGAACTAGGGATTGGACAGTTTTTCAGTGCTTGTAGAATTGATGGAAATGTTCAAATAAATGTGCTGAAGAAATAAAAAAAGTAGTTTATTCCTTTATCATATTGGCTAGCTAGTGTCCTCTCTTTGCTAGTTACTCGTGGCCGTGTTTCTGCGTTGCGCAGCAACAAGGGACTATATTCTCAGGCAGAGGAACGTAAAAAGCTTAATTTTCATGTTAAATAATTTTTTTAAATTAAAATTCATTCTATACAGCAATCGCATATTTGGGGACCGTTTTTGAAAATTTTGATGCTTAAAATGTTTAGGGAGAAATGGAAGACTGCTGTGTATTTTTTCTTTAATGTACCGAGACCAGCCATATACAGTTTACATAATATGTTTATGTTCCAAAATTAATATTGTTTATGGCCTTCACATGCGTTATGCTCCTATTCTTTTTATGCTCAGCTACTAAAATTTCCCTACAGTGGTACAATTCCATATAAATACTCAATACTAAGCGGATAAAAAAATTCACAGTAAAGACATTATATGATTAGATCCTTCCACGACCGACCAACGCACCACGAGTGCCCGTCGGTCATTTTGGCCAGCCAATCACGTACCGCGGTAGGGCGTAGATGCCAGCGGTACGGGTTTGTACCGCGAACTCTGAATGGCTGCATCTGTATAAACAAACTCTACATGCATCTGACATTTCTACGTTTAATCTACTGGAGTATATATTTTCTGGCAAGATGAATGGTATTATACCTTAAAATGTTTTGAAACAGTTAAAATTGTAAAAAAGTTTTTAAATCCCCCACCAAAAATTCAGACTTCAGGAAGAGCATCTGATTTCTTTCAATAAAGCAGAACAGTGCAAAAGCACACAATACAAAATCTCCATACTTACCAACATGGAGAATGAAGACATGTAGACACATATACCTCTGACCAGCCTACCATCGAAGAGGTGAAAGATGAAACTTTTCCTTTATCGTCAACTCAGTGAATGTCTTTAAACTTTCGAAAACTGTAACAAAGAATAAGTTAAAAAACTTATTTTCATTGGACCCACAGAAAAGTCAAAGTTGTCCATAGAAATGCCCGTCTAAATCAGAAATCTACAGCACAAAGGCAGTGGCCTTTCGGGACATAAAAATGAAATCAGACTTTACTCAGACGAATTGCCCTTGGTCACGGACATCTTGCTATCAGTCACTACAAAGATGTTTTCTCTCGTGCCATGGCTTGCCTGACTTGCTTCTCCAGCTGGATGGCTTCTAGTCACTGGTCAGGATCGACAGCCAGCATGTCCTGGAGCAGTGTCCTTAGCTCCGTGCTTATGGCTCTATTTACTTTCAGGGGGATGTGGAACTGCAGCCAGGGGTTCTCATCCAGGGCCTCTCCAACAGGCCCTGACAGACATATGCTCCTGTATCGGAAACACACTTTAGTTCAATTCTAAAATATTTCTCATAGGACTGAAGGAACCTTTGCCTGTTAAGAGTTAACAATTAGGTCCTCAAGAACTGTTTTACGGTTTTCTACACTCCTGGCTGGCCAAGGTCTCTTTAAGGTCTCTTAAGTGGAGGTGTAACTCATGTATCCTACATGTGATTTAGCAACATGAAAGGGAATAGCTTCTTATCGGATTATGGTCTTGGTTAACTGCCTAAGGCTGACCTAAGTGCCTAACTTTCTGACTTTGTTTATACCTTATATGTTAAGAAGCTTCTTCTGACCAATCAGAAATGTATGCTTTATGTATGAACATTTTGCTCATCAAAGTGAGTGAGAGACAAGGTTAACAGAAATTAGCCACGGCAGTAAATGACAGCATATTTTTTGGTTCTTAAATGGTCTCTACCTGGCACACCTGCAGTGCAAACTGACACACACTGTTTAGAGAAACATCTACTCTATTACTAATATTACTAATATTAATGAAACATTTCTTATTCTATGGAACAAAAACAAACAGTAAAACAAACAGTAAAACTAAAACACAGATCTCTTTGCATGAAATATCATGTTTTTTGAATAATGTATTATTTGTTATATAGGAACCCAGTATAAGGGAATCCCTTGCAATCCTGTCTGCAGAGATAAAGGTAAGTATTTTTTTTCTCTTTAGCTCTGTCACTCCAAAAAATATAATGAACATAAATATATTTGCCAATCTTTTCATAGTTATCCAAACAACTCTGCGTGTATCTGACATTTGTAATATTTATCTACCGCAGTATAACTCTTCTGGCAAGGCGATTGGTATTGTACCTTGAAAGAAAACTGATTGGAAATGTCATGTACTCTATGGTTTCTATTGATGTCAAGTGGCAAATGTTGACTGGTGATGTTATGTGAATCTTAGGAAATGGTCATTTTTCAATCGAGTCTATGTTTCTCAGAATTTGAGACAGAGAGGTCAATCTCTGCAATCCGAGCTGAGGGCATTTCTTGGAATGGAAAGGTAAGAGAACGTGTTCTTTGATATTCTCTTAAGACTCTTCGCCAGATTTTACGATGAAAAATGTAAATAATAATAACAAACATTATTTTATATAGTGCCTTGAAAGGTGGCTTCTTTACACAATGACAAAACCAACTACAATAAATAATACACAAGATATGCATGATGACAATACACAGTTAGAGGAGACAGTAGATGGTCATTGTCAGTGTATTCTGAAGGTAGTTTTCCAATTTTTTGGAACGGGGTAAAAGAGGCCACCTCTACTAGAATCTTTGTCCTAACCAAAAATGTAACAAAGTATAATAATAATATTAAAAATAATAATAATAAACTTTATTTTTAGAGCACCTTTCATACAAATAGTGCTTTGGTGCTTTAAAAACCAAGCGTAAAATAAAATATTAAAATTGAGAGATATACTTTCAGTTGTAAAGGAAAATACAGCAATACAGTAAAGCAACATACATGTCAATTAAATAAATAAAAATTAGGAAAGTCGTGATAAAATAAGAACAATTAAAGAGAACTAAAAAAAGAAACAGAAATAGAAAGAACAAAGAACCATTTTAACTAAAAGCAACATTTTCAAATGTTTTTTAAAACAATGTACCGAGCTTGACTGCCTAATAAAAAGTGGAAGTGAGTTTCATAATTTAGAAGCATAAAAACAAAAAGCAGCCTCTCCACTCTTTCTGCATTTCACATGTGGTATTTGCAGTAGGCCAGTATGTGCAGATCTCAGGTCACGTATAGGAACATATGAAGACAGACATTCAGTAAGGTACAGACGTGCTAGGTCGCTTAAAGCTTTAAAAACAAGTAAAAACACTTTCAAATGTATCCTAGACAATACAGGTGACCAGTGAAGTTTTTTCAAGACAGGAATGATATTCTCTTTCTTGTATTTGTTAGGATCTGTGCTACTGCATTTCGAACAAGTAGTAAGGGATTTATTGTTTTCTTGGGAAGCCCACAAAACAGAGCATTATAATCATATCCACATCAATGTGAGCAATGGAGAAGTCAAATTAACGTGTCTAAATATCATCTAGTTCTATCCCAGGGAAGAGGGCTGTTGCCTACACAGACGACAAGACACAAAACGCTCAACTGTGCAAAACACGCATAAGGACATCAGTCAGGAGGAACAAGGTAAAGTGTTTTTACTTCTTCACCATGGTCATGTAGTTTCACTCCAAGCACTGTCATATGAAATAACTGTGGAAACGACCTCCCCAACATTTTGGGTTGTTGCATTTTGCTTCAATGAATTTTAACCTTTTCTTTTAGACATTAAGAGGAAGGACACATTCACCCTTGGTAGAGATTCAGTTGTTCTATGAGATGTCAAGGTGAGAATTAACCACTTCAGGCATAAGTCAATCCACATGACTGAAAAAGGGGCAATGAACAGGATATGGGGATTTTTCTAGTTATAAAGTACAATAATCATCATTACATGATCTAAGACTACTGAAGTATAAGCTGTGTCCCTGACTGATTAATTAGCAAATTCATCTTTGTAGAGTGCAGCTACTATCTATTCAGTGGCATTTCCTTAAAACAACTGTATTCCCACATTCTGAATATAGAGTGAGATCATGTAGAGAATGTTGGACTTGTAATAACTAATTGAAGGATAATAATAATCAACGAAAGTGCTTACAAGTATCAACAAATGCCTTCAAAGTACTTGACACGTACTTTGCTTTCAAAAGTGAAACATAATTAATGCTTACGTAAGATTTCTCTTGACTTCTCAGGAGTATACGAACTCCAAGGACAAGTAACATCAAAAACCATTATTTAAGTGCTGATGTTGGAGCTGCAATACTACTACCAAGACAAAAAATGATACAGGTAATACTGCTTTCAGAATTCTAAGAATTGCTAAAATAGTATGCTTACAGAGCATTCAGAGTCTCATAGAGAAAATAAGTTGAGAATATGACAAGTTCCTACCATCTCAAACACTGCCAATCTAGAACAAAAAGAAAATACTTGATCGCCTACAGTAATCGAACACAAACCAGAACATATCAGTGGATGACAATGAAATGTAGTCACAAAATGATTCTACCCTTTCAAGTCCCAAAAAGGTTTGAGGAACTTACCGGAGGCGATCCCTGGATTTCAAACACGGCACAATGTAGCCAATGTAGGGGAGAAGATTACAGAGAGCTCTTCTCAGATTGCTCAGAGTCAGCCCCAGGACCCTTTCCTGACTGAAGCAGACAAAGTTGTCAAACAGGTAGGTAGAAATGAGTAAGGAACAGAGAGTATGGTTATTCTTGCATTGTTTTGTTCGTCTGTCAAAGAAAAGAGTGCTTCTGACTTTTGTCAATGTTCATCTTTATTTTAGGAGAAGAACAAATGGTGGTATCACACTTTGCTCAAGTGTATGATGCCATGTGTGTACAGCAGACATCACCAAAGGAACAGGAGACACCTGAGTAGAGAACAAGAATATGAAAAGACTGATGGAAAAAAGCACCAGGAGAAATCCATTGAATATGCACAATCTCGTCCAGTATTTCAATGAAAAGTTTCAGTGTTGTTTCTAGTGTCGTCGTATTGCATACATTTAAAACAATGTGTCTTGTTTAATGAACAATTTCATTTACTTTAGTAAAAAGTGTTGTTTACTGTAGTCCTAGCACGGATGCAATTGTTAGAAAAAACGCGAATGAAAAACTGAATGTTTCATACAATATGGGTTTGTGTTAACCCACACACCTAAGTGAAATGTTTGATTACGTTTACAAGACATAACACATAATTCAGTTGAGTGTGAAAGGGAACGACAGAGAAAGTCACAAACAAAACATTTGTGAAGGACTTGATGAATGTTTTTTCTTTAGCAATTACAAAAAATAAAGAATTTTTCAACAAGATGTCTTTCTATAGCGAGTTTCATTTGAGATAGTCTTTTCTTAGAAGTGCAAGAGTGGTATTCCCTACAATTTATTCCCCAATTTGATCATTCTCAGAAATTAGGAGACAGAAACCACACCTACTGTAATATTAGACCTTGTAACAAGGCAACTAGGTTTCAATGGCTTAAAAGGTGCATAAAGAGGCTCATGTATAATGACCTCCAGTGTCCCACAGGTTTCCCAAATCATTTCTTAAAGTATGGAAAAAGAGGAAATAAAGTGTCTACAGAAAGCGTATACCCCCTTGAACTTTGTTCAGTTTGTTGCGCCAGTGCCTGAGTTTTATGCACTTAAATGAGGACCTCTTTCTCACACCACATATGTTATACTTTCAATGGGAAAAAAGGAAATATTAGAATTGTATACATTTTAAAGCCATGTGTTCATATTTGGTAGAAGCCCTAACAACACCTAAAAAACAACTAACAACGGGTGCAGGACCGAATTAGGGCAGTACCCACTATTGATAAACATACATAAAACAATATTAAAGTACTGGCTTTAATATTAGCCAGACACAGCCGGATGAGCTCTACCAGCCAGGACAGGAGGCTCTACTGTACACAGAGAGGGGAGGGAGGGGGGAACAAGCTGCCCAGCCGTGTGGAATGCTACAGAACCCTAAACAGACAAAACATACTACCCGAATATTTGACCAAGATATCCAGACACAGCTGGATGAGCTCCACCAGTCAGGACAGGCTAATAAGATACACTCCACAGACATTCACAACAGCGACATATCATAAACACTTGAATTACTTATCTAGACTCTCGAAACAAAATTTCGAGAAAAAACACATTGCCCAACGTTAGAAAGCACCTTGCATTACATTGCTTGAAAAACAATTTTATTTCGAAGGAATTATGGATCGGGAATTCTTCGAGGAAGTCGTGGTCACACAGCATGCCGCCCCATATATCAGGGAGCACATTGGATCAAGGCACCGTCTCTTTCAAGACAACGATCCGAAACACAAAGCAGCAAGGGCGAGGCTTACAGAAGAACGAGTGAACTGGGTGAAAACTCCAGCCGAATCTCCAGATTTAAATCCAATAGAGATGGTATGGCATTCGCTGAAAGACTATGTTTGGAAAACTGCTAAACCCAGCACAAAGCAAGAACTGATACTGATACAATGTCTGTTGATACTGATACTGTATGAGTAGGGCTGTTTCACCACTCCTTTTTTTTTGTTGCATACAGCAGTACTTCTTATGGTAGTACTTAAGTACAGTACAGTAGGTACTTACATTAGTACGTCTCGCGTTAAAAAAGTTAGGTGTTAGCATAAACTATTAGTAATAAATAATATTAAACTTAGCACTGTAATAAATTATGCTAATATTAAATTCGATTCTGCTCTGAGAATGTAGGGGGAAGGAAAAATGCCAGTGGTCTTTCCACTGATGAACTTGTGCCTGATGAACACCACTGCGTCACACCACACAGCTGCGAATGCACCTCACTGTGCCCGGCCACCACTGCATCACACAACTGCCAGCGCACCTCACCGTACCAGGCCACCACTGCGTCACACAGCTGCAAGCACACCTCACCGTGCCAGGCCACCACTGCGTCACACCACACAGCTGGCAGCGCACCTCACCGTTCCAGGCCACCAATGCGTCACCCAGCTACCAGCGAAACTCACCCTGCCCGGCCACAACTGCATCACACCACACAGCTGCAAGTGCACCTCACCGTACCCGGCCACCTCTTCATCATACAGCTGCCAGCGCACCTGACCATGCAAGGCCACCACTGCGTCACACAGATGCCAGCGCACCTCACCGTGCCCGGCCACCACTGCGTCACACCACACAGATCCCAGCGCACCTCACAGTGCTAGACCACCACTGCGTCCCACAGCTGCCATCGCACCTCACCATGCCAGATAACCACTGCGTCACACAACACAGCTGCAAGCGTACTTCACCATACCAGGCCACCACTGCGTCACACCACACAGCTGCCAGCGCACCTCAAAGTACCCGGCCACCAATGCGTCACACCACACAGCTGCCAGCGCACCTCACTGTGCCAGGCCAGCACTGAGTCACACCACACAGCCGCCAGTGCACCTCACCGTGCCAAGCCACCACTGCGTCACACAGCTGCCAGCGCACCTCACTGAACCCTGCCACAGCTGCGTCACACATCTACCAGCGCACCTCACCATGCCCAGCCACCACTGCATCACACAGCTGCCACCACTGCGTCAGACCACACACGAAGTAGGTCATCGGGCCAACAGTATACAAACATTACAGCTCAAGTGCTTTTGTATCTGAACGCTTTTAGGTAAGTAATTTAGCAGCTGCGGTATTAATAATGATTTTAATGGCAAATTCAATTGCAGGTAAAATAAAAATGGCGGATAACTTTCTTTCTAGCTTCGTGAAGCGGTCGTGCCATATTATACATATATACCATAATAAGAAACATAATATGTACAGTATAATTTTTCACTTTAAGCTGGCATTATCCAGAACCGGGTCAGGGCCCGGACCCGGACCGTGCAGTGTGGTCCGTCGGCCTTCTAAAGATGTTTAAGAGATCGAGGCACCCTTGGATTTGATTAGAAACTTGCATAATTTCTTAACTTGACCCCATTATCTTAAAAAAAACGGCCAGGCCCAGACCAAAGCATGAAGGCTGAGAGGATCGGGGGACTCTCATTTTTGGTCACAGCGTACAGTAGTAGATCAGTAACCTCTGTTTATCGTGATAACCTTTAATTATTTTCCAGTACTTTTTCAATGATAAAACACATTGTTTCGCCAGTTTTGCTAAAGATACGGTTTTAGTGTTTACGCGTAAATTTGTAAGCCGTAGGTTTAAATCTCGTGGTCTTATTTTCTGCATTTTCATCGTAAGGGAAGGCGCTAGTTTGCGATTTACGCGCTGAACATTGTAAGCAGAGGAGCCTTAAGGCACAGCCTCGCCTTAACACCATCGTTTGCATTGTCATTGTCATCCAGAAAAGCAGTCGTAAGAAAATGAATCTGTGGCGGCTCCGAACATTAAAAAAACTATATCTAGACTGCAAATACATCCCAATCTTACTATCAACACGTTTTAAGAGCGCTCTCCTTTCCACCGGTATACAAGCTAAGAGAGAAATATTGGAAATCCCATCTGAAGTAGCCCTCGTCTCAGCTTCGGAGCTGTGAGCGATGGGGATCATAATTAAAAGGGGTACAGTTACTTTGAAAATGTGTATGTGATACTTAAATTTAAATAAAATAAAAAGATAAATTATATAACACAGACTGCTATCTATGTCCATGTGTTTAAGACGTATGAATCGGTTTTAAAACAGGCACACCCCTTCTCACAAATCCGACTGGAGTCTCAGTCCGTCATCGCGATGAAATAGGAGCTCAGATGTAGGCTAAGTGATTGCAATTTACTTATTTAAAAGAACCACTTCAAATCAAAAGGGAGACATTTTGTAATGGTAGTTATCGTATTATACAGTATACGTAATTGTAGATATACAGTACATAAAGGGTATGAATAGGTGTGAGCTTTTACTGTATATTTAATATTTTATCTGACCCATTTGTAGAAACCGCCTACTCAGATTTAGTTAAGTGGTCTGCCACCATAAAGACAGAAAAATATAATGACACCCTGTTACATTAACTGTAAAATAAACGCCGTAACTGCGGCCATATGAAAATTTGGATAAAGATTATACAAACATCCTAAGGAGCTCTATGACATATGAGCGTCGAAATAATGGTTGGTGACCTGACGTAACATTGCTCCCTGAATTACGTGATCTGTATATACCCAAATACAGATATATCACTCAACACGGAACTGTGTTAGTGAAACGATTGTTCTGATGTACGGCTGATGTCCAAACACTGAAAACATGATTGTGTATGCAATCGCACTCCCGAGCTCCATTGGGTATGGTTAAAATACCTTTTTATAGTTCATCACATTCAAAGTGTGTGTACTTGATGAAAGTGTAACACGCATTTGGAGGAGTTATTCAGGATTTTCTTTCATTCAACTATTTCAAGACCCATTATTTTCAGATGTTGTAGTATACGTGAATAATGAAAGGCCTTCATATTACACAATGAAGGAATGACTTCGCAGGTGTGAAGAATAAAAGATTAATTCAGCTCACTTTGGGGAGTTTCACAATGGCCCTCCTTATAGAAATGTGGGTTTGATTAAAGGAGTGAAGAAAAAGCACTGAATAATATTTGCTTCTGTAAACGTAATCATCTCAAAATATGGTTGAAGAAATTGAAGAAGGTTAAACATAATCCAAAACGTATAAGGTCAATTTAAGTACAACCAGAATTCTAGTGTTTATGCAATGCATCTGTGGGTTGATATGAAATACGGCCGTACTTAAACTAAACGAGGTTATCGAGAGCATATTCCGAGTACGGCTGTGGCCAGTTGTACTGTGAACTGCGAGGACCGTATCTTATCCTGAACGGGCTGTGCGAATACCGTCCTCTGCTGGCAGAAGGAATAGATTACAACGGCACTGTATTGGCGATTAGTCCTATTGCTAGAATATTGAAACAACAAGGAGTCCGCGGAGTCAAGCAATGCTGAATAAACAAGTACCTGAAATTCAATAGGATTTTGTGTATTGATTACAAATAGGTGTGGAATTCTCATGTACAGTGCTATTCATGGATTCCTTACACAAGCAGCCGTTGTTATGATACTTTCGTAATCTGAATATAAATCTGTTATCTACTTAAAACTGTAATTATTGAATAGATTAATGTCTTTGAAATGCTTCATTAACTGGGCAGTTTCCATGTTTGGAAATGTTTTTATTTTGATTGCTGATTGCTAGATACTGTATGTTTAATAGGCATGCTGTTAATATTTTCTACAAGAGCCAAATAAGACAGTTATGCTGTAGTAAGTTATACATAAGTTATATAACATAAGTTATACAGTTTTTTGTTCTGAGGTCAATTTGAATCTCATACTAAATTACTGGTGTCCTTTTATCTGAGAAACACTACCTGATTGATCACCTGATGCCTAGAAATTAGCATGCACAGTAGCCCAGCGTTTAGCATTGCTAGCTCACAGTGCTGAGGCCCTGGGTACACTTCTGGACCTGGGGTGCTATCTGTATGGAGCTTGTATGTTCTCCCCATGTTTGCATGAGTTTGCTTTGGGTGCTCCGGCTTCCTCCCACACTTCAAAGAACTACTGGTAGGTTAATTGGCTTCTGGGATAATTGGTGAGTGTCTGTGTCTTCCCTGCATTGGACTACCATCCAGTCCCAGGTATCTCCTGCTTATTACTTTCTGAGGCTCTGGCTCCCCCGTGCCCCGCGACCCCCTGACCCCCTGACCCTGAATTGGATGAAGCGGTTAGAAAATGGGTGGTTTCTGTTATGCTCTGGTCATGCTCTGCCATAGCAACAACTTGTAAAAAATGCAGATGCTAGGATTTAACTCAAAGAAGGAGCTCAGATCACTGTGTTGGCATCGCTGTACAGGTGTCCGGTTTGTTTTAGAACATGTGCTAAAATCTTATTTACTCACTTCTAGACTTTTTACCCCCCATATCAGCCTGCAGGTGCACAGTGGTCTGTGGACACCCTCCTTGCTCTGTCGTAAAACAGGAAATAAAAAGCAACTGGTTTTGACTTTAATGCACTGAGACTGTGGAACTCACAGAACTCTCTTGTCAGAAAGGCAGCTTCTAACAGCTTTTAAGTGAAGACTAAGAACACTTTTCTATTTTACTCAAATAGATTATATATATTTTGTTTAAATATATGTTATAAATGTTAAAATGACAGCTCGTATAAGCTTGTATTTTTACCTTTCGATCATTTTTATAATTGCTTTGAGTTGCTTTTACCACGATAAACAGTACAAAATATGAGGTGTTGAACTTGTCAAAAGTTTTAAAGCGCTTTATGACGTAAAGTGTGATGACAGTCCTTGGCGGTCTATGTAACAATTCTTCTTGAAGTAGGTCATCGGGCCAACAGTATATAAACATTACAGCTCAAGTGCTTTTGTATCTGAACGCTTTTAGGTAAGTAATTTAGCAGCTGCGGTATTAATAATGATTTTAATGGCAAATTCAATTGCAGGTAAAATAAAAATGGCGGATAACTTTCTTTCTAGCTTCGTGAAGCGGTTGCGCTATATTATACATATATACCATAATAAGAAACATAATATGTACAGTAGAATTTTTCACTTTAAGCTGGCATTATCCAGAACCGGGTCAGGGCCCGGACCCGGACCGTGCAGTGTGGTCCGTCGGCCTTCTAAAGATGTTTAGGAGATGGAGGCGCCCTTGGATTTGATTAGAAACTTGCATAATTTCTTAACTTGACCCCATTATCTTAAAAAAAAAACGGCCAGGCCAAGACCAAAGCATGAAGGCTGCGAGGATCGGGGGACTCTCATTTTTGGTCACAGCGTACAGTAGTAGATCAGTAACCTCTGTTTATCGTGATAACCTTTAATTATTTTCCAGTACTTTTTTCAATGATAAAACACATTGTCTCGCCAGTTTTGCTAAAGATACGGTTTTAGTGTTTACGCATAAATTTGTAAGCCGTAGGTTTAAATCTCGTGGTCTTATTTTCTGCATTTTCATCGTAAGGGAAGGCGCTCGTTTGCGATTTACGCGCTGAACATTGTAAGCAGAGGAGCCTTAAGGCACAGCCTCGCCTTAACACCATCGTTTGCATTGTCATTGTCATCCAGAAAAGCAGTCGTAAGAAAATGAATCTGTGGCGGCTCCGAACATTAAAAAAACTATATCTAGACTGCAAATACATCCCAATCTTACTATCAACACGTTTTAAGAGCGCTCTCCTTTCCACCGGTATACAAGCTAAGAGAGAAATATTGGAAATCCCATCTGAAGTAGCCCTCGTCTCACCTTCGGAGCTGTGAGCGATGGGGATCATAATTAAAAGGGGTACAGTTACTTTGAAAATGTGTATGTGATACTTAAATTTAAATAAAATAAAAAGATAAATTATATAACACAGACTGCTATCTATGTCCATGTGTTTAAGACGTATGAATCGGTTTTAAAACAGGCACACCCCTTTACTTCTCACAAATCCAACTGGAGTCTCAGTCCGTCGTCGCGATGAATTAGGAGCTCAGATGTAGGCTAAGTGATTGCAATTTACTTATTTAAAAGAACCACTTCAAATCAAAAGGGAGACATTTTGTAATGGTAGTTATCGTATTATACAGTATACGTAATTGTAGATATACAGTACATAAAGGGTATGAATAGGTGTGAGCTTTTACTGTATATTTAATATTTTATCTGACCCACTTGTAGAAACCGCCTACTCAGATTTAGTTAAGTGGTCTGCCACCATAAAGACAGAAAAATATAATGACACCCTGTTACATTAACTGTAAAATAAACGCCGTAACTGCGGCCATATGAAAATTTGGATAAAGATTATACAAACATCCTAAGGAGCTCTATGACATATGAGCGTCGTAATAATGGTTGGTGACCTGACGTAACAGTGCTCCCTGAATTACATGATCTGTATATACCCAAATACAGATATATCACTCAACACGGAGCTGTGTTAGTGAAATGATTGTTCTGATGTACGGCTGATGTCCAAACACTGAAAACATGATTGTGTATGCAATCGCACTCCCGAGCTCCATTGGGTATGGTTAAAATAACTTTTTATAGTTCATCACATTCAAAGTGTGTGTACTTGATGAAAGTGTAACACGCATTTGGAGGAGTTATTCGGATTTTCTTTCATTCAACTATTTCAAGACCCATTATTTTCAGATGTTGTAGTATACGTGAATAATGAAAGGCCTTCATATTACACAATGAAGGAATGACTTCGCAGGTGTGAAGAATAAAAGATTAATTCAGCTCACTTTGGGGAGTTTCACAATGGCCCTCCTTATAGAAATGTGGGTTTGATTAAAGGAGTGAAGAAAAAGCACTGAATAATATTTGCTTCTGTAAACGTAATCATCTCAAAATATGGTTGAAGAAATTGAAGAAGGTTAAACATAATCCAAAACGTATAAGGTCAATTTAAGTACAACCAGAATTCTAGTGTTTATGCAATGCATCTGTGGGTTGATATGAAATACGGCCGTACTTAAACTAAACGAGGTTATCGAGAGCATATTCCGAGTACGGCTGTGGCCAGTTGTACTGTGAACTGCGAGGACCGTATCTTATCCTGAACGGGCTGTGCGAATACCGTCCTCTGCTGGCAGAAGGAATAGATTACAACGGCACTGTATTGGCGATTAGTCCTATTGCTAGAATATTGAAACAACAAGGAGTCCACGGAGTCAAGCAATGCTGAATAAACAAGTACCTGAAATTCAATAGGATTTTGTGTATTGATTACAAATAGGTGTGGAATTCTCATGTACAGTGCTATTCATGGATTCCTTACACAAGCAGCCGTTGTTATGATACTTTCGTAATCTGAATATAAATCTGTTATCTACTTAAAACTGTAATTATTGAATAGATTAATGTCTTTGAAATGCTTCATTAACTGGGCAGTTTCCATGTTTGGAAATGTTTTTATTTTGATTGCTGATTGCTAGATACTGTATGTTTAATAGGCATGCTGTTAATATTTTCTACAAGAGCCAAATAAGACAGTTATGCTGTAGTAAGTTATACATAAGTTATATAACATAAGTTATACAGTTTTTTGTTCTGAGGTCAATTTGAATCTCATACTAAATTACTGGTGTCCTTTTATCTGAGAAACACTACCTGATTGATCACCTGATGCCTAGAAATTAGCATGCACAGTAGCCCAGCGTTTAGCATTGCTAGCTCACAGTGCTGAGGCCCTGGGTACACTTCTGGACCTGGGGTGCTATCTGTATGGAGCTTGTATGTTCTCCCCATGTTTGCATGAGTTTGCTTTGGGTGCTCCGGCTTCCTCCCACACTTCAAAGAACTACTGGTAGGTTAATTGGCTTCTGGGATAATTGGTGAGTGTCTGTGTCTTCCCTGCATTGGACTACCATCCAGTCCCAGGTATCTCCTGCTTATTACTTTCTGAGGCTCTGGCTCCCCCGTGCCCCGCGACCCCCTGACCCCCTGACCCTGAATTGGATGAAGCGGTTAGAAAATGGGTGGTTTCTGTTATGCTCTGGTCATGCTCTGCCATAGCAACAACTTGTAAAAAATGCAGATGCTAGGATTTAACTCAAAGAAGGAGCTCAGATCACTGTGTTGGCATCGCTGTACAGGTGTCCGGTGTGTTTTAGAACATGTGCTAAAATCTTATTTACTCACTTCTAGACTTTTTACCCCCCATATCAGCCTGCAGGTGCACAGTGGTCTGTGGACACCCTCCTTGCTCTGTCGTAAAACAGGAAATAAAAAGCAACTGGTTTTGACTTTAATGCACTGAGACTGTGGAACTCACAGAACTCTCTTGTCAGAAAGGCAGCTTCTAACAGCTTTTAAGTGAAGACTAAGAACACTTTTCTATTTTATTCAAATAGATTATATATATTTTGTTTAAATATATGTTATAAATGTTAAAATGACAGCTCGTATAAGCTTGTATTTTTACCTTTCGATCATTTTTATAATTGCTTTGAGTTGCTTTTACCACGATAAACAGTACAAAATATGAGGTGTTGAACTTGTCAAAAGTTTTAAAGCGCTTTATGACGTAAAGTGTGATGACAGTCCTTGGCGGTCTATGTAACAATTCTTCTTGAAGTAGGTCATCGGGCCAACAGTATATAAACATTACAGCTCAAGTGCTTTTGTATCTGAACGCTTTTAGGTAAGTAATTTTGCAGCTGCGGTATTAATAATGATTTTAATGGCAAATTCAATTGCAGGTAAAATAAAAATGGCGGATAACTTTCTTTCTAGCTTCGTGAAGCGGTCGCGCTATATTATACATATATACCATAATAAGAAACATAATATGTACAGTAGAATTTTTCACTTTAAGCTGGCATTATCCAGAACCGGGTCAGGGCCCGGACCCGGACCGTGCAGTGTGGTCCGTCGGCCTTCTAAAGATGTTTAGGAGATGGAGGTGCCCTTGGATTTGATTAGAAACTTCCATAATTTCTTAACTTGACCCCATTATCCTAAAAAAAAAATGGCCAGGCCCAGACCAAAGCATGAAGGCTGCGAGGATCGGGGGACTCTCATTTTTGGTCACAGCGTACAGTAGTAGATCAGTAACCTCTGTTTATCGTGATAACCTTTAATTATTTTCCAGTACTTTTTTAAATGATAAAACACATTGTCTCGCCAGTTTTGCTAAAGATACGGTTTTAGTGTTTACGCATAAATTTGTAAGCCGTAGGTTTAAATCTCGTGTTCTTATTTGCCGCATTTTCATCGTAAGAGAGGCGCTCGTTTGCGATTTACGCGCTGAACATTGTAAGCAGAGGAGCCTTAAGGCACAGCCTCGCCTTAACACCATCGTTTGCATTGTCATTGTCATCCAGAAAAGCAGTCGTAAGAAAATGAATCTGTGGCGGCTCCGAACATTAAAAAAACTATATCTAGACTGCAAATACATCCCAATCTTACTATCAACACGTTTTAAGAGCGCTCTCCTTTCCACCGGTATACAAGCTAAGAGAGAAATGTTGGAAATCCCATCTGAAGTAGCCCTCGTCTCAGCTTCGGAGCTGTGAGCGATGGGGATCATAATTAAAAGGGGTACAGTTACTTTGAAAATGTGTATGTGATACTTAAATTTAAATAAAATAAAAAGATAAATTATATAACACAGACTGCTATCTATGTCCATGTGTTTAAGACGTATGAATCGGTTTTAAAACAGGCACACCCCTTTACTTCTCACAAATCCAACTGGAGTCTCAGTCCGTCGTCGCGATGAATTAGGAGCTCAGATGTAGGCTAAGTGATTGCAATTTACTTATTTAAAAGAACCACTTCAAATCAAAAGGGAGCCATTTTGTAATGGTAGTTATCGTATTATACAGTATACGTAATTGTAGATATACAGTACATAAAGGGTATGAATAGGTGTGAGCTTTTACTGTATATTTAATATTTTATCTGACCCACTTGTAGAAACCGCCTACTCAGATTTAGTTAAGTGGTCTGCCACCATAAAGACAGAAAAATATAATGACACCCTGTTACATTAACTGTAAAATAAACGCCGTAACTGCGGCCATATGAAAATTTGGATAAAGATTATACAAACATCCTAAGGAGCTCTATGACATATGAGCGTCGTAATAATGGTTGGTGACCTGACGTAACAGTGCTCCCTGAATTACATGATCTTTATATACCCAAATACAGATATATCACTCAACACGGAGCTGTGTTAGTGAAATGATTGTTCTGATGTACGGCTGATGTCCAAACACTGAAAACATGATTGTGTATGCAATCGCACTCCCGAGCTCCATTGGGTATGGTTAAAATAACTTTTTATAGTTCATCACATTCAAAGTGTGTGTACTTGATGAAAGTGTAACACGCATTTGGAGGAGTTATTCAGGATTTTCTTTCATTCAACTATTTCAAGACCCATTATTTTCAGATGTTGTAGTATACGTGAATAATGAAAGGCCTTCATATTACACAATGAAGGAATGACTTCGCAGGTGTGAAGAATAAAAGATTAATTCAGCTCACTTTGGGGAGTTTCACAATGGCCCTCCTTATAGAAATGTGGGTTTGATTAAAGGAGTGAAGAAAAAGCACTGAATAATATTTGCTTCTGTAAACGTAATCATCTCAAAATATGGTTGAAGAAATTGAAGAAGGTTAAACATAATCCAAAACGTATAAGGTCAATTTAAGTACAACCAGAATTCTAGTGTTTATGCAATGCATCTGTGGGTTGATATGAAATACGGCCGTACTTAAACTAAACGAGGTTATCGAGAGCATATTCCGAGTACGGCTGTGGCCAGTTGTACTGTGAACTGCGAGGACCGTATCTTATCCTGAACGGGCTGTGCGAATACCGTCCTCTGCTGGCAGAAGGAATAGATTACAACGGCACTGTATTGGCGATTAGTCCTATTGCTAGAATATTGAAACAACAAGGAGTCCACGGAGTCAAGCAATGCTGAATAAACAAGTACCTGAAATTCAATAGGATTTTGTGTATTGATTACAAATAGGTGTGGAATTCTCATGTACAGTGCTATTCATGGATTCCTTACACAAGCAGCCGTTGTTATGATACTTTCGTAATCTGAATATAAATCTGTTATCTACTTAAAACTGTAATTATTGAATAGATTAATGTCTTTGAAATGCTTCATTAACTGGGCAGTTTCCATGTTTGGAAATGTTTTTATTTTGATTGCTGATTGCTAGATACTGTATGTTTAATAGGCATGCTGTTAATATTTTCTACAAGAGCCAAATAAGACAGTTATGCTGTAGTAAGTTATACATAAGTTATATAACATAAGTTATACAGTTTTTTGTTCTGAGGTCAATTTGAATCTCATACTAAATTACTGGTGTCCTTTTATCTGAGAAACACTACCTGATTGATCACCTGATGCCTAGAAATTAGCATGCACAGTAGCCCAGCGTTTAGCATTGCTAGCTCACAGTGCTGAGGCCCTGGGTACACTTCTGGACCTGGGGTGCTATCTGTATGGAGCTTGTATGTTCTCCCCATGTTTGCATGAGTTTGCTTTGGGTGCTCCGGCTTCCTCCCACACTTCAAAGAACTACTGGTAGGTTAATTGGCTTCTGGGATAATTGGTGAGTGTCTGTGTCTTCCCTGCATTGGACTACCATCCAGTCCCAGGTATCTCCTGCTTATTACTTTCTGAGGCTCTGGCTCCCCCGTGCCCCGCGACCCCCTGACCCCCTGACCCTGAATTGGATGAAGCGGTTAGAAAATGGGTGGTTTCTGTTATGCTCTGGTCATGCTCTGCCATAGCAACAACTTGTAAAAAATGCAGATGCTAGGATTTAACTCAAAGAAGGAGCTCAGATCACTGTGTTGGCATCGCTGTACAGGTGTCCGGTGTGTTTTAGAACATGTGCTAAAATCTTATTTACTCACTTCTAGACTTTTTACCCCCCATATCAGCCTGCAGGTGCACAGTGGTCTGTGGACACCCTCCTTGCTCTGTCGTAAAACAGGAAATAAAAAGCAACTGGTTTTGACTTTA
Source organism: Lepisosteus oculatus (assembly GCF_040954835.1). Lineage (NCBI taxonomy): Eukaryota > Metazoa > Chordata > Actinopteri > Semionotiformes > Lepisosteidae > Lepisosteus > Lepisosteus oculatus. The sequence continues at coordinate 483,378 of NW_027167956.1, read as the reverse complement.
ATGCACTGAGACTGTGGAACTCACAGAACTCTCTTGTCAGAAAGGCAGCTTCTAACAGCTTTTAAGTGAAGACTAAGAACACTTTTCTATTTTATTCAAATAGATTATATATATTTTGTTTAAATATATGTTATAAATGTTAAAATGACAGCTCGTATAAGCTTGTATTTTTACCTTTCGATCATTTTTATAATTGCTTTGAGTTGCTTTTACCACGATAAACAGTACAAAATATGAGGTGTTGAACTTGTCAAAAGTTTTAAAGCGCTTTATGACGTAAAGTGTGATGACAGTCCTTGGCGGTCTATGTAACAATTCTTCTTGAAGTAGGTCATCGGGCCAACAGTATATAAACATTACAGCTCAAGTGCTTTTGTATCTGAACGCTTTTAGGTAAGTAATTTTGCAGCTGCGGTATTAATAATGATTTTAATGGCAAATTCAATTGCAGGTAAAATAAAAATGGCGGATAACTTTCTTTCTAGCTTCGTGAAGCGGTCGCGCTATATTATACATATATACCATAATAAGAAACATAATATGTACAGTAGAATTTTTCACTTTAAGCTGGCATTATCCAGAACCGGGTCAGGGCCCGGACCCGGACCGTGCAGTGTGGTCCGTCGGCCTTCTAAAGATGTTTAGGAGATGGAGGTGCCCTTGGATTTGATTAGAAACTTCCATAATTTCTTAACTTGACCCCATTATCCTAAAAAAAAAATGGCCAGGCCCAGACCAAAGCATGAAGGCTGCGAGGATCGGGGGACTCTCATTTTTGGTCACAGCGTACAGTAGTAGATCAGTAACCTCTGTTTATCGTGATAACCTTTAATTATTTTCCAGTACTTTTTTAAATGATAAAACACATTGTCTCGCCAGTTTTGCTAAAGATACGGTTTTAGTGTTTACGCATAAATTTGTAAGCCGTAGGTTTAAATCTCGTGTTCTTATTTGCCGCATTTTCATCGTAAGAGAGGCGCTCGTTTGCGATTTACGCGCTGAACATTGTAAGCAGAGGAGCCTTAAGGCACAGCCTCGCCTTAACACCATCGTTTGCATTGTCATTGTCATCCAGAAAAGCAGTCGTAAGAAAATGAATCTGTGGCGGCTCCGAACATTAAAAAAACTATATCTAGACTGCAAATACATCCCAATCTTACTATCAACACGTTTTAAGAGCGCTCTCCTTTCCACCGGTATACAAGCTAAGAGAGAAATGTTGGAAATCCCATCTGAAGTAGCCCTCGTCTCAGCTTCGGAGCTGTGAGCGATGGGGATCATAATTAAAAGGGGTACAGTTACTTTGAAAATGTGTATGTGATACTTAAATTTAAATAAAATAAAAAGATAAATTATATAACACAGACTGCTATCTATGTCCATGTGTTTAAGACGTATGAATCGGTTTTAAAACAGGCACACCCCTTTACTTCTCACAAATCCAACTGGAGTCTCAGTCCGTCGTCGCGATGAATTAGGAGCTCAGATGTAGGCTAAGTGATTGCAATTTACTTATTTAAAAGAACCACTTCAAATCAAAAGGGAGCCATTTTGTAATGGTAGTTATCGTATTATACAGTATACGTAATTGTAGATATACAGTACATAAAGGGTATGAATAGGTGTGAGCTTTTACTGTATATTTAATATTTTATCTGACCCACTTGTAGAAACCGCCTACTCAGATTTAGTTAAGTGGTCTGCCACCATAAAGACAGAAAAATATAATGACACCCTGTTACATTAACTGTAAAATAAACGCCGTAACTGCGGCCATATGAAAATTTGGATAAAGATTATACAAACATCCTAAGGAGCTCTATGACATATGAGCGTCGTAATAATGGTTGGTGACCTGACGTAACAGTGCTCCCTGAATTACATGATCTTTATATACCCAAATACAGATATATCACTCAACACGGAGCTGTGTTAGTGAAATGATTGTTCTGATGTACGGCTGATGTCCAAACACTGAAAACATGATTGTGTATGCAATCGCACTCCCGAGCTCCATTGGGTATGGTTAAAATAACTTTTTATAGTTCATCACATTCAAAGTGTGTGTACTTGATGAAAGTGTAACACGCATTTGGAGGAGTTATTCAGGATTTTCTTTCATTCAACTATTTCAAGACCCATTATTTTCAGATGTTGTAGTATACGTGAATAATGAAAGGCCTTCATATTACACAATGAAGGAATGACTTCGCAGGTGTGAAGAATAAAAGATTAATTCAGCTCACTTTGGGGAGTTTCACAATGGCCCTCCTTATAGAAATGTGGGTTTGATTAAAGGAGTGAAGAAAAAGCACTGAATAATATTTGCTTCTGTAAACGTAATCATCTCAAAATATGGTTGAAGAAATTGAAGAAGGTTAAACATAATCCAAAACGTATAAGGTCAATTTAAGTACAACCAGAATTCTAGTGTTTATGCAATGCATCTGTGGGTTGATATGAAATACGGCCGTACTTAAACTAAACGAGGTTATCGAGAGCATATTCCGAGTACAGCTGTGGCCAGTTGTACTGTGAACTGCGAGGACCGTATCTTATCCTGAACGGGCTGTGCGAATACCGTCCTCTGCTGGCAGAAGGAATAGATTACAACGGCACTGTATTGGCGATTAGTCCTATTGCTAGAATATTGAAACAACAAGGAGTCCGCGGAGTCAAGCAATGCTGAATAAACAAGTACCTGAAATTCAATAGGATTTTGTGTATTGATTACAAATAGGTGTGGAATTCTCATGTACAGTGCTATTCATGGATTCCTTACACAAGCAGCCGTTGTTATGATACTTTCGTAATCTGAATATAAATCTGTTATCTACTTAAAACTGTAATTATTGAATAGATTAATGTCTTTGAAATGCTTCATTAACTGGGCAGTTTCCATGTTTGGAAATGTTTTTATTTTGATTGCTGATTGCTAGATACTGTATGTTTAATAGGCATGCTGTTAATATTTTCTACAAGAGCCAAATAAGACAGTTATGCTGTAGTAAGTTATACATAAGTTATATAACATAAGTTATACAGTTTTTTGTTCTGAGGTCAATTTGAATCTCATACTAAATTACTGGTGTCCTTTTATCTGAGAAACACTACCTGATTGATCACCTGATGCCTAGAAATTAGCATGCACAGTAGCCCAGCGTTTAGCATTGCTAGCTCACAGTGCTGAGGCCCTGGGTACACTTCTGGACCTGGGGTGCTATCTGTATGGAGCTTGTATGTTCTCCCCATGTTTGCATGAGTTTGCTTTGGGTGCTCCGGCTTCCTCCCACACTTCAAAGAACTACTGGTAGGTTAATTGGCTTCTGGGATAATTGGTGAGTGTCTGTGTCTTCCCTGCATTGGACTACCATCCAGTCCCAGGTATCTCCTGCTTATTACTTTCTGAGGCTCTGGCTCCCCCGTTCCCCGCAACCCCTGACCCCCTGACCCTGAATTGGATGAAGCGGTTAGAAAATGGGTGGTTTCTGTTATGCTCTGGTCATGCTCTGCCATAGCAACAACTTGTAAAAAATGCAGATGCTAGGATTTAACTCAAAGAAGGAGCTCAGATCACTGTGTTGGCATCGCTGTACAGGTGTCCGGTGTGTTTTAGAACATGTGCTAAAATCTTATTTACTCACTTCTAGACTTTTTACCCACCATATCAGCCTGCAGGTGCACAGTGGTCTGTGGACACCCTCCTTGCTCTGTCGTAAAACAGGAAATAAAAAGCAACTGGTTTTGACTTTAATGCACTGAGACTGTGGAACTCACAGAACTCTCTTGTCAGAAAGGCAGCTTCTAACAGCTTTTAAGTGAAGACTAAGAACACTTTTCTATTTTATTCAAATAGATTATATATATTTTGTTTAAATATATGTTATAAATGTTAAAATGACAGCTCGTATAAGCTTGTATTTTTACCTTTCGATCATTTTTATAATTGCTTTGAGTTGCTTTTACCACGATAAACAGTACAAAATATGAGGTGTTGAACTTGTCAAAAGTTTTAAAGCGCTTTATGACGTAAAGTGTGATGACAGTCCTTGGCGGTCTATGTAACAATTCTTCTTGAAGTAGGTCATCGGGCCAACAGTATATAAACATTACAGCTCAAGTGCTTTTGTATCTGAACGCTTTTAGGTAAGTAATTTTGCAGCTGCGGTATTAATAATGATTTTAATGGCAAATTCAATTGCAGGTAAAATAAAAATGGCGGATAACTTTCTTTCTAGCTTCGTGAAGCGGTCGCGCTATATTATACATATATACCATAATAAGAAACATAATATGTACAGTAGAATTTTTCACTTTAAGCTGGCATTATCCAGAACCGGGTCAGGGCCCGGACCCGGACCGTGCAGTGTGGTCCGTCGGCCTTCTAAAGATGTTTAGGAGATGGAGGCGCCCTTGGATTTGATTAGAAACTTCCATAATTTCTTAACTTGACCCCATTATCCTAAAAAAAAAATGGCCAGGCCCAGACCAAAGCATGAAGGCTGCGAGGATCGGGGGACTCTCATTTTTGGTCACAGCGTACAGTAGTAGATCAGTAACCTCTGTTTATCGTGATAACCTTTAATTATTTTCCAGTACTTTTTTAAATGATAAAACACATTGTCTCGCCAGTTTTGCTAAAGATACGGTTTTAGTGTTTACGCATAAATTTGTAAGCCGTAGGTTTAAATCTCGTGGTCTTATTTTCTGCATTTTCATCGTAAGGGAAGGCGCTCGTTTGCGATTTACGCGCTGAACATTGTAAGCAGAGGAGCCTTAAGGCACAGCCTCGCCTTAACACCATCGTTTGCATTGTCATTGTCATCCAGAAAAGCAGTCGTAAGAAAATGAATCTGTGGCGGCTCCGAACATTAAAAAAACTATATCTAGACTGCAAATACATCCCAATCTTACTATCAACACGTTTTAAGAGCCCTCTCCTTTCCACCGGTATACAAGCTAAGAGAGAAATATTGGAAATCCCATCTGAAGTAGCCCTCGTCTCACCTTCGGAGCTGTGAGCGATGGGGATCATAATTAAAAGGGGTACAGTTACTTTGAAAATGTGTATGTGATACTTAAATTTAAATAAAATAAAAAGATAAATTATATAACACAGACTGCTATCTATGTCCATGTGTTTAAGACGTATGAATCGGTTTTAAAACAGGCACACCCCTTTACTTCTCACAAATCCAACTGGAGTCTCAGTCCGTCGTCGCGATGAATTAGGAACTCAGATGTAGGCTAAGTGATTGCAATTTACTTATTTAAAAGAACCACTTCAAATCAAAAGGGAGACATTTTGTAATGGTAGTTATCGTATTATACAGTACACGTAATTGTAGATATACAGTACATAAAGGGTATGAATAGGTGTGAGCTTTTACTGTATATTTAATATTTTATCTGACCCACTTGTAGAAACCGCCTACTCAGATTTAGTTAAGTGGTCTGCCACCATAAAGACAGAAAAATATAATGACACCCTGTTACATTAACTGTAAAATAAACGCCGTAACTGCGGCCATATGAAAATTTGGATAAAGATTATACAAACATCCTAAGGAGCTCTATGACATATGAGCGTCGTAATAATGGTTGGTGACCTGACGTAACAGTGCTCCCTGAATTACATGATCTTTATATACCCAAATACAGATATATCACTCAACACGGAGCTGTGTTAGTGAAATGATTGTTCTGATGTACGGCTGATGTCCAAACACTGAAAACATGATTGTGTATGCAATCGCACTCCCGAGCTCCATTGGGTATGGTTAAAATAACTTTTTATAGTTCATCACATTCAAAGTGTGTGTACTTGATGAAAGTGTAACACGCATTTGGAGGAGTTATTCAGGATTTTCTTTCATTCAACTATTTCAAGACCCATTATTTTCAGATGTTGTAGTATACGTGAATAATGAAAGGCCTTCATATTACACAATGAAGGAATGACTTCGCAGGTGTGAAGAATAAAAGATTAATTCAGCTCACTTTGGGGAGTTTCACAATGGCCCTCCTTATAGAAATGTGGGTTTGATTAAAGGAGTGAAGAAAAAGCACTGAATAATATTTGCTTCTGTAAACGTAATCATCTCAAAATATGGTTGAAGAAATTGAAGAAGGTTAAACATAATCCAAAACGTATAAGGTCAATTTAAGTACAACCAGAATTCTAGTGTTTATGCAATGCATCTGTGGGTTGATATGAAATACGGCCGTACTTAAACTAAACGAGGTTATCGAGAGCATATTCCGAGTACGGCTGTGGCCAGTTGTACTGTGAACTGCGAGGACCGTATCTTATCCTGAACGGGCTGTGCGAATACCGTCCTCTGCTGGCAGAAGGAATAGATTACAACGGCACTGTATTGGCGATTAGTCCTATTGCTAGAATATTGAAACAACAAGGAGTCCGCGGAGTCAAGCAATGCTGAATAAACAAGTACCTGAAATTCAATAGGATTTTGTGTATTGATTACAAATAGGTGTGGAATTCTCATGTACAGTGCTATTCATGGATTCCTTACACAAGCAGCCGTTGTTATGATACTTTCGTAATCTGAATATAAATCTGTTATCTACTTAAAACTGTAATTATTGAATAGATTAATGTCTTTGAAATGCTTCATTAACTGGGCAGTTTCCATGTTTGGAAATGTTTTTATTTTGATTGCTGATTGCTAGATACTGTATGTTTAATAGGCATGCTGTTAATATTTTCTACAAGAGCCAATAAAGACAGTTATGCTGTAGTAAGTTATACATAAGTTATATAACATAAGTTATACAGTTTTTTGTTCTGAGGTCAATTTGAATCTCATACTAAATAACTGGTGTCCTTTTATCTGAGAAACACTACCTGATTGATCACCTGATGCCTAGAAATTATCATGCACAGTAGCCCAGCGTTTAGCATTGCTAGCTCACAGTGCTGAGGCCCTGGGTACACTTCTGGACCTGGGGTGCTATCTGTATGGAGCTTGTATGTTCTCCCCATGTTTGCATGAGTTTGCTTTGGGTGCTCCGGCTTCCTCCCACACTTCAAAGAACTACTGGTAGGTTAATTGGCTTCTGGGATAATTGGTGAGTGTCTGTGTCTTCCCTGCATTGGACTACCATCCAGTCCCAGGTATCTCCTGCTTATTACTTTCTGAGGCTCTGGCTCCCCCGTGCCCCGCGACCCCCTGACCCCCTGACCCTGAATTGGATGAAGCGGTTAGAAAATGGGTGGTTTCTGTTATGCTCTGGTCATGCTCTGCCATAGCAACAACTTGTAAAAAATGCAGATGCTAGGATTTAACTCAAAGAAGGAGCTCAGATCACTGTGTTGGCATCACTGTACAGGTGTTCGGTTTGTTTTAGAACATGTGCTAAAATCTTATTTACTCACTTCTAGACTTTTTACCCCCCATATCAGCCTGCAGGTGCACAGTGGTCTGTGGACACCCTCCTTGTTCTGTCGTAAAACAGGAAATAAAAAGCAACTGGTTTTGACTTTAATGCACTGAGACTGTGGAACTCACAGAAGTCTCTTGTCAGAAAGGCAGCTTCTAACAGCTTTTAAGTGAAGACTAAGAACACTTTTCTATTTTATTCAAATAGATTATATATATTTTGTTTAAATATATGTTATAAATGTTAAAATGACAGCTCGTATAAGCTTGTATTTTTACCTTTCGATCATTTTTATAATTGCTTTGAGTTGCTTTTACCACGATAAACAGTACAAAATATGAGGTGTTGAACTTGTCAAAAGTTTTAAAGCGCTTTATGACGTAAAGTGTGATGACAGTCCTTGGCGGTCTATGTAACAATTCTTCTTGAAGTAGGTCATCGGGCCAACAGTATATAAACATTACAGCTCAAGTGCTTTTGTATCTGAACGCTTTTAGGTAAGTAATTTAGCAGCTGCGGTATTAATAATGATTTTAATGGCAAATTCAATTGCAGGTAAAATAAAAATGGCGGATAACTTTCTTTCTAGCTTCGTGAAGCGGTTGCGCTATATTATACATATATACCATAATAAGAAACATAATATGTACAGTAGAATTTTTCACTTTAAGCTGGCATTATCCAGAACCGGGTCAGGGCCCGGACCCAGACCGTGCAGTGTGGTCCGTCGGCCTTCTAAAGATGTTTAGGAGATGGAGGCGCCCTTGGATTTGATTAGAAACTTGCATAATTTCTTAACTTGACCCCATTATCTTAAAAAAAAAACGGCCAGGCCAAGACCAAAGCATGAAGGCTGCGAGGATCGGGGGACTCTCATTTTTGGTCACAGCGTACAGTAGTAGATCAGTAACCTCTGTTTATCGTGATAACCTTTATTTATTTTCCAGTACTTTTTTAAATGATAAAACACATTGTCTCGCCAGTTTTGCTAAAGATACGGTTTTAGTGTTTACGCATAAATTTGTAAGCCGTAGGTTTAAATCTCGTGGTCTTATTTTCTGCATTTTCATCGTAAGGGAAGGCGCTCGTTTGCGATTTACGCGCTGAACATTGTAAGCAGAGGAGCCTTAAGGCACAGCCTCGCCTTAACACCATCGTTTGCATTGTCATTGTCATCCAGAAAAGCAGTCGTAAGAAAATGAATCTGTGGCGGCTCCGAACATTAAAAAACTATATCTAGACTGCAAATACATCCCAATCTTACTATCAACATGTTTTAAGAGCCCTCTCCTTTCCACCGGTATACAAGCTAAGAGAGACATGTTGGAAATCCCATCTGAAGTAGCCCTCGTCTCAGCTTCGGAGCTGTGAGCGATGGGGATCATAATTAAAAGGGGTACAGTTACTTTGAAAATGTGTATGTGATACTTAAATTTAAATAAAATAAAAAGATAAATTATATAACACAGACTGCTATCAATATCCATGTGTTTAAGACGTATGAATCGGTTTTAAAACAGGCACACCCCTTTACTTCTCACAAATCCAACTGGAGTCTCAGTCCGTCGTCGCGATGAATTAGGAGCTCAGATGTAGGCTAAGTGATTGCAATTTACTTATTTAAAAGAACCACTTCAAATCAAAAGGGAGACATTTTGTAATGGTAGTTATCGTATTATACAGTATACGTAATTGTAGATATACAGTACATAAAGGGTATGAATAGGTGTGAGCTTTTATTGTATATTTAATATTTTATCTGACCCATTTGTAGAAACCGCCTACTCAGATTTAGTTAAGTGGTCTGCCACCATAAAGAACGAAAAATATAATGACATCCTGTTACATTAACTGTAAAATAAACGCCGTAACTGCGGCCATATGAAAATTTGGATAAAGATTATACAAACATCCTAAGGAGCTCTATGACATATGAGCGTCGTAATAATGGTTGGTGACCTGACGTAACAGTGCTCCCTGAATTACGTGATCTGTATTTACCCAAATACAGATATATCACATAGGGAGATGCAGTCAAACATTGCATTGCTATCGTCGTGGTGAACTATTTCTCCGCTGTTTGAGACTTGTTTGGTAAGTGTCATCAAATATTCTTGTCAATTTGTAGCGAAATCGATATACTGTATCATAATCCTTCAGCTATCTATAATGTAGTGAAACGGCTAATTAATATTGATAAATTCTCTTATTCACAGTGACTTTTGCTCAAACCCCTGTTGCATAATGGGTTAATTTTATATAAAAAACATTTATATCATAGATATAATACAAGCTTTGAAATGAAATAGTACATTTCCAGGTTTCAGTTAAACATTTTTAAAAAAGCTCATGACTTTAAGCATTCTGAACATTGAGAATGTTATTTGGGAAACAAATGTTTATTATAATGTTTATGTTTAGGATCTGTCTCCTACTGAGTCAGCATGCAGCATTCAACACCATTAGGTTTAATATTAAAAAGTTGTGTATTTCCTGAATTGTTTTTTTTATTCTTTTCTATTAGACCATACTAGACTGTACAGGATATCATTTATTTGCCATTTTTGCCTTTTCCAGATACCTGGGAAACAAAGCTCATATCTCATTTGCCAATGGAGCCCAGTCCTAAGCCTGGTGCTCTGTCCCCCTCCCCGAAGGACACAGACTCGAATCGACCCGCGCCCTTAAGGCGACAGTATCTGATCTCCACGTACTGCCCGCCTCCCAAGATACAGCTTCTGAAGGACACCTTCCAAGAGAAACTGATGCAGGAAAAGGAGAAAAAAATGATCGCCATATACAATCGACGGCAGGAGGCGGCTCTACAGAAGATGAGAAAATCTTTCCAATATGTCAAATACGCTGCGGAGAAGAAGACGGGGAACAGGTATCGCTTCCAAACCCAACAGGGCCCCGAGAAGAACATTGTGGGGTATGATCGGTCTTACCCCCTGAAGCCTATGGGTAACAGGAAAGTCTCCGGCCCTGGTGAGGTTCGGGCTGTGGACCGCCCGGAAGCACAGAGTGATTCCTTGTTTGCCCCCACCCCGCCTCAGGATGGTCATGAGAGGCCCTGCGAGAGGCCGGGCAGGAGGGGCTCAAGAGTACGCAAACCTAAGGACAGGACTGTCCTCCCCATGGTGGCGACCCCTCCAGGGCAATGCCCTTCTCATGCCAATGGGAAGGAGCACTTTCAGTTGCAAGAGGAGCTACGAAAAGTGGCCGAGGCAGAGGCCGCGCTGAAGGAGGAGCATCGCCGGAGGGAGGCCAGTCTGCAGGATGTGATGCGCCGGAAGGAGGCCATGATGAAGGACGAGATTCGCCAGAAGGAGGCCATGATGCAGGCGAAGCTCTTTAGAGCTCAGGAGGAGCTGAGGATGGTTCCGAGAGAGATGGAAGACTCCAGAGAGGTGGCCGGAAGGGAAAATAGAGGACTCCTGACCCGAAGGAAGACACTCCAGGCGAGGCAGAGCGAGCTTCGCCCCAGAGGACCGTGGGCCAACCACCGCTCTAAGGCCGTGCCTCTTCTAACCTGCAGAATGGAGAAGCAAAAAGCCTTCACTCCAAGGAAAGCCCTTCCTTTCAAAGGAGACAACCTTGATTATGGTTCTCCAATGGAAGACGGCGGATGCGCAGAATCGCACTTTCCCTCTGCGCTTTCCCATCAGGAGAGACGTCAAGTGAGCCCTTGCAGCCGTGGGCTAGAAGACGTCCCCTGTGGAAGGAGAAAGTACCTCAAGAAAGCAAGGCTCCCTGAAAGTGACGTGTCAGCGGCACAGGCCGCGCAGGCCCACTTCAGAAATAACACCGCATGTCTGGATGAACAAACTCTGTCAGTGGAAAACAGATATTTGTCCCCTACAAGTCTGATGTGCCCTACCGCTGAGCAATTTCCATATGAGAATAGCCAGAGTGGAAACCCTCAGCTGGTGCCCTGTGAACTGTGTCACAGGAAGTTTGCTGTAGAGAGGTTGGAGAAACACAGCAAGATCTGCAAGAAGCTTCAGAATTCAAAGAGGAAGGTTTTTGACTCTTTCAAGCACAGGGCCAAGGGAACAGAACTGGAGACATACATCCATAAGAAGAAGGTTAGACCGCCAATCGTGGTAAGGGGTATCCTTAAACTCTTTCCAAGCTTCCCTTGTTTTCTCCTAGAGTCAGACTCAGCTTATAAATCAATGTAAACAATAAATAAGTGTTTTATGAAGTACTCTTCTGAAAAACTGCCGCAAAGGCACATTTGCCAGACAGAATAAATGGGTCTTAGTGACTTCTGAATTCTGTTGTAAAAATCTACATGAGATATCAAGCAAATAGCACTCACGGGAAACAAAACCATAACTAAATTGTACTCTCTACCCAATGACATGAAAGGTAGGCCCAGAAAGGTACGTTATTACTGTATTGATATTTTCTTGCCTTGTGAATGGTTTGCGACCAGACTGTGTATGCAGTGCTAGTCTGGACTTTTTCTGGAAGCTGTTTCATTGGTTTCATTTCCTGTTCCCAGCTGAGAAAGAACAACTGGAGGCAGAAGCACGAGGATTTCATTCGGAGCATCAAATAGGCCAGGGAGGTGCAGCAGGTGATCACGCAAGGAGGGAAGGTTGTGAACCTGCCCCAGCCCCCCGCGAATCCAAACCCCGACTACGTGCCCTGCCCTCACTGCGGCCGGCGCTTTGCCCCCAGGCCGGCACAGAGGCACATCCCCAAGTGTCAGCACATCAGGAGCCGCCCCCCTCCTCCTCCTCACAGATGAAAACTGATGTGAAGAAGAGTAAAAGAGTCATGATCTTGGCTCACGACTCACGTCCTGCTTTTTCTTTTTAGAAATATTTTTAGCACAGTTCATCCGTATGATGATAAAAAAAATGTTACCTTGTTTTAATAAAATGATTTTTTTTTGGTGGACTGGTGTTTGCGTAACTGTGGTTATTTCAGTTTTTTTCCCTTGCGAAAATGTGTGTCGACCGTGAAAATAAATTTCAAGCTGTTCTTATCATTCATACACCTTGACCTCCTAAAAATAATTGTTCAACCTGGAACGTACAATTAGCAGGCAATAGAACAGGTCACATTGGCCTTGGAACCATCAAAAAGTAGTATTCACACATTCTCTGCATCAATTTTCCTTTAAAACAACTGAAAAAGCAAGGTAAAGTCTGATTGATTTTTTTAATTAAAGTTATTTGATTTAATTTATTTAATTTTCATAATATTTGAAATATGTTGGGATTAATGTGACTCAATATTATCTGCAGCTCTTACACTCCAGGCACCTGATAAAGTGGAACGCAGTGTCTTTGCCTTACATGGCGCTCAGCTCTTCCTCAGTCCCAGCAGAAGCAGCAGCCTCCGGGTCCTGCCTCATGCACAGCTTAAAATGCAACACCGAGTAATACAACAAACAACAGGGAAAACCATTCACGATCAGACACATCCGTTGATTGCTGGCTCTCAGTTAAGGGACATTGCTGTGGTCCACGCATGAATCTGTTTTCTAAGTGCCTTATCCAATACAGTGTTGAGGCCAGTTTTCCCAGAAGCCATCTAAAGGGGAACACACAATAACTTGTAAAACCTCCAATTTACATCACAAAATAGACTACATTTCAAGGTTAAAGAATTACCATGTTCTGCGATTCAGAACGAGGCAGCAAAACTTCCTGTAATCTGATGTGGCCCTGTGACATTGTAAAGGAGCAGGCTTGTGAATACATCTCGTTTAATCCAATGGAAATATTGCTTTTTGCCAATATTTACGTTTTTGCCAATAAATAATATTACATTGTTAACTCTGCATAAAGAACCTTGGAATGGAACGTTTTTTGCAGTGAAATGTTTGCTGCATAACCTATACCTTTTCTCTCCTACATCACATTGCATTAGTCATTACAGTGATTAGTGAGCAGGAAGGGCTGCATCACATCGCAATTTGTGTGGAACTTGAATGCGAATTTGTTACAACATGGCGTAACTTACAGTACTTTCACAAAATTCATGATTTTGTGCTCAATTTTGAGTTTGTAAAGTTTTTCTATAATGTCAATGATTTTATTTTGTGACTGAAATTAAATACTTTTGTGTCTGCAAAATTGGGACTGTAGTTCCACCTTAACCTACTAGTACTGTATGTCTTTGGACTGTGGGAAGAAACTGGAGCACCTGGAAGAAATCCACACAAATGAAGGGAGAACATACAATTCCATCCAGACTGCACCCCAGGAATTGAACCCAGGACCCCAGCTCTGTGAACCACAGTGCCACCTCATTGCTATAGTCACTATAATTAATGTCAAAACTCATTTGCAAATGAGCAGCCTGGGATCCAAAAGGATCAAGACAAGGATCCAAACAAAGCACTATCCCAAAGCTTGGCTTTGTACAGTATATCATACAGGGCTTGATGCAGAAGGCAGATAATCTAAGTCCATGCAATAATTGCTAAGGGAAAGTGACTTTGTGTTTTTGGAGGGAAGTCACTCAACATGGAGCTGTGTTAGTGAAATGATTGTTCTGATGTACGGCTGATGTCCAAACACTGAAAACATGATTGTGTATGCAATCGCACTCCCGAGCTCCATTGGGTATGGTTAAAATAAGTTTTTATAGTTCATCACATTCAAAGTGTGTGTACCTGATGAAAGTGTAACACGCATTTGGAGGAGTTATTCAGGATTTTCTTTCATTCAACTATTTCAAGACCCATTATTTTCAGATGTTGTAGTATACGTGAATAATGAAAGGCCTTTATATTACACAATGAAGGAATGACTTCGCAGGTGTGAAGAATAAAAGATTAATTCAGCTCACTTTGGGGAGTTTCACAATGGCCCTCCTTAAAGAAATGTGGGTTTGATTAAAGGAGTGAAGAAAAAGCACTGAATAATATTTGCTTCTGTAAACGTAATCATCTCAAAATATGGTTGAAGAAATTGAAGAAGGTTAAACATAATCCAAAACGTATAAGGTCAATTTAAGTACAACCAGAATTCTAGTGTTTATGCAATGCATCTGTGGGTTGATATGAAATACGGCCGTTCTTAAACTAAACGAGGTTATCGAGAGCATATTCCGAGTACGGCTGTGGCCAGTTGTACTGTGAACTGCGAGGACCGTATCTTATCCTGAACTGGCTGTGCGAATACCGCCCTCTGATGGCAGAAGGAATAGATTACAACGGCACTGTATTGGCGATTAGTCCTATTGCTAGAATATTGAAACAACAAGGAGTCCGCGGAGTCAAGCAATGCTGAATAAACAAGTACCTGAAATTCAATAGGATTTTGTGTATTGATTACAAATAGGTGTGAAATTCTCATGTACAGTGGTATTCATGGATTCCTTACACAAGCAGCCGTTGTTATGATACTTTCGTAATCTGAATATAAATCTGTTATCTACTTGAAACTGTAATTATTGAATAGATTAATGTCTTTGAAATGCTTCATTAACTGGGCAGTTTCCATGTTTGGAAATGTTTTTATTTTGATTGCTGATTGCTAGATACTGTATGTTTAATAGGCATGCTGTTAATATTTTCTACAAGAGCCAAATAAGACAGTTATGCTGTAGTAAGTTCTATATAAGTTATATAACATAAGTTATATTTTGTTCTGAGGTCAATTTGAATCTCATACTAAATAACTGGTGTCCTTTTATCTGAGAAACACTACCTGATTGATCACCTGATGCCTAGAAATTAGCATGCACAGTAGCCCAGTGTTTAGCATTGCTAGCTCACAGTGCTGAGGCCCTGGGTACACTTCTGGACCTGGGGTGCTATCTGTATGGTGCTTGTATGTTCTCCCCATGTTTGCATGAGTTTGCTTTGGGTGCTCCGGCTTCCTCCCACACTTCAAAGAACTACTGGTAGGTTAATTGGCTTCTGGGATAATTGGTGAGTGTCTGTGTCTTCCCTGCATTGGACTACCATCCAGTCCCAGGTATCTCCTGCTTATTACTTTCTGAGGCTCTGGCTCCCCCGTGACCCCCCGACCCCCTGACCACCTGACCCTGAATTGGATGAAGCGGTTAGAAAATGGGTGGTTTCTGTTATGCTCTGGTCATGCTCTGCCATAGCAACAACTTGTAAAAAATGCAGATGCTAGGATTTAACTCAAAGAAGGAGCTCAGATCACTGTGTTGGCATCACTGTACAGGTGTCCGGTGTGTTTTAGAACATATGTTAAAATCTTATTTACTAACTTCTAGACTTTTTACCCCCCATATCAGTCTGCAGGTGTACAGTGGTCTGTGGACACCCTCCTTGCTCTGTCGTAAAACAGGAAATAAAAAGCAACTGGTTTTGACTTTAATGCACTGAGACTGTGGAACTCACAGAACTCTCTTGTCAGAAAGGCAGCTTCTAACAGCTTTTAAGTGAAGACTAAGAACACTTTTCTATTTTACTCAAATAGATTATATATGTTTTGTTTAAATATATGTTATAAATGTTAAAACGACAGCTCGTATAAGCTTGTATTTTTACCTTTCGATCATTTTTAGAATTGCTTTGAGTTGCTTTTACCATGATAAACAGTACAAAATATGAGGTGTTGAACTTGTCTAAAGTTTTAAAGCGCTTTATGACGTAAAGTGTGATGACAGTCCTTGGCGGTCTATGTAACAATTCTTCTTGAAGTAGGTCATCGGGCCAACAGTATACAAACATTACAGCTCAAGTGCTTTTGTATCTGAACGCTTTTAGGTAAGTTATTTAGCAGCTGCGGTATTAATAATGATTTTAATGGCAAATTCAATTGCAGGTAAAATAAAAATGGCGGATAACTTTCTTTCTAGCTTCGTGAAGCGGTCGCGCTATATTATACATATATACCATAATAAGAAACATAATATGTACAGTAGAATTTTTCACTTTAAGCTGGCATTATCCAGAACCGGGTCAGGGAACGGACCCGGACCGTGCAGTGTGGTCCGTCGGCCTTCTAAAGATGTTTAGGAGATCGAGGCGCCCTTGGATTTGATTAGAAACTTGCATAATTTCTTAACTTGACCCCATTATCTTAAAAAAAAACGGCCAGGCCAAGACCAAAGCATGAAGGCTGAGAGGATCGGGGGACTCTCATTTTTGGTCACAGCGTACAGTAGTAGATCAGTAACCTCTGTTTATCGTGATAACCTTTAATTATTTTCCAGTACTTTTTTAAATGATAAAACACATTGTCTCGCCAGTTTTGCTAAAGATACGGTTTTAGTGTTTACGCATAAATTTGTAAGCCGTAGGTTTAAATCTCGTGGTCTTATTTTCTGCATTTTCATCGTAAGGGAAGGCGCTCGTTTGCGATTTACGCGCTGAATATTGTAAGCAGAGGAGCCTTAAGGCACAGCCTCGCCTTAACACCATCGTTTGCATTGTCATTATCATCCAGAAAAGCAGTCGTAAGAAAATGAATCTGTGGCGGCTCCGAACATTAAAAAAACTATCAACACGTTTTAAGACCCCTCTCCTTTCCACCGGTATACAAGCTAAGAGAGAAATATTGGAAATCCCATCTGAAGTAGCCCTCGTCTCACCTTCGGAGCTGTGAGCGATGGGGATCATAATTAAAAGGGGTACAGTTACTTTGAAAATGTGTATGTGATACTTAAATTTAAATAAAATAAAAAGATAAATTATATAACAAAGACTGCTATCTATGTCCATGTGTTTAAGACGTATGAATCGGTTTTAAAACAGGCACACCCCTTCTCACAAATCCAACTGGAGTCTCAGTCCGTCGTCGCGATGAATTAGGAGCTCAGATGTAGGCTAAGTGATTGCAATTTACTTATTTAAAAGAACCACTTCAAATCAAAAGGGAGACATTTTGTAATGGTAGTTATCGTATTATAGTATACGATAACTGTATACGTAGTATACGTAATTGTAGATATACAGTACATAAAGGGTATGAATAGGTGTGAGCTTTTACTGTATATTTAATATTTTATCTGACCCACTTGTAGAAACCGCCTACTCAGATTTATTTAAGTGGTCTGCCACCATAAAGACAGAAAAATATAATGACACCCTGTTACATTAACTGTAAAATAAACGCCGTAACTGCGGCCATATGAAAATTTGGATAAAGATTATACAAACATCCTAAGGAGCTCTATGACATATGAGCGTCGTAATAATGGTTGGTGACCTGACGTAACAGTGCTCCCTGAATTACGTGATCTGTATATACCCAAATACAGATATATCACATAGGGAGATGCAGTCAAACATTGCATTGCTATCGTCGTGGTGAACTATTTCTCCGCTGTTTAAAACTTGTTTGGTAAGTGTCATCAAATATGCTTGTCAATTTGTAGCGAAATCGATATACTGTATCATAATCCTTCAGCTATCTATAATGTAGTGAAACGGCTAATTAATATTGATAAATTCCCTTATTCACAGTGACTTTTGCTCAAACCCCTGTTGCATAATGGGTTAATTTTATATAAAAAAACATTTATATCATAGATATAATACAAGCTTTGAAATGAAATAGCACATTTCCAGGTTTCAGTTAAACATTTTTAAAAAAGCTCATGACTTTAAGCATTCTGAACATTGAGAATGTTATTTGGGAAACAAATGTTTATTATAATGTTTGTGTTTAGGATCTGTCTCCTACTGAGTCAGCATGCAGCATTCAACACCATTAGGTTTAATATTAAAAAGTTGTGTATTTCCTGAATTGTTTTTTTTTATTCTTTTCTATTAGACCATACTAGACTGTGCAGGATATCATTTATTTGCCATTTTTGCCTTTTCCAGATACCTGGGAAACAAAGCTCATATCTCATTTGCCAATGGAGCCCAGTCCTAAGCCTGGTGCTCTGTCCCCCTCCCCGAAGGACACAGACTCGAATCGACCCGCGCCCTTAAGGCAACAGGATCTGATCTCCACGTACTGCCCGCCTCCCAAGATACAGCTTCTGAAGGACACCTTCCAAGAGAAACTGATGCAGGAAAAGGAGAAAAAAATGATCGCCATGTACAATCGGCGGCAGGAGGCAGCTCTACAGAAGATGAGAAAATGTTTCCAATATGTCAAATACGCTGCGGAGAAGAAGATGGGGAACAGCTATCGCTTCCAAGCCCAACAGGGCCCCGAGAAGAACATTGTGGGGTATGATCGGTCTTACCCCCTGAAGCCTATGGGTAACAGGAAAGTCTCCGGCCCTGGTGAGGTTCGGGCTGTGGACCGCCCGGACGCACAGAGTGATTCCTTGTTTGCCCCCACCCCGCCTCAGGATGGTCATGAGAGGCCCTGCGAGAGGCCGGGCAGGAGGGGCTCAAGAGTACGCAAACCTAAGGACAGGACTGTCCTCCCCATGGTGGCGACCCCTCCAGGGCAATGCCCTTCTCATGCCAATGGGAAGGAGCACTTTCAGTTGCAAGAGGAGCTACGAAAAGTGGCCGAGGCAGAGGCCGCGCTGAAGGAGGAGCATCGCCGGAGGGAGGCCAGCCTGCAGGATGAGATGCGCCGGAAGGAGGCCATGATGAAGGACGAGATTCGCCAGAAGGAGGCCATGATGCAGGCGAAGCTCTTCAGAGCTCAGGAGGAGCTGAGGATGGTTCCGAGAGAGATGGAAGACTCCAGAGAGGTGGCCGGAAGGGAAAATAGAGGCGAGGCAGAGCGAGCTTTGCCCCAGAGGACCATGGGCCAACCACCGCTCTAAGGCCGTGCCTCTTCTGACCTGCAGAATGGAGAAGCAAAAAGCCTTCACTCCAAGGAAAGCCCTTCCTATCAGAGGAGACAACCTTGATTATGGTTCTCCAATGGAAGATGGCGGATGCGCAGAATCGCACTTTCCCTCTGCGCTTTCCCATCAGGAGAGACGTCAAGTGAGCCCTTGCAGCCGTGGGCTAGAAGACGTCCCCTGTGAAGGAGAAAGTATCTCAAGAAAGCAAGGCTCCCTGAAAGCGACGTGTCAGCGGCACAGGCCGCGCAGGGCCACTTCAGAAATAACACCACATGTCTGGATGAACAAACTCTGTCAGTGGAAAACAGATATTTGTCCCCTACAAGTCTGATCTGCCCTACCGCTGAGCAATTTCCATATGAGAATAGCCAGAGTGGAAACCCTCAGCTGGTGCCCTGTGAACTGTGTCACGGGAAGTTTGCTGTAGAGAGGCTGGAGAAACACAGCAAGATCTGCAAGAAGCTTCAGAATTCAAAGAGGAAGGTTTTTGACTCTTTCAAGCACAGGGCCAAGGGAACAGAACTGGAGACATACATCCATAAGAAGAAGGTTAAACCGCCAATCGTGGTAAGGGCTATCCTTAAACTCTTTCCAAGCTTCCCTTTTTTTCTCCTAGAGTCAGACTCAGCTTATAAATCAATGTAGACAATAAATAAGTGTTTTATGAAGTACTCTTCTGAAAAACTGCCGCAAAGGTACATTTGCCAGACAGAATAAATGTGTCTTAGTGACTTCTGAATTCTGTTGTAAAAATCTACATATCAAGCAAATAGCACTCACAGGAAACAAAACCATAACTACGTAAATTGTACTCTCTACCCAATGACCTGAAAGGTAGCCCCAGAAAGCTACGTTATTACTGTATTGATATTTTCTTGCCTTGTGAATGGTTTGCGACCAGACTGTGTACGCAGTGCTAGTCTGGACTTTTTCTGGAAGCTGTTTTATTGGTTTCATTTCCTGTTCCCAGCTGAGAAAGAACAACTGGAGGCAGAAGCACGAGGATTTCATTCGGAGCATCAAACAGGCCAGGGAGGTGCAGCAGGTGATCACGCAAGGAGGGAAAGTTGTGAACCTGCCCCAGCCCCCCGCGAATCCAAACCCCGACTACGTGCCCTGCCCTCACTGCGGCCGGCGCTTTGCCCCCAGGCCGGCACAGAGGCACTTCCCCAAGTGTCAGCACATCAGGAGCCGCCCTCCTCCTCCTCCTCGCAGATGAAAACTGATGTGAAGAAGAGCAAAAGAGTCATGATCTTGGCTCACGACTCACGTCCTGCTTTTTCTTTTTAGAAACACATTTAGCACAGTTCATCCGTATGATGATGAAAAAAAAATGTTACCTTATTTTAATTAAATGATTTTTTTTTGGTGGACTGGTGTTTGCGTAGCTGTGGTTATTTCAGTTTTTCTCTTATCATTCATACACCTTGACCTCCTAAAAATAATTTTTCAACCTGGAACGTACAATTAGCAGGCAATAGAACAGGTCACATTGGTCTTGGAACCATCAAAAAGCAGTATTCACACATTCTCGGAATCAATTTTCCTTAAAAACAACTGAAAAAGCAAGGTAAAGAGTGATTGATTTTTTTAATGAAAGTTATTTGATTTAATTTATTTAATTTTCATAATATTTGAAATATGTTGGGATTAATGTGACTCAATATTATCTGCAGCTCTTACACTCCAGGCACCTGATAAAGTGGAACGCAGTGTCTTTGCCTTACATGGCGCTCAGCTCTTCCTCAATCCCAGCAGAAGCACCAGCAGAAGCAGCAGCCTCCGGGTCCTGCCTCATGCACAGCTTAAAATGCAACACCAAGTAATACAACAAACAACAGGGAAAACCATTCACGATCAGACACATCCGTTGATTGCTGGCTCTCAGTAAAGGGACATTGCATCATTACATCACAAAATAGACTACATTTCAAGGTTAAAGAATTACCATGTTCTGCGATTCAGAACGAGGCAGCAAAACTTCCTATAATCTGTTGTGGCCCTGTGACATTGTAAAGGAGCAGGCTTGTGAATACATCTCGTTTAATCCAATGGAAATATTGCTCTCAACTTTTTTACGTTTTTGCCAATAAATAATACTACATTGTTAACTCTGCATAAAGAACCTTGGAATGGAACGTTTTTTGCAGTGAAATGTTTGCTGCATAACCTATACCCTTTCTCTCCTACATCACATTGCATTAGTCATTACAGTGATTAGTGAGCAGGAAGGGCTGCATCACATCGCAATTTGTGTGGAACTTGAATGCGAATTTGTTACAACATGGCGTAACTTACAGTCCTTTCACAAAATTCATGATTTTGTGCTCAATTTTGAGTTTGTAAAGTTTTTCTATAATGTCAATGATTTTATTTTGTGACTGAAATTAAATAATTTTGTGTCTGCAAAATTGGGACTGTAGTTCCACCTTAACCTACTAGTACTGTGTGTCTTTGGACTGTGGGAAGAAACTGGAGCACCTGGAAGAAATCCACACAAATGAAGGGAGAACATACAATTCCATCCAGACTGCACCCCAGGAATTGAACCCAGGACCCCAGCTCTGTGAACCACAGTGCCAGCTCATTGCTATAGTCTCTATAATTAATGTCAAAACTCATTTGCAAATGAGCAGCCTGGGATCCAAAAGGATCAAGACAAGGATCCAAACAAAGCACTATCCCAAAGCTTGGCTTTGTACCGTATATAAAACAGGGCTTGATGCAGAAGGCAGATAATCAAAGTCCATGCAATAATTTCTAAGGGAAAGTGACTTTGTGTTCTTGGAGGGAAGTCACTCAACACGGAGCTGTGTTAGTGAAATGATTGTTCTGATGTACGGCTGATGTCCAAACACTGAAAACATGATTGTGTATGCAATCGCACTCCTGAGCTCCATTGGGTATGGTTAAAATAACTTTTTATAGTTCATCACATTCAAAGTGTGTGTACTTGATGAAAGTGTAACACGCATTTGGAGGAGTTATTCAGGATTTTCTTTCATTCAACTATTTCAAGACCCATTATTTTCAGATGTTGTAGTATACGTGAATAATGAAAGGCCTTCATATTACACAATGAAGGAATGACTTCGCAGGTGTGAAGAATAAAAGATTAATTCAGCTCACTTTGGGGAGTTTCACAATGGCCCTCCTTATAGAAATGTGGGTTTGATTAAAGGAGTGAAGAAAAAGCACTGAATAATATTTGCTTCTGTAAACGTAATCATCTCAAAATATGGTTGAAGAAATTGAAGAAGGTTAAACATAATCCAAAACGTATAAGGTCAATTTAAGTACAACCAGAATTCTAGTGTTTATGCAATGCATCTGTGGGTTGATATGAAATATGGCCGTACTTAAACTAAACGAGGTTATCGAGAGCATATTCCGAATACGGCTTTGGCCAGTTGTACTGTGAACTGCGAGGACCGTATCTTATCCTGAACTGGCTGTGCGAATACCGTCCTCTGCTGGCAGAAGGAATAGATTACAACGGCACTGTATTGGCGATTAGTCCTATTGCTAGAATATTGAAACAACAAGGAGTCCGCGGAGTCAAGCAATGCTGAATAAACAAGTACCTGAAATTCAATAGGATTTTGTGTATTGATTACAAATAGGTGTGGAATTCTCATGTACAGTGGTATTCATGGATTCCTTACACAAGCAGCAGTTGTTATGATGCTTTCGTAATCTGAATATAAATCTGTTATCTACTTAAAACTGTAATTATTGAATAGATTAATGTCTTTGAAATGCTTCATTAACTGGGCAGTTTCCATGTTTGGAAATGTTTTTATTTTGATTGCTGATTGCTAGATACTGTATGTTTAATAGGCATGCTGTTAATATTTTCTACAAGAGCCAAATAAGACAGTTATGCTGTAGTAAGTTCTATATAAGTTATATAACATAAGTTATATTTTGTTCTGAGGTCAATTTGAATCTCATACTAAATAACTGGTGTCCTTTTATCTGAGAAACACTACCTGATTGATCACCTGATGCCTAGAAATTAGCATGCACAGTAGCCCAGCGTTTAGCATTGCTAGCTCACAGTGCTGAGGCCCTGGGTACACTTCTGGACCTGGGGTGCTATCTGTATGGAGCTTGTATGTTCTCCCCATGTTTGCATGAGTTTGCTTTGGGTGCTCCGGCTTCCTCCCACAGTTCAAAGAACTACTGGTAGGTTAATTGGCTTCTGGGATAATTGGTGAGTGTCTGTGTCTTCCCTGCATTGGACTACCATCCAGTCCCAGGTATCTCCTGCTTATTACTTTCTGAGGCTCTGGCTCCCCCGTGCCCCGCGACCCCCTGACCCCCTGACCCTGAATTGGATGAAGCGGTTAGAAAATGGGTGGTTTCTGTTATGCTCTGGTCATGCTCTGCCATAGCAACAACTTGTAAAAAATGCAGATGCTAGGATTTAACTCAAAGAAGGAGCTCAGATCACTGTGTTGGCATCACTGTACAGGTGTCCGGTGTGTTTTAGTACATATGTTAAAATCTTATTTACTAACTTCTAGACTTTTTACCCCCCATATCAGTCTGCAGGTGCACAGTGGTCTGTGGACACCCTCCTTGCTCTGTCGTAAAAGAGGAAATAAAAAGCAACTGGTTTTGACTTTAATGCACTGAGACTGTGGAACTCACAGAACTCTCTTGTCAGAAAGGCAGCTTCTAACAGCTTTTAAGTGAAGACTAAGAACACTTTTCTATTTTATTAAAATAGATTATATATGTTTTGTTTAAATATATGTTATAAATGTTAAAACGACAGCTCGTATAAGCTTGTATTTTTACCTTTCGATCATTTTTAGAATTGCTTTGAGTTGCTTTTACCATGATAAACAGTACAAAATATGAGGTGTTGAACTTGTCTAAAGTTTTAAAGCGCTTTATGACGTAAAGTGTGATGACAGTCCTTGGCGGTCTATGTAACAATTCTTCTTGAAGTAGGTCATCGGGCCAACAGTATACAAACATTACAGCTCAAGTGCTTTTGTATCTGAACGCTTTTAGGTAAGTTATTTAGCAGCTGCGGTATTAATAATGATTTTAATGGCAAATTCAATTGCAGGTAAAATAAAAATGGCGGATAACTTTCTTTCTAGCTTCGTGAAGCGGTCGCGCTATATTATACATATATACCATAATAAGAAACATAATATGTACAGTAGAATTTTTCACTTTAAGCTGGCATTATCCAGAACCGGGTCAGGGCCCGGACCCGGACCGTGCAGTGTGGTCCGCCGGCCTTCTAAAGATGTTTAGGAGATCGAGGCGCCCTTGGATTTGATTAGAAACTTGCATAATTTCTTAACTTGACCCCATTATCTTAAAAAAAACGGCCAGGCCAAGACCAAAGCATGAAGGCTGCGAGGATCGGGGGACTCTCATTTTTGGTCACAGCGTACAGTAGTAGATCAGTAACCTCTGTTTATCGTGATAACCTTTAATTATTTTCCAGTACTTTTTTAAATGATAAAACACATTGTCTCGCCAGTTTTGCTAAAGATACGGTTTTAGTGTTTACGCATAAATTTGTAAGCCGTAGGTTTAAATCTCGTGGTCTTATTTTCTGCATTTTCATCGTAAGGGAAGGCGCTCGTTTGCGATTTACGCGCTGAATATTGTAAGCAGAGGAGCCTTAAGGCACAGCCTCGCCTTAACATCATCGTTTGCATTGTCATTGTCATCCAGAAAAGCAGTCGTAAGAAAATGAATCTGTGGCGGCTCCGAACATTAAAAAAACTATATCTAGACTGCAAATACATCCCAATCTTACTATCAACACGTTTTAAGACCCCTCTCCTTTCCACCGGTATACAAGCTAAGAGAGAAATATTGGAAATCCCATCTGAAGTAGCCCTCGTCTCACCTTCGGAGCTGTGAGCGATGGGGATCATAATTAAAAGGGGTACAGTTACTTTGAAAATGTGTATGTGATACTTAAATTTAAATAAAATAAAAAGATAAATTATATAACACAGACTGCTATCTATGTCCATGTGTTTAAGACGTATGAATCGGTTTTAAAACAGGCACACCCCTTCTCACAAATCCGACTGGAGTCTCAGTCCGTCGTCGCGATGAATTAGGAGCTCAGATGTAGGCTAAGTGATTGCAATTTACTTATTTAAAAGAACCACTTCAAATCAAAAGGGAGACATTTTGTAATGGTAGTTATCGTATTATAGTATACGATAACTGTATACGTAGTATACGTAATTGTAGATATACAGTACATAAAGGGTATGAATAGGTGTGAGCTTTTACTGTATATTTAATATTTTATCTGACCCACTTGTAGAAACCGCCTACTCAGATTTATTTAAGTGGTCTGCCACCATAAAGACAGAAAAATATAATGACACCCTGTTACATTAACTGTAAAATAAACGCCGTAACTGCGGCCATATGAAAATTTGGATAAAGATTATACAAACATCCTAAGGAGCTCTATGACATATGAGCGTCGTAATAATGGTTGGTGACCTGACGTAACAGTGCTCCCTGAATTACGTGATCTGTATATACCCAAATACAGATATATCACATAGGGAGATGCAGTCAAACATTGCATTGCTATCGTCGTGGTGAACTATTTCTCCGCTGTTTAAAACTTGTTTGGTAAGTGTCATCAAATATGCTTGTCAATTTGTAGCGAAATCGATATACTGTATCATAATCCTTCAGCTATCTATAATGTAGTGAAACGGCTAATTAATATTGATAAATTCCCTTATTCACAGTGACTTTTGCTCAAACCCCTGTTGCATAATGGGTTAATTTTATATAAAAAAACATTTATATCATAGATATAATACAAGCTTTGAAATGAAATAGCACATTTCCAGGTTTCAGTTAAACATTTTTAAAAAAGCTCATGACTTTAAGCATTCTGAACATTGAGAATGTTATTTGGGAAACAAATGTTTATTATAATGTTTGTGTTTAGGATCTGTCTCCTACTGAGTCAGCATGCAGCATTCAACACCATTAGGTTTAATATTAAAAAGTTGTGTATTTCCTGAATTGTTTTTTTTTATTCTTTTCTATTAGACCATACTAGACTGTGCAGGATATCATTTATTTGCCATTTTTGCCTTTTCCAGATACCTGGGAAACAAAGCTCATATCTCATTTGCCAATGGAGCCCAGTCCTAAGCCTGGTGCTCTGTCCCCCTCCCCGAAGGACACAGACTCGAATCGACCCGCGCCCTTAAGGCAACAGGATCTGATCTCCACGTACTGCCCGCCTCCCAAGATACAGCTTCTGAAGGACACCTTCCAAGAGAAACTGATGCAGGAAAAGGAGAAAAAAATGATCGCCATGTACAATCGGCGGCAGGAGGCAGCTCTACAGAAGATGAGAAAATGTTTCCAATATGTCAAATACGCTGCGGAGAAGAAGATGGGGAACAGCTATCGCTTCCAAGCCCAACAGGGCCCCGAGAAGAACATTGTGGGGTATGATCGGTCTTACCCCCTGAAGCCTATGGGTAACAGGAAAGTCTCCGGCCCTGGTGAGGTTCGGGCTGTGGACCGCCCGGACGCACAGAGTGATTCCTTGTTTGCCCCCACCCCGCCTCAGGATGGTCATGAGAGGCCCTGCGAGAGGCCGGGCAGGAGGGGCTCAAGAGTACGCAAACCTAAGGACAGGACTGTCCTCCCCATGGTGGCGACCCCTCCAGGGCAATGCCCTTCTCATGCCAATGGGAAGGAGCACTTTCAGTTGCAAGAGGAGCTACGAAAAGTGGCCGAGGCAGAGGCCGCGCTGAAGGAGGAGCATCGCCGGAGGGAGGCCAGCCTGCAGGATGAGATGCGCCGGAAGGAGGCCATGATGAAGGACGAGATTCGCCAGAAGGAGGCCATGATGCAGGCGAAGCTCTTCAGAGCTCAGGAGGAGCTGAGGATGGTTCCGAGAGAGATGGAAGACTCCAGAGAGGTGGCCGGAAGGGAAAATAGAGGCGAGGCAGAGCGAGCTTTGCCCCAGAGGACCATGGGCCAACCACCGCTCTAAGGCCGTGCCTCTTCTGACCTGCAGAATGGAGAAGCAAAAAGCCTTCACTCCAAGGAAAGCCCTTCCTATCATAGGAGACAACCTTGATTATGGTTCTCCAATGGAAGATGGCGGATGCGCAGAATCGCACTTTCCCTCTGCGCTTTCCCATCAGGAGAGACGTCAAGTGAGCCCTTGCAGCCGTGGGCTAGAAGACGTCCCCTGTGAAGGAGAAAGTATCTCAAGAAAGCAAGGCTCCCTGAAAGCGACGTGTCAGCGGCACAGGCCGCGCAGGGCCACTTCAGAAATAACACCACATGTCTGGATGAACAAACTCTGTCAGTGGAAAACAGATATTTGTCCCCTACAAGTCTGATCTGCCCTACCGCTGAGCAATTTCCATATGAGAATAGCCAGAGTGGAAACCCTCAGCTGGTGCCCTGTGAACTGTGTCACGGGAAGTTTGCTGTAGAGAGGCTGGAGAAACACAGCAAGATCTGCAAGAAGCTTCAGAATTCAAAGAGGAAGGTTTTTGACTCTTTCAAGCACAGGGCCAAGGGAACAGAACTGGAGACATACATCCATAAGAAGAAGGTTAAACCGCCAATCGTGGTAAGGGCTATCCTTAAACTCTTTCCAAGCTTCCCTTTTTTTCTCCTAGAGTCAGACTCAGCTTATAAATCAATGTAGACAATAAATAAGTGTTTTATGAAGTACTCTTCTGAAAAACTGCCGCAAAGGCACATTTGCCAGACAGAATAAATGTGTCTTAGTGACTTCTGAATTCTGTTGTAAAAATCTACATATCAAGCAAATAGCACTCACAGGAAACAAAACCATAACTACGTAAATTGTACTCTCTACCCAATGACCTGAAAGGTAGCCCCAGAAAGCTACGTTATTACTGTATTGATATTTTCTTGCCTTGTGAATGGTTTGCGACCAGACTGTGTACGCAGTGCTAGTCTGGACTTTTTCTGGAAGCTGTTTTATTGGTTTCATTTCCTGTTCCCAGCTGAGAAAGAACAACTGGAGGCAGAAGCACGAGGATTTCATTCGGAGCATCAAACAGGCCAGGGAGGTGCAGCAGGTGATCACGCAAGGAGGGAAAGTTGTGAACCTGCCCCAGCCCCCCGCGAATCCAAACCCCGACTACGTGCCCTGCCCTCACTGCGGCCGGCGCTTTGCCCCCAGGCCGGCACAGAGGCACATCCCCAAGTGTCAGCACATCAGGAGCCGCCCTCCTCCTCCTCCTCGCAGATGAAAATTGATGTGAAGAAGAGCAAAAGAGTCATGATCTTGGCTCACGACTCACGTCCTGCTTTTTCTTTTTAGAAACACATTTAGCACAGTTCATCCGTATGATGATGAAAAAAAAATGTTACCTTATTTTAATTAAATGATTTTTTTTTGGTGGACTGGTGTTTGCGTAGCTGTGGTTATTTCAGTTTTTCTCTTATCATTCATACACCTTGACCTCCTAAAAATAATTTTTCAACCTGGAACGTACAATTAGCAGGCAATAGAACAGGTCACATTGGTCTTGGAACCATCAAAAAGCAGTATTCACACATTCTCGGCATCAATTTTCCTTAAAAACAACTGAAAAAGCAAGGTAAAGAGTGATTGATTTTTTTAATGAAAGTTATTTGATTTAATTTATTTAATTTTCATAATATTTGAAATATGTTGGGATTAATGTGACTCAATATTATCTGCAGCTCTTACACTCCAGGCACCTGATAAAGTGGAACGCAGTGTCTTTGCCTTACATGGCGCTCAGCTCTTCCTCAATCCCAGCAGAAGCACCAGCAGAAGCAGCAGCCTCCGGGTCCTGCCTCATGCACAGCTTAAAATGCAACACCAAGTAATACAACAAACAACAGGGAAAACCATTCACGATCAGACACATCCGTTGATTGCTGGCTCTCAGTAAAGGGACATTGCATCATTACATCACAAAATAGACTACATTTCAAGGTTAAAGAATTACCATGTTCTGCGATTCAGAACGAGGCAGCAAAACTTCCTATAATCTGTTGTGGCCCTATGACATTGTAAAGGAGCAGGCTTGTGAATACATCTCGTTTAATCCAATGGAAATATAACTCTCAACTTTTTTACGTTTTTGCCAATAAATAATACTACATTGTTAACTCTGCATAAAGAACCTTGGAATGGAACGTTTTTTGCAGTGAAATGTTTGCTGCATAACCTATACCCTTTCTCTCCTACATCACATTGCATTAGTCATTACAGTGATTAGTGAGCAGGAAGGGCTGCATCACATCGCAATTTGTGTGGAACTTGAATGCGAATTTGTTACAACATGGCGTAACTTACAGTCCTTTCACAAAATTCATGATTTTGTGCTCAATTTTGAGTTTGTAAAGTTTTTCTATAATGTCAATGATTTTATTTTGTGACTGAAATTAAATAATTTTGTGTCTGCAAAATTGGGACTGTAGTTCCACCTTAACCTACTAGTACTGTGTGTCTTTGGACTGTGGGAAGAAACTGGAGCACCTGGAAGAAATCCACACAAATGAAGGGAGAACATACAATTCCATCCAGACTGCACCCCAGGAATTGAACCCAGGACCCCAGCTCTGTGAACCACAGTGCCAGCTCATTGCTATAGTCACTATAATTAATGTCAAAACTCATTTGCAAATGAGCAGCCTGGGATCAAAAAAGGATCAAGACAAGGATCCAAACAAAGCACTATCCCAAAGCTTGGCTTTGTACCGTATATAAAACAGGGCTTGATGCAGAAGGCAGATAATCAAAGTCCATGCAATAATTTCTAAGGGAAAGTGACTTTGTGTTCTTGGAGGGAAGTCACTCAACACGGAGCTGTGTTAGTGAAATGATTGTTCTGATGTACGGCTGATGTCCAAACACTGAAAACATGATTGTGTATGCAATCGCACTCCTGAGCTCCATTGGGTATGGTTAAAATAACTTTTTATAGTTCATCACATTCAAAGTGTGTGTACTTGATGAAAGTGTAACACGCATTTGGAGGAGTTATTCAGGATTTTCTTTCATTCAACTATTTCAAGACCCATTATTTTCAGATGTTGTAGTATACGTGAATAATGAAAGGCCTTCATATTACACAATGAAGGAATGACTTCGCAGGTGTGAAGAATAAAAGATTAATTCAGCTCACTTTGGGGAGTTTCACAATGGCCCTCCTTATAGAAATGTGGGTTTGATTAAAGGAGTGAAGAAAAAGCACTGAATAATATTTGCTTCTGTAAACGTAATCATCTCAAAATATGGTTGAAGAAATTGAAGAAGGTTAAACATAATCCAAAACGTATAAGGTCAATTTAAGTACAACCAGAATTCTAGTGTTTATGCAATGCATCTGTGGGTTGATATGAAATATGGCCGTACTTAAACTAAACAAGGTTATCGAGAGCATATTCCGAATACGGCTTTGGCCAGTTGTACTGTGAACTGCGAGGACCGTATCTTATCCTGAACTGGCTGTGCGAATACCGTCCTCTGCTGGCAGAAGGAATAGATTACAACGGCACTGTATTGGCGATTAGTCCTATTGCTAGAATATTGAAACAACAAGGAGTCCGCGGAGTCAAGCAATGCTGAATAAACAAGTACCTGAAATTCAATAGGATTTTGTGTATTGATTACAAATAGGTGTGGAATTCTCATGTACAGTGGTATTCATGGATTCCTTACACAAGCAGCAGTTGTTATGATGCTTTCGTAATCTGAATATAAATCTGTTATCTACTTAAAACTGTAATTATTGAATAGATTAATGTCTTTGAAATGCTTCATTAACTGGGCAGTTTCCATGTTTGGAAATGTTTTTATTTTGATTGCTGATTGCTAGATACTGTATGTTTAATAGGCATGCTGTTAATATTTTCTACAAGAGCCAAATAAGACAGTTATGCTGTAGTAAGTTCTATATAAGTTATATAACATAAGTTATATTTTGTTCTGAGGTCAATTTGAATCTCATACTAAATAACTGGTGTCCTTTTATCTGAGAAACACTACCTGATTGATCACCTGATGCCTAGAAATTAGAATGCACAGTAGCCCAGCGTTTAGCATTGCTAGCTCACAGTGCTGAGGCCCTGGGTACACTTCTGGACCTGGGGTGCTATCTGTATGGAGCTTGTATGTTCTCCCCATGTTTGCATGAGTTTGCTTTGGGTGCTCCGGCTTCCTCCCACAGTTCAAAGAACTACTGGTAGGTTAATTGGCTTCTGGGATAATTGGTGAGTGTCTGTGTCTTCCCTGCATTGGACTACCATCCAGTCCCAGGTATCTCCTGCTTATTACTTTCTGAGGCTCTGGCTCCCCCGTGCCCCGCGACCCCCTGACCCCCTGACCCTGAATTGGATGAAGCGGTTAGAAAATGGGTGGTTTCTGTTATGCTCTGGTCATGCTCTGCCATAGCAACAACTTGTAAAAAATGCAGATGCTAGGATTTAACTCAAAGAAGGAGCTCAGAGCACTGTGTTGGCATCACTGTACAGGTGTCCGGTTTGTTTTAGAACATGTGCTAAAATCTTATTTACTAACTTCTAGACTTTTTACCCCCCATATCAGCCTGCAGGTGCACAGTGGTCTGTGGACACCCTCCTTGCTCTGTCGTAAAAGAGGAAATAAAAAGCAACTGGTTTTGACTTTAATGCACTGAGACTGTGGAACTCACAGAACTCTCTTGTCAGAAAGGCAGCTTCTAACAGCTTTTAAGTGAAGACTAAGAACACTTTTCTATTTTATTAAAATAGATTATATATGTTTTGTTTAAATATATGTTATAAATGTTAAAACGACAGCTCGTATAAGCTTGTATTTTTACCTTTCGATCATTTTTAGAATTGCTTTGAGTTGCTTTTACCATGATAAACAGTACAAAATATGAGGTGTTGAACTTGTCTAAAGTTTTAAAGCGCTTTATGACGTAAAGTGTGATGACAGTCCTTGGCGGTCTATGTAACAATTCTTCTTGAAGTAGGTCATCGGGCCAACAGTATACAAACATTACAGCTCAAGTGCTTTTGTATCTGAACGCTTTTAGGTAAGTTATTTAGCAGCTGCGGTATTAATAATGATTTTAATGGCAAATTCAATTGCAGGTAAAATAAAAATGGCGGATAACTTTCTTTCTAGCTTCGTGAAGCGGTCGCGCTATATTATACATATATACCATAATAAGAAACATAATATGTACAGTAGAATTTTTCACTTTAAGCTGGCATTATCCAGAACCGGGTCAGGGCCCGGACCCGGACCGTGCAGTGTGGTCCGCCGGCCTTCTAAAGATGTTTAGGAGATCGAGGCGCCCTTGGATTTGATTAGAAACTTGCATAATTTCTTAACTTGACCCCATTATCTTAAAAAAAACGGCCAGGCCAAGACCAAAGCATGAAGGCTGCGAGGATCGGGGGACTCTCATTTTTGGTCACAGCGTACAGTAGTAGATCAGTAACCTCTGTTTATCGTGATAACCTTTAATTATTTTCCAGTACTTTTTTAAATGATAAAACACATTGTCTCGCCAGTTTTGCTAAAGATACGGTTTTAGTGTTTACGCATAAATTTGTAAGCCGTAGGTTTAAATCTCGTGGTCTTATTTTCTGCATTTTCATCGTAAGGGAAGGCGCTCGTTTGCGATTTACGCGCTGAATATTGTAAGCAGAGGAGCCTTAAGGCACAGCCTCGCCTTAACACCATCGTTTGCATTGTCATTGTCATCCAGAAAAGCAGTCGTAAGAAAATGAATCTGTGGCGGCTCCGAACATTAAAAAAACTATATCTAGACTGCAAATACATCCCAATCTTACTATCAACACGTTTTAAGACCCCTCTCCTTTCCACCGGTATACAAGCTAAGAGAGAAATATTGGAAATCCCATCTGAAGTAGCCCTCGTCTCACCTTCGGAGCTGTGAGCGATGGGGATCATAATTAAAAGGGGTACAGTTACTTTGAAAATGTGTATGTGATACTTAAATTTAAATAAAATAAAAAGATAAATTATATAACACAGACTGCTATCTATGTCCATGTGTTTAAGACGTATGAATCGGTTTTAAAACAGGCACACCCCTTCTCACAAATCCGACTGGAGTCTCAGTCCGTCGTCGCGATGAATTAGGAGCTCAGATGTAGGCTAAGTGATTGCAATTTACTTATTTAAAAGAACCACTTCAAATCAAAAGGGAGACATTTTGTAATGGTAGTTATAGTATTATAGTATACGATAACTGTATACGTAGTATACGTAATTGTAGATATACAGTACATAAAGGGTATGAATAGGTGTGAGCTTTTACTGTATATTTAATATTTTATCTGACCCACTTGTAGAAACCGCCTACTCAGATTTATTTAAGTGGTCTGCCACCATAAAGACAGAAAAATATAATGACACCCTGTTACATTAACTGTAAAATAAACGCCGTAACTGCGGCCATATGAAAATTTGGATAAAGATTATACAAACATCCTAAGGAGCTCTATGACATATGAGCGTCGTAATAATGGTTGGTGACCTGACGTAACAGTGCTCCCTGAATTACGTGATCTGTATATACCCAAATACAGATATATCACATAGGGAGATGCAGTCAAACATTGCATTGCTATCGTCGTGGTGAACTATTTCTCCGCTGTTTAAAACTTGTTTGGTAAGTGTCATCAAATATGCTTGTCAATTTGTAGCGAAATCGATATACTGTATCATAATCCTTCAGCTATCTATAATGTAGTGAAACGGCTAATTAATATTGATAAATTCCCTTATTCACAGTGACTTTTGCTCAAACCCCTGTTGCATAATGGGTTAATTTTATATAAAAAAACATTTATATCATAGATACAATACAAGCTTTGAAATGAAATAGCACATTTCCAGGTTTCAGTTAAACATTTTTAAAAAAGCTCATGACTTTAAGCATTCTGAACATTGAGAATGTTATTTGGGAAACAAATGTTTATTATAATGTTTGTGTTTAGGATCTGTCTCCTACTGAGTCAGCATGCAGCATTCAACACCATTAGGTTTAATATTAAAAAGTTGTGTATTTCCTGAATTGTTTTTTTTTATTCTTTTCTATTAGACCATACTAGACTGTGCAGGATATCATTTATTTGCCATTTTTGCCTTTTCCAGATACCTGGGAAACAAAGCTCATATCTCATTTGCCAATGGAGCCCAGTCCTAAGCCTGGTGCTCTGTCCCCCTCCCCGAAGGACACAGACTCGAATCGACCCGCGCCCTTAAGGCAACAGGATCTGATCTCCACGTACTGCCCGCCTCCCAAGATACAGCTTCTGAAGGACACCTTCCAAGAGAAACTGATGCAGGAAAAGGAGAAAAAAATGATCGCCATGTACAATCGGCGGCAGGAGGCAGCTCTACAGAAGATGAGAAAATGTTTCCAATATGTCAAATACGCTGCGGAGAAGAAGATGGGGAACAGCTATCGCTTCCAAGCCCAACAGGGCCCCGAGAAGAACATTGTGGGGTATGATCGGTCTTACCCCCTGAAGCCTATGGGTAACAGGAAAGTCTCCGGCCCTGGTGAGGTTCGGGCTGTGGACCGCCCGGACGCACAGAGTGATTCCTTGTTTGCCCCCACCCCGCCTCAGGATGGTCATGAGAGGCCCTGCGAGAGGCCGGGCAGGAGGGGCTCAAGAGTACGCAAACCTAAGGACAGGACTGTCCTCCCCATGGTGGCGACCCCTCCAGGGCAATGCCCTTCTCATGCCAATGGGAAGGAGCACTTTCAGTTGCAAGAGGAGCTACGAAAAGTGGCCGAGGCAGAGGCCGCGCTGAAGGAGGAGCATCGCCGGAGGGAGGCCAGCCTGCAGGATGAGATGCGCCGGAAGGAGGCCATGATGAAGGACGAGATTCGCCAGAAGGAGGCCATGATGCAGGCGAAGCTCTTCAGAGCTCAGGAGGAGCTGAGGATGGTTCCGAGAGAGATGGAAGACTCCAGAGAGGTGGCCGGAAGGGAAAATAGAGGCGAGGCAGAGCGAGCTTTGCCCCAGAGGACCATGGGCCAACCACCGCTCTAAGGCCGTGCCTCTTCTGACCTGCAGAATGGAGAAGCAAAAAGCCTTCACTCCAAGGAAAGCCCTTCCTATCAGAGGAGACAACCTTGATTATGGTTCTCCAATGGAAGATGGCGGATGCGCAGAATCGCACTTTCCCTCTGCGCTTTCCCATCAGGAGAGACGTCAAGTGAGCCCTTGCAGCCGTGGGCTAGAAGACGTCCCCTGTGAAGGAGAAAGTATCTCAAGAAAGCAAGGCTCCCTGAAAGCGACGTGTCAGCGGCACAGGCCGCGCAGGGCCACTTCAGAAATAACACCACATGTCTGGATGAACAAACTCTGTCAGTGGAAAACAGATATTTGTCCCCTACAAGTCTGATCTGCCCTACCGCTGAGCAATTTCCATATGAGAATAGCCAGAGTGGAAACCCTCAGCTGGTGCCCTGTGAACTGTGTCACGGGAAGTTTGCTGTAGAGAGGCTGGAGAAACACAGCAAGATCTGCAAGAAGCTTCAGAATTCAAAGAGGAAGGTTTTTGACTCTTTCAAGCACAGGGCCAAGGGAACAGAACTGGAGACATACATCCATAAGAAGAAGGTTAAACCGCCAATCGTGGTAAGGGCTATCCTTAAACTCTTTCCAAGCTTCCCTTTTTTTCTCCTAGAGTCAGACTCAGCTTATAAATCAATGTAGACAATAAATAAGTGTTTTATGAAGTACTCTTCTGAAAAACTGCCGCAAAGGCACATTTGCCAGACAGAATAAATGTGTCTTAGTGACTTCTGAATTCTGTTGTAAAAATCTACATATCAAGCAAATAGCACTCACAGGAAACAAAACCATAACTACGTAAATTGTACTCTCTACCCAATGACCTGAAAGGTAGCCCCAGAAAGCTACGTTATTACTGTATTGATATTTTCTTGCCTTGTGAATGGTTTGCGACCAGACTGTGTACGCAGTGCTAGTCTGGACTTTTTCTGGAAGCTGTTTTATTGGTTTCATTTCCTGTTCCCAGCTGAGAAAGAACAACTGGAGGCAGAAGCACGAGGATTTCATTCGGAGCATCAAACAGGCCAGGGAGGTGCAGCAGGTGATCACGCAAGGAGGGAAAGTTGTGAACCTGCCCCAGCCCCCCGCGAATCCAAACCCCGACTACGTGCCCTGCCCTCACTGCGGCCGGCGCTTTGCCCCCAGGCCGGCACAGAGGCACTTCCCCAAGTGTCAGCACATCAGGAGCCGCCCTCCTCCTCCTCCTCGCAGATGAAAACTGATGTGAAGAAGAGCAAAAGAGTCATGATCTTGGCTCACGACTCACGTCCTGCTTTTTCTTTTTAGAAACACATTTAGCACAGTTCATCCGTATGATGATGAAAAAAAAATGTTACCTTATTTTAATTAAATGATTTTTTTTTGGTGGACTGGTGTTTGCGTAGCTGTGGTTATTTCAGTTTTTCTCTTATCATTCATACACCTTGACCTCCTAAAAATAATTTTTCAACCTGGAACGTACAATTAGCAGGCAATAGAACAGGTCACATTGGTCTTGGAACCATCAAAAAGCAGTATTCACACATTCTCGGCATCAATTTTCCTTAAAAACAACTGAAAAAGCAAGGTAAAGAGTGATTGATTTTTTTAATGAAAGTTATTTGATTTAATTTATTTAATTTTCATAATATTTGAAATATGTTGGGATTAATGTGACTCAATATTATCTGCAGCTCTTACACTCCAGGCACCTGATAAAGTGGAACGCAGTGTCTTTGCCTTACATGGCGCTCAGCTCTTCCTCAATCCCAGCAGAAGCACCAGCAGAAGCAGCAGCCTCCGGGTCCTGCCTCATGCACAGCTTAAAATGCAACACCAAGTAATACAACAAACAACAGGGAAAACCATTCACGATCAGACACATCCGTTGATTGCTGGCTCTCAGTAAAGGGACATTGCATCATTACATCACAAAATAGACTACATTTCAAGGTTAAAGAATTACCATGTTCTGCGATTCAGAACGAGGCAGCAAAACTTCCTATAATCTGTTGTGGCCCTGTGACATTGTAAAGGAGCAGGCTTGTGAATACATCTCGTTTAATCCAATGGAAATATTGCTCTCAACTTTTTTACGTTTTTGCCAATAAATAATACTACATTGTTAACTCTGCATAAAGAACCTTGGAATGGAACGTTTTTTGCAGTGAAATGTTTGCTGCATAACCTATACCCTTTCTCTCCTACATCACATTGCATTAGTCATTACAGTGATTAGTGAGCAGGAAGGGCTGCATCACATCGCAATTTGTGTGGAACTTGAATGCGAATTTGTTACAACATGGCGTAACTTACAGTCCTTTCACAAAATTCATGATTTTGTGCTCAATTTTGAGTTTGTAAAGTTTTTCTATAATGTCAATGATTTTATTTTGTGACTGAAATTAAATAATTTTGTGTCTGCAAAATTGGGACTGTAGTTCCACCTTAACCTACTAGTACTGTGTGTCTTTGGACTGTGGGAAGAAACTGGAGCACCTGGAAGAAATCCACACAAATGAAGGGAGAACATACAATTCCATCCAGACTGCACCCCAGGAATTGAACCCAGGACCCCAGCTCTGTGAACCACAGTGCCACCTCATTGCTATAGTCACTATAATTAATGTCAAAACTCATTTGCAAATGAGCAGCCTGGGATCCAAAAGGATCAAGACAAAGATCCAAACAAAGCACTATCCCAAAGCTTGGCTTTGTACCGTATATAAAACAGGGCTTGATGCAGAAGGCAGATAATCAAAGTCCATGCAATAATTTCTAAGGGAAAGTGACTTTGTGTTCTTGGAGGGAAGTCACTCAACACGGAGCTGTGTTAGTGAAATGATTGTTCTGATGTACGGCTGATGTCCAAACACTGAAAACATGATTGTGTATGCAATCGCACTCCTGAGCTCCATTGGGTATGGTTAAAATAACTTTTTATAGTTCATCACATTCAAAGTGTGTGTACTTGATGAAAGTGTAACACGCATTTGGAGGAGTTATTCAGGATTTTCTTTCATTCAACTATTTCAAGACCCATTATTTTCAGATGTTGTAGTATACGTGAATAATGAAAGGCCTTCATATTACACAATGAAGGAATGACTTCGCAGGTGTGAAGAATAAAAGATTAATTCAGCTCACTTTGGGGAGTTTCACAATGGCCCTCCTTATAGAAATGTGGGTTTGATTAAAGGAGTGAAGAAAAAGCACTGAATAATATTTGCTTCTGTAAACGTAATCATCTCAAAATATGGTTGAAGAAATTGAAGAAGGTTAAACATAATCCAAAACGTATAAGGTCAATTTAAGTACAACCAGAATTCTAGTGTTTATGCAATGCATCTGTGGGTTGATATGAAATATGGCCGTACTTAAACTAAACGAGGTTATCGAGAGCATATTCCGAATACGGCTTTGGCCAGTTGTACTGTGAACTGCGAGGACCGTATCTTATCCTGAACTGGCTGTGCGAATACCGTCCTCTGCTGGCAGAAGGAATAGATTACAACGGCACTGTATTGGCGATTAGTCCTATTGCTAGAATATTGAAACAACAAGGAGTCCGCGGAGTCAAGCAATGCTGAATAAACAAGTACCTGAAATTCAATAGGATTTTGTGTATTGATTACAAATAGGTGTGGAATTCTCATGTACAGTGGTATTCATGGATTCCTTACACAAGCAGCAGTTGTTATGATGCTTTCGTAATCTGAATATAAATCTGTTATCTACTTAAAACTGTAATTATTGAATAGATTAATGTCTTTGAAATGCTTCATTAACTGGGCAGATTCCATGTTTGGAAATGTTTTTATTTTGATTGCTGATTGCTAGATACTGTATGTTTAATAGGCATGCTGTTAATATTTTCTACAAGAGCCAAATAAGACAGTTATGCTGTAGTAAGTTCTATATAAGTTATATAACATAAGTTATATTTTGTTCTGAGGTCAATTTGAATCTCATACTAAATAACTGGTGTCCTTTTATCTGAGAAACACTACCTGATTGATCACCTGATGCCTAGAAATTAGCATGCACAGTAGCCCAGCGTTTAGCATTGCTAGCTCACAGTGCTGAGGCCCTGGGTACACTTCTGGACCTGGGGTGCTATCTGTATGGAGCTTGTATGTTCTCCCCATGTTTGCATGAGTTTGCTTTGGGTGCTCCGGCTTCCTCCCACAGTTCAAAGAACTACTGGTAGGTTAATTGGCTTCTGGGATAATTGGTGAGTGTCTGTGTCTTCCCTGCATTGGACTACCATCCAGTCCCAGGTATCTCCTGCTTATTACTTTCTGAGGCTCTGGCTCCCCCGTGCCCCGCGACCCCCTGACCCCCTGACCCTGAATTGGATGAAGCGGTTAGAAAATGGGTGGTTTCTGTTATGCTCTGGTCATGCTCTGCCATAGCAACAACTTGTAAAAAATGCAGATGCTAGGATTTAACTCAAAGAAGGAGCTCAGATCACTGTGTTGGCATCACTGTACAGGTGTCCGGTGTGTTTTAGAACATATGTTAAAATCTTATTTACTAACTTCTAGACTTTTTACCCCCCATATCAGCCTGCAGGTGCACAGTGGTCTGTGGACACCCTCCTTGCTCTGTCGTAAAACAGGAAATAAAAAGCAACTGGTTTTGACTTTAATGCACTGAGACTGTGGAACTCACAGAACTCTCTTGTCAGAAAGGCAGCTTCTAACAGCTTTTAAGTGAAGACTAAGAACACTTTTCTATTTTATTAAAATAGATTATATATGTTTTGTTTAAATATATGTTATAAATGTTAAAACGACAGCTCGTATAAGCTTGTATTTTTACCTTTCGATCATTTTTATAATTGCTTTGAGTTGCTTTTACCATGATAAACAGTACAAAATATGAGGTGTTGAACTTGTCTAAAGTTTTAAAGCGCTTTATGACGTAAAGTGTGATGACAGTCCTTGGCGGTCTATGTAACAATTCTTCTTGAAGTAGGTCATCGGGCCAACAGTATACAAACATTACAGCTCAAGTGCTTTTGTATCTGAACGCTTTTAGGTAAGTTATTTAGCAGCTGCGGTATTAATAATGATTTTAATGGCAAATTCAATTGCAGGTAAAATAAAAATGGCGGATAACTTTCTTTCTAGCTTCGTGAAGCGGTCGCGCTATATTATACATATATACCATAATATGTACAGTAGAATTTTTCACTTTAAGCTGGCATTATCCAGAACCGGGTCAGGGCCCGGACCCGGACCGTGCAGTGTGGTCCGCCGGCCTTCTAAAGATGTTTAGGAGATCGAGGCGCCCTTGGATTTGATTAGAAACTTGCATAATTTCTTAACTTGACCCCATTATCTTAAAAAAAACGGCCAGGCCAAGACCAAAGCATGAAGGCTGCGAGGATCGGGGGACTCTCATTTTTGGTCACAGCGTACAATAGTAGATCAGTAACCTCTGTTTATCGTGATAACCTTTAATTATTTTCCAGTACTTTTTTAAATGATAAAACACATTGTCTCGCCAGTTTTGCTAAAGATACAGTTTTAGTGTTTACGCATAAATTTGTAAGCCGTAGGTTTAAATCTCGTGGTCTTATTTTCTGCATTTTCATCGTAAGGGAAGGCGCTCGTTTGCGATTTACGCGCTGAATATTGTAAGCAGAGGAGCCTTAAGGCACAGCCTCGCCTTAACACCATCGTTTGCATTGTCATTGTCATCCAGAAAAGCAGTCGTAAGAAAATGAATCTGTGGCGGCTCCGAACATTAAAAAAACTATATCTAGACTGCAAATACATCCCAATCTTACTATCAACACGTTTTAAGACCCCTCTCCTTTCCACCGGTATACAAGCTAAGAGAGAAATATTGGAAATCCCATCTGAAGTAGCCCTCGTCTCACCTTCGGAGCTGTGAGCGATGGGGATCATAATTAAAAGGGGTACAGTTACTTTGAAAATGTGTATGTGATACTTAAATTTAAATAAAATAAAAAGATAAATTATATAACACAGACTGCTATCTATGTCCATGTGTTTAAGACGTATGAATCGGTTTTAAAACAGGCACACCCCTTCTCACAAATCCGACTGGAGTCTCAGTCCGTCGTCGCGATGAATTAGGAGCTCAGATGTAGGCTAAGTGATTGCAATTTACTTATTTAAAAGAACCACTTCAAATCAAAAGGGAGACATTTTGTAATGGTAGTTATCGTATTATAGTATACGATAACTGTATACGTAGTATACGTAATTGTAGATATACAGTACATAAAGGGTATGAATAGGTGTGAGCTTTTACTGTATATTTAATATTTTATCTGACCCACTTGTAGAAACCGCCTACTCAGATTTATTTAAGTGGTCTGCCACCATAAAGACAGAAAAATATAATGACACCCTGTTACATTAACTGTAAAATAAACGCCGTAACTGCGGCCATATGAAAATTTGGATAAAGATTATACAAACATCCTAAGGAGCTCTATGACATATGAGCGTCGTAATAATGGTTGGTGACCTGACGTAACAGTGCTCCCTGAATTACGTGATCTGTATATACCCAAATACAGATATATCACATAGGGAGATGCAGTCAAACATTGCATTGCTATCGTCGTGGTGAACTATTTCTCCGCTGTTTAAAACTTGTTTGGTAAGTGTCATCAAATATGCTTGTCAATTTGTAGCGAAATCGATATACTGTATCATAATCCTTCAGCTATCTATAATGTAGTGAAACGGATAATTAATATTGATAAATTCCCTTATTCACAGTGACTTTTGCTCAAACCCCTGTTGCATAATGGGTTAATTTTATATAAAAAAACATTTATATCATAGATATAATACAAGCTTTGAAATGAAATAGCACATTTCCAGGTTTCAGTTAAACATTTTTAAAAAAGCTCATGACTTTAAGCATTCTGAACATTGAGAATGTTATTTGGGAAACAAATGTTTATTATAATGTTTGTGTTTAGGATCTGTCTCCTACTGAGTCAGCATGCAGCATTCAACACCATTAGGTTTAATATTAAAAAGTTGTGTATTTCCTGAATTGTTTTTTTTTATTCTTTTCTATTAGACCATACTAGACTGTGCAGGATATCATTTATTTGCCATTTTTGCCTTTTCCAGATACCTGGGAAACAAAGCTCATATCTCATTTGCCAATGGAGCCCAGTCCTAAGCCTGGTGCTCTGTCCCCCTCCCCGAAGGACACAGACTCGAATCGACCCGCGCCCTTAAGGCAACAGGATCTGATCTCCACGTACTGCCCGCCTCCCAAGATACAGCTTCTGAAGGACACCTTCCAAGAGAAACTGATGCAGGAAAAGGAGAAAAAAATGATCGCCATGTACAATCGGCGGCAGGAGGCAGCTCTACAGAAGATGAGAAA
This sequence comes from Lepisosteus oculatus, assembly GCF_040954835.1. Lineage (NCBI taxonomy): Eukaryota > Metazoa > Chordata > Actinopteri > Semionotiformes > Lepisosteidae > Lepisosteus > Lepisosteus oculatus. The sequence continues at coordinate 440,790 of NW_027167956.1, read as the reverse complement.
ATGTTTCCAATATGTCAAATACGCTGCGGAGAAGAAGATGGGGAACAGCTATCGCTTCCAAGCCCAACAGGGCCCCGAGAAGAACATTGTGGGGTATGATCGGTCTTACCCCCTGAAGCCTATGGGTAACAGGAAAGTCTCCGGCCCTGGTGAGGTTCGGGCTGTGGACCGCCCGGACGCACAGAGTGATTCCTTGTTTGCCCCCACCCCGCCTCAGGATGGTCATGAGAGGCCCTGCGAGAGGCCGGGCAGGAGGGGCTCAAGAGTACGCAAACCTAAGGACAGGACTGTCCTCCCCATGGTGGCGACCCCTCCAGGGCAATGCCCTTCTCATGCCAATGGGAAGGAGCACTTTCAGTTGCAAGAGGAGCTACGAAAAGTGGCCGAGGCAGAGGCCGCGCTGAAGGAGGAGCATCGCCGGAGGGAGGCCAGCCTGCAGGATGAGATGCGCCGGAAGGAGGCCATGATGAAGGACGAGATTCGCCAGAAGGAGGCCATGATGCAGGCGAAGCTCTTCAGAGCTCAGGAGGAGCTGAGGATGGTTCCGAGAGAGATGGAAGACTCCAGAGAGGTGGCCGGAAGGGAAAATAGAGGCGAGGCAGAGCGAGCTTTGCCCCAGAGGACCATGGGCCAACCACCGCTCTAAGGCCGTGCCTCTTCTGACCTGCAGAATGGAGAAGCAAAAAGCCTTCACTCCAAGGAAAGCCCTTCCTATCAGAGGAGACAACCTTGATTATGGTTCTCCAATGGAAGATGGCGGATGCGCAGAATCGCACTTTCCCTCTGCGCTTTCCCATCAGGAGAGACGTCAAGTGAGCCCTTGCAGCCGTGGGCTAGAAGACGTCCCCTGTGAAGGAGAAAGTATCTCAAGAAAGCAAGGCTCCCTGAAAGCGACGTGTCAGCGGCACAGGCCGCGCAGGGCCACTTCAGAAATAACACCACATGTCTGGATGAACAAACTCTGTCAGTGGAAAACAGATATTTGTCCCCTACAAGTCTGATCTGCCCTACCGCTGAGCAATTTCCATATGAGAATAGCCAGAGTGGAAACCCTCAGCTGGTGCCCTGTGAACTGTGTCACGGGAAGTTTGCTGTAGAGAGGCTGGAGAAACACAGCAAGATCTGCAAGAAGCTTCAGAATTCAAAGAGGAAGGTTTTTGACTCTTTCAAGCACAGGGCCAAGGGAACAGAACTGGAGACATACATCCATAAGAAGAAGGTTAAACCGCCAATCGTGGTAAGGGCTATCCTTAAACTCTTTCCAAGCTTCCCTTTTTTTCTCCTAGAGTCAGACTCAGCTTATAAATCAATGTAGACAATAAATAAGTGTTTTATGAAGTACTCTTCTGAAAAACTGCCGCAAAGGCACATTTGCCAGACAGAATAAATGTGTCTTAGTGACTTCTGAATTCTGTTGTAAAAATCTACATATCAAGCAAATAGCACTCACAGGAAACAAAACCATAACTACGTAAATTGTACTCTCTACCCAATGACCTGAAAGGTAGCCCCAGAAAGCTACGTTATTACTGTATTGATATTTTCTTGCCTTGTGAATGGTTTGCGACCAGACTGTGTACGCAGTGCTAGTCTGGACTTTTACTGGAAGCTGTTTTATTGGTTTCATTTCCTGTTCCCAGCTGAGAAAGAACAACTGGAGGCAGAAGCACGAGGATTTCATTCGGAGCATCAAACAGGCCAGGGAGGTGCAGCAGGTGATCACGCAAGGAGGGAAAGTTGTGAACCTGCCCCAGCCCCCCGCGAATCCAAACCCCGACTACGTGCCCTGCCCTCACTGCGGCCGGCGCTTTGCCCCCAGGCCGGCACAGAGGCACTTCCCCAAGTGTCAGCACATCAGGAGCCGCCCTCCTCCTCCTCCTCGCAGATGAAAACTGATGTGAAGAAGAGCAAAAGAGTCATGATCTTGGCTCACGACTCACGTCCTGCTTTTTCTTTTTAGAAACACATTTAGCACAGTTCATCCGTATGATGATGAAAAAAAAATGTTACCTTATTTTAATTAAATGATTTTTTTTTGGTGGACTGGTGTTTGCGTAGCTGTGGTTATTTCAGTTTTTCTCTTATCATTCATACACCTTGACCTCCTAAAAATAATTTTTCAACCTGGAACGTACAATTAGCAGGCAATAGAACAGGTCACATTGGTCTTGGAACCATCAAAAAGCAGTATTCACACATTCTCGGCATCAATTTTCCTTAAAAACAACTGAAAAAGCAAGGTAAAGAGTGATTGATTTTTTTAATGAAAGTTATTTGATTTAATTTATTTAATTTTCATAATATTTGAAATATGTTGGGATTAATGTGACTCAATATTATCTGCAGCTCTTACACTCCAGGCACCTGATAAAGTGGAACGCAGTGTCTTTGCCTTACATGGCGCTCAGCTCTTCCTCAATCCCAGCAGAAGCACCAGCAGAAGCAGCAGCCTCCGGGTCCTGCCTCATGCACAGCTTAAAATGCAACACCAAGTAATACAACAAACAACAGGGAAAACCATTCACGATCAGACACATCCAATGATTGCTGGCTCTCAGTAAAGGGACATTGCATCATTACATCACAAAATAGACTACATTTCAAGGTTAAAGAATTACCATGTTCTGCGATTCAGAACGAGGCAGCAAAACTTCCTATAATCTGTTGTGGCCCTGTGACATTGTAAAGGAGCAGGCTTGTGAATACATCTCGTTTAATCCAATGGAAATATTGCTCTCAACTTTTTTACGTTTTTGCCAATAAATAATACTACATTGTTAACTCTGCATAAAGAACCTTGGAATGGAACGTTTTTTGCAGTGAAATGTTTGCTGCATAACCTATACCCTTTCTCTCCTACATCACATTGCATTAGTCATTACAGTGATTAGTGAGCAGGAAGGGCTGCATCACATCGCAATTTGTGTGGAACTTGAATGCGAATTTGTTACAACATGGCGTAACTTACAGTCCTTTCACAAAATTCATGATTTTGTGCTCAATTTTGAGTTTGTAAAGTTTTTCTATAATGTCAATGATTTTATTTTGTGACTGAAATTAAATAATTTTGTGTCTGCAAAATTGGGACTGTAGTTCCACCTTAACCTACTAGTACTGTGTGTCTTTGGACTGTGGGAAGAAACTGGAGCACCTGGAAGAAATCCACACAAATGAAGGGAGTACATACAATTCCATCCAGACTGCACCCCAGGAATTGAACCCAGGACCCCAGCTCTGTGAACCACAGTGCCAGCTCATTGCTATAGTCACTATAATTAATGTCAAAACTCATTTGCAAATGAGCAGCCTGGGATCCAAAAGGATCAAGACAAGGATCCAAACAAAGCACTATCCCAAAGCTTGGCTTTGTACCGTATATAAAACAGGGCTTGATGCAGAAGGCAGATAATCAAAGTCCATGCAATAATTTCTAAGGGAAAGTGACTTTGTGTTCTTGGAGGGAAGTCACTCAACACGGAGCTGTGTTAGTGAAATGATTGTTCTGATGTACGGCTGATGTCCAAACACTGAAAACATGATTGTGTATGCAATCGCACTCCTGAGCTCCATTGGGTATGGTTAAAATAACTTTTTATAGTTCATCACATTCAAAGTGTGTGTACTTGATGAAAGTGTAACACGCATTTGGAGGAGTTATTCAGGATTTTCTTTCATTCAACTATTTCAAGACCCATTATTTTCAGATGTTGTAGTATACGTGAATAATGAAAGGCCTTCATATTACACAATGAAGGAATGACTTCGCAGGTGTGAAGAATAAAAGATTAATTCAGCTCACTTTGGGGAGTTTCACAATGGCCCTCCTTATAGAAATGTGGGTTTGATTAAAGGAGTGAAGAAAAAGCACTGAATAATATTTGCTTCTGTAAACGTAATCATCTCAAAATATGGTTGAAGAAATTGAAGAAGGTTAAACATAATCCAAAACGTATAAGGTCAATTTAAGTACAACCAGAATTCCAGTGTTTATGCAATGCATCTGTGGGTTGATATGAAATATGGCCGTACTTAAACTAAACGAGGTTATCGAGAGCATATTCCGAATACGGCTTTGGCCAGTTGTACTGTGAACTGCGAGGACCGTATCTTATCCTGAACTGGCTGTGCGAATACCGTCCTCTGCTGGCAGAAGGAATAGATTACAACGGCACTGTATTGGCGATTAGTCCTATTGCTAGAATATTGAAACAACAAGGAGTCCGCGGAGTCAAGCAATGCTGAATAAACAAGTACCTGAAATTCAATAGGATTTTGTGTATTGATTACAAATAGGTGTGGAATTCTCATGTACAGTGGTATTCATGGATTCCTTACACAAGCAGCAGTTGTTATGATGCTTTCGTAATCTGAATATAAATCTGTTATCTACTTAAAACTGTAATTATTGAATAGATTAATGTCTTTGAAATGCTTCATTAACTGGGCAGTTTCCATGTTTGGAAATGTTTTTATTTTGATTGCTGATTGCTAGATACTGTATGTTTAATAGGCATGCTGTTAATATTTTCTACAAGAGCCAAATAAGACAGTTATGCTGTAGTAAGTTCTATATAAGTTATATAACATAAGTTATATTTTGTTCTGAGGTCAATTTGAATCTCATACTAAATAACTGGTGTCCTTTTATCTGAGAAACACTACCTGATTGATCACCTGATGCCTAGAAATTAGCATGCACAGTAGCCCAGCGTTTAGCATTGCTAGCTCACAGTGCTGAGGCCCTGGGTACACTTCTGGACCTGGGGTGCTATCTGTATGGAGCTTGTATGTTCTCCCCATGTTTGCATGAGTTTGCTTTGGGTGCTCCGGCTTCCTCCCACACTTCAAAGAACTACTGGTAGGTTAATTGGCTTCTGGGATAATTGGTGAGTGTCTGTGTCTTCCCTGCATTGGACTACCATCCAGTCCCAGGTATCTCCTGCTTATTACTTTCTGAGGCTCTGGCTCCCCCGTGCCCCGCGACCCCCTGACCCCCTGACCCTGAATTGGATGAAGCGGTTAGAAAATGGGTGGTTTCTGTTATGCTCTGGTCATGCTCTGCCATAGCAACAACTTGTAAAAAATGCAGATGCTAGGATTTAACTCAAAGAAGGAGCTCAGATCACTGTGTTGGCATCACTGTACAGGTGTCCGGTGTGTTTTAGAACATATGTTAAAATCTTATTTACTAACTTCTAGACTTTTTACCCCCCATATCAGTCTGCAGGTGCACAGTGGTCTGTGGACACCCTCCTTGCTCTGTCGTAAAACAGGAAATAAAAAGCAACTGGTTTTGACTTTAATGCACTGAGACTGTGGAACTCACAGAACTCTCTTGTCAGAAAGGCAGCTTCTAACAGCTTTTAAGTGAAGACTAAGAACACTTTTCTATTTTATTAAAATAGATTATATATGTTTTGTTTAAATATATGTTATAAATGTTAAAACGACAGCTCGTATAAGCTTGTATTTTTACCTTTCGATCATTTTTAGAATTGCTTTGAGTTGCTTTTACCATGATAAACAGTACAAAATATGAGGTGTTGAACTTGTCTAAAGTTTTAAAGCGCTTTATGACGTAAAGTGTGATGACAGTCCTTGGCGGTCTATGTAACAATTCTTCTTGAAGTAGGTCATCGGGCCAACAGTATACAAACATTACAGCTCAAGTGCTTTTGTATCTGAACGCTTTTAGGTAAGTTATTTAGCAGCTGCGGTATTAATAATGATTTTAATGGCAAATTCAATTGCAGGTAAAATAAAAATGGCGGATAACTTTCTTTCTAGCTTCGTGAAGCGGTCGCGCTATATTATACATATATACCATAATAAGAAACATAATATGTACAGTAGAATTTTTCACTTTAAGCTGGCATTATCCAGAACCGGGTCAGGGCCCGGACCCGGACCGTGCAGTGTGGTCCGCCGGCCTTCTAAAGATGTTTAGGAGATCGAGGCGCCCTTGGATTTGATTAGAAACTTGCATAATTTCTTAACTTGACCCCATTATCTTAAAAAAAACGGCCAGGCCAAGACCAAAGCATGAAGGCTGCGAGGATCGGGGGACTCTCATTTTTGGTCACAGCGTACAGTAGTAGATCAGTAACCTCTGTTTATCGTGATAACCTTTAATTATTTTCCAGTACTTTTTTAAATGATAAAACACATTGTCTCGCCAGTTTTGCTAAAGATACGGTTTTAGTGTTTACGCATAAATTTGTAAGCCGTAGGTTTAAATCTCGTGGTCTTATTTTCTGCATTTTCATCGTAAGGGAAGGCGCTCGTTTGCGATTTACGCGCTGAATATTGTAAGCAGAGGAGCCTTAAGGCACAGCCTCGCCTTAACACCATCGTTTGCATTGTCATTGTCATCCAGAAAAGCAGTCGTAAGAAAATGAATCTGTGGCGGCTCCGAACATTAAAAAAACTATATCTAGACTGCAAATACATCCCAATCTTACTATCAACACGTTTTAAGACCCCTCTCCTTTCCACCGGTATACAAGCTAAGAGAGAAATATTGGAAATCCCATCTGAAGTAGCCCTCGTCTCACCTTCGGAGCTGTGAGCGATGGGGATCATAATTAAAAGGGGTACAGTTACTTTGAAAATGTGTATGTGATACTTAAATTTAAATAAAATAAAAAGATAAATTATATAACACAGACTGCTATCTATGTCCATGTGTTTAAGACGTATGAATCGGTTTTAAAACAGGCACACCCCTTCTCACAAATCCGACTGGAGTCTCAGTCCGTCGTCGCGATGAATTAGGAGCTCAGATGTAGGCTAAGTGATTGCAATTTACTTATTTAAAAGAACCACTTCAAATCAAAAGGGAGACATTTTGTAATGGTAGTTATCGTATTATAGTATACGATAACTGTATACGTAGTATACGTAATTGTAGATATACAGTACATAAAGGGTATGAATAGGTGTGAGCTTTTACTGTATATTTAATATTTTATCTGACCCACTTGTAGAAACCGCCTACTCAGATTTATTTAAGTGGTCTGCCACCATAAAGACAGAAAAATATAATGACACCCTGTTACATTAACTGTAAAATAAACGCCGTAACTGCGGCCATATGAAAATTTGGATAAAGATTATACAAACATCCTAAGGAGCTCTATGACATATGAGCGTCGTAATAATGGTTGGTGACCTGACGTAACAGTGCTCCCTGAATTACGTGATCTGTATATACCCAAATACAGATATATCACATAGGGAGATGCAGTAAAACATTGCATTGCTATCGTCGTGGTGAACTATTTCTCCGCTGTTTAAAACTTGTTTGGTAAGTGTCATCAAATATGCTTGTCAATTTGTAGCGAAATCGATATACTGTATCATAATCCTTCAGCTATCTATAATGTAGTGAAACGGCTAATTAATATTGATAAATTCCCTTATTCACAGTGACTTTTGCTCAAACCCCTGTTGCATAATGGGTTAATTTTATATAAAAAAACATTTATATCATAGATATAATACAAGCTTTGAAATGAAATAGCACATTTCCAGGTTTCAGTTAAACATTTTTAAAAAAGCTCATGACTTTAAGCATTCTGAACATTGAGAATGTTATTTGGGAAACAAATGTTTATTATAATGTTTGTGTTTAGGATCTGTCTCCTACTGAGTCAGCATGCAGCATTCAACACCATTAGGTTTAATATTAAAAAGTTGTGTATTTCCTGAATTGTTTTTTTTTATTCTTTTCTATTAGACCATACTAGACTGTGCAGGATATCATTTATTTGCCATTTTTGCCTTTTCCAGATACCTGGGAAACAAAGCTCATATCTCATTTGCCAATGGAGCCCAGTCCTAAGCCTGGTGCTCTGTCCCCCTCCCCGAAGGACACAGACTCGAATCGACCCGCGCCCTTAAGGCAACAGGATCTGATCTCCACGTACTGCCCGCCTCCCAAGATACAGCTTCTGAAGGACACCTTCCAAGAGAAACTGATGCAGGAAAAGGAGAAAAAAATGATCGCCATGTACAATCGGCGGCAGGAGGCAGCTCTACAGAAGATGAGAAAATGTTTCCAATATGTCAAATACGCTGCGGAGAAGAAGACGGGGAACAGCTATCGCTTCCAAGCCCAACAGGGCCCCGAGAAGAACATTGTGGGGTATGATCGGTCTTACCCCCTGAAGCCTATGGGTAACAGGAAAGTCTCCGGCCCTGGTGAGGTTCGGGCTGTGGACCGCCCGGACGCACAGAGTGATTCCTTGTTTGCCCCCACCCCGCCTCAGGATGGTCATGAGAGGCCCTGCGAGAGGCCGGGCAGGAGGGGCTCAAGAGTATGCAAACCTAAGGACAGGACTGTCCTCCCCATGGTGGCGACCCCTCCAGGGCAATGCCCTTCTCATGCCAATGGGAAGGAGCACTTTCAGTTGCAAGAGGAGCTACGAAAAGTGGCCGAGGCAGAGGCCGCGCTGAAGGAGGAGCATCGCCGGAGGGAGGCCAGCCTGCAGGATGAGATGCGCCGGAAGGAGGCCATGATGAAGGACGAGATTCGCCAGAAGGAGGCCATGATGCAGGCGAAGCTCTTCAGAGCTCAGGAGGAGCAAAGGATGGTTCCGAGAGAGATGGAAGACTCCAGAGAGGTGGCCGGAAGGGAAAATAGAGGCGAGGCAGAGCGAGCTTTGCCCCAGAGGACCATGGGCCAACCACCGCTCTAAGGCCGTGCCTCTTCTGACCTGCAGAATGGAGAAGCAAAAAGCCTTCACTCCAAGGAAAGCCCTTCCTATCAGAGGAGACAACCTTGATTATGGTTCTCCAATGGAAGATGGCGGATGCGCAGAATCGCACTTTCCCTCTGCGCTTTCCCATCAGGAGAGACGTCAAGTGAGCCCTTGCAGCCGTGGGCTAGAAGACGTCCCCTGTGGAAGGAGAAAGTATCTCAAGAAAGCAAGGCTCCCTGAAAGCGACGTGTCAGCGGCACAGGCCGCGCAGGGCCACTTCAGAAATAACACCACATGTCTGGATGAACAAACTCTGTCAGTGGAAAACAGATATTTGTCCCCTACAAGTCTGATCTGCCCTACCGCTGAGCAATTTCCATATGAGAATAGCCAGAGTGGAAACCCTCAGCTGGTGCCCTGTGAACTGTGTCACAGGAAGTTTGCTGTAGAGAGGCTGGAGAAACACAGCAAGATCTGCAAGAAGCTTCAGAATTCAAAGAGGAAGGTTTTTGACTCTTTCAAGCACAGGGCCAAGGGAACAGAACTGGAGACATACATCCATAAGAAGAAGGTTAAACCGCCAATCGTGGTAAGGGCTATCCTTAAACTCTTTCCAAGCTTCCCTTTTTTTCTCCTAGAGTCAGACTCAGCTTATAAATCAATGTAAACAATAAGTGTTTTATGAAGTACTCTTCTGAAAAACTGCCGCAAAGGCACATTTGCCAGCAGCTATATCACCCTGCAACTCACAACTGGCAACCCACTGAAGCTAAGCAGGTGTGAGCCTGGTCAGTACCTGGATGGGAGACCTCCTGGGAAAAACTAAGGTTGCTGCTGGAAGAGGTGTTAGTGGGGCCAGCAGGGGGCGCTCACCCTGCGGTCCATGTGGGTTCTAATAAACAGGCGCCGTCCTTCGGATGAGATGTAAACCGAGGTCCTGACTCTCTGTGGTCATTAAAAATCCCAGGGCGCTTCTCGAAAAGAGTAGGGGTGTAACCCCGGTGTCCTGGCCAAATTTCCAATTGGCCCTTACTAATCATGGCCTCCTAATAATCCCCCTCTATGAATTGGCTACATTACTTTGCTCTCCTCCCCACTGATAGCTGATGTGTGGTGAGCGTTCTGGCGCACTATGGCTGCCGTCGCATCATCCAGGTGGATGCTGCACATTGGTGGTGGAGGGGAGTCCCCATTACTGTAAAGCGCTTTGAGTGGAGTGTCCAGAAAAGCGCTATATAAGTGTAAGCAATTATTATTATTATTTGCCAGACAGAATAAATGGGTCTTAGTGACTTCTGAATTCTGTTGTAAAAATCTACATGAGATATCAAGCAAATAGCACTCACGGGAAACAAAACCATAACTAAATTGTACTCTCTACCCAATGACATGAAAGGTAGGCCCAGAAAGCTACGTTATTACTGTATTGATATTTTCTTGCCTTGTGAATGGTTTGCGACCAGACTGTGTACGCAGTGCTAGTCTGGACTTTTTCTGGAAGCTGTTTTATTGGTTTCATTTCCTGTTCCCAGCTGAGAAAGAACAACTGGAGGCAGAAGCACGAGGATTTCATTCGGAGCATCAAACAGGCCAGGGAGGTGCAGCAGGTGATCACGCAAGGAGGGAAAGTTGTGAACCTGCCCCAGCCCCCCGCGAATCCAAACCCCGACTACGTGCCCTGCCCTCACTGCGGCCGGCGCTTTGCCCCCAGGCCGGCACAGAGGCACATCCCCAAGTGTCAGCACATCAGGAGCCGCCCTCCTCCTCCTCCTCGCAGATGAAAATTGATGTGAAGAAGAGCAAAAGAGTCATGATCTTGGCTCACGACTCACGTCCTGCTTTTTCTTTTTAGAAACACATTTAGCACAGTTCATCCGTATGATGATGAAAAAAAAATGTTACCTTATTTTAATTAAATGATTTTTTTTTGGTGGACTGGTGTTTGCGTAGCTGTGGTTATTTCAGTTTTTCTCTTATCATTCATACACCTTGACCTCCTAAAAATAATTTTTCAACCTGGAACGTACAATTAGCAGGCAATAGAACAGGTCACATTGGTCTTGGAACCATCAAAAAGCAGTATTCACACATTCTCGGCATCAATTTTCCTTAAAAACAACTGAAAAAGCAAGGTAAAGAGTGATTGATTTTTTTAATGAAAGTTATTTGATTTAATTTATTTAATTTTCATAATATTTGAAATATGTTGGGATTAATGTGACTCAATATTATCTGCAGCTCTTACACTCCAGGCACCTGATAAAGTGGAACGCAGTGTCTTTGCCTTACATGGCGCTCAGCTCTTCCTCAATCCCAGCAGAAGCACCAGCAGAAGCAGCAGCCTCCGGGTCCTGCCTCATGCACAGCTTAAAATGCAACACCAAGTAATGCAACAAACAACAGGGAAAACCATTCACGATCAGACACATCCGTTGATTGCTGGCTCTCAGTAAAGGGACATTGCATCATTACATCACAAAATAGACTACATTTCAAGGTTAAAGAATTACCATGTTCTGCGATTCAGAACGAGGCAGCAAAACTTCCTATAATCTGTTGTGGCCCTATGACATTGTAAAGGAGCAGGCTTGTGAATACATCTCGTTTAATCCAATGGAAATATAACTCTCAACTTTTTTACGTTTTTGCCAATAAATAATACTACATTGTTAACTCTGCATAAAGAACCTTGGAATGGAACGTTTTTTGCAGTGAAATGTTTGCTGCATAACCTATACCCTTTCTCTCCTACATCACATTGCATTAGTCATTACAGTGATTAGTGAGCAGGAAGGGCTGCATCACATCGCAATTTGTGTGGAACTTGAATGCGAATTTGTTACAACATGGCGTAACTTACAGTCCTTTCACAAAATTCATGATTTTGTGCTCAATTTTGAGTTTGTAAAGTTTTTCTATAATGTCAATGATTTTATTTTGTGACTGAAATTAAATAATTTTGTGTCTGCAAAATTGGGACTGTAGTTCCACCTTAACCTACTAGTACTGTGTGTCTTTGGACTGTGGGAAGAAACTGGAGCACCTGGAAGAAATCCACACAAATGAAGGGAGAACATACAATTCCATCCAGACTGCACCCCAGGAATTGAACCCAGGACCCCAGCTCTGTGAACCACAGTGCCAGCTCATTGCTATAGTCACTATAATTAATGTCAAAACTCATTTGCAAATGAGCAGCCTGGGATCAAAAAAGGATCAAGACAAGGATCCAAACAAAGCACTATCCCAAAGCTTGGCTTTGTACTGTATATAAAACAGGGCTTGATGCAGAAGGCAGATAATCAAAGTCCATGCAATAATTTCTAAGGGAAAGTGACTTTGTGTTCTTGGAGGGAAGTCACTCAACACGGAGCTGTGTTAGTGAAATGATTGTTCTGATGTACGGCTGATGTCCAAACACTGAAAACATGATTGTGTATGCAATCGCACTCCTGAGCTCCATTGGGTATGGTTAAAATAACTTTTTATAGTTCATCACATTCAAAGTGTGTGTACTTGATGAAAGTGTAACACGCATTTGGAGGAGTTATTCAGGATTTTCTTTCATTCAACTATTTCAAGACCCATTATTTTCAGATGTTGTAGTATACGTGAATAATGAAAGGCCTTCATATTACACAATGAAGGAATGACTTCGCAGGTGTGAAGAATAAAAGATTAATTCAGCTCACTTTGGGGAGTTTCACAATGGCCCTCCTTATAGAAATGTGGGTTTGATTAAAGGAGTGAAGAAAAAGCACTGAATAATATTTGCTTCTGTAAACGTAATCATCTCAAAATATGGTTGAAGAAATTGAAGAAAGTTAAACATAATCCAAAACGTATAAGGTCAATTTAAGTACAACCAGAATTCTAGTGTTTATGCAATGCATCTGTGGGTTGATATGAAATATGGCCGTACTTAAACTAAACAAGGTTATCGAGAGCATATTCCGAATACGGCTTTGGCCAGTTGTACTGTGAACTGCGAGGTCCGTATCTTATCCTGAACTGGCTGTGCGAATACCGTCCTCTGCTGGCAGAAGGAATAGATTACAACGGCACTGTATTGGCGATTAGTCCTATTGCTAGAATATTGAAACAACAAGGAGTCCGCGGAGTCAAGCAATGCTGAATAAACAAGTACCTGAAATTCAATAGGATTTTGTGTATTGATTACAAATAGGTGTGGAATTCTCATGTACAGTGGTATTCATGGATTCCTTACACAAGCAGCAGTTGTTATGATGCTTTCGTAATCTGAATATAAATCTGTTATCTACTTAAAACTGTAATTATTGAATAGATTAATGTCTTTGAAATGCTTCATTAACTGGGCAGTTTCCATGTTTGGAAATGTTTTTATTTTGATTGCTGATTGCTAGATACTGTATGTTTAATAGGCATGCTGTTAATATTTTCTACAAGAGCCAAATAAGACAGTTATGCTGTAGTTAGTTCTATATAAGTTATATAACATAAGTTATATTTTGTTCTGAGGTCAATTTGAATCTCATACTAAATAACTGGTGTCCTTTTATCTGAGAAACACTACCTGATTGATCACCTGATGCCTAGAAATTAGCATGCACAGTAGCCCAGCGTTTAGCATTGCTAGCTCACAGTGCTGAGGCCCTGGGTACACTTCTGGACCTGGGGTGCTATCTGTATGGAGCTTGTATGTTCTCCCCATGTTTGCATGAGTTTGCTTTGGGTGCTCCGGCTTCCTCCCACACTTCAAAGAACTACTGGTAGGTTAATTGGCTTCTGGGATAATTGGTGAGTGTCTGTGTCTTCCCTGCATTGGACTACCATCCAGTCCCAGGTATCTCCTGCTTATTACTTTCTGAGGCTCTGGCTCCCCCGTGACCCCCCGACCACCTGACCCTGAATTGGATGAAGCGGTTAGAAAATGGGTGGTTTCTGTTATGCTCTGGTCATGCTCTGCCATAGCAACAACTTGTAAAAAATGCAGATGCTAGGATTTAACTCAAAGAAGGAGCTCAGATCACTGTGTTGGCATCACTGTACAGGTGTCCGGTGTGTTTTAGAACATATGTTAAAATCTTATTTACTAACTTCTAGACTTTTTACCCCCCATATCAGTCTGCAGGTGCACAGTGGTCTGTGGACACCCTCCTTGCTCTGTCGTAAAACAGGAAATAAAAAGCAACTGGTTTTGACTTTAATGCACTGAGACTGTGGAACTCACAGAACTCTCTTGTCAGAAAGGCAGCTTCTAACAGCTTTTAAGTGAAGACTAAGAACACTTTTCTATTTTATTAAAATAGATTATATATGTTTTGTTTAAATATATGTTATAAATGTTAAAACGACAGCTCGTATAAGCTTGTATTTTTACCTTTCGATCATTTTTAGAATTGCTTTGAGTTGCTTTTACCATGATAAACAGTACAAAATATGAGGTGTTGAACTTGTCTAAAGTTTTAAAGCGCTTTATGACGTAAAGTGTGATGACAGTCCTTGGCGGTCTATGTAACAATTCTTCTTGAAGTAGGTCATCGGGCCAACAGTATACAAACATTACAGCTCAAGTGCTTTTGTATCTGAACGCTTTTAGGTAAGTTATTTAGCAGCTGCGGTATTAATAATGATTTTAATGGCAAATTCAATTGCAGGTAAAATAAAAATGGCGGATAACTTTCTTTCTAGCTTCGTGAAGCGGTCGCGCTATATTATACATATATACCATAATAAGAAACATAATATGTACAGTAGAATTTTTCACTTTAAGCTGGCATTATCCAGAACCGGGTCAGGGCCCGGACCCGGACCGTGCAGTGTGGTCCGCCGGCCTTCTAAAGATGTTTAGGAGATCGAGGCGCCCTTGGATTTGATTAGAAACTTGCATAATTTCTTAACTTGACCCCATTATCTTAAAAAAAACGGCCAGGCCAAGACCAAAGCATGAAGGCTGCGAGGATCGGGGGACTCTCATTTTTGGTCACAGCGTACAGTAGTAGATCAGTAACCTCTGTTTATCGTGATAACCTTTAATTATTTTCCAGTACTTTTTTAAATGATAAAACACATTGTCTCGCCAGTTTTGCTAAAGATACGGTTTTAGTGTTTACGCATAAATTTGTAAGCCGTAGGTTTAAATCTCGTGGTCTTATTTTCTGCATTTTCATCGTAAGGGAAGGCGCTCGTTTGCGATTTACGCGCTGAATATTGTAAGCAGAGGAGCCTTAAGGCACAGCCTCGCCTTAACACCATCGTTTGCATTGTCATTGTCATCCAGAAAAGCAGTCGTAAGAAAATGAATCTGTGGCGGCTCCGAACATTAAAAAAACTATATCTAGACTGCAAATACATCCCAATCTTACTATCAACACGTTTTAAGACCCCTCTCCTTTCCACCGGTATACAAGCTAAGAGAGAAATATTGGAAATCCCATCTGAAGTAGCCCTCGTCTCACCTTCGGAGCTGTGAGCGATGGGGATCATAATTAAAAGGGGTACAGTTACTTTGAAAATGTGTATGTGATACTTAAATTTAAATAAAATAAAAAGATAAATTATATAACACAGACTGCTATCTATGTCCATGTGTTTAAGACGTATGAATCGGTTTTAAAACAGGCACACCCCTTCTCACAAATCCGACTGGAGTCTCAGTCCGTCGTCGCGATGAATTAGGAGCTCAGATGTAGGCTAAGTGATTGCAATTTACTTATTTAAAAGAACCACTTCAAATCAAAAGGGAGACATTTTGTAATGGTAGTTATCGTATTATAGTATACGATAACTGTATACGTAGTATACGTAATTGTAGATATACAGTACATAAAGGGTATGAATAGGTGTGAGCTTTTACTGTATATTTAATATTTTATCTGACCCACTTGTAGAAACCGCCTACTCAGATTTATTTAAGTGGTCTGCCACCATAAAGACAGAAAAATATAATGACACCCTGTTACATTAACTGTAAAATAAACGCCGTAACTGCGGCCATATGAAAATTTGGATAAAGATTATACAAACATCCTAAGGAGCTCTATGACATATGAGCGTCGTAATAATGGTTGGTGACCTGACGTAACAGTGCTCCCTGAATTACGTGATCTGTATATACCCAAATACAGATATATCACATAGGGAGATGCAGTCAAACATTGCATTGCTATCGTCGTGGTGAACTATTTCTCCGCTGTTTAAAACTTGTTTGGTAAGTGTCATCAAATATGCTTGTCAATTTGTAGCGAAATCGATATACTGTATCATAATCCTTCAGCTATCTATAATGTAGTGAAACGGCTAATTAATATTGATAAATTCCCTTATTCACAGTGACTTTTGCTCAAACCCCTGTTGCATAATGGGTTAATTTTATATAAAAAAACATTTATATCATAGATACAATACAAGCTTTGAAATGAAATAGCACATTTCCAGGTTTCAGTTAAACATTTTTAAAAAAGCTCATGACTTTAAGCATTCTGAACATTGAGAATGTTATTTGGGAAACAAATGTTTATTATAATGTTTGTGTTTAGGATCTGTCTCCTACTGAGTCAGCATGCAGCATTCAACACCATTAGGTTTAATATTAAAAAGTTGTGTATTTCCTGAATTGTTTTTTTTTATTCTTTTCTATTAGACCATACTAGACTGTGCAGGATATCATTTATTTGCCATTTTTGCCTTTTCCAGATACCTGGGAAACAAAGCTCATATCTCATTTGCCAATGGAGCCCAGTCCTAAGCCTGGTGCTCTGTCCCCCTCCCCGAAGGACACAGACTCGAATCGACCCGCGCCCTTAAGGCAACAGGATCTGATTTCCACGTACTGCCCGCCTCCCAAGATACAGCTTCTGAAGGACACCTTCCAAGAGAAACTGATGCAGGAAAAGGAGAAAAAAATGATCGCCATGTACAATCGGCGGCAGGAGGCAGCTCTACAGAAGATGAGAAAATGTTTCCAATATGTCAAATACGCTGCGGAGAAGAAGATGGGGAACAGCTATCGCTTCCAAGCCCAACAGGGCCCCGAGAAGAACATTGTGGGGTATGATCGGTCTTACCCCCTGAAGCCTATGGGTAACAGGAAAGTCTCCGGCCCTGGTGAGGTTCGGGCTGTGGACCGCCCGGACGCACAGAGTGATTCCTTGTTTGCCCCCACCCCGCCTCAGGATGGTCATGAGAGGCCCTGCGAGAGGCCGGGCAGGAGGGGCTCAAGAGTACGCAAACCTAAGGACAGGACTGTCCTCCCCATGGTGGCGACCCCTCCAGGGCAATGCCCTTCTCATGCCAATGGGAAGGAGCACTTTCAGTTGCAAGAGGAGCTACGAAAAGTGGCCGAGGCAGAGGCCGCGCTGAAGGAGGAGCATCGCCGGAGGGAGGCCAGCCTGCAGGATGAGATGCGCCGGAAGGAGGCCATGATGAAGGACGAGATTCGCCAGAAGGAGGCCATGATGCAGGCGAAGCTCTTCAGAGCTCAGGAGGAGCTGAGGATGGTTCCGAGAGAGATGGAAGACTCCAGAGAGGTGGCCGGAAGGGAAAATAGAGGCGAGGCAGCGCGAGCTTTGCCCCAGAGGACCATGGGCCAACCACCGCTCTAAGGCCGTGCCTCTTCTGACCTGCAGAATGGAGAAGCAAAAAGCCTTCACTCCAAGGAAAGCCCTTCCTATCATAGGAGACAACCTTGATTATGGTTCTCCAATGGAAGATGGCGGATGCGCAGAATCGCACTTTCCCTCTGCGCTTTCCCATCAGGAGAGACGTCAAGTGAGCCCTTGCAGCCGTGGGCTAGAAGACGTCCCCTGTGAAGGAGAAAGTATCTCAAGAAAGCAAGGCTCCCTGAAAGCGACGTGTCAGCGGCACAGGCCGCGCAGGGCCACTTCAGAAATAACACCACATGTCTGGATGAACAAACTCTGTCAGTGGAAAACAGATATTTGTCCCCTACAAGTCTGATCTGCCCTACCGCTGAGCAATTTCCATATGAGAATAGCCAGAGTGGAAACCCTCAGCTGGTGCCCTGTGAACTGTGTCACGGGAAGTTTGCTGTAGAGAGGCTGGAGAAACACAGCAAGATCTGCAAGAAGCTTCAGAATTCAAAGAGGAAGGTTTTTGACTCTTTCAAGCACAGGGCCAAGGGAACAGAACTGGAGACATACATCCATAAGAAGAAGGTTAAACCGCCAATCGTGGTAAGGGCTATCCTTAAACTCTTTCCAAGCTTCCCTTTTTTTCTCCTAGAGTCAGACTCAGCTTATAAATCAATGTAGACAATAAATAAGTGTTTTATGAAGTACTCTTCTGAAAAACTGCCGCAAAGGCACATTTGCCAGACAGAATAAATGTGTCTTAGTGACTTCTGAATTCTGTTGTAAAAATCTACATATCAAGCAAATAGCACTCACAGGAAACAAAACCATAACTACGTAAATTGTACTCTCTACCCAATGACCTGAAAGGTAGCCCCAGAAAGCTACGTTATTACTGTATTGATATTTTCTTGCCTTGTGAATGGTTTGCGACCAGACTGTGTACGCAGTGCTAGTCTGGACTTTTTCTGGAAGCTGTTTTATTGGTTTCATTTCCTGTTCCCAGCTGAGAAAGAACAACTGGAGGCAGAAGCACGAGGATTTCATTCGGAGCATCAAACAGGCCAGGGAGGTGCAGCAGGTGATCACGCAAGGAGGGAAAGTTGTGAACCTGCCCCAGCCCCCCGCGAATCCAAACCCCGACTACGTGCCCTGCCCTCACTGCGGCCGGCGCTTTGCCCCCAGGCCGGCACAGAGGCACTTCCCCAAGTGTCAGCACATCAGGAGCCGCCCTCCTCCTCCTCCTCGCAGATGAAAACTGATGTGAAGAAGAGCAAAAGAGTCATGATCTTGGCTCACGACTCACGTCCTGCTTTTTCTTTTTAGAAACACATTTAGCACAGTTCATCCGTATGATGATGAAAAAAAAATGTTACCTTATTTTAATTAAATGATTTTTTTTTGGTGGACTGGTGTTTGCGTAGCTGTGGTTATTTCAGTTTTTCTCTTATCATTCATACACCTTGACCTCCTAAAAATAATTTTTCAACCTGGAACGTACAATTAGCAGGCAATAGAACAGGTCACATTGGTCTTGGAACCATCAAAAAGCAGTATTCACACATTCTCGGCATCAATTTTCCTTAAAAACAACTGAAAAAGCAAGGTAAAGAGTGATTGATTTTTTTAATGAAAGTTATTTGATTTAATTTATTTAATTTTCATAATATTTGAAATATGTTGGGATTAATGTGACTCAATATTATCTGCAGCTCTTACACTCCAGGCACCTGATAAAGTGGAACGCAGTGTCTTTGCCTTACATGGCGCTCAGCTCTTCCTCAATCCCAGCAGAAGCACCAGCAGAAGCAGCAGCCTCCGGGTCCTGCCTCATGCACAGCTTAAAATGCAACACCAAGTAATACAACAAACAACAGGGAAAACCATTCACGATCAGACACATCCGTTGATTGCTGGCTCTCAGTAAAGGGACATTGCATCATTACATCACAAAATAGACTACATTTCAAGGTTAAAGAATTACCATGTTCTGCGATTCAGAACGAGGCAGCAAAACTTCCTATAATCTGTTGTGGCCCTGTGACATTGTAAAGGAGCAGGCTTGTGAATACATCTCGTTTAATCCAATGGAAATATTGCTCTCAACTTTTTTACGTTTTTGCCAATAAATAATACTACATTGTTAACTCTGCATAAAGAACCTTGGAATGGAACGTTTTTTGCAGTGAAATGTTTGCTGCATAACCTATACCCTTTCTCTCCTACATCACATTGCATTAGTCATTACAGTGATTAGTGAGCAGGAAGGGCTGCATCACATCGCAATTTGTGTGGAACTTGAATGCGAATTTGTTACAACATGGCGTAACTTACAGTCCTTTCACAAAATTCATGATTTTGTGCTCAATTTTGAGTTTGTAAAGTTTTTCTATAATGTCAATGATTTTATTTTGTGACTGAAATTAAATAATTTTGTGTCTGCAAAATTGGGACTGTAGTTCCACCTTAACCTACTAGTACTGTGTGTCTTTGGACTGTGGGAAGAAACTGGAGCACCTGGAAGAAATCCACACAAATGAAGGGAGAACATACAATTCCATCCAGACTGCACCCCAGGAATTGAACCCAGGACCCCAGCTCTGTGAACCACAGTGCCAGCTCATTGCTATAGTCACTATAATTAATGTCAAAACTCATTTGCAAATGAGCAGCCTGGGATCCAAAAGGATCAAGACAAGGATCCAAACAAAGCACTATCCCAAAGCTTGGCTTTGTACTGTATATAAAACAGGGCTTGATGCAGAAGGCAGATAATCAAAGTCCATGCAATAATTTCTAAGGGAAAGTGACTTTGTGTTCTTGGAGGGAAGTCACTCAACACGGAGCTGTGTTAGTGAAATGATTGTTCTGATGTACGGCTGATGTCCAAACACTGAAAACATGATTGTGTATGCAATCGCACTCCTGAGCTCCATTGGGTATGGTTAAAATAACTTTTTATAGTTCATCACATTCAAAGTGTGTGTACTTGATGAAAGTGTAACACGCATTTGGAGGAGTTATTCAGGATTTTCTTTCATTCAACTATTTCAAGACCCATTATTTTCAGATGTTGTAGTATACGTGAATAATGAAAGGCCTTCATATTACACAATGAAGGAATGACTTCGCAGGTGTGAAGAATAAAAGATTAATTCAGCTCACTTTGGGGAGTTTCACAATGGCCCTCCTTATAGAAATGTGGGTTTGATTAAAGGAGTGAAGAAAAAGCACTGAATAATATTTGCTTCTGTAAACGTAATCATCTCAAAATATGGTTGAAGAAATTGAAGAAGGTTAAACATAATCCAAAACGTATAAGGTCAATTTAAGTACAACCAGAATTCTAGTGTTTATGCAATGCATCTGTGGGTTGATATGAAATATGGCCGTACTTAAACTAAACGAGGTTATCGAGAGCATATTCCGAATACGGCTTTGGCCAGTTGTACTGTGAACTGCGAGGACCGTATCTTATCCTGAACTGGCTGTGCGAATACCGTCCTCTGCTGGCAGAAGGAATAGATTACAACGGCACTGTATTGGCGATTAGTCCTATTGCTAGAATATTGAAACAACAAGGAGTCCGCGGAGTCAAGCAATGCTGAATAAACAAGTACCTGAAATTCAATAGGATTTTGTGTATTGATTACAAATAGGTGTGGAATTCTCATGTACAGTGGTATTCATGGATTCCTTACACAAGCAGCAGTTGTTATGATGCTTTCGTAATCTGAATATAAATCTGTTATCTACTTAAAACTGTAATTATTGAATAGATTAATGTCTTTGAAATGCTTCATTAACTGGGCAGTTTCCATGTTTGGAAATGTTTTTATTTTGATTGCTGATTGCTAGATACTGTATGTTTAATAGGCATGCTGTTAATATTTTCTACAAGAGCCAAATAAGACAGTTATGCTGTAGTAAGTTCTATATAAGTTATATAACATAAGTTATATTTTGTTCTGAGGTCAATTTGAATCTCATACTAAATAACTGGTGTCCTTTTATCTGAGAAACACTACCTGATTGATCACCTGATGCCTAGAAATTAGAATGCACAGTAGCCCAGCGTTTAGCATTGCTAGCTCACAGTGCTGAGGCCCTGGGTACACTTCTGGACCTGGGGTGCTATCTGTATGGAGCTTGTATGTTCTCCCCATGTTTGCATGAGTTTGCTTTGGGTGCTCCGGCTTCCTCCCACAGTTCAAAGAACTACTGGTAGGTTAATTGGCTTCTGGGATAATTGGTGAGTGTCTGTGTCTTCCCTGCATTGGACTACCATCCAGTCCCAGGTATCTCCTGCTTATTACTTTCTGAGGCTCTGGCTCCCCCGTGCCCCGCGACCCCCTGACCCCCTGACCCTGAATTGGATGAAGCGGTTAGAAAATGGGTGGTTTCTGTTATGCTCTGGTCATGCTCTGCCATAGCAACAACTTGTAAAAAATGCAGATGCTAGGATTTAACTCAAAGAAGGAGCTCAGAGCACTGTGTTGGCATCACTGTACAGGTGTCCGGTTTGTTTTAGAACATGTGCTAAAATCTTATTTACTAACTTCTAGACTTTTTACCCCCCATATCAGCCTGCAGGTGCACAGTGGTCTGTGGACACCCTCCTTGCTCTGTCGTAAAAGAGGAAATAAAAAGCAACTGGTTTTGACTTTAATGCACTGAGACTGTGGAACTCACAGAACTCTCTTGTCAGAAAGGCAGCTTCTAACAGCTTTTAAGTGAAGACTAAGAACACTTTTCTATTTTATTAAAATAGATTATATATGTTTTGTTTAAATATATGTTATAAATGTTAAAACGACAGCTCGTATAAGCTTGTATTTTTACCTTTCGATCATTTTTAGAATTGCTTTGAGTTGCTTTTACCATGATAAACAGTACAAAATATGAGGTGTTGAACTTGTCTAAAGTTTTAAAGCGCTTTATGACGTAAAGTGTGATGACAGTCCTTGGCGGTCTATGTAACAATTCTTCTTGAAGTAGGTCATCGGGCCAACAGTATACAAACATTACAGCTCAAGTGCTTTTGTATCTGAACGCTTTTAGGTAAGTTATTTAGCAGCTGCGGTATTAATAATGATTTTAATGGCAAATTCAATTGCAGGTAAAATAAAAATGGCGGATAACTTTCTTTCTAGCTTCGTGAAGCGGTCGCGCTATATTATACATATATACCATAATATGTACAGTAGAATTTTTCACTTTAAGCTGGCATTATCCAGAACCGGGTCAGGGAACGGACCCGGACCGTGCAGTGTGGTCCGTCGGCCTTCTAAAGATGTTTAGGAGATCGAGGCGCCCTTGGATTTGATTAGAAACTTGCATAATTTCTTAACTTGACCCCATTATCTTAAAAAAAACGGCCAGGCCAAGACCAAAGCATGAAGGCTGCGAGGATCGGGGGACTCTCATTTTTGGTCACAGCGTACAGTAGTAGATCAGTAACCTCTGTTTATCGTGATAACCTTTAATTATTTTCCAGTACTTTTTTAAATGATAAAACACATTGTCTCGCCAGTTTTGCTAAAGATACGGTTTTAGTGTTTACGCATAAATTTGTAAGCCGTAGGTTTAAATCTCGTGGTCTTATTTTCTGCATTTTCATCGTAAGGGAAGGCGCTCGTTTGCGATTTACGCGCTGAATATTGTAAGCAGAGGAGCCTTAAGGCACAGCCTCGCCTTAACACCATCGTTTGCATTGTCATTGTCATCCAGAAAAGCAGTCGTAAGAAAATGAATCTGTGGCGGCTCCGAACATTAAAAAAACTATATCTAGACTGCAAATACATCCCAATCTTACTATCAACACGTTTTAAGACCCCTCTCCTTTCCACCGGTATACAAGCTAAGAGAGAAATATTGGAAATCCCATCTGAAGTAGCCCTCGTCTCACCTTCGGAGCTGTGAGCGATGGGGATCATAATTAAAAGGGGTACAGTTACTTTGAAAATGTGTATGTGATACTTAAATTTAAATAAAATAAAAAGATAAATTATATAACACAGACTGCTATCTATGTCCATGTGTTTAAGACGTATGAATCGGTTTTAAAACAGGCACACCCCTTCTCACAAATCCGACTGGAGTCTCAGTCCGTCGTCGCGATGAATTAGGAGCTCAGATGTAGGCTAAGTGATTGCAATTTACTTATTTAAAAGAACCACTTCAAATCAAAAGGGAGACATTTTGTAATGGTAGTTATCGTATTATAGTATACGATAACTGTATACGTAGTATACGTAATTGTAGATATACAGTACATAAAGGGTATGAATAGGTGTGAGCTTTTACTGTATATTTAATATTTTATCTGACCCACTTGTAGAAACCGCCTACTCAGATTTATTTAAGTGGTCTGCCACCATAAAGACAGAAAAATATAATGACACCCTGTTACATTAACTGTAAAATAAACGCCGTAACTGCGGCCATATGAAAATTTGGATAAAGATTATACAAACATCCTAAGGAGCTCTATGACATATGAGCGTCGTAATAATGGTTGGTGACCTGACGTAACAGTGCTCCCTGAATTACGTGATCTGTATATACCCAAATACAGATATATCACATAGGGAGATGCAGTCAAACATTGCATTGCTATCGTCGTGGTGAACTATTTCTCCGCTGTTTAAAACTTGTTTGGTAAGTGTCATCAAATATGCTTGTCAATTTGTAGCGAAATCGATATACTGTATCATAATCCTTCAGCTATCTATAATGTAGTGAAACGGCTAATTAATATTGATAAATTCCCTTATTCACAGTGACTTTTGCTCAAACCCCTGTTGCATAATGGGTTAATTTTATATAAAAAAACATTTATATCATAGATATAATACAAGCTTTGAAATGAAATAGCACATTTCCAGGTTTCAGTTAAACATTTTTAAAAAAGCTCATGACTTTAAGCATTCTGAACATTGAGAATGTTATTTGGGAAACAAATGTTTATTATAATGTTTATGTTTAGGATCTGTCTCCTACTGAGTCAGCATGCAGCATTCAACACCATTAGGTTTAATATTAAAAAGTTGTTTATTTCCTGAATTGTTTTTTTTTTATTCTTTTCTATTAGACCATACTAGACTGTGCAGGATATCATTTATTTGCCATTTTTGCCTTTTCCAGATACCTGGGAAACAAAGCTCATATCTCATTTGCCAATGGAGCCCAGTCCTAAGCCTGGTGCTCTGTCCCCCTCCCCGAAGGACACAGACTCGAATCGACCCGCGCCCTTAAGGCAACAGGATCTGATTTCCACGTACTGCCCGCCTCCCAAGATACAGCTTCTGAAGGACACCTTCCAAGAGAAACTGATGCAGGAAAAGGAGAAAAAAATGATCGCCATGTACAATCGGCGGCAGGAGGCAGCTCTACAGAAGATGAGAAAATGTTTCCAATATGTCAAATACGCTGCGGAGAAGAAGATGGGGAACAGCTATCGCTTCCAAGCCCAACAGGGCCCCGAGAAGAACATTGTGGGGTATGATCGGTCTTACCCCCTGAAGCCTATGGGTAACAGGAAAGTCTCCGGCCCTGGTGAGGTTCGGGCTGTGGACCGCCCGGACGCACAGAGTGATTCCTTGTTTGCCCCCACCCCGCCTCAGGATGGTCATGAGAGGCCCTGCGAGAGGCCGGGCAGGAGGGGCTCAAGAGTATGCAAACCTAAGGACAGGACTGTCCTCCCCATGGTGGCGACCCCTCCAGGGCAATGCCCTTCTCATGCCAATGGGAAGGAGCACTTTCAGTTGCAAGAGGAGCTACGAAAAGTGGCCGAGGCAGAGGCCGCGCTGAAGGAGGAGCATCGCCGGAGGGAGGCCAGCCTGCAGGATGAGATGCGCCGGAAGGAGGCCATGATGAAGGACGAGATTCGCCAGAAGGAGGCCATGATGCAGGCGAAGCTCTTCAGAGCTCAGGAGGAGCAAAGGATGGTTCCGAGAGAGATGGAAGACTCCAGAGAGGTGGCCGGAAGGGAAAATAGAGGCGAGGCAGAGCGAGCTTTGCCCCAGAGGACCATGGGCCAACCACCGCTCTAAGGCCGTGCCTCTTCTGACCTGCAGAATGGAGAAGCAAAAAGCCTTCACTCCAAGGAAAGCCCTTCCTATCAGAGGAGACAACCTTGATTATGGTTCTCCAATGGAAGATGGCGGATGCGCAGAATCGCACTTTCCCTCTGCGCTTTCCCATCAGGAGAGACGTCAAGTGAGCCCTTGCAGCCGTGGGCTAGAAGACGTCCCCTGTGGAAGGAGAAAGTATCTCAAGAAAGCAAGGCTCCCTGAAAGCGACGTGTCAGCGGCACAGGCCGCGCAGGGCCACTTCAGAAATAACACCACATGTCTGGATGAACAAACTCTGTCAGTGGAAAACAGATATTTGTCCCCTACTAGTCTGATGTGCCCTACCGCTGAGCAATTTCCATATGAGAATAGCCAGAGTGGAAACCCTCAGCTGGTGCCCTGTGAACTGTGTCACAGGAAGTTTGCTGTAGAGAGGCTGGAGAAACACAGCAAGATCTGCAAGAAGCTTCAGAATTCAAAGAGGAAGGTTTTTGACTCTTTCAAGCACAGGGCCAAGGGAACAGAACTGGAGACATACATCCATAAGAAGAAGGTTAAACCGCCAATCGTGGTAAGGGCTATCCTTAAACTCTTTCCAAGCTTCCCTTTTTTTCTCCTAGAGTCAGACTCAGCTTATAAATCAATGTAGACAATAAATAAGTGTTTTATGAAGTACTCTTCTGAAAAACTGCCGCAAAGGCACATTTGCCAGACAGAATAAATGTGTCTTAGTGACTTCTGAATTCTGTTGTAAAAATCTACATATCAAGCAAATAGCACTCACAGGAAACAAAACCATAACTACGTAAATTGTACTCTCTACCCAATGACCTGAAAGGTAGCCCCAGAAAGCTACGTTATTACTGTATTGATATTTTCTTGCCTTGTGAATGGTTTGCGACCAGACTGTGTACGCAGTGCTAGTCTGGACTTTTTCTGGAAGCTGTTTTATTGGTTTCATTTCCTGTTCCCAGCTGAGAAAGAACAACTGGAGGCAGAAGCACGAGGATTTCATTCGGAGCATCAAACAGGCCAGGGAGGTGCAGCAGGTGATCACGCAAGGAGGGAAAGTTGTGAACCTGCCCCAGCCCCCCGCGAATCCAAACCCCGACTACGTGCCCTGCCCTCACTGCGGCCGGCGCTTTGCCCCCAGGCCGGCACAGAGGCACTTCCCCAAGTGTCAGCACATCAGGAGCCGCCCTCCTCCTCCTCCTCGCAGATGAAAACTGATGTGAAGAAGAGCAAAAGAGTCATGATCTTGGCTCACGACTCACGTCCTGCTTTTTCTTTTTAGAAACACATTTAGCACAGTTCATCCGTATGATGATGAAAAAAAAATGTTACCTTATTTTAATTAAATGATTTTTTTTTTGGTGGACTGGTGTTTGCGTAGCTGTGGTTATTTCAGTTTTTCTCTTATCATTCATACACCTTGACCTCCTAAAAATAATTTTTCAACCTGGAACGTACAATTAGCAGGCAATAGAACAGGTCACATTGGTCTTGGAACCATCAAAAAGCAGTATTCACACATTCTCGGCATCAATTTTCCTTAAAAACAACTGAAAAAGCAAGGTAAAGAGTGATTGATTTTTTTAATGAAAGTTATTTGATTTAATTTATTTAATTTTCATAATATTTGAAATATGTTGGGATTAATGTGACTCAATATTATCTGCAGCTCTTACACTCCAGGCACCTGATAAAGTGGAACGCAGTGTCTTTGCCTTACATGGCGCTCAGCTCTTCCTCAATCCCAGCAGAAGCACCAGCAGAAGCAGCAGCCTCCGGGTCCTGCCTCATGCACAGCTTAAAATGCAACACCAAGTAATACAACAAACAACAGGGAAAACCATTCACGATCAGACACATCCGTTGATTGCTGGCTCTCAGTAAAGGGACATTGCATCATTACATCACAAAATAGACTACATTTCAAGGTTAAAGAATTACCATGTTCTGCGATTCAGAACGAGGCAGCAAAACTTCCTATAATCTGTTGTGGCCCTATGACATTGTAAAGGAGCAGGCTTGTGAATACATCTCGTTTAATCCAATGGAAATATAACTCTCAACTTTTTTACGTTTTTGCCAATAAATAATACTACATTGTTAACTCTGCATAAAGAACCTTGGAATGGAACGTTTTTTGCAGTGAAATGTTTGCTGCATAACCTATACCCTTTCTCTCCTACATCACATTGCATTAGTCATTACAGTGATTAGTGAGCAGGAAGGGCTGCATCACATCGCAATTTGTGTGGAACTTGAATGCGAATTTGTTACAACATGGCGTAACTTACAGTCCTTTCACAAAATTCATGATTTTGTGCTCAATTTTGAGTTTGTAAAGTTTTTCTATAATGTCAATGATTTTATTTTGTGACTGAAATTAAATAATTTTGTGTCTGCAAAATTGGGACTGTAGTTCCACCTTAACCTACTAGTACTGTATGTCTTTGGACTGTGGGAAGAAACTGGAGCACCTGGAAGAAATCCACACAAATGAAGGGAGAACATACAATTCCATCCAGACTGCACCCCAGGAATTGAACCCAGGACCCCAGATCTGTGAACCACAGTGCCACCTCATTGCTATAGTCACTATAATTAATGTCAAAACTCATTTGCAAATGAGCAGCCTGGGATCCAAAAGGATCAAGACAAGGATCCAAACAAAGCACTATCCCAAAGCTTGGCTTTGTACCGTATATAAAACAGGGCTTGATGCAGAAGGCAGATAATCAAAGTCCATGCAATAATTTCTAAGGGAAAGTGACTTTGTGTTCTTGGAGGGAAGTCACTCAACACGGAGCTGTGTTAGTGAAATGATTGTTCTGATGTACGGCTGATGTCCAAACACTGAAAACATGATTGTGTATGCAATCGCACTCCTGAGCTCCATTGGGTATGGTTAAAATAACTTTTTATAGTTCATCACATTCAAAGTGTGTGTACTTGATGAAAGTGTAACACGCATTTGGAGGAGTTATTCAGGATTTTCTTTCATTCAACTATTTCAAGACCCATTATTTTCAGATGTTGTAGTATACGTGAATAATGAAAGGCCTTCATATTACACAATGAAGGAATGACTTCGCAGGTGTGAAGAATAAAAGATTAATTCAGCTCACTTTGGGGAGTTTCACAATGGCCCTCCTTATAGAAATGTGGGTTTGATTAAAGGAGTGAAGAAAAAGCACTGAATAATATTTGCTTCTGTAAACGTAATCATCTCAAAATATGGTTGAAGAAATTGAAGAAGGTTAAACATAATCCAAAACGTATAAGGTCAATTTAAGTACAACCAGAATTCTAGTGTTTATGCAATGCATCTGTGGGTTGATATGAAATATGGCCGTACTTAAACTAAACGAGGTTATCGAGAGCATATTCCGAATACGGCTTTGGCCAGTTGTACTGTGAACTGCGAGGACCGTATCTTATCCTGAACTGGCTGTGCGAATACCGTCCTCTGCTGGCAGAAGGAATAGATTACAACGGCACTGTATTGGCGATTAGTCCTATTGCTAGAATATTGAAACAACAAGAAGTCCGCGGAGTCAAGCAATGCTGAATAAACAAGTACCTGAAATTCAATAGGATTTTGTGTATTGATTACAAATAGGTGTGGAATTCTCATGTACAGTGGTATTCATGGATTCCTTACACAAGCAGCAGTTGTTATGATGCTTTCGTAATCTGAATATAAATCTGTTATCTACTTAAAACTGTAATTATTGAATAGATTAATGTCTTTGAAATGCTTCATTAACTGGGCAGTTTCCATGTTTGGAAATGTTTTTATTTTGATTGCTGATTGCTAGATACTGTATGTTTAATAGGCATGCTGTTAATATTTTCTACAAGAGCCAAATAAGACAGTTATGCTGTAGTAAGTTCTATATAAGTTATATAACATAAGTTATATTTTGTTCTGAGGTCAATTTGAATCTCATACTAAATAACTGGTGTCCTTTTATCTGAGAAACACTACCTGATTGATCACCTGATGCCTAGAAATTAGCATGCACAGTAGCCCAGTGTTTAGCATTGCTAGCTCACAGTGCTGAGGCCCTGGGTACACTTCTGGACCTGGGGTGCTATCTGTATGGTGCTTGTATGTTCTCCCCATGTTTGCATGAGTTTGCTTTGGGTGCTCCGGCTTCCTCCCACACTTCAAAGAACTACTGGTAGGTTAATTGGCTTCTGGGATAATTGGTGAGTGTCTGTGTCTTCCCTGCATTGGACTACCATCCAGTCCCAGGTATCTCCTGCTTATTACTTTCTGAGGCTCTGGCTCCCCCGTGACCCCCCGACCCCCTGACCACCTGACCCTGAATTGGATGAAGCGGTTAGAAAATGGGTGGTTTCTGTTATGCTCTGGTCATGCTCTGCCATAGCAACAACTTGTAAAAAATGCAGATGCTAGGATTTAACTCAAAGAAGGAGCTCAGATCACTGTGTTGGCATCACTGTACAGGTGTCCGGTGTGTTTTAGAACATATGTTAAAATCTTATTTACTAACTTCTAGACTTTTTACCCCCCATATCAGTCTGCAGGTGTACAGTGGTCTGTGGACACCCTCCTTGCTCTGTCGTAAAACAGGAAATAAAAAGCAACTGGTTTTGACTTTAATGCACTGAGACTGTGGAACTCACAGAACTCTCTTGTCAGAAAGGCAGCTTCTAACAGCTTTTAAGTGAAGACTAAGAACACTTTTCTATTTTACTCAAATAGATTATATATGTTTTGTTTAAATATATGTTATAAATGTTAAAACGACAGCTCGTATAAGCTTGTATTTTTACCTTTCGATCATTTTTAGAATTGCTTTGAGTTGCTTTTACCATGATAAACAGTACAAAATATGAGGTGTTGAACTTGTCTAAAGTTTTAAAGCGCTTTATGACGTAAAGTGTGATGACAGTCCTTGGCGGTCTATGTAACAATTCTTCTTGAAGTAGGTCATCGGGCCAACAGTATACAAACATTACAGCTCAAGTGCTTTTGTATCTGAACGCTTTTAGGTAAGTTATTTAGCAGCTGCGGTATTAATAATGATTTTAATGGCAAATTCAATTGCAGGTAAAATAAAAATGGCGGATAACTTTCTTTCTAGCTTCGTGAAGCGGTCGCGCTATATTATACATATATACCATAATAAGAAACATAATATGTACAGTAGAATTTTTCACTTTAAGCTGGCATTATCCAGAACCGGGTCAGGGAACGGACCCGGACCGTGCAGTGTGGTCCGTCGGCCTTCTAAAGATGTTTAGGAGATCGAGGCGCCCTTGGATTTGATTAGAAACTTGCATAATTTCTTAACTTGACCCCATTATCTTAAAAAAAACGGCCAGGCCAAGACCAAAGCATGAAGGCTGCGAGGATCGGGGGACTCTCATTTTTGGTCACAGCGTACAGTAGTAGATCAGTAACCTCTGTTTATCGTGATAACCTTTAATTATTTTCCAGTACTTTTTTAAATGATAAAACACATTGTCTCGCCAGTTTTGCTAAAGATACGGTTTTAGTGTTTACGCATAAATTTGTAAGCCGTAGGTTTAAATCTCGTGGTCTTATTTTCTGCATTTTCATCGTAAGGGAAGGCGCTCGTTTGCGATTTACGCGCTGAATATTGTAAGCAGAGGAGCCTTAAGGCACAGCCTCGCCTTAACATCATCGTTTGCATTGTCATTGTCATCCAGAAAAGCAGTCGTAAGAAAATGAATCTGTGGCGGCTCCGAACATTAAAAAAACTATATCTAGACTGCAAATACATCCCAATCTTACTATCAACACGTTTTAAGACCCCTCTCCTTTCCACCGGTATACAAGCTAAGAGAGAAATATTGGAAATCCCATCTGAAGTAGCCCTCGTCTCACCTTCGGAGCTGTGAGCGATGGGGATCATAATTAAAAGGGGTACAGTTACTTTGAAAATGTGTATGTGATACTTAAATTTAAATAAAATAAAAAGATAAATTATATAACACAGACTGCTATCTATGTCCATGTGTTTAAGACGTATGAATCGGTTTTAAAACAGGCACACCCCTTCTCACAAATCCGACTGGAGTCTCAGTCCGTCGTCGCGATGAATTAGGAGCTCAGATGTAGGCTAAGTGATTGCAATTTACTTATTTAAAAGAACCACTTCAAATCAAAAGGGAGACATTTTGTAATGGTAGTTATCGTATTATAGTATACGATAACTGTATACGTAGTATACGTAATTGTAGATATACAGTACATAAAGGGTATGAATAGGTGTGAGCTTTTACTGTATATTTAATATTTTATCTGACCCACTTGTAGAAACCGCCTACTCAGATTTATTTAAGTGGTCTGCCACCATAAAGACAGAAAAATATAATGACACCCTGTTACATTAACTGTAAAATAAACGCCGTAACTGCGGCCATATGAAAATTTGGATAAAGATTATACAAACATCCTAAGGAGCTCTATGACATATGAGCGTCGTAATAATGGTTGGTGACCTGACGTAACAGTGCTCCCTGAATTACGTGATCTGTATATACCCAAATACAGATATATCACATAGGGAGATGCAGTCAAACATTGCATTGCTATCGTCGTGGTGAACTATTTCTCCGCTGTTTAAAACTTGTTTGGTAAGTGTCATCAAATATGCTTGTCAATTTGTAGCGAAATCGATATACTGTATCATAATCCTTCAGCTATCTATAATGTAGTGAAACGGCTAATTAATATTGATAAATTCCCTTATTCACAGTGACTTTTGCTCAAACCCCTGTTGCATAATGGGTTAATTTTATATTTATATCATAACATTTATATCATAGATATAATACAAGCTTTGAAATGAAATAGCACATTTCCAGGTTTCAGTTAAACATTTTTAAAAAAGCTCATGTCTTTAAGCATTCTGAACATTGAGAATGTTATTTGGGAAACAAATGTTTATTATAATGTTTATGTTTAGGATCTGTCTCCTACTGAGTCAGCATGCAGCATTCAACACCATTAGGTTTAATATTAAAAAGTTGTGTATTTCCTGAATTGTTTTTTTTTATTCTTTTCTATTAGACCATACTAGACTGTGCAGGATATCATTTATTTGCCATTTTTGCCTTTTCCAGATACCTGGGAAACAAAGCTCATATCTCATTTGCCAATGGAGCCCAGTCCTAAGCCTGGTGCTCTGTCCCCCTCCCCGAAGGACACAGACTCGAATCGACCCGCGCCCTTAAGGCAACAGGATCTGATCTCCACGTACTGCCCGCCTCCCAAGATACAGCTTCTGAAGGACACCTTCCAAGAGAAACTGATGCAGGAAAAGGAGAAAAAAATGATCGCCATGTACAATCGGCGGCAGGAGGCAGCTCTACAGAAGATGAGAAAATGTTTCCAATATGTCAAATACGCTGCGGAGAAGAAGATGGGGAACAGCTATCGCTTCCAAGCCCAACAGGGCCCCGAGAAGAACATTGTGGGGTATGATCGGTCTTACCCCCTGAAGCCTATGGGTAACAGGAAAGTCTCCGGCCCTGGTGAGGTTCGGGATGGTCATGAGAGGCCCTGCGAGAGGCCGGGCAGGAGGGGTTCAAGAGTACGCAAACCTAAGGACAGGACTGTCCTCCCCATGGTGGCGACCCCTCCAGGGCAATGCCCTTCTCATGCCAATGGGAAGGAGCACTTTCAGTTGCAAGAGGAGCTACGAAAAGTGGCCGAGGCAGAGGCCGCGCTGAAGGAGGAGCATCGCCGGAGGGAGGCCAGCCTGCAGGATGAGATGCGCCGGAAGGAGGCCATGATGAAGGACGAGATTCGCCAGAAGGAGGCCATGATGCAGGCGAAGCTCTTCAGAGCTCAGGAGGAGCTGAGGATGGTTCCGAGAGAGATGGAAGACTCCAGAGAGGTGGCCGGAAGGGAAAATAGAGGCGAGGCAGAG
Organism: Lepisosteus oculatus; assembly: GCF_040954835.1. Classification (NCBI taxonomy): domain Eukaryota; kingdom Metazoa; phylum Chordata; class Actinopteri; order Semionotiformes; family Lepisosteidae; genus Lepisosteus; species Lepisosteus oculatus. Next base: position 407,500 of record NW_027167956.1, on the reverse strand, counting down.
CGAGCTTTGCCCCAGAGGACCATGGGCCAACCACCGCTCTAAGGCCGTGCCTCTTCTGACCTGCAGAATGGAGAAGCAAAAAGCCTTCACTCCAAGGAAAGCCCTTCCTATCAGAGGAGACAACCTTGATTATGGTTCTCCAATGGAAGATGGCGGATGTGCAGAATCGCACTTTCCCTCTGCGCTTTCCCATCAGGAGAGACGTCAAGTGAGCCCTTGCAGCCATGGGCTAGAAGACGTCCCCTGTGGAAGGAGAAAGTATCTCAAGAAAGCAAGGCTCCCTGAAAGCGACGTGTCAGCGGCACAGGCCGCGCAGGGCCACTTCAGAAATAACACCACATGTCTGGATGAACAAACTCTGTCAGTGGAAAACAGATATTTGTCCCCTACAAGTCTGATGTGCCCTACCGCTGAGCAATTTCCATATGAGAATAGCCAGAGTGGAAACCCTCAGCTGGTGCCCTGTGAACTGTGTCACGGGAAGTTTGCTGTAGAGAGGCTGGAGAAACACAGCAAGATCTGCAAGAAGCTTCAGAATTCAAAGAGGAAGGTTTCTGACTCTTTCAAGCACAGGGCCAAGGGAACAGAACTGGAGACATACATCCATAAGAAGAAGGTTAAACCGCCAATCGTGGTAAGGGCTATCCTTAAACTCTTTCCAAGCTTCCCTTTTTTTCTCCTAGAGTCAGACTCAGCTTATAAATCAATGTAAACAATAAATAAGTGTTTTATGAAGTACTCTTCTGAAAAACTGCCGCAAAGGCACATTTGCCAGACAGAATAAATGTGTCTTAGTGACTTCTGAATTCTGTTGTAAAAATCTACATATCAAGCAAATAGCACTCACAGGAAACAAAACCATAACTACGTAAATTGTACTCTCTACCCAATGACCTGAAAGGTAGCCCCAGAAAGCTACGTTATTACTGTATTGATATTTTCTTGCCTTGTGAATGGTTTGCGACCAGACTGTGTACGCAGTGCTAGTCTGGACTTTTTCTGGAAGCTGTTTTATTGGTTTCATTTCCTGTTCCCAGCTGAGAAAGAACAACTGGAGGCAGAAGCACGAGGATTTCATTCGGAGCATCAAACAGGCCAGGGAGGTGCAGCAGGTGATCACGCAAGGAGGCAAAGTTGTGAACCTGCCCCAGCCCCCCGCGAATCCAAACCCCGACTACGTGCCCTGCCCTCACTGCGGCCGGCGCTTTGCCCCCAGGCCGGCACAGAGGCACTTCCCCAAGTGTCAGCACATCAGGAGCCGCCCTCCTCCTCCTCCTCGCAGATGAAAACTGATGTGAAGAAGAGCAAAAGAGTCATGATCTTGGCTCACGACTCACGTCCTGCTTTTTCTTTTTAGAAACACATTTAGCACAGTTCATCCGTATGATGATGAAAAAAAAATGTTACCTTATTTTAATTAAATGATTTTTTTTTGGTGGACTGGTGTTTGCGTAGCTGTGGTTATTTCAGTTTTTCTCTTATCATTCATACACCTTGACCTCCTAAAAATAATTTTTCAACCTGGAACGTACAATTAGCAGGCAATAGAACAGGTCACATTGGTCTTGGAACCATCAAAAAGCAGTATTCACACATTCTCGGCATCAATTTTCCTTAAAAACAACTGAAAAAGCAAGGTAAAGAGTGATTGATTTTTTTAATGAAAGTTATTTGATTTAATTTATTTAATTTTCATAATATTTGAAATATGTTGGGATTAATGTGACTCAATATTATCTGCAGCTCTTACACTCCAGGCACCTGATAAAGTGGAACGCAGTGTCTTTGCCTTACATGGCGCTCAGCTCTTCCTCAATCCCAGCAGAAGCACCAGCAGAAGCAGCAGCCTCCGGGTCCTGCCTCATGCACAGCTTAAAATGCAACACCAAGTAATACAACAAACAACAGGGAAAACCATTCACGATCAGACACATCCGTTGATTGCTGGCTCTCAGTAAAGGGACATTGCATCATTACATCACAAAATAGACTACATTTCAAGGTTAAAGAATTACCATGTTCTGCGATTCAGAACGAGGCAGCAAAACTTCCTATAATCTGTTGTGGCCCTATGACATTGTAAAGGAGCAGGCTTGTGAATACATCTCGTTTAATCCAATGGAAATATAACTCTCAACTTTTTTACGTTTTTGCCAATAAATAATACTACATTGTTAACTCTGCATAAAGAACCTTGGAATGGAACGTTTTTTGCAGTGAAATGTTTGCTGCATAACCTATACCCTTTCTCTCCTACATCACATTGCATTAGTCATTACAGTGATTAGTGAGCAGGAAGGGCTGCATCACATCGCAATTTGTGTGGAACTTGAATGCGAATTTGTTACAACATGGCGTAACTTACAGTCCTTTCACAAAATTCATGATTTTGTGCTCAATTTTGAGTTTGTAAAGTTTTTCTATAATGTCAATGATTTTATTTTGTGACTGAAATTAAATAATTTTGTGTCTGCAAAATTGGGACTGTAGTTCCACCTTAACCTACTAGTACTGTGTGTCTTTGGACTGTGGGAAGAAACTGGAGCACCTGGAAGAAATCCACACAAATGAAGGGAGAACATACAATTCCATCCAGACTGCACCCCAGGAATTGAACCCAGGACCCCAGCTCTGTGAACCACAGTGCCAGCTCATTGCTATAGTCACTATAATTAATGTCAAAACTCATTTGCAAATGAGCAGCCTGGGATCAAAAAAGGATCAAGACAAGGATCCAAACAAAGCACTATCCCAAAGCTTGGCTTTGTACCGTATATAAAACAGGGCTTGATGCAGAAGGCAGATAATCAAAGTCCATGCAATAATTTCTAAGGGAAAGTGACTTTGTGTTCTTGGAGGGAAGTCACTCAACACGGAGCTGTGTTAGTGAAATGATTGTTCTGATGTACGGCTGATGTCCAAACACTGAAAACATGATTGTGTATGCAATCGCACTCCTGAGCTCCATTGGGTATGGTTAAAATAACTTTTTATAGTTCATCACATTCAAAGTGTGTGTACTTGATGAAAGTGTAACACGCATTTGGAGGAGTTATTCAGGATTTTCTTTCATTCAACTATTTCAAGACCCATTATTTTCAGATGTTGTAGTATACGTGAATAATGAAAGGCCTTCATATTACACAATGAAGGAATGACTTCGCAGGTGTGAAGAATAAAAGATTAATTCAGCTCACTTTGGGGAGTTTCACAATGGCCCTCCTTATAGAAATGTGGGTTTGATTAAAGGAGTGAAGAAAAAGCACTGAATAATATTTGCTTCTGTAAACGTAATCATCTCAAAATATGGTTGAAGAAATTGAAGAAGGTTAAACATAATCCAAAACGTATAAGGTCAATTTAAGTACAACCAGAATTCTAGTGTTTATGCAATGCATCTGTGGGTTGATATGAAATATGGCCGTACTTAAACTAAACGAGGTTATCGAGAGCATATTCCGAATACGGCTTTGGCCAGTTGTACTGTGAACTGCGAGGACCGTATCTTATCCTGAACTGGCTGTGCGAATACCGTCCTCTGCTGGCAGAAGGAATAGATTACAACGGCACTGTATTGGCGATTAGTCCTATTGCTAGAATATTGAAACAACAAGGAGTCCGCGGAGTCAAGCAATGCTGAATAAACAAGTACCTGAAATTCAATAGGATTTTGTGTATTGATTACAAATAGGTGTGGAATTCTCATGTACAGTGGTATTCATGGATTCCTTACACAAGCAGCAGTTGTTATGATGCTTTCGTAATCTGAATATAAATCTGTTATCTACTTAAAACTGTAATTATTGAATAGATTAATGTCTTTGAAATGCTTCATTAACTGGGCAGTTTCCATGTTTGGAAATGTTTTTATTTTGATTGCTGATTGCTAGATACTGTATGTTTAATAGGCATGCTGTTAATATTTTCTACAAGAGCCAAATAAGACAGTTATGCTGTAGTAAGTTCTATATAAGTTATATAACATAAGTTATATTTTGTTCTGAGGTCAATTTGAATCTCATACTAAATAACTGGTGTCCTTTTATCTGAGAAACACTACCTGATTGATCACCTGATGCCTAGAAATTAGCATGCACAGTAGCCCAGCGTTTAGCATTGCTAGCTCACAGTGCTGAGGCCCTGGGTACACTTCTGGACCTGGGGTGCTATCTGTATGGAGCTTGTATGTTCTCCCCATGTTTGCATGAGTTTGCTTTGGGTGCTCCGGCTTCCTCCCACAGTTCAAAGAACTACTGGTAGGTTAATTGGCTTCTGGGATAATTGGTGAGTGTCTGTGTCTTCCCTGCATTGGACTACCATCCAGTCCCAGGTATCTCCTGCTTATTACTTTCTGAGGCTCTGGCTCCCCCGTGCCCCGCGACCCCCTGACCCCCTGACCCTGAATTGGATGAAGCGGTTAGAAAATGGGTGGTTTCTGTTATGCTCTGGTCATGCTCTGCCATAGCAACAACTTGTAAAAAATGCAGATGCTAGGATTTAACTCAAAGAAGGAGCTCAGATCACTGTGTTGGCATCACTGTACAGGTGTCCGGTGTGTTTTAGAACATATGTTAAAATCTTATTTACTAACTTCTAGACTTTTTACCCCCCATATCAGCCTGCAGGTGCACAGTGGTCTGTGGACACCCTCCTTGCTCTGTCGTAAAACAGGAAATAAAAAGCAACTGGTTTTGACTTTAATGCACTGAGACTGTGGAACTCACAGAACTCTCTTGTCAGAAAGGCAGCTTCTAACAGCTTTTAAGTGAAGACTAAGAACACTTTTCTATTTTATTAAAATAGATTATATATGTTTTGTTTAAATATATGTTATAAATGTTAAAACGACAGCTCGTATAAGCTTGTATTTTTACCTTTCGATCATTTTTATAATTGCTTTGAGTTGCTTTTACCATGATAAACAGTACAAAATATGAGGTGTTGAACTTGTCTAAAGTTTTAAAGCGCTTTATGACGTAAAGTGTGATGACAGTCCTTGGCGGTCTATGTAACAATTCTTCTTGAAGTAGGTCATCGGGCCAACAGTATACAAACATTACAGCTCAAGTGCTTTTGTATCTGAACGCTTTTAGGTAAGTTATTTAGCAGCTGCGGTATTAATAATGATTTTAATGGCAAATTCAATTGCAGGTAAAATAAAAATGGCGGATAACTTTCTTTCTAGCTTCGTGAAGCGGTCGCGCTATATTATACATATATACCATAATATGTACAGTAGAATTTTTCACTTTAAGCTGGCATTATCCAGAACCGGGTCAGGGCCCGGACCCGGACCGTGCAGTGTGGTCCGCCGGCCTTCTAAAGATGTTTAGGAGATCGAGGCGCCCTTGGATTTGATTAGAAACTTGCATAATTTCTTAACTTGACCCCATTATCTTAAAAAAAACGGCCAGGCCAAGACCAAAGCATGAAGGCTGCGAGGATCGGGGGACTCTCATTTTTGGTCACAGCGTACAGTAGTAGATCAGTAACCTCTGTTTATCGTGATAACCTTTAATTATTTTCCAGTACTTTTTTAAATGATAAAACACATTGTCTCGCCAGTTTTGCTAAAGATACGGTTTTAGTGTTTACGCATAAATTTGTAAGCCGTAGGTTTAAATCTCGTGGTCTTATTTTCTGCATTTTCATCGTAAGGGAAGGCGCTCGTTTGCGATTTACGCGCTGAATATTGTAAGCAGAGGAGCCTTAAGGCACAGCCTCGCCTTAACACCATCGTTTGCATTGTCATTGTCATCCAGAAAAGCAGTCGTAAGAAAATGAATCTGTGGCGGCTCCGAACATTAAAAAAACTATATCTAGACTGCAAATACATCCCAATCTTACTATCAACACGTTTTAAGACCCCTCTCCTTTCCACCGGTATACAAGCTAAGAGAGAAATATTGGAAATCCCATCTGAAGTAGCCCTCGTCTCACCTTCGGAGCTGTGAGCGATGGGGATCATAATTAAAAGGGGTACAGTTACTTTGAAAATGTGTATGTGATACTTAAATTTAAATAAAATAAAAAGATAAATTATATAACACAGACTGCTATCTATGTCCATGTGTTTAAGACGTATGAATCGGTTTTAAAACAGGCACACCCCTTCTCACAAATCCGACTGGAGTCTCAGTCCGTCGTCGCGATGAATTAGGAGCTCAGATGTAGGCTAAGTGATTGCAATTTACTTATTTAAAAGAACCACTTCAAATCAAAAGGGAGACATTTTGTAATGGTAGTTATCGTATTATAGTATACGATAACTGTATACGTAGTATACGTAATTGTAGATATACAGTACATAAAGGGTATGAATAGGTGTGAGCTTTTACTGTATATTTAATATTTTATCTGACCCACTTGTAGAAACCGCCTACTCAGATTTATTTAAGTGGTCTGCCACCATAAAGACAGAAAAATATAATGACACCCTGTTACATTAACTGTAAAATAAACGCCGTAACTGCGGCCATATGAAAATTTGGATAAAGATTATACAAACATCCTAAGGAGCTCTATGACATATGAGCGTCGTAATAATGGTTGGTGACCTGACGTAACAGTGCTCCCTGAATTACGTGATCTGTATATACCCAAATACAGATATATCACATAGGGAGATGCAGTCAAACATTGCATTGCTATCGTCGTGGTGAACTATTTCTCCGCTGTTTAAAACTTGTTTGGTAAGTGTCATCAAATATGCTTGTCAATTTGTAGCGAAATCGATATACTGTATCATAATCCTTCAGCTATCTATAATGTAGTGAAACGGCTAATTAATATTGATAAATTCCCTTATTCACAGTGACTTTTGCTCAAACCCCTGTTGCATAATGGGTTAATTTTATATAAAAAAACATTTATATCATAGATATAATACAAGCTTTGAAATGAAATAGCACATTTCCAGGTTTCAGTTAAACATTTTTAAAAAAGCTCATGACTTTAAGCATTCTGAACATTGAGAATGTTATTTGGGAAACAAATGTTTATTATAATGTTTATGTTTAGGATCTGTCTCCTACTGAGTCAGCATGCAGCATTCAACACCATTAGGTTTAATATTAAAAAGTTGTGTATTTCCTGAATTGTTTTTTTTTATTCTTTTCTATTAGACCATACTAGACTGTGCAGGATATCATTTATTTGCCATTTTTGCCTTTTCCAGATACCTGGGAAACAAAGCTCATATCTCATTTGCCAATGGAGCCCAGTCCTAAGCCTGGTGCTCTGTCCCCCTCCCCGAAGGACACAGACTCGAATCGACCCGCGCCCTTAAGGCAACAGGATCTGATCTCCACGTACTGCCCGCCTCCCAAGATACAGCTTCTGAAGGACACCTTCCAAGAGAAACTGATGCAGGAAAAGGAGAAAAAAATGATCGCCATGTACAATCGGCGGCAGGAGGCAGCTCTACAGAAGATGAGAAAATGTTTCCAATATGTCAAATACGCTGCGGAGAAGAAGATGGGGAACAGCTATCGCTTCCAAGCCCAACAGGGCCCCGAGAAGAACATTGTGGGGTATGATCGGTCTTACCCCCTGAAGCCTATGGGTAACAGGAAAGTCTCCGGCCCTGGTGAGGTTCGGGCTGTGGACCGCCCGGACGCACAGAGTGATTCCTTGTTTGCCCCCACCCCGCCTCAGGATGGTCATGAGAGGCCCTGCGAGAGGCCGGGCAGGAGGGGCTCAAGAGTACGCAAACCTAAGGACAGGACTGTCCTCCCCATGGTGGCGACCCCTCCAGGGCAATGCCCTTCTCATGCCAATGGGAAGGAGCACTTTCAGTTGCAAGAGGAGCTACGAAAAGTGGCCGAGGCAGAGGCCGCGCTGAAGGAGGAGCATCGCCGGAGGGAGGCCAGCCTGCAGGATGAGATGCGCCGGAAGGAGGCCATGATGAAGGACGAGATTCGCCAGAAGGAGGCCATGATGCAGGCGAAGCTCTTCAGAGCTCAGGAGGAGCTGAGGATGGTTCCGAGAGAGATGGAAGACTCCAGAGAGGTGGCCGGAAGGGAAAATAGAGGCGAGGCAGAGCGAGCTTTGCCCCAGAGGACCATGGGCCAACCACCGCTCTAAGGCTGTGCCTCTTCTGACCTGCAGAATGGAGAAGCAAAAAGCCTTCACTCCAAGGAAAGCCCTTCCTATCAGAGGAGACAACCTTGATTATGGTTCTCCAATGGAAGATGGCGGATGCGCAGAATCGCACTTTCCCTCTGCGCTTTCCCATCAGGAGAGACGTCAAGTGAGCCCTTGCAGCCGTGGGCTAGAAGACGTCCCCTGTGGAAGGAGAAAGTATCTCAAGAAAGCAAGGCTCCCTGAAAGCGACGTGTCAGCGGCACAGGCCGCGCAGGGCCACTTCAGAAATAACACCACATGTCTGGATGAACAAACTCTGTCAGTGGAAAACAGATATTTGTCCCCTACAAGTCTGATCTGCCCTACCGCTGAGCAATTTCCATATGAGAATAGCCAGAGTGGAAACCCTCAGCTGGTGCCCTGTGAACTGTGTCACGGGAAGTTTGCTGTAGAGAGGCTGGAGAAACACAGCAAGATCTGCAAGAAGCTTCAGAATTCAAAGAGGAAGGTTTTTGACTCTTTCAAGCACAGGGCCAAGGGAACAGAACTGGAGACATACATCCATAAGAAGAAGGTTAAACCGCCAATCGTGGTAAGGGCTATCCTTAAACTCTTTCCAAGCTTCCCTTTTTTTCTCCTAGAGTCAGACTCAGCTTATAAATCAATGTAAACAATAAATAAGTGTTTTATGAAGTACTCTTCTGAAAAACTGCCGCAAAGGCACATTTGCCAGACAGAATAAATGTGTCTTAGTGACTTCTGAATTCTGTTGTAAAAATCTACATATCAAGCAAATAGCACTCACAGGAAACAAAACCATAACTACGTAAATTGTACTCTCTACCCAATAACCTGAAAGGTGGCCCCAGAAAGCTACGTTATTACTGTATTGATATTTTCTTGCCTTGTGAATGGTTTGCGACCAGACTGTGTACGCAGTGCTAGTCTGGACTTTTTCTGGAAGCTGTTTTATTGGTTTCATTTCCTGTTCCCAGCTGAGAAAGAACAACTGGAGGCAGAAGCACGAGGATTTCATTCGGAGCATCAAACAGGCCAGGGAGGTGCAGCAGGTGATCACGCAAGGAGGGAAAGTTGTGAACCTGCCCCAGCCCCCCGCGAATCCAAACCCCGACTACGTGCCCTGCCCTCACTGCGGCCGGCGCTTTGCCCCCAGGCCGGCACAGAGGCACATCCCCAAGTGTCAGCACATCAGGAGCCGCCCTCCTCCTCCTCCTCGCAGATGAAAACTGATGTGAAGAAGAGCAAAAGAGTCATGATCTTGGCTCACGACTCACGTCCTGCTTTTTCTTTTTAGAAACACATTTAGCACAGTTCATCCGTATGATGATGAAAAAAAAATGTTACCTTATTTTAATTAAATGATTTTTTTTTGGTGGACTGGTGTTTGCGTAGCTGTGGTTATTTCAGTTTTTCTCTTATCATTCATACACCTTGACCTCCTAAAAATAATTTTTCAACCTGGAACGTACAATTAGCAGGCAATAAAACAGGTCACATTGGTCTTGGAACCATCAAAAAGCAGTATTCACACATTCTCGGCATCAATTTTCCTTAAAAACAACTGAAAAAGCAAGGTAAAGAGTGATTGATTTTTTTAATGAAAGTTATTTGATTTAATTTATTTAATTTTCATAATATTTGAAATATGTTGGGATTAATGTGACTCAATATTATCTGCAGCTCTTACACTCCAGGCACCTGATAAAGTGGAACGCAGTGTCTTTGCCTTACATGGCGCTCAGCTCTTCCTCAATCCCAGCAGAAGCACCAGCAGAAGCAGCAGCCTCCGGGTCCTGCCTCATGCACAGCTTAAAATGCAACACCAAGTAATACAACAAACAACAGGGAAAACCATTCACGATCAGACACATCCGTTGATTGCTGGCTCTCAGTAAAGGGACATTGCATCATTACATCACAAAATAGACTACATTTCAAGGTTAAAGAATTACCATGTTCTGCGATTCAGAACGAGGCAGCAAAACTTCCTATAATCTGTTGTGGCCCTATGACATTGTAAAGGAGCAGGCTTGTGAATACATCTCGTTTAATCCAATGGAAATATAACTCTCAACTTTTTTACGTTTTTGCCAATAAATAATACTACATTGTTAACTCTGCATAAAGAACCTTGGAATGGAACGTTTTTTGCAGTGAAATGTTTGCTGCATAACCTATACCCTTTCTCTCCTACATCACATTGCATTAGTCATTACAGTGATTAGTGAGCAGGAAGGGCTGCATCACATCGCAATTTGTGTGGAACTTGAATGCGAATTTGTTACAACATGGCGTAACTTACAGTCCTTTCACAAAATTCATGATTTTGTGCTCAATTTTGAGTTTGTAAAGTTTTTCTATAATGTCAATGATTTTATTTTGTGACTGAAATTAAATACTTTTGTGTCTGCAAAATTGGGACTGTAGTTCCACCTTAACCTACTAGTACTGTATGTCTTTGGACTGTGGGAAGAAACTGGAGCACCTGGAAGAAATCCACACAAATGAAGGGAGAACATACAATTCCATCCAGACTGCACCCCAGGAATTGAACCCAGGACCCCAGCTCTGTGAACCACAGTGCCAGCTCATTGCTATAGTCACTATAATTAATGTCAAAACTCATTTGCAAATGAGCAGCCTGGGATCCAAAAGGATCAAGACAAGGATCCAAACAAAGCACTATCCCAAAGCTTGGCTTTGTACCGTATATAATACAGGGCTTGATGCAGAAGGCAGATAATCAAAGTCCATGCAATAATTGCTAAGGGAAAGTGACTTTGTGTTCTTGGAGGGAAGTCACTCAACACGGAGCTGTGTTAGTGAAATGATTGTTCTGATGTACGGCTGATGTCCAAACACTGAAAACATGATTGTGTATGCAATCGCACTCCTGAGCTCCATTGGGTATGGTTAAAATAACTTTTTATAGTTCATCACATTCAAAGTGTGTGTACTTGATGAAAGTGTAACACGCATTTGGAGGAGTTATTCAGGATTTTCTTTCATTCAACTATTTCAAGACCCATTATTTTCAGATGTTGTAGTATACGTGAATAATGAAAGGCCTTCATATTACACAATGAAGGAATGACTTCACAGGTGTGAAGAATAAAAGATTAATTCAGCTCACTTTGGGGAGTTTCACAATGGCCCTCCTTATAGAAATGTGGGTTTGATTAAAGGAGTGAAGAAAAAGCACTGAATAATATTTGCTTCTGTAAACGTAATCATCTCAAAATATGGTTGAAGAAATTGAAGAAGGTTAAACATAATCCAAAACGTATAAGGTCAATTTAAGTACAACCAGAATTCTAGTGTTTATGCAATGCATCTGTGGGTTGATATGAAATATGGCCGTACTTAAACTAAACGAGGTTATCGAGAGCATATTCCGAATACGGCTTTGGCCAGTTGTACTGTGAACTGCGAGGACCGTATCTTATCCTGAACTGACTGTGCGAATACCGTCCTCTGCTGGCAGAAGGAATAGATTACAACGGCACTGTATTGGCGATTAGTCCTATTGCTAGAATATTGAAACAACAAGGAGTCCGCGGAGTCAAGCAATGCTGAATAAACAAGTACCTGAAATTCAATAGGATTTTGTGTATTGATTACAAATAGGTGTGAAATTCTCATGTACAGTGGTATTCATGGATTCCTTACACAAGCAGCAGTTGTTATGATGCTTTCGTAATCTGAATATAAATCTGTTATCTACTTAAAACTGTAATTATTGAATAGATTAATGTCTTTGAAATGCTTCATTAACTGGGCAGTTTCCATGTTTGGAAATGTTTTTATTTTGATTGCTGATTGCTAGATACTGTATGTTTAATAGGCATGCTGTTAATATTTTCTACAAGAGCCAAATAAGACAGTTATGCTGTAGTAAGTTCTATATAAGTTATATAACATAAGTTATATTTTGTTCTGAGGTCAATTTGAATCTCATACTAAATAACTGGTGTCCTTTTATCTGAGAAACACTACCTGATTGATCACCTGATGCCTAGAAATTAGCATGCACAGTAGCCCAGCGTTTAGCATTGCTAGCTCACAGTGCTGAGGCCCTGGGTACACTTCTGGACCTGGGGTGCTATCTGTATGGTGCTTGTATGTTCTCCCCATGTTTGCATGAGTTTGCTTTGGGTGCTCCGGCTTCCTCCCACACTTCAAAGAACTACTGGTAGGTTAATTGGCTTCTGGGATAATTGGTGAGTGTCTGTGTCTTCCCTGCATTGGACTACCATCCAGTCCCAGGTATCTCCTGCTTATTACTTTCTGAGGCTCTGGCTCCCCCGTGACCCCCCGACCCCCTGACCACCTGACCCTGAATTGGATGAAGCGGTTAGAAAATGGGTGGTTTCTGTTATGCTCTGGTCATGCTCTGCCATAGCAACAACTTGTAAAAAATGCAGATGCTAGGATTTAACTCAAAGAAGGAGCTCAGATCACTGTGTTGGCATCACTGTACAGGTGTCCGGTGTGTTTTAGAACATATGTTAAAATCTTATTTACTAACTTCTAGACTTTTTACCCCCCATATCAGTCTGCAGGTGCACAGTGGTCTGTGGACACCCTCCTTGCTCTGTCGTAAAACAGGAAATAAAAAGCAACTGGTTTTGACTTTAATGCACTGAGACTGTGGAACTCACAGAACTCTCTTGTCAGAAAGGCAGCTTCTAACAGCTTTTAAGTGAAGACTAAGAACACTTTTCTATTTTATTAAAATAGATTATATATGTTTTGTTTAAATATATGTTATAAATGTTAAAACGACAGCTCGTATAAGCTTGTATTTTTACCTTTCGATCATTTTTATAATTGCTTTGAGTTGCTTTTACCATGATAAACAGTACAAAATATGAGGTGTTGAACTTGTCTAAAGTTTTAAAGCGCTTTATGACGTAAAGTGTGATGACAGTCCTTGGCGGTCTATGTAACAATTCTTCTTGAAGTAGGTCATCGGGCCAACAGTATACAAACATTACAGCTCAAGTGCTTTTGTATCTGAACGCTTTTAGGTAAGTTTTTTAGCAGCTGCGGTATTAATAATGATTTTAATGGCAAATTCAATTGCAGGTAAAATAAAAATGGCGGATAACTTTCTTTCTAGCTTCGTGAAGCGGTCGCGCTATATTATACATATATACCATAATAAGAAACATAATATGTACAGTAGAATTTTTCACTTTAAGCTGGCATTATCCAGAACCGGGTCAGGGAACGGACCCGGACCGTGCAGTGTGGTCCGTCGGCCTTCTAAAGATGTTTAGGAGATCGAGGCGCCCTTGGATTTGATTAGAAACTTGCATAATTTCTTAACTTGACCCCATTATCTTAAAAAAAACGGCCAGGCCAAGACCAAAGCATGAAGGCTGCGAGGATCGGGGGACTCTCATTTTTGGTCACAGCGTACAGTAGTAGATCAGTAACCTCTGTTTATCGTGATAACCTTTAATTATTTTCCAGTACTTTTTTAAATGATAAAACACATTGTCTCGCCAGTTTTGCTAAAGATACGGTTTTAGTGTTTACGCATAAATTTGTAAGCCGTAGGTTTAAATCTCGTGGTCTTATTTTCTGCATTTTCATCGTAAGGGAAGGCGCTCGTTTGCGATTTACGCGCTGAATATTGTAAGCAGAGGAGCCTTAAGGCACAGCCTCGCCTTAACACCATCGTTTGCATTGTCATTGTCATCCAGAAAAGCAGTCGTAAGAAAATGAATCTGTGGCGGCTCCGAACATTAAAAAAACTATATCTAGACTGCAAATACATCCCAATCTTACTATCAACACGTTTTAAGACCCCTCTCCTTTCCACCGGTATACAAGCTAAGAGAGAAATATTGGAAATCCCATCTGAAGTAGCCCTCGTCTCACCTTCGGAGCTGTGAGCGATGGGGATCATAATTAAAAGGGGTACAGTTACTTTGAAAATGTGTATGTGATACTTAAATTTAAATAAAATAAAAAGATAAATTATATAACACAGACTGCTATCTATGTCCATGTGTTTAAGACGTATGAATCGGTTTTAAAACAGGCACACCCCTTTACTTCTCACAAATCCAACTGGAGTCTCAGTCCGTCGTCGCGATGAATTAGGAGCTCAGATGTAGGCTAAGTGATTGCAATTTACTTATTTAAAAGAACCACTTCAAATCAAAAGGGAGACATTTTGTAATGGTAGTTATCGTATTATAGTATACGATAACTGTATACGTAGTATACGTAATTGTAGATATACAGTACATAAAGGGTATGAATAGGTGTGAGCTTTTACTGTATATTTAATATTTTATCTGACCCACTTGTAGAAACCGCCTACTCAGATTTATTTAAGTGGTCTGCCACCATAAAGACAGAAAAATATAATGACACCCTGTTACATTAACTGTAAAATAAACGCCGTAACTGCGGCCATATGAAAATTTGGATAAAGATTATACAAACATCCTAAGGAGCTCTATGACATATGAGCGTCGTAATAATGGTTGGTGACCTGACGTAACAGTGCTCCCTGAATTACGTGATCTGTATATACCCAAATACAGATATATCACATAGGGAGATGCAGTCAAACATTGCATTGCTATCGTCGTGGTGAACTATTTCTCCGCTGTTTAAAACTTGTTTGGTAAGTGTCATCAAATATGCTTGTCAATTTGTAGCGAAATCGATATACTGTATCATAATCCTTCAGCTATCTATAATGTAGTGAAACGGCTAATTAATATTGATAAATTCCCTTATTCACAGTGACTTTTGCTCAAACCCCTGTTGCATAATGGGTTAATTTTATATAAAAAAACATTTATATCATAGATATAATACAAGCTTTGAAATGAAATAGCACATTTCCAGGTTTCAGTTAAACATTTTTAAAAAAGCTCATGACTTTAAGCATTCTGAACATTGAGAATGTTATTTGGGAAACAAATGTTTATTATAATGTTTATGTTTAGGATCTGTCTCCTACTGAGTCAGCATGCAGCATTCAACACCATTAGGTTTAATATTAAAAAGTTGTGTATTTCCTGAATTGTTTTTTTTTATTCTTTTCTATTACACCATACTAGACTGTGCAGGAAATCATTTATTTGCCATTTTTGCCTTTTCCAGATACCTGGGAAACAAAGCTCATATCTCATTTGCCAATGGAGCCCAGTCCTAAGCCTGGTGCTCTGTCCCCCTCCCCGAAGGACACAGACTCGAATCGACCCGCGCCCTTAAGGCAACAGGATCTGATCTCCACGTACTGCCCGCCTCCCAAGATACAGCTTCTGAAGGACACCTTCCAAGAGAAACTGATGCAGGAAAAGGAGAAAAAAATGATCGCCATGTACAATCGGCGGCAGGAGGCAGCTCTACAGAAGATGAGAAAATGTTTCCAATATGTCAAATACGCTGCAGAGAAGAAGATGGGGAACAGCTATCGCTTCCAAGCCCAACAGGGCCCCGAGAAGAACATTGTGGGGTATGATCGGTCTTACCCCCTGAAGCCTATGGGTAACAGGAAAGTCTCCGGCCCTGGTGAGGTTCGGGCTGTGGACCGCCCAGACGCACAGAGTGATTCCTTGTTTGCCCCCACCCCGCCTCAGGATGGTCATGAGAGGCCCTGCGAGAGGCCGGGCAGGAGGGGCTCAAGAGTACGCAAACCTAAGGACAGGACTGTCCTCCCCATGGTGGCGACCCCTCCAGGGCAATGCCCTTCTCATGCCAATGGGAAGGAGTTTTCAGTTGCAAGAGGAGCTACGAAAAGTGGCCGAGGCAGAGGCCGCGCTGAAGGAGGAGCATCGCCGGAGGGAGGCCAGCCTGCAGGATGAGATGCGCCGGAAGGAGGCCATGATGAAGGACGAGATTCGCCAGAAGGAGGCCATGATGCAGGCGAAGCTCTTCAGAGCTCAGGAGGAGCTGAGGATGGTTCCGAGAGAGATGGAAGACTCCAGAGAGGTGGCCGGAAGGGAAAATAGAGGCGAGGCAGAGCGAGCTTTGCCCCAGAGGACCATGGGCCAACCACCGCTCTAAGGCCGTGCCTCTTCTGACCTGCAGAATGGAGAAGCAAAAAGCCTTCACTCCAAGGAAAGCCCTTCCTATCAGAGGAGACAACCTTGATTATGGTTCTCCAATGGAAGATGGCGGATGCGCAGAATCGCACTTTCCCTCTGCGCTTTCCCATCAGGAGAGACGTCAAGTGAGCCCTTGCAGCCGTGGGCTAGAAGACGTCCCCTGTGGAAGGAGAAAGTATCTCAAGAAAGCAAGGCTCACTGAAAGCGACGTGTCAGCGGCACAGGCCGCGCAGGGCCACTTCAGAAATAACACCACATGTCTGGATGAACAAACTCTGTCAGTGGAAAACAGATATTTGTCCCCTACAAGTCTGATGTGCCCTACCGCTGAGCAATTTCCATATGAGAATAGCCAGAGTGGAAACCCTCAGCTGGTGCCCTGTGAACTGTGTCACGGGAAGTTTGCTGTAGAGAGGCTGGAGAAACACAGCAAGATCTGCAAGAAGCTTCAGAATTCAAAGAGGAAGGTTTTTGACTCTTTCAAGCACAGGGCCAAGGGAACAGAACTGGAGACATACATCCATAAGAAGAAGGTTAAACCGCCAATCGTGGTAAGGGCTATCCTTAAACTCTTTCCAAGCTTCCCTTTTTTTCTCCTAGAGTCAGACTCAGCTTATAAATCAATGTAAACAATAAATAAGTGTTTTATGAAGTACTCTTCTGAAAAACTGCCGCAAAGGCACATTTGCCAGACAGAATAAATGTGTCTTAGTGACTTCTGAATTCTGTTGTAAAAATCTACATATCAAGCAAATAGCACTCACAGGAAACAAAACCATAACTACGTAAATTGTACTCTCTACCCAATGACCTGAAAGGTAGCCCCAGAAAGCTACGTTATTACTGTATTGATATTTTCTTGCCTTGTGAATGGTTTGCGACCAGACTGTGTACGCAGTGCTAGTCTGGACTTTTTCTGGAAGCTGTTTTATTGGTTTCATTTCCTGTTCCCAGCTGAGAAAGAACAACTGGAGGCAGAAGCACGAGGATTTCATTCGGAGCATCAAACAGGCCAGGGAGGTGCAGCAGGTGATCACGCAAGGAGGGAAAGTTGTGAACCTGCCCCAGCCCCCCGCGAATCCAAACCCCGACTACGTGCCCTGCCCTCACTGCGGCCGGCGCTTTGCCCCCAGGCCGGCACAGAGGCACATCCCCAAGTGTCAGCACATCAGGAGCCGCCCTCCTCCTCCTCCTCGCAGATGAAAACTGATGTGAAGAAGAGCAAAAGAGTCATGATCTTGGCTCACGACTCACGTCCTGCTTTTTCTTTTTAGAAACACATTTAGCACAGTTCATCCGTATGATGATGAAAAAAAAATGTTACCTTATTTTAATTAAATGATTTTTTTTTGGTGGACTGGTGTTTGCGTAGCTGTGGTTATTTCAGTTTTTCTCTTATCATTCATACACCTTGACCTCCTAAAAATAATTTTTCAACCTGGAACGTACAATTAGCAGGCAATAGAACAGGTCACATTGGTCTTGGAACCATCAAAAAGCAGTATTCACACATTCTCGGCATCAATTTTCCTTAAAAACAACTGAAAAAGCAAGGTAAAGAGTGATTGACTTTTTTAATGAAAGTTATTTGATTTAATTTATTTAATTTTCATAATATTTGAAATATGTTGGGATTAATGTGACTCAATATTATCTGCAGCTCTTACACTCCAGGCACCTGATAAAGTGGAACGCAGAGTCTTTGCCTTACATGGCGCTCAGCTCTTCCTCAATCCCAGCAGAAGCACCAGCAGAAGCAGCAGCCTCCGGGTCCTGCCTCATGCACAGCTTAAAATGCAACACCAAGTAATACAACAAACAACAGGGAAAACCATTCACGATCAGACACATCCGTTGATTGCTGGCTCTCAGTAAAGGGACATTGCATCATTACATCACAAAATAGACTACATTTCAAGGTTATAGAATTACCATGTTCTGCGATTCAGAACGAGGCAGCAAAACTTCCTATAATCTGTTGTGGCCCTGTGACATTGTAAAGGAGCAGGCTTGTGAATACATCTCGTTTAATCCAATGGAAATATTGCTCTCAACTTTTTAACGTTTTTGCCAATAAATAATACTACATTGTTAACTCTGCATAAAGAACCTTGGAATGGAACGTTTTTTGCAGTGAAATGTTTGCTGCATAACCTATACCCTTTCTCTCCTACATCACATTGCATTAGTCATTACAGTGATTAGTGAGCAGGAAGGGCTGCATCACATCGCAATTTGTGTGGAACTTGAATGCGAATTTGTTACAACATGGCGTAACTTACAGTCCTTTCACAAAATTCATGATTTTGTGCTCAATTTTGAGTTTGTAAAGTTTTTCTATAATGTCAATGATTTTATTTTGTGACTGAAATTAAATAATTTTGTGTCTGCAAAATTGGGACTGTAGTTCCACCTTAACCTACTAGTACTGTATGTCTTTGGACTGTGGGAAGAAACTGGAGCACCTGGAAGAAATCCACACAAATGAAGGGAGAACATACAATTCCATCCAGACTGCACCCCAGGAATTGAACCCAGGACCCCAGCTCTGTGAACCACAGTGCCAGCTCATTGCTATAGTCACTATAATTAATGTCAAAACTCATTTGCAAATGAGCAGCCTGGGATCCAAAAGGATCAAGACAAGGATCCAAACAAAGCACTATCCCAAAGCTTGGCTTTGTACCGTATATAATACAGGGCTTGATGCAGAAGGCAGATAATCAAAGTCCATACAATAATTGCTAAGGGAAAGTGACTTTGTGTTCTTGGAGGGAAGTCACTCAACATGGAGCTGTGTTAGTGAAATGATTGTTCTGATGTACGGCTGATGTCCAAACACTGAAAACATGATTGTGTATGCAATCGCACTCCTGAGCTCCATTGGGTATGGTTAAAATAACTTTTTATAGTTCATCACATTCAAAGTGTGTGTACTTGATGAAAGTGTAACACGCATTTGGAGGAGTTATTCAGGATTTTCTTTCATTCAACTATTTCAAGACCCATTATTTTCAGATGTTGTAGTATACGTGAATAATGAAAGGCCTTCATATTACACAATGTAGGAATGACTTCGCAGGTGTGAAGAATAAAAGATTAATTCAGCTCACTTTGGGGAGTTTCACAATGGCCCTCCTTATAGAAATGTGGGTTTGATTAAAGGAGTGAAGAAAAAGCACTGAATAATATTTGCTTCTGTAAACGTAATCATCTCAAAATATGGTTGAAGAAATTGAAGAAGGTTAAACATAATCCAAAACGTATAAGGTCAATTTAAGTACAACCAGAATTCTAGTGTTTATGCAATGCATCTGTGGGTTGATATGAAATATGGCCGTACTTAAACTAAACGAGGTTATCGAGAGCATATTCCGAATACGGCTTTGGCCAGTTGTACTGTGAACTGCGAGGACCGTATCTTATCCTGAACTGGCTGTGCGAATACCGTCCTCTGCTGGCAGAAGGAATAGATTACAACGGCACTGTATTGGCGATTAGTCCTATTGCTAGAATATTGAAACAACAAGGAGTCCGCGGAGTCAAGCAATGCTGAATAAACAAGTACCTGAAATTCAATAGGATTTTGTGTATTGATTACAAATAGGTGTGGAATTCTCATGTACAGTGGTATTCATGGATTCCTTACACAAGCAGCAGTTGTTATGATGCTTTCGTAATCTGAATATAAATCTGTTATCTACTTAAAACTGTAATTATTGAATAGATTAATGTCTTTGAAATGCATCATTAACTGGGCAGTTTCCATGTTTGGAAATGTTTTTATTTTGATTGCTGATTGCTAGATACTGTATGTTTAATAGGCATGCTGTTAATATTTTCTACAAGAGCCAAATAAGACAGTTATGCTGTAGTAAGTTCTATATAAGTTATATAACATAAGTTATATTTTGTTCTGAGGTCAATTTGAATCTCATACTAAATAACTGGTGTCCTTTTATCTGAGAAACACTACCTGATTGATCACCTGATGCCTAGAAATTAGCATGCACAGTAGCCCAGCGTTTAGCATTGCTAGCTCACAGTGCTGAGGCCCTGGGTACACTTCTGGACCTGGGGTGCTATCTGTATGGAGCTTGTATGTTCTCCCCATGTTTGCATGAGTTTGCTTTGGGTGCTCCGGCTTCCTCCCACAGTTCAAAGAACTACTGGTAGGTTAATTGGCTTCTGGGATAATTGGTGAGTGTCTGTGTCTTCCCTGCATTGGACTACCATCCAGTCCCAGGTATCTCCTGCTTATTACTTTCTGAGGCTCTGGCTCCCCCGTGCCCCGCGACCCCCTGACCCCCTGACCCTGAATTGGATGAAGCGGTTAGAAAATGGGTGGTTTCTGTTATGCTCTGGTCATGCTCTGCCATAGCAACAACTTGTAAAAAATGCAGATGCTAGGATTTAACTCAAAGAAGGAGCTCAGATCACTGTGTTGGCATCACTGTACAGGTGTCCGGTGTGTTTTAGAACATATGTTAAAATCTTATTTACTAACTTCTAGACTTTTTACCCCCCATATCAGTCTGCAGGTGCACAGTGGTCTGTGGACACCCTCCTTGCTCTGTCGTAAAAGAGGAAATAAAAAGCAACTGGTTTTGACTTTAATGCACTGAGACTGTGGAACTCACAGAACTCTCTTGTCAGAAAGGCAGCTTCTAACAGCTTTTAAGTGAAGACTAAGAACACTTTTCTATTTTATTAAAATAGATTATATATGTTTTGTTTAAATATATGTTAGAAATGTTAAAACGACAGCTCGTATAAGCTTGTATTTTTACCTTTCGATCATTTTTATAATTGCTTTGAGTTGCTTTTACCATGATAAACAGTACAAAATATGAGGTGTTGAACTTGTCTAAAGTTTTAAAGCGCTTTATGACGTAAAGTGTGATGACAGTCCTTGGCGGTCTATGTTACAATTCTTCTTGAAGTAGGTCATCGGGCCAACAGTATACAAACATTACAGCTCAAGTGCTTTTGTATCTGAACGCTTTTAGGTAAGTTATTTAGCAGCTGCGGTATTAATAATGATTTTAATGGCAAATTCAATTGCAGGTAAAATAAAAATGGCGGATAACTTTCTTTCTAGCTTCGTGAAGCGGTCGCGCTATATTATACATATATACCATAATAAGAAACATAATATGTACAGTAGAATTTTTCACTTTAAGCTGGCATTATCCAGAACCGGGTCAGGGCCCGGACCCAGACCGTGCAGTGTGGTCCGCCGGCCTTCTAAAGATGTTTAGGAGATCGAGGCGCCCTTGGATTTGATTAGAAACTTGCATAATTTCTTAACTTGACCCCATTATCTTAAAAAAAACGGCCAGGCCAAGACCAAAGCATGAAGGCTGCGAGGATCGGGGGACTCTCATTTTTGGTCACAGCGTACAGTAGTAGATCAGTAACCTCTGTTTATCGTGATAACCTTTAATTATTTTCCAGTACTTTTTTAAATGATAAAACACATTGTCTCGCCAGTTTTGCTAAAGATACGGTTTTAGTGTTTACGCATAAATTTGTAAGCCGTAGGTTTAAATCTCGTGGTCTTATTTTCTGCATTTTCATCGTAAGGGAAGGCGCTCGTTTGCGATTTACGCGCTGAATATTGTAAGCAGAGGAGCCTTAAGGCACAGCCTCGCCTTAACACCATCGTTTGCATTGTCATTGTCATCCAGAAAAGCAGTCGTAAGAAAATGAATCTGTGGCGGCTCCGAACATTAAAAAAACTATATCTAGACTGCAAATACATCCCAATCTTACTATCAACACGTTTTAAGACCCCTCTCCTTTCCACCGGTATACAAGCTAAGAGAGAAATATTGGAAATCCCATCTGAAGTAGCCCTCGTCTCACCTTCGGAGCTGTGAGCGATGGGGATCATAATTAAAAGGGGTACAGTTACTTTGAAAATGTGTATGTGATACTTAAATTTAAATAAAATAAAAAGATAAATTATATAACACAGACTGCTATCTATGTCCATGTGTTTAAGACGTATGAATCGGTTTTAAAACAGGCACACCCCTTCTCACAAATCCGACTGGAGTCTCAGTCCGTCGTCGCGATGAATTAGGAGCTCAGATGTAGGCTAAGTGATTGCAATTTACTTATTTAAAAGAACCACTTCAAATCAAAAGGGAGACATTTTGTAATGGTAGTTATCGTATTATAGTATACGATAACTGTATACGTAGTATACGTAATTGTAGATATACAGTACATAAAGGGTATGAATAGGTGTGAGCTTTTACTGTATATTTAATATTTTATCTGACCCACTTGTAGAAACCGCCTACTCAGATTTATTTAAGTGGTCTGCCACCATAAAGACAGAAAAATATAATGACACCCTGTTACATTAACTGTAAAATAAACGCCGTAACTGCGGCCATATGAAAATTTGGATAAAGATTATACAAACATCCTAAGGAGCTCTATGACATATGAGCGTCGTAATAATGGTTGGTGACCTGACGTAACAGTGCTCCCTGAATTACGTGATCTGTATATACCCAAATACAGATATTTCACATAGGGAGATGCAGTCAAACATTGCATTGCTATCGTCGTGGTGAACTATTTCTCCGCTGTTTAAAACTTGTTTGGTAAGTGTCATCAAATATGCTTGTCAATTTGTAGCGAAATCGATATACTGTATCATAATCCTTCAGCTATCTATAATGTAGTGAAACGGCTAATTAATATTGATAAATTCCCTTATTCACAGTGACTTTTGCTCAAACCCCTGTTGCATAATGGGTTAATTTTATATAAAAAAACATTTATATCATAGATATAATACAAGCTTTGAAATGAAATAGCACATTTCCAGGTTTCAGTTAAACATTTTTAAAAAAGCTCATGACTTTAAGCATTCTGAACATTGAGAATGTTATTTGGGAAACAAATGTTTATTATAATGTTTATGTTTAGGATCTGTCTCCTACTGAGTCAGCATGCAGCATTCAACACCATTAGGTTTAATATTAAAAAGTTGTGTATTTCCTGAATTGTTTTTTTTTTATTCTTTTCTATTAGACCATACTAGACTGTGCAGGATATCATTTATTTGCCATTTTTGCCTTTTCCAGATACCTGGGAAACAAAGCTCATATCTCATTTGCCAATGGAGCCCAGTCCTAAGCCTGGTGCTCTGTCCCCCTCCCCGAAGGACACAGACTCGAATCGACCCGCGCCCTTAAGGCAACAGGATCTGATCTCCACGTACTGCCCGCCTCCCAAGATACAGCTTCTGAAGGACACCTTCCAAGAGAAACTGATGCAGGAAAAGGAGAAAAAAATGATCGCCATGTACAATCGGCGGCAGGAGGCAGCTCTACAGAAGATGAGAAAATGTTTCCAATATGTCAAATACGCTGCGGAGAAGAAGATGGGGAACAGCTATCGCTTCCAAGCCCAACAGGGCCCCGAGAAGAACATTGTGGGGTATGATCGGTCTTACCCCCTGAAGCCTATGGGTAACAGGAAAGTCTCCGGCCCTGGTGAGGTTCGGGCTGTGGACCGCCCGGACGCACAGAGTGATTCCTTGTTTGCCCCCACCCCGCCTCAGGATGGTCATGAGAGGCCCTGCGAGAGGCCGGGCAGGAGGGGCTCAAGAGTACGCAAACCTAAGGACAGGACTGTCCTCCCCATGGTGGCGACCCCTCCAGGGCAATGCCCTTCTCATGCCAATGGGAAGGAGCACTTTCAGTTGCAAGAGGAGCTACGAAAAGTGGCCGAGGCAGAGGCCGCGCTGAAGGAGGAGCATCGCCGGAGGGAGGCCATGATGAAGGACGAGATTCGCCAGAAGGAGGCCATGATGCAGGCGAAGCTCTTCAGAGCTCAGGAGGAGCTGAGGATGGTTCCGAGAGAGATGGAAGACTCCAGAGAGGTGGCCGGAAGGGAAAATAGAGGCGAGGCAGAGCGAGCTTTGCCCCAGAGGACCATGGGCCAACCACCGCTCTAAGGCCGTGCCTCTTCTGACCTGCAGAATGGAGAAGCAAAAAGCCTTCACTCCAAGGAAAGCCCTTCCTATCAGAGGAGACAACCTTGATTATGGTTCTCCAATGGAAGATGGCGGATGCGCAGAATCGCACTTTCCCTCTGCGCTTTCCCATCAGGAGAGACGTCAAGTGAGCCCTTGCAGCCGTGGGCTAGAAGACGTCCCCTGTGGAAGGAGAAAGTATCTCAAGAAAGCAAGGCTCCCTGAAAGCGACGTGTCAGCGGCACAGGCCGCGCAGGGCCACTTCAGAAATAACACCACATGTCTGGATGAACAAACTCTGTCAGTGGAAAACAGATATTTGTCCCCTACAAGTCTGATGTGCCCTACCGCTGAGCAATTTCCATATGAGAATAGCCAGAGTGGAAACCCTCAGCTGGTGCCCTGTGAACTGTGTCACGGGAAGTTTGCTGTAGAGAGGCTGGAGAAACACAGCAAGATCTGCAAGAAGCTTCAGAATTCAAAGAGGAAGGTTTTTGACTCTTTCAAGCACAGGGCCAAGGGAACAGAACTGGAGACATACATCCATAAGAAGAAGGTTAAACCGCCAATCGTGGTAAGGGCTATCCTTAAACTCTTTCCAAGCTTCCCTTTTTTTCTCCTAGAGTCAGACTCAGCTTATAAATCAATGTAAACAATAAATAAGTGTTTTATGAAGTACTCTTCTGAAAAACTGCCGCAAAGGCACATTTGCCAGACAGAATAAATGTGTCTTAGTGACTTCTGAATTCTGTTGTAAAAATCTACATATCAAGCAAATAGCACTCACAGGAAACAAAACCATAACTACGTAAATTGTACTCTCTACCCAATGACCTGAAAGGTAGCCCCAGAAAGCTACGTTATTACTGTATTTATATTTTCTTGCCTTGTGAATGGTTTGTGACCAGACTGTGTACGCAGTGCTAGTCTGGACTTTTTCTGGAAGCTGTTTTATTGGTTTCATTTCCTGTTCCCAGCTGAGAAAGAACAACTGGAGGCAGAAGCACGAGGATTTCATTCGGAGCATCAAACAGGCCAGGGAGGTGCAGCAGGTGATCACGCAAGGAGGGAAAGTTGTGAACCTGCCCCAGCCCCCCGCGAATCCAAACCCCGACTACGTGCCCTGCCCTCACTGCGGCCGGCGCTTTGCCCCCAGGCCGGCACAGAGGCACTTCCCCAAGTGTCAGCACATCAGGAGCCGCCCTCCTCCTCCTCCTCGCAGATGAAAACTGATGTGAAGAAGAGCAAAAGAGTCATGATCTTGGCTCACGACTCACGTCCTGCTTTTTCTTTTTAGAAACACATTTAGCACAGTTCATCCGTATGATGATGAAAAAAAAATGTTACCTTATTTTAATTAAATGATTTTTTTTTGGTGGACTGGTGTTTGCGTAGCTGTGGTTATTTCAGTTTTTCTCTTATCATTCATACACCTTGACCTACTAAAAATAATATTTCAACCTGGAACGTACAATTAGCAGGCAATAGAACAGGTCACATTGGTCTTGGAACCATCAAAAAGCAGTATTCACACATTCTCTGCATCAATTTTCCTTAAAAACAACTGAAAAAGCAAGGTAAAGAGTGATTGATTTTTTTAATGAAAGTTATTTGATTTAATTTATTTAATTTTCATAATATTTGAAATATGTTGGGATTAATGTGACTCAATATTATCTGCAGCTCTTACACTCCAGGCACCTGATAAAGTGGAACGCAGTGTCTTTGCCTTACATGGCGCTCAGCTCTTCCTCAATCCCAGCAGAAGCACCAGCAGAAGCAGCAGCCTCCGGGTCCTGCCTCATGCACAGCTTAAAATGCAACACCAAGTAATACAACAAACAACAGGGAAAACCATTCACGATCAGACACATCCGTTGATTGCTGGCTCTCAGTAAAGGGACATTGCATCATTACATCACAAAATAGACTACATTTCAAGGTTAAAGAATTACCATGTTCTGCGATTCAGAACGAGGCAGCAAAACTTCCTATAATCTGTTGTGGCCCTATGACATTGTAAAGGAGCAGGCTTGTGAATACATCTCGTTTAATCCAATGGAAATATTGCTCTCAACGTTTTTACGTTTTTGCCAATAAATAATACTACATTGTTAACTCTGCATAAAGAACCTTGGAATGGAACGTTTTTTTCAGTGAAATGTTTGCTGCATAACCTATACCCTTTCTCTCCTACATCACATTGCATTAGTCATTACAGTGATTAGTGAGCAGGAAGGGCTGCATCACAT
Source organism: Lepisosteus oculatus (assembly GCF_040954835.1). Taxonomy (NCBI): domain Eukaryota; kingdom Metazoa; phylum Chordata; class Actinopteri; order Semionotiformes; family Lepisosteidae; genus Lepisosteus; species Lepisosteus oculatus. The sequence continues at coordinate 381,065 of NW_027167956.1, read as the reverse complement.
CGCAATTTGTGTGGAACTTGAATGCGAATTTGTTACAACATGGCGTAACTTACAGTCCTTTCACAAAATTCATGATTTTGTGCTCAATTTTGAGTTTGTAAAGTTTTTCTATAATGTCAATGATTTTATTTTGTGACTGAAATTAAATAATTTTGTGTCTGCAAAATTGGGACTGTAGTTCCACCTTAACCTACTAGTACTGTATGTCTTTGGACTGTGGGAAGAAACTGGAGCACCTGGAAGAAATCCACACAAATGAAGGGAGAACATACAATTCCATCCAGACTGCACCCCAGGAATTGAACCCAGGACCCCAGATCTGTGAACCACAGTGCCACCTCATTGCTATAGTCACTATAATTAATGTCAAAACTCATTTGCAAATGAGCAGCCTGGGATCCAAAAGGATCAAGACAAGGATCCAAACAAAGCACTATCCCAAAGCTTGGCTTTGTACCGTATATAATACAGGGCTTGATGCAGAAGGCAGATAATCAAAGTCCATGCAATAATTGCTAAGGGAAAGTGACTTTGTGTTCTTGGAGGGAAGTCACTCAACACGGAGCTGTGTTAGTGAAATGATTGTTCTGATGTACGGCTGATGTCCAAAAACTGAAAACATGATTGTGTATGCAATCGCACTCCTGAGCTCCATTGGGTATGGTTAAAATAACTTTTTATAGTTCATCACATTCAAAGTGTGTGTACTTGATGAAAGTGTAACACGCATTTGGAGGAGTTATTCAGGATTTTCTTTCATTCAACTATTTCAAGACCCATTATTTTCAGATGTTGTAGTATACGTGAATAATGAAAGGCCTTCATATTACACAATGTAGGAATGACTTCGCAGGTGTGAAGAATAAAAGATTAATTCAGCTCACTTTGGGGAGTTTCACAATGGCCCTCCTTATAGAAATGTGGGTTTGATTAAAGGAGTGAAGAAAAAGCACTGAATAATATTTGCTTCTGTAAACGTAATCATCTCAAAATATGGTTGAAGAAATTGAAGAAGGTTAAACATAATCCGAAACGTATAAGGTCAATTTAAGTACAACCAGAATTCTAGTGTTTATGCAATGCATCTGTGGATTGATATGAAATATGGCCGTACTTAAACTAAACGAGGTTATCGAGAGCATATTCCGAATACGGCTTTGGCCAGTTGTACTGTGAACTGCGAGGAGCGTATCTTATCCTGAACTGGCTGTGCGAATACCGTCCTCTGCTGGCAGAAGGAATAGATTACAACGGCACTGTATTGGCGATTAGTCCTATTGCTAGAATATTGAAACAACAAGGAGTCCGCGGAGTCAAGCAATGCTGAATAAACAAGTACCTGAAATTCAATAGGATTTTGTGTATTGATTACAAATAGGTGTGGAATTCTCATGTACAGTGGTATTCATGGATTCCTTACACAAGCAGCAGTTGTTATGATGCTTTCGTAATCTGAATATAAATCTGTTATCTACTTAAAACTGTAATTATTGAATAGATTAATGTCTTTGAAATGCTTCATTAACTGGGCAGTTTCCATGTTTGGAAATGTTTTTATTTTGATTGCTGATTGCTAGATACTGTATGTTTAATAGGCATGCTGTTAATATTTTCTACAAGAGCCAAATAAGACAGTTATGCTGTAGTAAGTTCTATATAAGTTATATAACATAAGTTATATTTTGTTCTGAGGTCAATTTGAATCTCATACTAAATAACTGGTGTCCTTTTATCTGAGAAACACTACCTGATTGATCACCTGATGCCTAGAAATTAGCATGCACAGTAGCCCAGCGTTTAGCATTGCTAGCTCACAGTGCTGAGGCCCTGGGTACACTTCTGGACCTGGGGTGCTATCTGTATGGAGCTTGTATGTTCTCCCCATGTTTGCATGAGTTTGCTTTGGGTGCTCCGGCTTCCTCCCACAGTTCAAAGAACTACTGGTAGGTTAATTGGCTTCTGGGATAATTGGTGAGTGTCTGTGTCTTCCCTGCATTGGACTACCATCCAGTCCCAGGTATCTCCTGCTTATTACTTTCTGAGGCTCTGGCTCCCCCGTGCCCCGCGACCCCCTGACCCCCTGACCCTGAATTGGATGAAGCGGTTAGAAAATGGGTGGTTTCTGTTATGCTCTGGTCATGCTCTGCCATAGCAACAACTTGTAAAAAATGCAGATGCTAGGATTTAACTCAAAGAAGGAGCTCAGATCACTGTGTTGGCATCACTGTACAGGTGTCCGGTGTGTTTTAGAACATATGTTAAAATCTTATTTACTAACTTCTAGACTTTTTACCCCCCATATCAGTCTGCAGGTGCACAGTGGTCTGTGGACACCCTCCTTGCTCTGTCGTAAAAGAGGAAATAAAAAGCAACTGGTTTTGACTTTAATGCACTGAGACTGTGGAACTCACAGAACTCTCACTTTTCTATTTTATTAAAATAGATTATATATGTTTTGTTTAAATATATGTTATAAATGTTAAAACGACAGCTCGTATAAGCTTGTATTTTTACCTTTCGATCATTTTTATAATTGCTTTGAGTTGCTTTTACCATGATAAACAGTACAAAATATGAGGTGTTGAACTTGTCAAAAGTTTTAAAGCGCTTTATGACGTAAAGTGTGATGACAGTCCTTGGCGGTCTATGTAACAATTCTTCTTGAAGTAGGTCATCGGGCCAACAGTATACAAACATTACAGCTCAAGTGCTTTTGTATCTGAACGCTTTTAGGTAAGTTATTTAGCAGCTGCGGTATTAATAATGATTTTAATGGCAAATTCAATTGCAGGTAAAATAAAAATGGCGGATAACTTTCTTTCTAGCTTCGTGAAGCGGTCGCGCTATATTATACATATATACCATAATAAGAAACATAATATGTACAGTAGAATTTTTCACTTTAAGCTGGCATTATCCAGAACCGGGTCAGGGCCCGGACCCGGACCGTGCAGTGTGGTCCGTCGGCCTTCTAAAGATGTTTAGGAGATCGAGGCGCCCTTGGATTTGATTAGAAACTTGCATAATTTCTTAACTTGACCCCATTATCTTAAAAAAAACGGCCAGGCCAAGACCAAAGCATGAAGGCTGCGAGGATCGGGGGACTCTCATTTTTGGTCACAGCGTACAGTAGTAGATCAGTAACCTCTGTTTATCGTGATAACCTTTAATTATTTTCCAGTACTTTTTTAAATGATAAAACACATTGTCTCGCCAGTTTTGCTAAAGATACGGTTTTAGTGTTTACGCATAAATTTGTAAGCCGTAGGTTTAAATCTCGTGGTCTTATTTTCTGCATTTTCATCGTAAGGGAAGGCGCTCGTTTGCGATTTACGCGATGAATATTGTAAGCAGAGGAGCCTTAAGGCACAGCCTCGCCTTAACACCATCGTTTGCATTGTCATTGTCATCCAGAAAAGCAGTCGTAAGAAAATGAATCTGTGGCGGCTCCGAACATTAAAAAAACTATATCTAGACTGCAAATACATCCCAATCTTACTATCAACACGTTTTAAGACCCCTCTCCTTTCCACCGGTATACAAGCTAAGAGAGAAATATTGGAAATCCCATCTGAAGTAGCCCTCGTCTCACCTTCGGAGCTGTGAGCGATGGGGATCATAATTAAAAGGGGTACAGTTACTTTGAAAATGTGTATGTGATACTTAAATTTAAATAAAATAAAAAGATAAATTATATAACACAGACTGCTATCTATGTCCATGTGTTTAAGACGTATGAATCGGTTTTAAAACAGGCACACCCCTTCTCACAAATCCGACTGGAGTCTCAGTCCGTCGTCGCGATGAATTAGGAGCTCAGATGTAGGCTAAGTGATTGCAATTTACTTATTTAAAAGAACCACTTCAAATCAAAAGGGAGACATTTTGTAATGGTAGTTATCGTATTATAGTATACGATAACTGTATACGTAGTATACGTAATTGTAGATATACAGTACATAAAGGGTATGAATAGGTGTGAGCTTTTACTGTATATTTAATATTTTATCTGACCCACTTGTAGAAACCGCCTACTCAGATTTATTTAAGTGGTCTGCCACCATAAAGACAGAAAAATATAATGACACCCTGTTACATTAACTGTAAAATAAACGCCGTAACTGCGGCCATATGAAAATTTGGATAAAGATTATACAAACATCCTAAGGAGCTCTATGACATATGAGCGTCGTAATAATGGTTGGTGACCTGACGTAACAGTGCTCCCTGAATTACGTGATCTGTATATACGCAAATACAGATATATCACATAGGGAGATGCAGTCAAGCATTGCATTGCTATCGTCGTGGTGAACTATTTCTCCGCTGTTTAAAACTTGTTTGGTAAGTGTCATCAAATATGCTTGTCAATTTGTAGCGAAATCGATATACTGTATCATAATCCTTCAGCTATCTATAATGTAGTGAAACGGCTAATTAATATTGATAAATTCCCTTATTCACAGTGACTTTTGCTCAAACCCCTGTTGCATAATGGGTTAATTTTATATAAAAAAACATTTATATCATAGATATAATACAAGCTTTGAAATGAAATAGCACATTTCCAGGTTTCAGTTAAACATTTTTAAAAAAGCTCATGACTTTAAGCATTCTGAACATTGAGAATGTTATTTGGGAAACAAATGTTTATTATAATGTTTATGTTTAGGATCTGTCTCCTACTGAGTCAGCATGCAGCATTCAACACCATTAGGTTTAATATTAAAAAGTTGTGTATTTCCTGAATTGTTTTTTTTTATTCTTTTCTATTAGACCATACTAGACTGTGCAGGATATCATTTATTTGCCATTTTTGCCTTTTCCAGATACCTGGGAAACAAAGCTCATATCTCATTTGCCAATGGAGCCCAGTCCTAAGCCTGGTGCTCTGTCCCCCTCCCCGAAGGACACAGACTCGAATCGACCCGCGCCCTTAAGGCAACAGGATCTGATCTCCACGTACTGCCCGCCTCCCAAGATACAGCTTCTGAAGGACACCTTCCAAGAGAAACTGATGCAGGAAAAGGAGAAAAAAATGATCGCCATGTACAATCGGCGGCAGGAGGCAGCTCTACAGAAGATGAGAAAATGTTTCCAATATGTCAAATACGCTGCGGAGAAGAAGATGGGGAACAGCTATCGCTTCCAAGCCCAACAGGGCCCCGAGAAGAACATTGTGGGGTATGATCGGTCTTACCCCCTGAAGCCTATGGGTAACAGGAAAGTCTCCGGCCCTGGTGAGGTTCGGGCTGTGGACCGCCCGGACGCACAGAGTGATTCCTTGTTTGCCCCCACCCCGCCTCAGGATGGTCATGAGAGGCCCTGCGAGAGGCCGGGCAGGAGGGGCTCAAGAGTACGCAAACCTAAGGACAGGACTGTCCTCCCCATGGTGGCGACCCCTCCAGGGCAATGCCCTTCTCATGCCAATGGGAAGGAGCACTTTCAGTTGCAAGAGGAGCTACGAAAAGTGGCCGAGGCAGAGGCCGCGCTGAAGGAGGAGCATCGCCGGAGGGAGGCCAGCCTGCAGGATGAGATGCGCCGGAAGGAGGCCATGATGAAGGACGAGATTCGCCAGAAGGAGGCCATGATGCAGGCGAAGCTCTTCAGAGCTCAGGAGGAGCTGAGGATGGTTCCGAGAGAGATGGAAGACTCCAGAGAGGTGGCCGGAAGGGAAAATAGAGGCGAGGCAGAGCGAGCTTTGCCCCAGAGGACCATGGGCCAACCACCGCTCTAAGGCCGTGCCTCTTCTGACCTGCAGAATGGAGAAGCAAAAAGCCTTCACTCCAAGGAAAGCCCTTCCTATCAGAGGAGACAACCTTGATTATGGTTCTCCAATGGAAGATGGCGGATGCGCAGAATCGCACTTTCCCTCTGCGCTTTCCCATCAGGAGAGACGTCAAGTGAGCCCTTGCAGCCGTGGGCTAGAAGACGTCCCCTGTGAAGGAGAAAGTATCTCAAGAAAGCAAGGCTCCCTGAAAGCGACGTGTCAGCGGCACAGGCCGCGCAGGGCCACTTCAGAAATAACACCACATGTCTGGATGAACAAACTCTGTCAGTGGAAAACAGATATTTGTCCCCTACAAGTCTGATGTGCCCTACCGCTGAGCAATTTCCATATGAGAATAGCCAGAGTGGAAACCCTCAGCTGGTGCCCTGTGAACTGTGTCACGGGAAGTTTGCTGTAGAGAGGCTGGAGAAACACAGCAAGATCTGCAAGAAGCTTCAGAATTCAAAGAGGAAGGTTTTTGACTCTTTCAAGCACAGGGCCAAGGGAACAGAACTGGAGACATACATCCATAAGAAGAAGGTTAAACCGCCAATCGTGGTAAGGGCTATCCTTAAACTCTTTCCAAGCTTCCCTTTTTTTCTCCTAGAGTCAGACTCAGCTTATAAATCAATGTAGACAATAAATAAGTGTTTTATGAAGTACTCTTCTGAAAAACTGCCGCAAAGGCACATTTGCCAGACAGAATAAATGTGTCTTAGTGACTTCTGAATTCTGTTGTAAAAATCTACATATCAAGCAAATAGCACTCACAGGAAACAAAACCATAACTACGTAAATTGTACTCTCTACCCAATAACCTGAAAGGTGGCCCCAGAAAGCTACGTTATTACTGTATTGATATTTTCTTGCCTTGTGAATGGTTTGCGACCAGACTGTGTACGCAGTGCTAGTCTGGACTTTTTCTGGAAGCTGTTTTATTGGTTTCATTTCCTGTTCCCAGCTGAGAAAGAACAACTGGAGGCAGAAGCACGAGGATTTCATTCGGAGCATCAAACAGGCCAGGGAGGTGCAGCAGGTGATCACGCAAGGAGGGAAAGTTGTGAACCTGCCCCAGCCCCCCGCGAATCCAAACCCCGACTACGTGCCCTGCCCTCACTGCGGCCGGCGCTTTGCCCCCAGGCCGGCACAGAGGCACTTCCCCAAGTGTCAGCACATCAGGAGCCGCCCTCCTCCTCCTCCTCGCAGATGAAAACTGATGTGAAGAAGAGCAAAAGAGTCATGATCTTGGCTCACGACTCACGTCCTGCTTTTTCTTTTTAGAAACACATTTAGCACAGTTCATCCGTATGATGATGAAAAAAAAATGTTACCTTATTTTAATTAAATGATTTTTTTTTGGTGGACTGGTGTTTGCGTAGCTGTGGTTATTTCAGTTTTTCTCTTATCATTCATACACCTTGACCTCCTAAAAATAATTTTTCAACCTGGAACGTACAATTAGCAGGCAATAGAACAGGTCACATTGGTCTTGGAACCATCAAAAAGCAGTATTCACACATTCTCGGCATCAATTTTCCTTAAAAACAACTGAAAAAGCAAGGTAAAGAGTGATTGATTTTTTTAATGAAAGTTATTTGATTTAATTTATTTAATTTTCATAATATTTGAAATATGTTGGGATTAATGTGACTCAATATTATCTGCAGCTCTTACACTCCAGGCACCTGATAAAGTGGAACGCAGTGTCTTTGCCTTACATGGCGCTCAGCTCTTCCTCAATCCCAGCAGAAGCACCAGCAGAAGCAGCAGCCTCCGGGTCCTGCCTCATGCACAGCTTAAAATGCAACACCAAGTAATACAACAAACAACAGGGAAAACCATTCACGATCAGACACATCCGTTGATTGCTGGCTCTCAGTAAAGGGACATTGCATCATTACATCACAAAATAGACTACATTTCAAGGTTAAAGAATTACCATGTTCTGCGATTCAGAACGAGGCAGCAAAACTTCCTATAATCTGTTGTGGCCCTATGACATTGTAAAGGAGCAGGCTTGTGAATACATCTCGTTTAATCCAATGGAAATATAACTCTCAACTTTTTTACGTTTTTGCCAATAAATAATACTACATTGTTAACTCTGCATAAAGAACCTTGGAATGGAACGTTTTTTGCAGTGAAATGTTTGCTGCATAACCTATACCCTTTCTCTCCTACATCACATTACATTAGTCATTACAGTGATTAGTGAGCAGGAAGGGCTGCATCACATCGCAATTTGTGTGGAACTTGAATGCGAATTTGTTACAACATGGCGTAACTTACAGTCCTTTCACAAAATTCATGATTTTGTGCTCAATTTTGAGTTTGTAAAGTTTTTCTATAATGTCAATGATTTTATTTTGTGACTGAAATTAAATAATTTTGTGTCTGCAAAATTGGGACTGTAGTTCCACCTTAACCTACTAGTACTGTATGTCTTTGGACTGTGGGAAGAAACTGGAGCACCTGGAAGAAATCCACACAAATGAAGGGAGAACATACAATTCCATCCAGACTGCACCCCAGGAATTGAACCCAGGACCCCAGCTCTGTGAACCACAGTGCCAGCTCATTGCTATAGTCGCTATAATTAATGTCAAAACTCATTTGCAAATGAGCAGCCTGGGATCCAAAAGGATCAAGACAAGGATCCAAACAAAGCACTATCCCAAAGCTTGGCTTTGTACCGTATATAATACAGGGCTTGATGCAGAAGGCAGATAATCAAAGTCCATGCAATAATTGCTAAGGGAAAGTGACTTTGTGTTCTTGGAGGGAAGTCACTCAACATGGAGCTGTGTTAGTGAAATGATTGTTCTGATGTACGGCTGATGTCCAAACACTGAAAACATGATTGTGTATGCAATCGCACTCCTGAGCTCCATTGGGTATGGTTAAAATAACTTTTTATAGTTCATCACATTCAAAGTGTGTGTACTTGATGAAAGTGTAACACGCATTTGGAGGAGTTATTCAGGATTTTCTTTCATTCAACTATTTCAAGACCCATTATTTTCAGATGTTGTAGTATACGTGAATAATGAAAGGCCTTCATATTACACAATGTAGGAATGACTTCGCAGGTGTGAAGAATAAAAGATTAATTCAGCTCACTTTGGGGAGTTTCACAATGGCCCTCCTTATAGAAATGTGGGTTTGATTAAAGGAGTGAAGAAAAAGCACTGAATAATATTTGCTTCTGTAAACGTAATCATCTCAAAATATGGTTGAAGAAATTGAAGAAGGTTAAACATAATCCAAAACGTATAAGGTCAATTTAAGTACAACCAGAATTCTAGTGTTTATGCAATGCATCTGTGGGTTGATATGAAATATGGCCGTACTTAAACTAAACGAGGTTATCGAGAGCATATTCCGAATACGGCTTTGGCCAGTTGTACTGTGAACTGCGAGGACCGTATCTTATCCTGAACTGGCTGTACGAATACCGTCCTCTGCTGGCAGAAGGAATAGATTACAACGGCACTGTATTGGCGATTAGTCCTATTGCTAGAATATTGAAACAACAAGGAGTCCGCGGAGTCAAGCAATGCTGAATAAACAAGTACCTGAAATTCAATAGGATTTTGTGTATTGATTACAAATAGGTGTGGAATTCTCATGTACAGTGGTATTCATGGATTCCTTACACAAGCAGCAGTTGTTATGATGCTTTCGTAATCTGAATATAAATCTGTTATCTACTTAAAACTGTAATTATTGAATAGATTAATGTCTTTGAAATGCTTCATTAACTGGGCAGTTTCCATGTTTGGAAATGTTTTTATTTTGATTGCTGATTGCTAGATACTGTATGTTTAATAGGCATGCTGTTAATATTTTCTACAAGAGCCAAATAAGACAGTTATGCTGTAGTAAGTTCTATATAAGTTATATAACATAAGTTATATTTTGTTCTGAGGTCAATTTGAATCTCATACTAAATAACTGGTGTCCTTTTATCTGAGAAACACTACCTGATTGATCACCTGATGCCTAGAAATTAGCATGCACAGTAGCCCAGCGTTTAGCATTGCTAGCTCACAGTGCTGAGGCCCTGGGTACACTTCTGGACCTGGGGTGCTATCTGTATGGAGCTTGTATGTTCTCCCCATGTTTGCATGAGTTTGCTTTGGGTGCTCCGGCTTCCTCCCACAGTTCAAAGAACTACTGGTAGGTTAATTGGCTTCTGGGATAATTGGTGAGTGTCTGTGTCTTCCCTGCATTGGACTACCATCCAGTCCCAGGTATCTCCTGCTTATTACTTTCTGAGGCTCTGGCTCCCCCGTGCCCCCCGACCCCCTGACCCCCTGACCCTGAATTGGATGAAGCGGTTAGAAAATGGGTGGTTTCTGTTATGCTCTGGTCATGCTCTGCCATAGCAACAACTTGTAAAAAATGCAGATGCTAGGATTTAACTCAAAGAAGGAGCTCAGATCACTGTGTTGGCATCACTGTACAGGTGTCCGGTGTGTTTTAGAACATATGTTAAAATCTTATTTACTAACTTCTAGACTTTTTACCCCCCATATCAGTCTGCAGGTGCACAGTGGTCTGTGGACACCCTCCTTGCTCTGTCGTAAAACAGGAAATAAAAAGCAACTGGTTTTGACTTTAATGCACTGAGACTGTGGAACTCACAGAACTCTCTTGTCAGAAAGGCAGCTTCTAACAGCTTTTAAGTGAAGACTAAGAACACTTTTCTATTTTATTAAAATAGATTATATATGTTTTGTTTAAATATATGTTATAAATGTTAAAACGACAGCTCGTATAAGCTTGTATTTTTACCTTTCGATCATTTTTAGAATTGCTTTGAGTTGCTTTTACCATGATAAACAGTACAAAATATGAGGTGTTGAACTTGTCTAAAGTTTTAAAGCGCTTTATGACGTAAAGTGTGATGACAGTCCTTGGCGGTCTATGTAACAATTCTTCTTGAAGTAGGTCATCGGGCCAACAGTATACAAACATTACAGCTCAAGTGCTTTTGTATCTGAACGCTTTTAGGTAAGTTATTTAGCAGCTGCGGTATTAATAATGATTTTAATGGCAAATTCAATTGCAGGTAAAATAAAAATGGCGGATAACTTTCTTTCTAGCTTCGTGAAGCGGTCGCGCTATATTATACATATATACCATAATAAGAAACATAATATGTACAGTAGAATTTTTCACTTTAAGCTGGCATTATCCAGAACCGGGTCAGGGCCCGGACCCGGACCGTGCAGTGTGGTCCGCCGGCCTTCTAAAGATGTTTAGGAGATCGAGGCGCCCTTGGATTTGATTAGAAACTTGCATAATTTCTTAACTTGACCCCATTATCTTAAAAAAAACGGCCAGGCCAAGACCAAAGCATGAAGGCTGCGAGGATCGGGGGACTCTCATTTTTGGTCACAGCGTACAGTAGTAGATCAGTAACCTCTGTTTATCGTGATAACCTTTAATTATTTTCCAGTACTTTTTTAAATGATAAAACACATTGTCTCGCCAGTTTTGCTAAAGATACGGTTTTAGTGTTTACGCATAAATTTGTAAGCCGTAGGTTTAAATCTCGTGGTCTTATTTTCTGCATTTTCATCGTAAGGGAAGGCGCTCGTTTGCGATTTACGCGCTGAATATTGTAAGCAGAGGAGCCTTAAGGCACAGCCTCGCCTTAACACCATCGTTTGCATTGTCATTGTCATCCAGAAAAGCAGTCGTAAGAAAATGAATCTGTGGCGGCTCCGAACATTAAAAAAACTATATCTAGACTGCAAATACATCCCAATCTTACTATCAACACGTTTTAAGACCCCTCTCCTTTCCACCGGTATACAAGCTAAGAGAGAAATATTGGAAATCCCATCTGAAGTAGCCCTCGTCTCACCTTCGGAGCTGTGAGCGATGGGGATCATAATTAAAAGGGGTACAGTTACTTTGAAAATGTGTATGTGATACTTAAATTTAAATAAAATAAAAAGATAAATTATATAACACAGACTGCTATCTATGTCCATGTGTTTAAGACGTATGAATCGGTTTTAAAACAGGCACACCCCTTCTCACAAATCCGACTGGAGTCTCAGTCCGTCGTCGCGATGAATTAGGAGCTCAGATGTAGGCTAAGTGATTGCAATTTACTTATTTAAAAGAACCACTTCAAATCAAAAGGGAGACATTTTGTAATGGTAGTTATAGTATTATAGTATACGATAACTGTATACGTAGTATACGTAATTGTAGATATACAGTACATAAAGGGTATGAATAGGTGTGAGCTTTTACTGTATATTTAATATTTTATCTGACCCACTTGTAGAAACCGCCTACTCAGATTTATTTAAGTGGTCTGCCACCATAAAGACAGAAAAATATAATGACACCCTGTTACATTAACTGTAAAATAAACGCCGTAACTGCGGCCATATGAAAATTTGGATAAAGATTATACAAACATCCTAAGGAGCTCTATGACATATGAGCGTCGTAATAATGGTTGGTGACCTGACGTAACAGTGCTCCCTGAATTACGTGATCTGTATATACCCAAATACAGATATATCACATAGGGAGATGCAGTCAAACATTGCATTGCTATCGTCGTGGTGAACTATTTCTCCGCTGTTTAAAACTTGTTTGGTAAGTGTCATCAAATATGCTTGTCAATTTGTAGCGAAATCGATATACTGTATCATAATCCTTCAGCTATCTATAATGTAGTGAAACGGCTAATTAATATTGATAAATTCCCTTATTCACAGTGACTTTTGCTCAAACCCCTGTTGCATAATGGGTTAATTTTATATAAAAAAACATTTATATCATAGATATAATACAAGCTTTGAAATGAAATAGCACATTTCCAGGTTTCAGTTAAACATTTTTAAAAAAGCTCATGACTTTAAGCATTCTGAACATTGAGAATGTTATTTGGGAAACAAATGTTTATTATAATGTTTATGTTTAGGATCTGTCTCCTACTGAGTCAGCATGCAGCATTCAACACCATTAGGTTTAATATTAAAAAGTTGTGTATTTCCTGAATTGTTTTTTTTTATTCTTTTCTATTAGACCATACTAGACTGTGCAGGATATCATTTATTTGCCATTTTTGCCTTTTCCAGATACCTGGGAAACAAAGCTCATATCTCATTTGCCAATGGAGCCCAGTCCTAAGCCTGGTGCTCTGTCCCCCTCCCCGAAGGACACAGACTCGAATCGACCCGCGCCCTTAAGGCAACAGGATCTGATCTCCACGTACTGCCCGCCTCCCAAGATACAGCTTCTGAAGGACACCTTCCAGGAGAAACTGATGCAGGAAAAGGAGAAAAAAATGATCGCCATGTACAATCGGCGGCAGGAGGCAGCTCTACAGAAGATGAGAAAATGTTTCCAATATGTCAAATACGCTGCGGAGAAGAAGATGGGGAACAGCTATCGCTTCCAAGCCCAACAGGGCCCCGAGAAGAACATTGTGGGGTATGATCGGTCTTACCCCCTGAAGCCTATGGGTAACAGGAAAGTCTCCGGCCCTGGTGAGGTTCGGGCTGTGGACCGCCCGGACGCACAGAGTGATTCCTTGTTTGCCCCCACCCCGCCTCAGGATGGTCATGAGAGGCCCTGCGAGAGGCCGGGCAGGAGGGGCTCAAGAGTACGCAAACCTAAGGACAGGACTGTCCTCCCCATGGTGGCGACCCCTCCAGGGCAATGCCCTTCTCATGCCAATGGGAAGGAGCACTTTCAGTTGCAAGAGGAGCTACGAAAAGTGGCCGAGGCAGAGGCCGCGCTGAAGGAGGAGCATCGCCGGAGGGAGGCCAGCCTGCAGGATGAGATGCGCCGGAAGGAGGCCATGATGAAGGACGAGATTCGCCAGAAGGAGGCCATGATGCAGGCGAAGCTCTTCAGAGCTCAGGAGGAGCTGAGGATGGTTCCGAGAGAGATGGAAGACTCCAGAGAGGTGGCCGGAAGGGAAAATAGAGGCGAGGCAGAGCGAGCTTTGCCCCAGAGGACCATGGGCCAACCACCGCTCTAAGGCCGTGCCTCTTCTGACCTGCAGAATGGAGAAGCAAAAAGCCTTCACTCCAAGGAAAGCCCTTCCTATCAGAGGAGACAACCTTGATTATGGTTCTCCAATGGAAGATGGCGGATGCGCAGAATCGCACTTTCCCTCTGCGCTTTCCCATCAGGAGAGACGTCAAGTGAGCCCTTGCAGCCGTGGGCTAGAAGACGTCCCCTGTGGAAGGAGAAAGTATCTCAAGAAAGCAAGGCTCCCTGAAAGCGACGTGTCAGCGGCACAGGCCGCGCAGGGCCACTTCAGAAATAACACCACATGTCTGGATGAACAAACTCTGTCAGTGGAAAACAGATATTTGTCCCCTACAAGTCTGATGTGCCCTACCGCTGAGCAATTTCCATATGAGAATAGCCAGAGTGGAAACCCTCAGCTGGTGCCCTGTGAACTGTGTCACAGGAAGTTTGCTGTAGAGAGGCTGGAGAAACACAGCAAGATCTGCAAGAAGCTTCAGAATTCAAAGAGGAAGGTTTTTGACTCTTTCAAGCACAGGGCCAAGGGAACAGAACTGGAGACATACATCCATAAGAAGAAGGTTAAACCGCCAATCGTGGTAAGGGCTATCCTTAAACTCTTTCCAAGCTTCCCTTTTTTTCTCCTAGAGTCAGACTCAGCTTATAAATCAATGTAAACAATAAATAAGTGTTTTATGAAGTACTCTTCTGAAAAACTGCCGCAAAGGCACATTTGCCAGACAGAATAAATGTGTCTTAGTGACTTCTGAATTCTGTTGTAAAAATCTACATATCAAGCAAATAGCACTCACAGGAAACAAAACCATAACTACGTAAATTGTACTCTCTACCCAATGACCTGAAAGGTAGCCCCAGAAAGCTACGTTATTACTGTATTGATATTTTCTTGCCTTGTGAATGGTTTGCGACCAGACTGTGTACGCAGTGCTAGTCTGGACTTTTTCTGGAAGCTGTTTTATTGGTTTCATTTCCTGTTCCCAGCTGAGAAAGAACAACTGGAGGCAGAAGCACGAGGATTTCATTCGGAGCATCAAACAGGCCAGGGAGGTGCAGCAGGTGATCACGCAAGGAGGGAAAGTTGTGAACCTGCCCCAGCCCCCCGCGAATCCAAACCCCGACTACGTGCCCTGCCCTCACTGCGGCCGGCGCTTTGCCCCCAGGCCGGCACAGAGGCACTTCCCCAAGTGTCAGCACATCAGGAGCCGCCCTCCTCCTCCTCCTCGCAGATGAAAACTGATGTGAAGAAGAGCAAAAGAGTCATGATCTTGGCTCACGACTCACGTCCTGCTTTTTCTTTTTAGAAACACATTTAGCACAGTTCATCCGTATGATGATGAAAAAAAAATGTTACCTTATTTTAATTAAATGATTTTTTTTTGGTGGACTGGTGTTTGCGTAGCTGTGGTTATTTCAGTTTTTCTCTTATCATTCATACACCTTAACCTCCTAAAAATAATTTTTCAACCTGGAACGTACAATTAGCAGGATATAGAACAGGTCACATTGGTCTTGGAACCATCAAAAAGCAGTATTCACACATTCTCGGCATCAATTTTCCTTAAAAACAACTGAAAAAGCAAGGTAAAGAGTGATTGATTTTTTTAATGAAAGTTATTTGATTTAATTTATTTAATTTTCATAATATTTGAAATATGTTGGGATTAATGTGACTCAATATTATCTGCAGCTCTTACACTCCAGGCACCTGATAAAGTGGAACGCAGTGTCTTTGCCTTACATGGCGCTCAGCTCTTCCTCAATCCCAGCAAAAGCACCAGCAGAAGCATCAGCCTCCGGGTCCTGCCTCATGCACAGCTTAAAATGCAACACCAAGTAATACAACAAACAACAGGGAAAACCATTCACGATCAGACACATCCGTTGATTGCTGGCTCTCAGGGACATTGCATCATTACATCACAAAATAGACTACATTTCAAGGTTAAAGAATTACCATGTTCTGCGATTCAGAACGAGGCAGCAAAACTTCCTATAATCTGTTGTGGCCCTATGACATTGTAAAGGAGCAGGCTTGTGAATACATCTCGTTTAATCCAATGGAAATATAACTCTCAACTTTTTTACGTTTTTGCCAATAAATAATACTACATTGTTAACTCTGCATAAAGAACCTTGGAATGGAACGTTTTTTGCAGTGAAATGTTTGCTGCATAACCTATACCCTTTCTCTCCTACATCACATTGCATTAGTCATTACAGTGATTAGTGAGCAGGAAGGGCTGCATCACATCGCAATTTGTGTGGAACTTGAATGCGAATTTGTTACAACATGGCGTAACTTACAGTCCTTTCACAAAATTCATGATTTTGTGCTCAATTTTGAGTTTGTAAAGTTTTTCTATAATGTCAATGATTTTATTTTGTGACTGAAATTAAATAATTTTGTGTCTGCAAAATTGGGACTGTAGTTCCACCTTAACCTACTAGTACTGTATGTCTTTGGACTGTGGGAAGAAACTGGAGCACCTGGAAGAAATCCACACAAATGAAGGGAGAACATACAATTCCATCCAGACTGCACCCCAGGAATTGAACCCAGGACCCCAGATCTGTGAACCACAGTGCCACCTCATTGCTATAGTCACTATAATTAATGTCAAAACTCATTTGCAAATGAGCAGCCTGGGATCCAAAAGGATCAAGACAAGGATCCAAACAAAGCACTATCCCAAAGCTTGGCTTTGTACCGTATATAATACAGGGCTTGATGCAGAAGGCAGATAATCAAAGTCCATGCAATAATTGCTAAGGGAAAGTGACTTTGTGTTCTTGGAGGGAAGTCACTCAACACGGAGCTGTGTTAGTGAAATGATTGTTCTGATGTACGGCTGATGTCCAAACACTGAAAACATGATTGTGTATGCAATCGCACTCCTGAGCTCCATTGGGTATGGTTAAAATAACTTTTTATAGTTCATCACATTCAAAGTGTGTGTACTTGATGAAAGTGTAACACGCATTTGGAGGAGTTATTCAGGATTTTCTTTCATTCAACTATTTCAAGACCCATTATTTTCAGATGTTGTAGTATACGTGAATAATGAAAGGCCTTCATATTACACAATGTAGGAATGACTTCGCAGGTGTGAAGAATAAAAGATTAATTCAGCTCACTTTGGGGAGTTTCACAATGGCCCTCCTTATAGAAATGTGGGTTTGATTAAAGGAGTGAAGAAAAAGCACTGAATAATATTTGCTTCTGTAAACGTAATCATCTCAAAATATGGTTGAAGAAATTGAAGAAGGTTAAACATAATCCAAAACGTATAAGGTCAATTTAAGTACAACCAGAATTCTAGTGTTTATGCAATGCATCTGTGGGTTGATATGAAATATGGCCGTACTTAAACTAAACGAGGTTATCGAGAGCATATTCCGAATACGGCTTTGGCCAGTTGTACTGTGAACTGCGAGGACCGTATCTTATCCTGAACTGGCTGTGCGAATACCGTCCTCTGCTGGCAGAAGGAATAGATTACAACGGCACTGTATTGGCGATTAGTCCTATTGCTAGAATATTGAAACAACAAGGAGTCCGCGGAGTCAAGCAATGCTGAATAAACAAGTACCTGAAATTCAATAGGATTTTGTGTATTGATTACAAATAGGTGTGGAATTCTCATGTACAGTGGTATTCATGGATTCCTTACACAAGCAGCAGTTGTTATGATGCTTTCGTAATCTGAATATAAATCTGTTATCTACTTAAAACTGTAATTATTGAATAGATTAATGTCTTTGAAATGCTTCATTAACTGGGCAGTTTCCATGTTTGGAAATGTTTTTATTTTGATTGCTGATTGCTAGATACTGTATGTTTAATAGGCATGCTGTTAATATTTTCTACAAGAGCCAAATAAGACAGTTATGCTGTAGTAAGTTCTATATAAGTTATATAACATAAGTTATATTTTGTTCTGAGGTCAATTTGAATCTCATACTAAATAACTGGTGTCCTTTTATCTGAGAAATACTACCTGATTGATCACCTGATGCCTAGAAATTAGCATGCACAGTAGCCCAGCGTTTAGCATTGCTAGCTCACAGTGCTGAGGCCCTGGGTACACTTCTGGACCTGGGGTGCTATCTGTATGGAGCTTGTATGTTCTCCCCATGTTTGCATGAGTTTGCTTTGGGTGCTCCGGCTTCCTCCCACACTTCAAAGAACTACTGGTAGGTTAATTGGCTTCTGGGATAATTGGTGAGTGTCTGTGTCTTCCCTGCATTGGACTACCATCCAGTCCCAGGTATCTCCTGCTTATTACTTTCTGAGGCTCTGGCTCCCCCGTGACCCCCCGACCACCTGACCCTGAATTGGATGAAGCAGTTAGAAAATGGGTGGTTTCTGTTATGCTCTGGTCATGCTCTGCCATAGCAACAACTTGTAAAAAATGCAGATGCTAGGATTTAACTCAAAGAAGGAGCTCAGATCACTGTGTTGGCATCACTGTACAGGTGTCCGGTGTGTTTTAGAACATATGTTAAAATCTTATTTACTAACTTCTAGACTTTTTACCCCCCATATCAGCCTGCAGGTGCACAGTGGTCTGTGGACACCCTCCTTGCTCTGTCGTAAAAGAGGAAATAAAAAGCAACTGGTTTTGACTTTAATGCACTGAGACTGTGGAACTCACAGAACTCTCTTGTCAGAAAGGCAGCTTCTAACAGCTTTTAAGTGAAGACTAAGAACACTTTTCTATTTTATTAAAATAGATTATATATGTTTTGTTTAAATATATGTTATAAATGTTAAAACGACAGCTCGTATAAGCTTGTATTTTTACCTTTCGATCATTTTTAGAATTGCTTTGAGTTGCTTTTACCATGATAAACAGTACAAAATATGAGGTGTTGAACTTGTCTAAAGTTTTAAAGCGCTTTATGACGTAAAGTGTGATGACAGTCCTTGGCGGTCTATGTAACAATTCTTCTTGAAGTAGGTCATCGGGCCAACAGTATACAAACATTACAGCTCAAGTGCTTTTGTATCTGAACGCTTTTAGGTAAGTTATTTAGCAGCTGCGGTATTAATAATGATTTTAATGGCAAATTCAATTGCAGGTAAAATAAAAATGGCGGATAACTTTCTTTCTAGCTTCGTGAAGCGGTCGCGCTATATTATACATATATACCATAATAAGAAACATAATATGTACAGTAGAATTTTTCACTTTAAGCTGGCATTATCCAGAACCGGGTCAGGGCCCGGACCCGGACCGTGCAGTGTGGTCCGCCGGCCTTCTAAAGATGTTTAGGAGATCGAGGCGCCCTTGGATTTGATTAGAAACTTGCATAATTTCTTAACTTGACCCCATTATCTTAAAAAAAACGGCCAGGCCAAGACCAAAGCATGAAGGCTGCGAGGATCGGGGGACTCTCATTTTTGGTCACAGCGTACAGTAGTAGATCAGTAACCTCTGTTTATCGTGATAACCTTTAATTATTTTCCAGTACTTTTTTAAATGATAAAACACATTGTCTCGCGAGTTTTGCTAAAGATACGGTTTTAGTGTTTACGCATAAATTTGTAAGCCGTAGGTTTAAATCTCGTGGTCTTATTTTCTGCATTTTCATCGTAAGGGAAGGCGCTCGTTTGCGATTTACGCGCTGAATATTGTAAGCAGAGGAGCCTTAAGGCACAGCCTCGCCTTAACACCATCGTTTGCATTGTCATTGTCATCCAGAAAAGCAGTCGTAAGAAAATGAATCTGTGGCGGCTCCGAACATTAAAAAAACTATATCTAGACTGCAAATACATCCCAATCTTACTATCAACACGTTTTAAGACCCCTCTCCTTTCCACCGGTATACAAGCTAAGAGAGAAATATTGGAAATCCCATCTGAAGTAGCCCTCGTCTCACCTTCGGAGCTGTGAGCGATGGGGATCATAATTAAAAGGGGTACAGTTACTTTGAAAATGTGTATGTGATACTTAAATTTAAATAAAATAAAAAGATAAATTATATAACACAGACTGCTATCTATGTCCATGTGTTTAAGACGTATGAATCGGTTTTAAAACAGGCACACCCCTTCTCACAAATCCGACTGGAGTCTCAGTCCGTCGTCGCGATGAATTAGGAGCTCAGATGTAGGCTAAGTGATTGCAATTTACTTATTTAAAAGAACCACTTCAAATCAAAAGGGAGACATTTTGTAATGGTAGTTATCGTATTATAGTATACGATAACTGTATACGTAGTATACGTAATTGTAGATATACAGTACATAAAGGGTATGAATAGGTGTGAGCTTTTACTGTATATTTAATATTTTATCTGACCCACTTGTAGAAACCGCCTACTCAGATTTATTTAAGTGGTCTGCCACCATAAAGACAGAAAAATATAATGACACCCTGTTACATTAACTGTAAAATAAACGCCGTAACTGCGGCCATATGAAAATTTGGATAAAGATTATACAAACATCCTAAGGAGCTCTATGACATATGAGCGTCGTAATAATGGTTGGTGACCTGACGTAACAGTGCTCCCTGAATTACGTGATCTGTATATACCCAAATACAGATATATCACATAGGGAGATGCAGTCAAACATTGCATTGCTATCGTCGTGGTGAACTATTTCTCCGCTGTTTAAAACTTGTTTGGTAAGTGTCATCAAATATGCTTGTCAATTTGTAGCGAAATCGATATACTGTATCATAATCCTTCAGCTATCTATAATGTAGTGAAACGGCTAATTAATATTGATAAATTCCCTTATTCACAGTGACTTTTGCTCAAACCCCTGTTGCATAATGGGTTAATTTTATATAAAAAAACATTTATATCATAGATATAATACAAGCTTTGAAATGAAATAGCACATTTCCAGGTTTCAGTTAAACATTTTTAAAAAAGCTCATGACTTTAAGCATTCTGAACATTGAGAATGTTATTTGGGAAACAAATGTTTATTATAATGTTTGTGTTTAGGATCTGTCTCCTACTGAGTCAGCATGCAGCATTCAACACCATTAGGTTTAATATTAAAAAGTTGTGTATTTCCTGAATTGTTTTTTTTTATTCTTTTCTATTAGACCATACTAGACTGTGCAGGATATCATTTATTTGCCATTTTTGCCTTTTCCAGATACCTGGGAAACAAAGCTCATATCTCATTTGCCAATGGAGCCCAGTCCTAAGCCTGGTGCTCTGTCCCCCTCCCCGAAGGACACAGACTCGAATCGACCCGCGCCCTTAAGGCAACAGGATCTGATCTCCACGTACTGCCCGCCTCCCAAGATACAGCTTCTGAAGGACACCTTCCAAGAGAAACTGATGCAGGAAAAGGAGAAAAAAATGATCGCCATGTACAATCGGCGGCAGGAGGCAGCTCTACAGAAGATGAGAAAATGTTTCCAATATGTCAAATACGCTGCGGAGAAGAAGATGGGGAACAGCTATCGCTTCCAAGCCCAACAGGGCCCCGAGAAGAACATTGTGGGGTATGATCGGTCTTACCCCCTGAAGCCTATGGGTAACAGGAAAGTCTCCGGCCCTGGTGAGGTTCGGGCTGTGGACCGCCCGGACGCACAGAGTGATTCCTTGTTTGCCCCCACCCCGCCTCAGGATGGTCATGAGAGGCCCTGCGAGAGGCCGGGCAGGAGGGGCTCAAGAGTACGCAAACCTAAGGACAGGACTGTCCTCCCCATGGTGGCGACCCCTCCAGGGCAATGCCCTTCTCATGCCAATGGGAAGGAGCACTTTCAGTTGCAAGAGGAGCTACGAAAAGTGGCCGAGGCAGAGGCCGCGCTGAAGGAGGAGCATCGCCGGAGGGAGGCCAGCCTGCAGGATGAGATGCGCCGGAAGGAGGCCATGATGAAGGACGAGATTCGCCAGAAGGAGGCCATGATGCAGGCGAAGCTCTTCAGAGCTCAGGAGGAGCTGAGGATGGTTCCGAGAGAGATGGAAGACTCCAGAGAGGTGGCCGGAAGGGAAAATAGAGGCGAGGCAGAGCGAGCTTTGCCCCAGAGGACCATGGGCCAACCACCGCTCTAAGGCCGTGCCTCTTCTGACCTGCAGAATGGAGAAGCAAAAAGCCTTCACTCCAAGGAAAGCCCTTCCTATCAGAGGAGACAACCTTGATTATGGTTCTCCAATGGAAGATGGCGGATGCGCAGAATCGCACTTTCCCTCTGCGCTTTCCCATCAGGAGAGACGTCAAGTGAGCCCTTGCAGCCGTGGGCTAGAAGACGTCCCCTGTGGAAGGAGAAAGTATCTCAAGAAAGCAAGGCTCCCTGAAAGCGACGTGTCAGCGGCACAGGCCGCGCAGGGCCACTTCAGAAATAACACCACATGTCTGGATGAACAAACTCTGTCAGTGGAAAACAGATATTTGTCCCCTACAAGTCTGATGTGCCCTACCGCTGAGCAATTTCCATATGAGAATAGCCAGAGTGGAAACCCTCAGCTGGTGCCCTGTGAACTGTGTCACAGGAAGTTTGCTGTAGAGAGGCTGGAGAAACACAGCAAGATCTGCAAGAAGCTTCAGAATTCAAAGAGGAAGGTTTTTGACTCTTTCAAGCACAGGGCCAAGGGAACAGAACTGGAGACATACATCCATAAGAAGAAGGTTAAACCGCCAATCGTGGTAAGGGCTATCCTTAAACTCTTTCCAAGCTTCCCTTTTTTTCTCCTAGAGTCAGACTCAGCTTATAAATCAATGTAAACAATAAATAAGTGTTTTATGAAGTACTCTTCTGAAAAACTGCCGCAAAGGCACATTTGCCAGACAGAATAAATGTGTCTTAGTGACTTCTGAATTCTGTTGTAAAAATCTACATATCAAGCAAATAGCACTCACAGGAAACAAAACCATAACTACGTAAATTGTACTCTCTACCCAATGACCTGAAAGGTAGCCCCAGAAAGCTACGTTATTACTGTATTTATATTTTCTTGCCTTGTGAATGGTTTGTGACCAGACTGTGTACGCAGTGCTAGTCTGGACTTTTTCTGGAAGCTGTTTTATTGGTTTCATTTCCTGTTCCCAGCTGAGAAAGAACAACTGGAGGCAGAAGCACGAGGATTTCATTCGGAGCATCAAACAGGCCAGGGAGGTGCAGCAGGTGATCACGCAAGGAGGGAAAGTTGTGAACCTGCCCCAGCCCCCCGCGAATCCAAACCCCGACTACGTGCCCTGCCCTCACTGCGGCTGGCGCTTTGCCCCCAGGCCGGCACAGAGGCACTTCCCCAAGTGTCAGCACATCAGGAGCCGCCCTCCTCCTCCTCCTCGCAGATGAAAACTGATGTGAAGAAGAGCAAAAGAGTCATGATCTTGGCTCACGACTCACGTCCTGCTTTTTCTTTTTAGAAACACATTTAGCACAGTTCATCCGTATGATGATGAAAAAAAAATGTTACCTTATTTTAATTAAATGATTTTTTTTTGGTGGACTGGTGTTTGCGTAGCTGTGGTTATTTCAGTTTTTCTCTTATCATTCATACACCTTGACCTCCTAAAAATAATTTTTCAACCTGGAACGTACAATTAGCAGGCAATAGAACAGGTCACATTGGTCTTGGAACCATCAAAAAGCAGTATTCACACATTCTCGGCATCAATTTTCCTTAAAAACAACTGAAAAAGCAAGGTAAAGAGTGATTGATTTTTTTAATGAAAGTTATTTGATTTAATTTATTTAATTTTCATAATATTTGAAATATGTTGGGATTAATGTGACTCAATATTATCTGCAGCTCTTACACTCCAGGCACCTGATAAAGTGGAACGCAGTGTCTTTGCCTTACATGGCGCTCAGCTCTTCCTCAATCCCAGCAGAAGCAGCAGCCTCCGGGTCCTGCCTCATGCACAGCTTAAAATGCAACACCAAGTAATACAACAAACAACAGGGAAAACCATTCACGATCAGACACATCCGTTGATTGCTGGCTCTCAGTAAAGGGACATTGCATCATTACATCACAAAATAGACTACATTTCAAGGTTAAAGAATTACCATGTTCTGCGATTCAGAACGAGGCAGCAAAACTTCCTATAATCTGTTGTGGCCCTATGACATTGTAAAGGAGCAGGCTTGTGAATACATCTCGTTTAATCCAATGGAAATATAACTCTCAACTTTTTTACGTTTTTGCCAATAAATAATACTACATTGTTAACTCTGCATAAAGAACCTTGGAATGGAACGTTTTTTGCAGTGAAATGTTTGCTGCATAACCTATACCCTTTCTCTCCTACATCACATTGCATTAGTCATTACAGTGATTAGTGAGCAGGAAGGGCTGCATCACATCGCAATTTGTGTGGAACTTGAATGCGAATTTGTTACAACATGGCGTAACTTACAGTCCTTTCACAAAATTCATGATTTTGTGCTCAATTTTGAGTTTGTAAAGTTTTTCTATAATGTCAATGATTTTATTTTGTGACTGAAATTAAATAATTTTGTGTCTGCAAAATTGGGACTGTAGTTCCACCTTAACCTACTAGTACTGTATGTCTTTGGACTGTGGGAAGAAACTGGAGCACCTGGAAGAAATCCACACAAATGAAGGGAGAACATACAATTCCATCCAGACTGCACCCCAGGAATTGAACCCAGGACCCCAGCTCTGTGAACCACAGTGCCAGCTCATTGCTATAGTCACTATAATTAATGTCAAAACTCATTTGCAAATGAGCAGCCTGGGATCCAAAAGGATCAAGACAAGGATCCAAACAAAGCACTATCCCAAAGCTTGGCTTTGTACCGTATATAATACAGGGCTTGATGCAGAAGGCAGATAATCAAAGTCCATGCAATAATTGCTAAGGGAAAGTGACTTTGTGTTCTTGGAGGGAAGTCACTCAACACGGAGCTGTGTTAGTGAAATGATTGTTCTGATGTACGGCTGATGTCCAAACACTGAAAACATGATTGTGTATGCAATCGCACTCCTGAGCTCCATTGGGTATGGTTAAAATAACTTTTTATAGTTCATCACATTCAAAGTGTGTGTACTTGATGAAAGTGTAACACGCATTTGGAGGAGTTATTCAGGATTTTCTTTCATTCAACTATTTCAAGACCCATTATTTTCAGATGTTGTAGTATACGTGAATAATGAAAGGCCTTCATATTACACAATGAAGGAATGACTTCACAGGTGTGAAGAATAAAAGATTAATTCAGCTCACTTTGGGGAGTTTCACAATGGCCCTCCTTATAGAAATGTGGGTTTGATTAAAGGAGTGAAGAAAAAGCACTGAATAATATTTGCTTCTGTAAACGTAATCATCTCAAAATATGGTTGAAGAAATTGAAGAAGGTTAAACATAATCCAAAACGTATAAGGTCAATTTAAGTACAACCAGAATTCTAGTGTTTATGCAATGCATCTGTGGGTTGATATGAAATATGGCCGTACTTAAACTAAACGAGGTTATCGAGAGCATATTCCGAATACGGCTTTGGCCAGTTGTACTGTGAACTGCGAGGACCGTATCTTATCCTGAACTGACTGTGCGAATACCGTCCTCTGCTGGCAGAAGGAATAGATTACAACGGCACTGTATTGGCGATTAGTCCTATTGCTAGAATATTGAAACAACAAGGAGTCCGCGGAGTCAAGCAATGCTGAATAAACAAGTACCTGAAATTCAATAGGATTTTGTGTATTGATTACAAATAGGTGTGAAATTCTCATGTACAGTGGTATTCATGGATTCCTTACACAAGCAGCAGTTGTTATGATGCTTTCGTAATCTGAATATAAATCTGTTATCTACTTAAAACTGTAATTATTGAATAGATTAATGTCTTTGAAATGCTTCATTAACTGGGCAGTTTCCATGTTTGGAAATGTTTTTATTTTGATTGCTGATTGCTAGATACTGTATGTTTAATAGGCATGCTGTTAATTTTTTCTACAAGAGCCAAATAAGACAGTTATGCTGTAGTAAGTTCTATATAAGTTATATAACATAAGTTATATTTTGTTCTGAGGTCAATTTGAATCTCATACTAAATAACTGGTGTCCTTTTATCTGAGAAACACTACCTGATTGATCACCTGATGCCTAGAAATTAGCATGCACAGTAGCCCAGCGTTTAGCATTGCTAGCTCACAGTGCTGAGGCCCTGGGTACACTTCTGGACCTGGGGTGCTATCTGTATGGAGCTTGTATGTTCTCCCCATGTTTGCATGAGTTTGCTTTGGGTGCTCCGGCTTCCTCCCACAGTTCAAAGAACTACTGGTAGGTTAATTGGCTTCTGGGATAATTGGTGAGTGTCTGTGTCTTCCCTGCATTGGACTACCATCCAGTCCCAGGTATCTCCTGCTTATTACTTTCTGAGGCTCTGGCTCCCCCGTGCCCCCCGACCCCCTGACCCCCTGACCCTGAATTGGATGAAGCGGTTAGAAAATGGGTGGTTTCTGTTATGCTCTGGTCATGCTCTGCCATAGCAACAACTTGTAAAAAATGCAGATGCTAGGATTTAACTCAAAGAAGGAGCTCAGATCACTGTGTTGGCATCACTGTACAGGTGTCCCGTGTGTTTTAGAACATATGTTAAAATCTTATTTACTAACTTCTAGACTTTTTACCCCCCATATCAGCCTGCAGGTGCACAGTGGTCTGTGGACACCCTCCTTGCTCTGTCGTAAAAGAGGAAATAAAAAGCAACTGGTTTTGACTTTAATGCACTGAGACTGTGGAACTCACAGAACTCTCTTGTCAGAAAGGCAGCTTCTAACAGCTTTTAAGTGAAGACTAAGAACACTTTTCTATTTTATTAAAATAGATTATATATGTTTTGTTTAAATATATGTTATAAATGTTAAAACGACAGCTCGTATAAGCTTGTATTTTTACCTTTCGATCATTTTTATAATTGCTTTGAGTTGCTTTTACCATGATAAACAGTACAAAATATGAGGTGTTGAACTTGTCTAAAGTTTTAAAGCGCTTTATGACGTAAAGTGTGATGACAGTCCTTGGCGGTCTATGTAACAATTCTTCTTGAAGTAGGTCATCGGGCCAACAGTATACAAACATTACAGCTCAAGTGCTTTTGTATCTGAACGCTTTTAGGTAAGTTATTTAGCAGCTGCGGTATTAATAATGATTTTAATGGCAAATTCAATTGCAGGTAAAATAAAAATGGCGGATAACTTTCTTTCTAGCTTCGTGAAGCGGTCGCGCTATATTATACATATATACCATAATAAGAAACATAATATGTACAGTAGAATTTTTCACTTTAAGCTGGCATTATCCAGAACCGGGTCAGGGCCCGGGCCCGGACCCGGACCGTGCAGTGTGGTCCGCCGGCTTTCTAAAGATGTTTAGGAGATCGAGGCGCCCTTGGATTTGATTAGAAACTTGCATAATTTCTTAACTTGACCCCATTATCTTAAAAAAAACGGCCAGGCCAAGACCAAAGCATGAAGGCTGCGAGGATCGGGGGACTCTCATTTTTGGTCACAGCGTACAGTAGTAGATCAGTAACCTCTGTTTATCGTGATAACCTTTAATTATTTTCCAGTACTTTTTTAAATGATAAAACACATTGTCTCGCCAGTTTTGCTAAAGATACGGTTTTAGTGTTTACGCATAAATTTGTAAGCCGTAGGTTTAAATCTCGTGGTCTTATTTTCTGCATTTTCATCGTAAGGGAAGGCGCTCGTTTGCGATTTACGCGCTGAATATTGTAAGCAGAGGAGCCTTAAGGCACAGCCTCGCCTTAACACCATCGTTTGCATTGTCATTGTCATCCAGAAAAGCAGTCGTAAGAAAATGAATCTGTGGCGGCTCCGAACATTAAAAAAACTATATCTAGACTGCAAATACATCCCAATCTTACTATCAACACGTTTTCAGACCCCTCTCCTTTCCACCGGTATACAAGCTAAGAGAGAAATATTGGAAATCCCATCTGAAGTAGCCCTCGTCTCACCTTCGGAGCTGTGAGCGATGGGGATCATAATTAAAAGGGGTACAGTTACTTTGAATATGTGTATGTGATACTTAAATTTAAATAAAATAAAAAGATAAATTATATAACACAGACTGCTATCTATGTCCATGTGTTTAAGACGTATGAATCGGTTTTAAAACAGGCACACCCCTTCTCACAAATCCGACTGGAGTCTCAGTCCGTCGTCGCGATGAATTAGGAGCTCAGATGTAGGCTAAGTGATTGCAATTTACTTATTTAAAAGAACCACTTCAAATCAAAAGGGAGACATTTTGTAATGGTAGTTATCGTATTATAGTATACGATAACTGTATACGTAGTATACGTAATTGTAGATATACAGTACATAAAGGGTATGAATAGGTGTGAGCTTTTACTGTATATTTAATATTTTATCTGACCCACTTGTAGAAACCGCCTACTCAGATTTATTTAAGTGGTCTGCCACCATAAAGACAGAAAAATATAATGACACCCTGTTACATTAACTGTAAAATAAACGCCGTAACTGCGGCCATATGAAAATTTGGATAAAGATTATACAAACATCCTAAGGAGCTCTATGACATATGAGCGTCGTAATAATGGTTGGTGACCTGACGTAACAGTGCTCCCTGAATTACGTGATCTGTATATACCCAAATACAGATATATCACATAGGGAGATGCAGTCAAACATTGCATTGCTATCGTCGTGGTGAACTATTTCTCCGCTGTTTAAAACTTGTTTGGTAAGTGTCATCAAATATGCTTGTCAATTTGTAGCGAAATCGATATACTGTATCATAATCCTTCAGCTATCTATAATGTAGTGAAACGGCTAATTAATATTGATAAATTCCCTTATTCACAGTGACTTTTGCTCAAACCCCTGTTGCATAATGGGTTAATTTTATATAAAAAAAACATTTATATCATAGATATAATACAAGCTTTGAAATGAAATAGCACATTTCCAGGTTTCAGTTAAACATTTTTAAAAAAGCTCATGACTTTAAGCATTCTGAACATTGAGAATGTTATTTGGGAAACAAATGTTTATTATAATGTTTATGTTTAGGATCTGTCTCCTACTGAGTCAGCATGCAGCATTCAACACCATTAGGTTTAATATTAAAAAGTTGTGTATTTCCTGAATTTTTTTTTTTTTATTCTTTTCTATTAGACCATACTAGACTGTGCAGGATATCATTTATTTGCCATTTTTGCCTTTTCCAGATACCTGGGAAACAAAGCTCATATCTCATTTGCCAATGGAGCCCAGTCCTAAGCCTGGTGCTCTGTCCCCCTCCCCGAAGGACACAGACTCGAATCGACCCGCGCCCTTAAGGCAACAGGATCTGATCTCCACGTACTGCCTGCCTCCCAAGATACAGCTTCTGAAGGACACCTTCCAAGAGAAACTGATGCAGGAAAAGGAGAAAAAAATGATCGCCATGTACAATCGGCGGCAGGAGGCAGCTCTACAGAAGATGAGAAAATGTTTCCAATATGTCAAATACGCTGCGGAGAAGAAGATGGGGAACAGCTATCGCTTCCAAGCCCAACAGGGCCCCGAGAAGAACATTGTGGGGTATGATCGGTCTTACCCCCTGAAGCCTATGGGTAACAGGAAAGTCTCCGGCCCTGGTGAGGTTCGGGCTGTGGACCGCCCGGACGCACAGAGTGATTCCTTGTTTGCCCCCACCCCGCCTCAGGATGGTCATGAGAGGCCCTGCGAGAGGCCGGGCAGGAGGGGCTCAAGAGTACGCAAACCTAAGGACAGGACTGTCCTCCCCATTGTGGCGACCCCTCCAGGGCAATGCCCTTCTCATGCCAATGGGAAGGAGCACTTTCAGTTGCAAGAGGAGCTACGAAAAGTGGCCGAGGCAGAGGCCGCGCTGAAGGAGGAGCATCGCCGGAGGGAGGCCAGCCTGCAGGATGAGATGCGCCGGAAGGAGGCCATGATGAAGGACGAGATTCGCCAGAAGGAGGCCATGATGCAGGCGAAGCTCTTCAGAGCTCAGGAGGAGCTGAGGATGGTTCCGAGAGAGATGGAAGACTCCAGAGAGGTGGCCGGAAGGGAAAATAGAGGCGAGGCAGAGCGAGCTTTGCCCCAGAGGACCATGGGCCAACCACCGCTCTAAGGCCGTGCCTCTTCTGACCTGCAGAATGGAGAAGCAAAAAGCCTTCACTCCAAGGAAAGCCCTTCCTATCAGAGGAGACAACCTTGATTATGGTTCTCCAATGGAAGATGGCGGATGCGCAGAATCGCACTTTCCCTCTGCGCTTTCCCATCAGGAGAGACGTCAAGTGAGCCCTTGCAGCCGTGGGCTAGAAGACGTCCCCTGTGGAAGGAGAAAGTATCTCAAGAAAGCAAGGCTCCCTGAAAGCGACGTGTCAGCGGCACAGGCCGCGCAGGGCCACTTCAGAAATAACACCACATGTCTGGATGAACAAACTCTGTCAGTGGAAAACAGATATTTGTCCCCTACAAGTCTGATGTGCCCTACCGCTGAGCAATTTCCATATGAGAATAGCCAGAGTGGAAACCCTCAGCTGGTGCCCTGTGAACTGTGTCACGGGAAGTTTGCTGTAGAGAGGTTGGAGAAACACAGCAAGATCTGCAAGAAGCTTCAGAATTCAAAGAGGAAGGTTTTTGACTCTTTCAAGCACAGGGCCAAGGGAACAGAACTGGAGACATACATCCATAAGAAGAAGGTTAAACCGCCAATCGTGGTAAGGGCTATCCTTAAACTCTTTCCAAGCTTCCCTTTTTTTCTCCTAGAGTCAGACTCAGCTTATAAATCAATGTAAACAATAAATAAGTGTTTTATGAAGTACTCTTCTGAAAAACTGCCGCAAAGGCACATTTGCCAGACAGAATAAATGTGTCTTAGTGACTTCTGAATTCTGTTGTAAAAATCTACATATCAAGCAAATAGCACTCACAGGAAACAAAACCATAACTACGTAAATTGTACTCTCTACCCAATGACCTGAAAGGTAGCCCCAGAAAGCTACGTTATTACTGTATTTATATTTTCTTGCCTTGTGAATGGTTTGTGACCAGACTGTGTACGCAGTGCTAGTCTGGACTTTTTCTGGAAGCTGTTTTATTGGTTTCATTTCCTGTTCCCAGCTGAGAAAGAACAACTGGAGGCAGAAGCACGAGGATTTCATTCGGAGCATCAAACAGGCCAGGGAGGTGCAGCAGGTGATCACGCAAGGAGGGAAAGTTGTGAACCTGCCCCAGCCCCCCGCGAATCCAAACCCCGACTACGTGCCCTGCCCTCACTGCGGCTGGCGCTTTGCCCCCAGGCCGGCACAGAGGCACTTCCCCAAGTGTCAGCACATCAGGAGCCGCCCTCCTCCTCCTCCTCGCAGATGAAAACTGATGTGAAGAAGAGCAAAAGAGTCATGATCTTGGCTCACGACTCACGTCCTGCTTTTTCTTTTTAGAAACACATTTAGCACAGTTCATCCGTATGATGATGAAAAAAAAATGTTACCTTATTTTAATTAAATGATTTTTTTTTGGTGGACTGGTGTTTGCGTAGCTGTGGTTATTTCAGTTTTTCTCTTATCATTCATACACCTTGACCTCCTAAAAATAATTTTTCAACCTGGAACGTACAATTAGCAGGCAATAGAACAGGTCACATTGGTCTTGGAACCATCAAAAAGCAGTATTCACACATTCTCGGCATCAATTTTCCTTAAAAACAACTGAAAAAGCAAGGTAAAGAGTGATTGATTTTTTTAATGAAAGTTATTTGATTTAATTTATTTAATTTTCATAATATTTGAAATATGTTGGGATTAATGTGACTCAATATTATCTGCAGCTCTTACACTCCAGGCACCTGATAAAGTGGAACGCAGTGTCTTTGCCTTACATGGCGCTCAGCTCTTCCTCAATCCCAGCAGAAGCACCAGCAGAAGCAGCAGCCTCCGGGTCCTGCCTCATGCACAGCTTAAAATGCAACACCAAGTAATACAACAAACAACAGGGAAAACCATTCACGATCAGACACATCCGTTGATTGCTGGCTCTCAGTAAAGGGACATTGCATCATTACATCACAAAATAGACTACATTTCAAGGTTAAAGAATTACCATGTTCTGCGATTCAGAACGAGGCAGCAAAACTTCCTATAATCTGTTGTGGCCCTGTGACATTGTAAAGGAGCAGGCTTGTGAATACATCTCGTTTAATCCAATGGAAATATTGCTCTCAACTTTTTTACGTTTTTGCCAATAAATAATACTACATTGTTAACTCTGCATAAAGAACCTTGGAATGGAACGTTTTTTTCAGTGAAATGTTTGCTGCATAACCTATACCCTTTCTCTCCTACATCACATTGCATTAGTCATTACAGTGATTAGTGAGCAGGAAGGGCTGCATCACATCGCAATTTGTGTGGAACTTGAATGCGAATTTGTTACAACATGGCGTAACTTACAGTCCTTTCACAAAATTCATGATTTTGTGCTCAATTTTGAGTTTGTAAAGTTTTTCTATAATGTCAATGATTTTATTTTGTGACTGAAATTAAATAATTTTGTGTCTGCAAAATTGGGACTGTAGTTCCACCTTAACCTACTAGTACTGTGTGTCTTTGGACTGTGGGAAGAAACTGGAGCACCTGGAAGAAATCCACACAAATGAAGGGAGAACATACAATTCCATCCAGACTGCACCCCAGGAATTGAACCCAGGACCCCAGCTCTGTGAACCACAGTGCCAGCTCATTGCTATAGTCACTATAATTAATGTCAAAACTCATTTGCAAATGAGCAGCCTGGGATCCAAAAGGATCAAGACAAGGATCCAAACAAAGCACTATCCCAAAGCTTGGCTTTGTACCGTATATAATACAGGGCTTGATGCAGAAGGCAGATAATCAAAGTCCATGCAATAATTGCTAAGGGAAAGTGACTTTGTGTTCTTGGAGGGAAGTCACTCAACATGGAGCTGTGTTAGTGAAATGATTGTTCTGATGTACGGCTGATGTCCAAACACTGAATACATGATTGTGTATGCAATCGCACTCCTGAGCTCCATTGGGTATGGTTAAAATAACTTTTTATAGTTCATCACATTCAAAGTGTGTGTACTTGATGAAAGTGTAACACGCATTTGGAGGAGTTATTCAGGATTTTCTTTCATTCAACTATTTCAAGACCCATTATTTTCAGATGTTGTAGTATACGTGAATAATGAAAGGCCTTCATATTACACAATGTAGGAATGACTTCGCAGGTGTGAAGAATAAAAGATTAATTCAGCTCACTTTGGGGAGTTTCACAATGGCCCTCCTTATAGAAATGTGGGTTTGATTAAAGGAGTGAAGAAAAAGCACTGAATAATATTTGCTTCTGTAAACGTAATCATCTCAAAATATGGTTGAAGAAATTGAAGAAGGTTAAACATAATCCGAAACGTATAAGGTCAATTTAAGTACAACCAGAATTCTAGTGTTTATGCAATGCATCTGTGGGTTGATATGAAATATGGCCGTACTTAAACTAAACGAGGTTATCGAGAGCATATTCCGAATACGGCTTTGGCCAGTTGTACTGTGAACTGCGAGGACCGTATCTTATCCTGAACTGGCTGTGCGAATACCGTCCTCTGCTGGCAGAAGGAATAGATTACAACGGCACTGTATTGGCGATTAGTCCTATTGCTAGAATATTGAAACAACAAGGAGTCCGCGGAGTCAAGCAATGCTGAATAAATAAGTACCTGAAATTCAATAGGATTTTGTGTATTGATTACAAATAGGTGTGGAATTCTCATGTACAGTGGTATTCATGGATTCCTTACACAAGCAGCAGTTGTTATGATGCTTTCGTAATCTGAATATAAATCTGTTATCTACTTAAAACTGTAATTATTGAATAGATTAATGTCTTTGAAATGCTTCATTAACTGGGCAGTTTCCATGTTTGGAAATGTTTTTATTTTGATTGCTGATTGCTAGATACTGTATGTTTAATAGGCATGCTGTTAATATTTTCTACAAGAGCCAAATAAGACAGTTATGCTGTAGTAAGTTCTATATAAGTTATATAACATAAGTTATATTTTGTTCTGAGGTCAATTTGAATCTCATACTAAATAACTGGTGTCCTTTTATCTGAGAAACACTACCTGATTGATCACCTGATGCCTAGAAATTAGCATGCACAGTAGCCCAGCGTTTAGCATTGCTAGCTCACAGTGCTGAGGCCCTGGGTACACTTCTGGACCTGGGGTGCTATCTGTATGGAGCTTGTATGTTCTCCCCATGTTTGCATGAGTTTGCTTTGGGTGCTCCGGCTTCCTCCCACAGTTCAAAGAACTACTGGTAGGTTAATTGGCTTCTGGGATAATTGGTGAGTGTCTGTGTCTTCCCTGCATTGGACTACCATCCAGTCCCAGGTATCTCCTGCTTATTACTTTCTGAGGCTCTGGCTCCCCCGTGCCCCGCGACCCCCTGACCCCCTGACCCTGAATTGGATGAAGCGGTTAGAAAATGGGTGGTTTCTGTTATGCTCTGGTCATGCTCTGCCATAGCAACAACTTGTAAAAAATGCAGATGCTAGGATTTAACTCAAAGAAGGAGCTCAGATCACTGTGTTGGCATCACTGTACAGGTGTCCGGTGTGTTTTAGAACATATGTTAAAATCTTATTTACTAACTTCTAGACTTTTTACCCCCCATATCAGTCTGCAGGTGCACAGTGGTCTGTGGACACCCTCCTTGCTCTGTCGTAAAACAGGAAATAAAAAGCAACTGGTTTTGACTTTAATGCACTGAGACTGTGGAACTCACAGAACTCTCTTGTCAGAAAGGCAGCTTCTAACAGCTTTTAAGTGAAGACTAAGAACACTTTTCTATTTTATTAAAATAGATTATATATGTTTTGTTTAAATATATGTTATAAATGTTAAAACGACAGCTTGTATTTTTACCTTTCGATCATTTTTATAATTGCTTTGAGTTGCTTTTACCATGATAAACAGTACAAAATATGAGGTGTTGAACTTGTCAAAAGTTTTAAAGCGCTTTATGACGTAAAGTGTGATGACAGTCCTTGGCGGTCTATGTAACAATTCTTCTTGAAGTAGGTCATCGGGCCAACAGTATACAAACATTACAGCTCAAGTGCTTTTGTATCTGAACGCTTTTAGGTAAGTTATTTAGCAGCTGCGGTATTAATAATGATTTTAATGGCAAATTCAATTGCAGGTAAAATAAAAATGGCGGATAACTTTCTTTCTAGCTTCGTGAAGCGGTCGCGCTATATTATACATATATACCATAATAAGAAACATAATATGTACAGTAGAATTTTTCACTTTAAGCTGGCATTATCCAGAACCGGGTCAGGGCCCGGACCCGGACCGTGCAGTGTGGTCCGTCGGCCTTCTAAAGATGTTTAGGAGATCGAGGCGCCCTTGGATTTGATTAGAAACTTGCATAATTTCTTAACTTGACCCCATTATCTTAAAAAAAACGGCCAGGCCAAGACCAAAGCATGAAGGCTGCGAGGATCGGGGGACTCTCATTTTTGGTCACAGCGTACAGTAGTAGATCAGTAACCTCTGTTTATCGTGATAACCTTTAATTATTTTCCAGTACTTTTTTAAATGATAAAACACATTGTCTCGCCAGTTTTGCTAAAGATACGGTTTTAGTGTTTACGCATAAATTTGTAAGCCGTAGGTTTAAATCTCGTGGTCTTATTTTCTGCATTTTCATCGTAAGGGAAGGCGCTCGTTTGCGATTTACGCGCTGAATATTGTAAGCAGAGGAGCCTTAAGGCACAGCCTCGCCTTAACACCATCGTTTGCATTGTCATTGTCATCCAGAAAAGCAGTCGTAAGAAAATGAATCTGTGGCGGCTCCGAACATTAAAAAAACTATATCTAGACTGCAAATACATCCCAATCTTACTATCAACACGTTTTAAGACCCCTCTCCTTTCCACCGGTATACAAGCTAAGAGAAATATTGGAAATCCCATCTGAAGTAGCCCTCGTCTCACCTTCGGAGCTGTGAGCGATGGGGATCATAATTAAAAGGGGTACAGTTACTTTGAAAATGTGTATGTGATACTTAAATTTAAATAAAATAAAAAGATAAATTATATAACACAGACTGCTATCTATGTCCATGTGTTTAAGACGTATGAATCGGTTTTAAAACAGGCACACCCCTTTACTTCTCACAAATCCAACTGGAGTCTCAGTCCGTCGTCGCGATGAATTAGGAGCTCAGATGTAGGCTAAGTGATTGCAATTTACTTATTTAAAAGAACCACTTCAAATCAAAAGGGAGACATTTTGTAATGGTAGTTATCGTATTATAGTATACGATAACTGTATACGTAGTATACGTAATTGTAGATATACAGTACATAAAGGGTATGAATAGGTGTGAGCTTTTACTGTATATTTAATATTTTATCTGACCCACTTGTAGAAACCGCCTACTCAGATTTATTTAAGTGGTCTGCCACCATAAAGACAGAAAAATATAATGACACCCTGTTACATTAACTGTAAAATAAACGCCGTAACTGCGGCCATATGAAAATTTGGATAAAGATTATACAAACATCCTAAGGAGCTCTATGACATATGAGCGTCGTAATAATGGTTGGTGACCTGACGTAACAGTGCTCCCTGAATTACGTGATCTGTATATACCCAAATACAGATATATCACATAGGGAGATGCAGTCAAACATTGCATTGCTATCGTCGTGGTGAACTATTTCTCCGCTGTTTAAAACTTGTTTGGTAAGTGTCATCAAATATGCTTGTCAATTTGTAGCGAAATCGATATACTGTATCATAATCCTTCAGCTATCTATAATGTAGTGAAACGGCTAATTAATATTGATAAATTCCCTTATTCACAGTGACTTTTGCTCAAACCCCTGTTGCATAATGGGTTAATTTTATATAAAAAAACATTTATATCATAGATATAATACAAGCTTTGAAATGAAATAGCACATTTCCAGGTTTCAGTTAAACATTTTTAAAAAAGCTCATGACTTTAAGCATTCTGAACATTGAGAATGTTATTTGGGAAACAAATGTTTATTATAATGTTTATGTTTAGGATCTGTCTCCTACTGAGTCAGCATGCAGCATTCAACACCATTAGGTTTAATATTAAAAAGTTGTGTATTTCCTGAATTGTTTTTTTTTATTCTTTTCTATTAGACCATACTAGACTGTGCAGGATATCATTTATTTGCCATTTTTGCCTTTTCCAGATACCTGGGAAACAAAGCTCATATCTCATTTGCCAATGGAGCCCAGTCCTAAGCCTGGTGCTCTGTCCCCCTCCCCGAAGGACACAGACTCGAATCGACCCGCGCCCTTAAGGCAACAGGATCTGATCTCCACGTACTGCCCGCCTCCCAAGATACAGCTTCTGAAGGACACCTTCCAAGAGAAACTGATGCAGGAAAAGGAGAAAAAAATGATCGCCATGTACAATCGGCGGCAGGAGGCAGCTCTACAGAAGATGAGAAAATGTTTCCAATATGTCAAATACGCTGCGGAGAAGAAGATGGGGAACAGCTATCGCTTCCAAGCCCAACAGGGCCCCGAGAAGAACATTGTGGGGTATGATCGGTCTTACCCCCTGAAGCCTATGGGTAACAGGAAAGTCTCCGGCCCTGGTGAGGTTCGGGCTGTGGACCGCCCGGACGCACAGAGTGATTCCTTGTTTGCCCCCACCCCGCCTCAGGATGGTCATGAGAGGCCCTACGAGAGGCCGGGCAGGAGGGGCTCAAGAGTACGCAAACCTAAGGACAGGACTGTCCTCCCCATGGTGGCGACCCCTCCAGGGCAATGCCCTTCTCATGCCAATGGGAAGGAGCACTTTCAGTTGCAAGAGGAGCTACGAAAAGTGGCCGAGGCAGAGGCCGCGCTGAAGGAGGAGCATCGCCGGAGGGAGGCCAGCCTGCAGGATGAGATGCGCCGGAAGGAGGCCATGATGAAGGACGAGATTCGCCAGAAGGAGGCCATGATGCAGGCGAAGCTCTTCAGAGCTCAGGAGGAGCTGAGGATGGTTCCGAGAGAGATGGAAGACTCCAGAGAGGTGGCCAGAAGGGAAAATAGAGGCGAGGCAGAGCGAGCTTTGCCCCAGAGGACCATGGGCCAACCACCGCTCTAAGGCCGTGCCTCTTCTGACCTGCAGAATGGAGAAGCAAAAAGCCTTCACTCCAAGGAAAGCCCTTCCTATCAGAGGAGACAACCTTGATTATGGTTCTCCAATGGAAGATGGCGGATGCGCAGAATCGCACTTTCCCTCTGCGCTTTCCCATCAGGAGAGACGTCAAGTGAGCCCTTGCAGCCGTGGGCTAGAAGACGTCCCCTGTGGAAGGAGAAAGTATCTCAAGAAAGCAAGGCTCCCTGAAAGCGACGTGTCAGCGGCACAGGCCGCGCAGGGCCACTTCAGAAATAACACCACATGTCTGGATGAAAAAACTCTGTCAGTGGAAAACAGATATTTGTCCCCTACAAGTCTGATGTGCCCTACCGCTGAGCAATTTCCATATGAGAATAGCCAGAGTGGAAACCCTCAGATGGTGCCCTGTGAACTGTGTCACGGGAAGTTTGCTGTAGAGAGGCTGGAGAAACACAGCAAGATCTGCAAGAAGCTTCAGAATTCAAAGAGGAAGGTTTTTGACTCTTTCAAGCACAGGGCCAAGGGAACAGAACTGGAGACATACATCCATAAGAAGAAGGTTAAACCGCCAATCGTGGTAAGGGCTATCCTTAAACTCTTTCCAAGCTTCCCTTTTTTTTTCCTAGAGTCAGACTCAGCTTATAAATCAATGTAGACAATAAATAAGTGTTTTATGAAGTACTCTTCTGAAAAACTGCCGCAAAGGCACATTTGCCAGACAGAATAAATGTGTCTTAGTGACTTCTGAATTCTGTTGTAAAAATCTACATATCAAGCAAATAGCACTCACAGGAAACAAAACCATAACTACGTTAATTGTACTCTCTACCCAATGACCTGAAAGGTGGCCCCAGAAAGCTACGTTATTACTGTATTGATATTTTCTTGCCTTGTGAATGGTTTGCGACCAGACTGTGTACGCAGTGCTAGTCTGGACTTTTTCTGGAAGCTGTTTTATTGGTTTCATTTCCTGTTCCCAGCTGAGAAAGAACAACTGGAGGCAGAAGCACGAGGATTTCATTCGGAGCATCAAACAGGCCAGGGAGGTGCAGCAGGTGATCACACAAGGAGGGAAAGTTGTGAACCTGCCCCAGCCCCCCGCGAATCCAAACCCCGACTACGTGCCCTGCCCTCACTGCGGCCGGCGCTTTGCCCCCAGGCCGGCACAGAGGCACATCCCCAAGTGTCAGCACATCAGGAGCCGCCCTCCTCCTCCTCCTCGCAGATGAAAACTGATGTGAAGAAGAGCAAAAGAGTCATGATCTTGGCTCACGACTCACGTCCTGCTTTTTCTTTTTAGAAACACATTTAGCACAGTTCATCCGTATGATGATGAAAAAAAAATGTTACCTTATTTTAATTAAATGATTTTTTTTTGGTGGACTGGTGTTTGCTTAGCTGTGGTTATTTCAGTTTTTCTCTTATCATTCATACACCTTGACCTCCTAAAAATAATTTTTCAACCTGGAACGTACAATTAGC
The DNA here is from genome assembly GCF_040954835.1 of Lepisosteus oculatus. Classification (NCBI taxonomy): domain Eukaryota; kingdom Metazoa; phylum Chordata; class Actinopteri; order Semionotiformes; family Lepisosteidae; genus Lepisosteus; species Lepisosteus oculatus. The sequence goes on along the minus strand of NW_027167956.1, from coordinate 341,639 downwards.
AGGCAATAGAACAGGTCACATTGGTCTTGGAACCATCAAAAAGCAGTATTCACACATTCTCTGCATCAATTTTCCTTAAAAACAACTGAAAAAGCAAGGTAAAGAGTGATTGATTTTTTTAATGAAAGTTATTTGATTTAATTTATTTAATTTTCATAATATTTGAAATATGTTGGGATTAATGTGACTCAATATTATCTGCAGCTCTTACACTCCAGGCACCTGATAAAGTGGAACGCAGTGTCTTTGCCTTACATGGCGCTCAGCTCTTCCTCAATCCCAGCAGAAGCACCAGCAGAAGCAGCAGCCTCCGGGTCCTGCCTCATGCACAGCTTAAAATGCAACACCAAGTAATACAACAAACAACAGGGAAAACCATTCACGATCAGACACATCCGTTGATTGCTGGCTCTCAGTAAAGGGACATTGCATCATTACATCACAAAATAGACTACATTTCAAGGTTAAAGAATTACCATGTTCTGCGATTCAGAACGAGGCAGCAAAACTTCCTATAATCTGTTGTGGCCCTATGACATTGTAAAGGAGCAGGCTTGTGAATACATCTCGTTTAATCCAATGGAAATATTGCTCTCAACGTTTTTACGTTTTTGCCAATAAATAATACTACATTGTTAACTCTGCATAAAGAACCTTGGAATGGAACGTTTTTTTCAGTGAAATGTTTGCTGCATAACCTATACCCTTTCTCTCCTACATCACATTGCATTAGTCATTACAGTGATTAGTGAGCAGGAAGGGCTGCATCACATCGCAATTTGTGTGGAACTTGAATGCGAATTTGTTACAACATGGCGTAACTTACAGTCCTTTCACAAAATTCATGATTTTGTGCTCAATTTTGAGTTTGTAAAGTTTTTCTATAATGTCAATGATTTTATTTTGTGACTGAAATTAAATAATTTTGTGTCTGCAAAATTGGGACTGTAGTTCCACCTTAACCTACTAGTACTGTGTGTCTTTGGACTGTGGGAAGAAACTGGAGCACCTGGAAGAAATCCACACAAATGAAGGGAGAACATACAATTCCATCCAGACTGCACCCCAGGAATTGAACCCAGGACCCCAGCTCTGTGAACCACAGTGCCAGCTCATTGCTATAGTCACTATAATTAATGTCAAAACTCATTTGCAAATGAGCAGCCTGGGATCCAAAAGGATCAAGACAAGGATCCAAACAAAGCACTATCCCAAAGCTTGGCTTTGTACCGTATATAATACAGGGCTTGATGCAGAAGGCAGATAATCAAAGTCCATGCAATAATTGCTAAGGGAAAGTGACTTTGTGTTCTTGGAGGGAAGTCACTCAACACGGAGCTGTGTTAGTGAAATGATTGTTCTGATGTACGGCTGATGTCCAAACACTGAAAACATGATTGTGTATGCAATCGCACTCCTGAGCTCCATTGGGTATGGTTAAAATAACTTTTTATAGTTCATCACATTCAAAGTGTGTGTACTTGATGAAAGTGTAACACGCATTTGGAGGAGTTATTCAGGATTTTCTTTCATTCAACTATTTCAAGACCCATTATTTTCAGATGTTGTAGTATACGTGAATAATGAAAGGCCTTCATATTACACAATGAAGGAATGACTTCGCAGGTGTGAAGAATAAAAGATTAATTCAGCTCACTTTGGGGAGTTTCACAATGGCCCTCCTTATAGAAATGTGGGTTTGATTAAAGGAGTGAAGAAAAAGCACTGAATAATATTTGCTTCTGTAAACGTAATCATCTCAAAATATGGTTGAAGAAATTGAAGAAGGTTAAACATAATCCAAAACGTATAAGGTCAATTTAAGTACAACCAGAATTCTAGTGTTTATGCAATGCATCTGTGGGTTGATATGAAATATGGCCGTACTTAAACTAAACGAGGTTATCGAGAGCATATTCCGAATACGGCTTTGGCCAGTTGTACTGTGAACTGCGAGGACCGTATCTTATCCTGAACTGGCTGTGCGAATACCGTCCTCTGCTGGCAGAAGGAATAGATTACAACGGCACTGTATTGGCGATTAGTCCTATTGCTAGAATATTGAAACAACAAGGAGTCCGCGGAGTCAAGCAATGCTGAATAAACAAGTACCTGAAATTCAATAGGATTTTGTGTATTGATTACAAATAGGTGTGGAATTCTCATGTACAGTGGTATTCATGGATTCCTTACACAAGCAGCAGTTGTTATGATGCTTTCGTAATCTGAATATAAATCTGTTATCTACTTAAAACTGTAATTATTGAATAGATTAATGTCTTTGAAATGCTTCATTAACTGGGCAGTTTCCATGTTTGGAAATGTTTTTATTTTGATTGCTGATTGCTAGATACTGTATGTTTAATAGGCATGCTGTTAATATTTTCTACAAGAGCCAAATAAGACAGTTATGCTGTAGTAAGTTCTATATAAGTTATATAACATAAGTTATATTTTGTTCTGAGGTCAATTTGAATCTCATACTAAATAACTGGTGTCCTTTTATCTGAGAAACACTACCTGATTGATCACCTGATGCCTAGAAATTAGCATGCACAGTAGCCCAGCGTTTAGCATTGCTAGCTCACAGTGCTGAGGCCCTGGGTACACTTCTGGACCTGGGGTGCTATCTGTATGGAGCTTGTATGTTCTCCCCATGTTTGCATGAGTTTGCTTTGGGTGCTCCGGCTTCCTCCCACAGTTCAAAGAACTACTGGTAGGTTAATTGGCTTCTGGGATAATTGGTGAGTGTCTGTGTCTTCCCTGCATTGGACTACCATCCAGTCCCAGGTATCTCCTGCTTATTACTTTCTGAGGCTCTGGCTCCCCCGTGCCCCGCGACCCCCTGACCCCCTGACCCTGAATTGGATGAAGCGGTTAGAAAATGGGTGGTTTCTGTTATGCTCTGGTCATGCTCTGCCATAGCAACAACTTGTAAAAAATGCAGATGCTAGGATTTAACTCAAAGAAGGAGCTCAGATCACTGTGTTGGCATCACTGTACAGGTGTCCGGTGTGTTTTAGAACATATGTTAAAATCTTATTTACTAACTTCTAGACTTTTTACCCCCCATATCAGTCTGCAGGTGCACAGTGGTCTGTGGACACCCTCCTTGCTCTGTCGTAAAACAGGAAATAAAAAGCAACTGGTTTTGACTTTAATGCACTGAGACTGTGGAACTCACAGAACTCTCTTGTCAGAAAGGCAGCTTCTAACAGCTTTTAAGTGAAGACTAAGAACACTTTTCTATTTTATTAAAATAGATTATATATGTTTTGTTTAAATATATGTTATAAATGTTAAAACGACAGCTCGTATAAGCTTGTATTTTTACCTTTCGATCATTTTTATAATTGCTTTGAGTTGCTTTTACCATGATAAACAGTACAAAATATGAGGTGTTGAACTTGTCAAAAGTTTTAAAGCGCTTTATGACGTAAAGTGTGATGACAGTCCTTGGCGGTCTATGTAACAATTCTTCTTGAAGTAGGTCATCGGGCCAACAGTATACAAACATTACAGCTCAAGTGCTTTTGTATCTGAACGCTTTTAGGTAAGTTATTTAGCAGCTGCGGTATTAATAATGATTTTAATGGCAAATTCAATTGCAGGTAAAATAAAAATGGCGGATAACTTTCTTTCTAGCTTCGTGAAGCGGTCGCGCTATATTATACATATATACCATAATAAGAAACATAATATGTACAGTAGAATTTTTCACTTTAAGCTGGCATTATCCAGAACCGGGTCAGGGCCCGGACCCGGACCGTGCAGTGTGGTCCGTCGGCCCTCTAAAGATGTTTAGGAGATCGAGGCGCCCTTGGATTTGATTAGAAACTTGCATAATTTCTTAACTTGACCCCATTATCTTAAAAAAAACGGCCAGGCCAAGACCAAAGCATGAAGGCTGCGAGGATCGGGGGACTCTCATTTTTGGTCACAGCGTACAGTAGTAGATCAGTAACCTCTGTTTATCGTGATAACCTTTAATTATTTTCCAGTACTTTTTTAAATGATAAAACACATTGTCTCGCCAGTTTTGCTAAAGATACGGTTTTAGTGTTTACGCATAAATTTGTAAGCCGTAGGTTTAAATCTCGTGGTCTTATTTTCTGCATTTTCATCGTAAGGGAAGGCGCTCGTTTGCGATTTACGCGCTGAATATTGTAAGCAGAGGAGCCTTAAGGCACAGCCTCGCCTTAACACCATCGTTTGCATTGTCATTGTCATCCAGAAAAGCAGTCGTAAGAAAATGAATCTGTGGCGGCTCCGAACATTAAAAAAACTATATCTAGACTGCAAATACATCCCAATCTTACTATCAACACGTTTTAAGACCCCTCTCCTTTCCACCGGTATACAAGCTAAGAGAGAAATATTGGAAATCCCATCTGAAGTAGCCCTCGTCTCACCTTCGGAGCTGTGAGCGATGGGGATCATAATTAAAAGGGGTACAGTTACTTTGAAAATGTGTATGTGATACTTAAATATAAATAAAATAAAAAGATAAATTATATAACACAGACTGCTATCTATGTCCATGTGTTTAAGACGTATGAATCGGTTTTAAAACAGGCACACCCCTTCTCACAAATCCGACTGGAGTCTCAGTCCGTCGTCGCGATGAATAAGGAGCTCAGATGTAGGCTAAGTGATTGCAATTTACTTATTTAAAAGAACCACTTCAAATCAAAGGGGAGACATTTTGTAATGGTAGTTATCGTATTATAGTATACGATAACTGTATACGTAGTATACGTAATTGTAGATATACAGTACATAAAGGGTATGAATAGGTGTGAGCTTTTACTGTATATTTAATATTTTATCTGACCCACTTGTAGAAACCGCCTACTCAGATTTATTTAAGTGGTCTGCCACCATAAAGACAGAAAAATATAATGACACCCTGTTACATTAACTGTAAAATAAACGCCGTAACTGCGGCCATATGAAAATTTGGATAAAGATTATACAAACATCCTAAGGAGCTCTATGACATATGAGCGTCGTAATAATGGTTGGTGACCTGACGTAACAGTGCTCCCTGAATTACGTGATCTGTATATACCCAAATACAGATATATCACATAGGGAGATGCAGTCAAACATTGCATTGCTATCGTCGTGGTGAACTATTTCTCCGCTGTTTAAAACTTGTTTGGTAAGTGTCATCAAATATGCTTGTCAATTTGTAGCGAAATCGATATACTGTATCATAATCCTTCAGCTATCTATAATGTAGTGAAACGGCTAATTAATATTGATAAATTCCCTTATTCACAGTGACTTTTGCTCAAACCCCTGTTGCATAATGGGTTAATTTTATATAAAAAACATTTATATCATAGATATAATACAAGCTTTGAAATGAAATAGCACATTTCCAGGTTTCAGTTAAACATTTTTAAAAAAGCTCATGACTTTAAGCATTCTGAACATTGAGAATGTTATTTGGGAAACAAATGTTTATTATAATGTTTATGTTTAGGATCTGTCTCCTACTGAGTCAGCATGCAGCATTCAACACCATTAGGTTTAATATTAAAAAGTTGTGTATTTCCTGAATTGTTTTTTTTAATTCTTTTCTATTAGACCATACTAGACTGTGCAGGATATCATTTATTTGCCATTTTTGCCTTTTCCAGATACCTGGGAAACAAAGCTCATATCTCATTTGCCAATGGAGCCCAGTCCTAAGCCTGGTGCTCTGTCCCCCTCCCCGAAGGACACAGACTCGAATCGACCCGCGCCCTTAAGGCAACAGGATCTGATCTCCACGTACTGCCCGCCTCCCAAGATACAGCTTCTGAAGGACACCTTCCAAGAGAAACTGATGCAGGAAAAGGAGAAAAAAATGATCGCCATGTACAATCGGCGGCAGGAGGCAGCTCTACAGAAGATGAGAAAATGTTTCCAATATGTCAAATACGCTGCGGAGAAGAAGATGGGGAACAGCTATCGCTTCCAAGCCCAACAGGGCCCCGAGAAGAACATTGTGGGGTATGATCGGTCTTACCCCCTGAAGCCTATGGGTAACAGGAAAGTCTCCGGCCCTGGTGAGGTTCGGGCCGTGGACCGCCCGGACGCACAGAGTGATTCCTTGTTTGCCCCCACCCCGCCTCAGGATGGTCATGAGAGGCCCTGCGAGAGGCCGGGCAGGAGGGGCTCAAGAGTACGCAAACCTAAGGACAGGACTGTCCTCCCCATGGTGGCGACCCCTCCAGGGCAATGCCCTTCTCATGCCAATGGGAAGGAGCACTTTCAGTTGCAAGAGGAGCTACGAAAAGTGGCCGAGGCAGAGGCCGCGCTGAAGGAGGAGCATCGCCGGAGGGAGGCCAGCCTGCAGGATGAGATGCGCCGGAAGGAGGCCATGATGAAGGACGAGATTCGCCAGAAGGAGGCCATGATGCAGGCGAAGCTCTTCAGAGCTCAGGAGGAGCTGAGGATGGTTCCGAGAGAGATGGAAGACTCCAGAGAGGTGGCCGGAAGGGAAAATAGAGGCGAGGCAGAGCGAGCTTTGCCCCAGAGGACCATGGGCCAACCACCGCTCTAAGGCCGTGCCTCTTCTGACCTGCAGAATGGAGAAGCAAAAAGCCTTCACTCCAAGGAAAGCCCTTCCTATCAGAGGAGACAACCTTGATTATGGTTCTCCAATGGAAGATGGCGGATGCGCAGAATCGCACTTTCCCTCTGCGCTTTCCCATCAGGAGAGACGTCAAGTGAGCCCTTGCAGCCGTGGGCTAGAAGACGTCCCCTGTGAAGGAGAAAGTATCTCAAGAAAGCAAGGCTCACTGAAAGCGACGTGTCAGCGGCACAGGCCGCGCAGGGCCACTTCAGAAATAACACCACATGTCTGGATGAACAAACTCTGTCAGTGGAAAACAGATATTTGTCCCCTACAAGTCTGATGTGCCCTACCGCTGAGCAATTTCCATATGAGAATAGCCAGAGTGGAAACCCTCAGCTGGTGCCCTGTGAACTGTGTCACGGGAAGTTTGCTGTAGAGAGGCTGGAGAAACACAGCAAGATCTGCAAGAAGCTTCAGAATTCAAAAAGGAAGGTTTTTGACTCTTTCAAGCACAGGGCCAAGGGAACAGAACTGGAGACACACATCCATAAGAAGAAGGTTAAACCGCCAATCGTGGTAAGGGCTATCCTTAAACTCTTTCCAAGCTTCCCTTTTTTTCTCCTAGAGTCAGACTCAGCTTATAAATCAATGTAGACAATAAATAAGTGTTTTATGAAGTACTCTTCTGAAAAACTGCCGCAAAGGCACATTTGCCAGACAGAATAAATGTGTCTTAGTGACTTCTGAATTATGTTGTAAAAATCTACATATCAAGCAAATAGCACTCACAGGAAACAAAACCATAACTACGTAAATTGTACTCTCTACCCAATAACCTGAAAGGTGGCCCCAGAAAGCTACGTTATTACTGTATTGATATTTTCTTGCCTTGTGAATGGTTTGCGACCAGACTGTGTACGCAGTGCTAGTCTGGACTTTTTCTGGAAGCTGTTTTATTGGTTTCATTTCCTGTTCCCAGCTGAGAAAGAACAACTGGAGGCAGAAGCACGAGGATTTCATTCGGAGCATCAAACAGGCCAGGGAGGTGCAGCAGGTGATCACGCAAGGAGGGAAAGTTGTGAACCTGCCCCAGCCCCCCGCGAATCCAAACCCCGACTACGTGCCCTGCCCTCACTGCGGCCGGCGCTTTGCCCCCAGGCCGGCACAGAGGCACTTCCCCAAGTGTCAGCACATCAGGAGCCGCCCTCCTCCTCCTCCTCGCAGATGAAAACTGATGTGAAGAAGAGCAAAAGAGTCATGATCTTGGCTCACAACTCACGTCCTGCTTTTTCTTTTAAGAAACACATTTAGCACAGTTCATCCGTATGATGATGAAAAAAAAATGTTACCTTATTTTAATTAAATGATTTTTTTTTGGTGGACTGGTGTTTGCGTAGCTGTGGTTATTTCAGTTTTTCTCTTATCATTCATACACCTTGACCTCCTAAAAATAATTTTTCAACCTGGAACGTACAATTAGCAGGCAATAGAACAGGTCACATTGGTCTTGGAACCATCAAAAAGCAGTATTCACACATTCTCGGCATCAATTTTCCTTAAAAACAACTGAAAAAGCAAGGTAAAGAGTGATTGATTTTTTTAATGAAAGTTATTTGATTTAATTTATTTAATTTTCATAATATTTGAAATATGTTGGGATTAATGTGACTCAATATTATCTGCAGCTCTTACACTCCAGGCACCTGATAAAGTGGAACGCAGTGTCTTTGCCTTACATGGCGCTCAGCTCTTCCTCAATCCCAGCAGAAGCACCAGCAGAAGCAGCAGCCTCCGGGTCCTGCCTCATGCACAGCTTAAAATGCAACACCAAGTAATACAACAAACAACAGGGAAAACCATTCACGATCAGACACATCCGTTGATTGCTGGCTCTCAGTAAAGGGACATTGCATCATTACATCACAAAATAGACTACATTTCAAGGTTAAAGAATTACCATGTTCTGCGATTCAGAACGAGGCAGCAAAACTTCCTATAATCTGTTGTGGCCCTATGACATTTTAAAGGAGCAGGCTTGTGAATACATCTCGTTTAATCCAATGGAAATATAACTCTCAACTTTTTTACGTTTTTGCCAATAAATAATACTACATTGTTAACTCTGCATAAAGAACCTTGGAATGGAACGTTTTTTGCAGTGAAATGTTTGCTGCATAACCTATACCCTTTCTCTCCTACATCACATTACATTAGTCATTACAGTGATTAGTGAGCAGGAAGGGCTGCATCACATCGCAATTTGTGTGGAACTTGAATGCGAATTTGTTACAACATGGCGTAACTTACAGTCCTTTCACAAAATTCATGATTTTGTGCTCAATTTTGAGTTTGTAAAGTTTTTCTATAATGTCAATGATTTTATTTTGTGACTGAAATTAAATAATTTTGTGTCTGCAAAATTGGGACTGTAGTTCCACCTTAACCTACTAGTACTGTATGTCTTTGGACTGTGGGAAGAAACTGGAGCACCTGGAAGAAATCCACACAAATGAAGGGAGAACATACAATTCCATCCAGACTGCACCCCAGGAATTGAACCCAGGACCCCAGCTCTGTGAACCACAGTGCCAGCTCATTGCTATAGTCGCTATAATTAATGTCAAAACTCATTTGCAAATGAGCAGCCTGGGATCCAAAAGGATCAAGACAAGGATCCAAACAAAGCACTATCCCAAAGCTTGGCTTTGTACCGTATATAATACAGGGCTTGATGCAGAAGGCAGATAATCAAAGTCCATGCAATAATTGCTAAGGGAAAGTGACTTTGTGTTCTTGGAGGGAAGTCACTCAACATGGAGCTGTGTTAGTGAAATGATTGTTCTGATGTACGGCTGATGTCCAAACACTGAAAACATGATTGTGTATGCAATCGCACTCCTGAGCTCCATTGGGTATGGTTAAAATAACTTTTTATAGTTCATCACATTCAAAGTGTGTGTACTTGATGAAAGTGTAACACGCATTTGGAGGAGTTATTCAGGATTTTCTTTCATTCAACTATTTCAAGACCCATTATTTTCAGATGTTGTAGTATACGTGAATAATGAAAGGCCTTCATATTACACAATGTAGGAATGACTTCGCAGGTGTGAAGAATAAAAGATTAATTCAGCTCACTTTGGGGAGTTTCACAATGGCCCTCCTTATAGAAATGTGGGTTTGATTAAAGGAGTGAAGAAAAAGCACTGAATAATATTTGCTTCTGTAAACGTAATCATCTCAAAATATGGTTGAAGAAATTGAAGAAGGTTAAACATAATCCAAAACGTATAAGGTCAATTTAAGTACAACCAGAATTCTAGTGTTTATGCAATGCATCTGTGGGTTGATATGAAATATGGCCGTACTTAAACTAAACGAGGTTATCGAGAGCATATTCCGAATACGGCTTTGGCCAGTTGTACTGTGAACTGCGAGGACCGTATCTTATCCTGAACTGGCTGTGCGAATACCGTCCTCTGCTGGCAGAAGGAATAGATTACAACGGCACTGTATTGGCGATTAGTCCTATTGCTAGAATATTGAAACAACAAGGAGTCCGCGGAGTCAAGCAATGCTGAATAAACAAGTACCTGAAATTCAATAGGATTTTGTGTATTGATTACAAATAGGTGTGGAATTCTCATGTACAGTGGTATTCATGGATTCCTTACACAAGCAGCAGTTGTTATGATGCTTTCGTAATCTGAATATAAATCTGTTATCTACTTAAAACTGTAATTATTGAATAGATTAATGTCTTTGAAATGCTTCATTAACTGGGCAGTTTCCATGTTTGGAAATGTTTTTATTTTGATTGCTGATTGCTAGATACTGTATGTTTAATAGGCATGCTGTTAATATTTTCTACAAGAGCCAAATAAGACAGTTATGCTGTAGTAAGTTCTATATAAGTTATATAACATAAGTTATATTTTGTTCTGAGGTCAATTTGAATCTCATACTAAATAACTGGTGTCCTTTTATCTGAGAAACACTACCTGATTGATCACCTGATGCCTAGAAATTAGCATGCACAGTAGCCCAGCGTTTAGCATTGCTAGCTCACAGTGCTGAGGCCCTGGGTACACTTCTGGACCTGGGGTGCTATGTGTATGGAGCTTGTATGTTCTCCCCATGTTTGCATGAGTTTGCTTTGGGTGCTCCGGCTTCCTCCCACACTTCAAAGAACTACTGGTAGGTTAATTGGCTTCTGGGATAATTGGTGAGTGTCTGTGTCTTCCCTGCATTGGACTACCATCCAGTCCCAGGTATCTCCTGCTTATTACTTTCTGAGGCTCTGGCTCCCCCGTGCCCCGCGACCCCCTGACCCCCTGACCCTGAATTGGATGAAGCGGTTAGAAAATGGGTGGTTTCTGTTATGCTCTGGTCATGCTCTGCCATAGCAACAACTTGTAAAAAATGCAGATGCTAGGATTTAACTCAAAGAAGGAGCTCAGATCACTGTGTTGGCATCACTGTACAGGTGTCCGGTGTGTTTTAGAACATATGTTAAAATCTTATTTACTAACTTCTAGACTTTTTACCCCCCATATCAGTCTGCAGGTGCACAGTGGTCTGTGGACACCCTCCTTGCTCTGTCGTAAAAGAGGAAATAAAAAGCAACTGGTTTTGACTTTAATGCACTGAGACTGTGGAACTCACAGAACTCTCTTGTCAGAAAGGCAGCTTCTAACAGCTTTTAAGTGAAGACTAAGAACACTTTTCTATTTTATTAAAATAGATTATATATGTTTTGTTTAAATATATGTTATAAATGTTAAAACGACAGCTCGTATAAGCTTGTATTTTTACCTTTCGATCATTTTTATAATTGCTTTGAGTTGCTTTTACCATGATAAACAGTACAAAATATGAGGTGTTGAACTTGTCAAAAGTTTTAAAGCGCTTTATGACGTAAAGTGTGATGACAGTCCTTGGCGGTCTATGTAACAATTCTTCTTGAAGTAGGTCATCGGGCCAACAGTATACAAACATTACAGCTCAAGTGCTTTTGTATCTGAACGCTTTTAGGTAAGTTATTTAGCAGCTGCGGTATTAATAATGATTTTAATGGCAAATTCAATTGCAGGTAAAATAAAAATGGCGGATAACTTTCTTTCTAGCTTCGTGAAGCGGTCGCGCTATATTATACATATATACCATAATAAGAAACATAATATGTACAGTAGAATTTTTCACTTTAAGCTGGCATTATCCAGAACCGGGTCAGGGAACGGACCCGGACCGTGCAGTGTGGTCCGTCGGCCTTCTAAAGATGTTTAGGAGATCGAGGCGCCCTTGGATTTGATTAGAAACTTGCATAATTTCTTAACTTGACCCCATTATCTTAAAAAAAACGGCCAGGCCAAGACCAAAGCATGAAGGCTGCGAGGATCGGGGGACTCTCATTTTTGGTCACAGCGTACAGTAGTAGATCAGTAACCTCTGTTTATCGTGATAACCTTTAATTATTTTCCAGTACTTTTTTAAATGATAAAACACATTGTCTCGCCAGTTTTGCTAAAGATACGGTTTTAGTGTTTACGCATAAATTTGTAAGCCGTAGGTTTAAATCTCGTGGTCTTATTTTCTGCATTTTCATCGTAAGGGAAGGCGCTCGTTTGCGATTTACGCGCTGAATATTGTAAGCAGAGGAGCCTTAAGGCACAGCCTCGCCTTAACACCATCGTTTGCATTGTCATTGTCATCCAGAAAAGCAGTCGTAAGAAAATGAATCTGTGGCGGCTCCGAACATTAAAAAAACTATATCTAGACTGCAAATACATCCCAATCTTACTATCAACACGTTTTAAGACCCCTCTCCTTTCCACCGGTATACAAGCTAAGAGAGAAATATTGGAAATCCCATCTGAAGTAGCCCTCGTCTCACCTTCGGAGCTGTGAGCGATGGGGATCATAATTAAAAGGGGTACAGTTACTTTGAAAATGTGTATGTGATACTTAAATTTAAATAAAATAAAAAGATAAATTATATAACACAGACTGCTATCTATGTCCAATGTGTTTAAGACGTATGAATCGGTTTTAAAACAGGCACACCCCTTCTCACAAATCCGACTGGAGTCTCAGTCCGTCGTCGCGATGAATTAGGAGCTCAGATGTAGGCTAAGTGATTGCAATTTACTTATTTAAAAGAACCACTTCAAATCAAAAGGGAGACATTTTGTAATGGTAGTTATCGTATTATAGTATACGATAACTGTATACGTAGTATACGTAATTGTAGATATACAGTACATAAAGGGTATGAATAGGTGTGAGCTTTTACTGTATATTTAATATTTTATCTGACCCACTTGTAGAAACCGCCTACTCAGATTTATTTAAGTGGTCTGCCACCATAAAGACAGAAAAATATAATGACACCCTGTTACATTAACTGTAAAATAAACGCCGTAACTGCGGCCATATGAAAATTTGGATAAAGATTATACAAACATCCTAAGGAGCTCTATGACATATGAGCGTCGTAATAATGGTTGGTGACCTGACGTAACAGTGCTCCCTGAATTACGTGATCTGTATATACCCAAATACAGATATATCACATAGGGAGATGCAGTCAAACATTGCATTGCTATCGTCGTGGTGAACTATTTCTCCGCTGTTTAAAACTTGTTTGGTAAGTGTCATCAAATATGCTTGTCAATTTGTAGCGAAATCGATATACTGTATCATAATCCTTCAGCTATCTATAATGTAGTGAAACGGCTAATTAATATTGATAAATTCCCTTATTCACAGTGACTTTTGCTCAAACCCCTGTTGCATAATGGGTTAATTTTATATAAAAAAACATTTATATCATAGATATAATACAAGCTTTGAAATGAAATAGCACATTTCCAGGTTTCAGTTAAACATTTTTAAAAAAGCTCATGACTTTAAGCATTCTGAACATTGAGAATGTTATTTGGGAAACAAATGTTTATTATAATGTTTATGTTTAGGATCTGTCTCCTACTGAGTCAGCATGCAGCATTCAACACCATTAGGTTTAATATTAAAAAGTTGTGTATTTCCTGAATTGTTTTTTTTTATTCTTTTCTATTAGACCATACTAGACTGTGCAGGATATCATTTATTTGCCATTTTTGCCTTTTCCAGATACCTGGGAAACAAAGCTCATATCTCATTTGCCAATGGAGCCCAGTCCTAAGCCTGGTGCTCTGTCCCCCTCCCCGAAGGACACAGACTCGAATCGACCCGCGCCCTTAAGGCAACAGGATCTGATCTCCACGTACTGCCCGCCTCCCAAGATACAGCTTCTGAAGGACACCTTCCAAGAGAAACTGATGCAGGAAAAGGAGAAAAAAATGATCGCCATGTACAATCGGCGGCAGGAGGCAGCTCTACAGAAGATGAGAAAATGTTTCCAATATGTCAAATACGCTGCGGAGAAGAAGATGGGGAACAGCTATCGCTTCCAAGCCCAACAGGGCCCCGAGAAGAACATTGTGGGGTATGATCGGTCTTACCCCCTGAAGCCTATGGGTAACAGGAAAGTCTCCGGCCCTGGTGAGGTTCGGGCCGTGGACCGCCCGGACGCACAGAGTGATTCCTTGTTTGCCCCCACCCCGCCTCAGGATGGTCATGAGAGGCCCTGCGAGAGGCCGGGCAGGAGGGGCTCAAGAGTACGCAAACCTAAGGACAGGACTGTCCTCCCCATGGTGGCGACCCCTCCAGGGCAATGCCCTTCTCATGCCAATGGGAAGGAGCACTTTCAGTTGCAAGAGGAGCTACGAAAAGTGGCCGAGGCAGAGGCCGCGCTGAAGGAGGAGCATCGCCGGAGGGAGGCCAGCCTGCAGGATGAGATGCGCCGGAAGGAGGCCATGATGAAGGACGAGATTCGCCAGAAGGAGGCCATGATGCAGGCGAAGCTCTTCAGAGCTCAGGAGGAGCTGAGGATGGTTCCGAGAGAGATGGAAGACTCCAGAGAGGTGGCCGGAAGGGAAAATAGAGGCGAGGCAGAGCGAGCTTTGCCCCAGAGGACCATGGGCCAACCACCGCTCTAAGGCCGTGCCTCTTCTGACCTGCAGAATGGAGAAGCAAAAAGCCTTCACTCCAAGGAAAGCCCTTCCTATCAGAGGAGACAACCTTGATTATGGTTCTCCAATGGAAGATGGCGGATGCGCAGAATCGCACTTTCCCTCTGCGCTTTCCCATCAGGAGAGACGTCAAGTGAGCCCTTGCAGCCGTGGGCTAGAAGACGTCCCCTGTGGAAGGAGAAAGTATCTCAAGAAAGCAAGGCTCCCTGAAAGCGACGTTTCAGCGGCACAGGCCGCGCAGGGCCACTTCAGAAATAACACCACATGTCTGGATGAACAAACTCTGTCAGTTGAAAACAGATATTTGTCCCCTACAAGTCTGATGTGCCCTACCGCTGAGCAATTTCCATATGAGAATAGCCAGAGTGGAAACCCTCAGCTGGTGCCCTGTGAACTGTGTCACGGGAAGTTTGCTGTAGAGAGGCTGGAGAAACACAGCAAGATCTGCAAGAAGCTTCAGAATTCAAAGAGGAAGGTTTTTGACTCTTTCAAGCACAGGGCCAAGGGAACAGAACTGGAGACATACATCCATAAGAAGAAGGTTAAACCGCCAATCGTGGTAAGGGCTATCCTTAAACTCTTTCCAAGCTTCCCTTTTTTTCTCCTAGAGTCAGACTCAGCTTATAAATCAATGTAAACAATAAATAAGTGTTTTATGAAGTACTCTTCTGAAAAACTGCCGCAAAGGCACATTTGCCAGACAGAATAAATGTGTCTTAGTGACTTCTGAATTCTGTTGTAAAAATCTACATATCAAGCAAATAGCACTCACAGGAAACAAAACCATAACTACGTAAATTGTACTCTCTACCCAATAACCTGAAAGGTGGCCCCAGAAAGCTACGTTATTACTGTATTGATATTTTCTTGCCTTGTGAATGGTTTGCGACCAGACTGTGTACGCAGTGCTAGTCTGGACTTTTTCTGGAAGCTGTTTTATTGGTTTCATTTCCTGTTCCCAGCTGAGAAAGAACAACTGGAGGCAGAAGCACGAGGATTTCATTCGGAGCATCAAACAGGCCAGGGAGGTGCAGCAGGTGATCACGCAAGGAGGGAAAGTTGTGAACCTGCCCCAGCCCCCCGCGAATCCAAACCCCGACTACGTGCCCTGCCCTCACTGCGGCCGGCGCTTTGCCCCCAGGCCGGCACAGAGGCACTTCCCCAAGTGTCAGCACATCAGGAGCCGCCCTCCTCCTCCTCCTCGCAGATGAAAACTGATGTGAAGAAGAGCAAAAGAGTCATGATCTTGGCTCACGACTCACGTCCTGCTTTTTCTTTTTAGAAACACATTTAGCACAGTTCATCCGTATGATGATGAAAAAAAAATGTTACCTTATTTTAATTAAATGATTTTTTTTTGGTGGACTGGTGTTTGCGTAGCTGTGGTTATTTCAGTTTTTCTCTTATCATTCATACACCTTGACCTCCTAAAAATAATTTTTCAACCTGGAACGTACAATTAGCAGGCAATAGAACAGGTCACATTGGTCTTGGAACCATCAAAAAGCAGTATTCACACATTCTCGGCATCAATTTTCCTTAAAAACAACTGAAAAAGCAAGGTAAAGAGTGATTGATTTTTTTAATGAAAGTTATTTGATTTAATTTATTTAATTTTCATAATATTTGAAATATGTTGGGATTAATGTGACTCAATATTATCTGCAGCTCTTACACTCCAGGCACCTGATAAAGTGGAACGCAGTGTCTTTGCCTTACATGGCGCTCAGCTCTTCCTCAATCCCAGCAGAAGCACCAGCAGAAGCAGCAGCCTCCGGGTCCTGCCTCATGCACAGCTTAAAATGCAACACCAAGTAATACAACAAACAACAGGGAAAACCATTCACGATCAGACACATCCGTTGATTGCTGGCTCTCAGTAAAGGGACATTGCATCATTACATCACAAAATAGACTACATTTCAAGGTTAAAGAATTACCATGTTCTGCGATTCAGAACGAGGCAGCAAAACTTCCTATAATCTGTTGTGGCCCTATGACATTGTAAAGGAGCAGGCTTGTGAATACATCTCGTTTAATCCAATGGAAATATAACTCTCAACTTTTTTACGTTTTTGCCAATAAATAATACTACATTGTTAACTCTGCATAAAGAACCTTGGAATGGAACGTTTTTTGCAGTGAAATGTTTGCTGCATAACCTATACCCTTTCTCTCCTACATCACATTGCATTAGTCATTACAGTGATTAGTGAGCAGGAAGGGCTGCATCACATCGCAATTTGTGTGGAACTTGAATGCGAATTTGTTACAACATGGCGTAACTTACAGTCCTTTCACAAAATTCATGATTTTGTGCTCAATTTTGAGTTTGTAAAGTTTTTCTATAATGTCAATGATTTTATTTTGTGACTGAAATTAAATAATTTTGTGTCTGCAAAATTGGGACTGTAGTTCCACCTTAACCTACTAGTACTGTATGTCTTTGGACTGTGGGAAGAAACTAGAGCACCTGGAAGAAATCCACACAAATGAAGGGAGAACATACAATTCCATCCAGACTGCACCCCAGGAATTGAACCCAGGACCCCAGCTCTGTGAACCACAGTGCCAGCTCATTGCTATAGTCACTATAATTAATGTCAAAACTCATTTGCAAATGAGCAGCCTGGGATCCAAAAGGATCAAGACAAGGATCCAAACAAAGCACTATCCCAAAGCTTGGCTTTGTACCGTATATAATACAGGGCTTGATGCAGAAGGCAGATAATCAAAGTCCATGCAATAATTGCTAAGGGAAAGTGACTTTGTGTTCTTGGAGGGAAGTCACTCAACATGGAGCTGTGTTAGTGAAATGATTGTTCTGATGTACGGCTGATGTCCAAACACTGAAAACATGATTGTGTATGCAATCGCACTACTGAGCTCCATTGGGTATGGTTAAAATAACTTTTTATAGTTCATCACATTCAAAGTGTGTGTACTTGATGAAAGTGTAACACGCATTTGGAGGAGTTATTCAGGATTTTCTTTCATTCAACTATTTCAAGACCCATTATTTTCAGATGTTGTAGTATACGTGAATAATGAAAGGCCTTCATATTACACAATGTAGGAATGACTTCGCAGGTGTGAAGAATAAAAGATTAATTCAGCTCACTTTGGGGAGTTTCACAATGGCCCTCCTTATAGAAATGTGGGTTTGATTAAAGGAGTGAAGAAAAAGCACTGAATAATATTTGCTTCTGTAAACGTAATCATCTCAAAATATGGTTGAAGAAATTGAAGAAGGTTAAACATAATCCAAAACGTATAAGGTCAATTTAAGTACAACCAGAATTCTAGTGTTTATGCAATGCATCTGTGGGTTGATATGAAATATGGCCATACTTAAACTAAACGAGGTTATCGAGAGCATATTCCGAATACGGCTTTGGCCAGTTGTACTGTGATCTGCGAGGACCGTATCTTATCCTGAACTGGCTGTGCGAATACCGTCCTCTGCTGGCAGAAGGAATAGATTACAACGGCACTGTATTGGCGATTAGTCCTATTGCTAGAATATTGAAACAACAAGGAGTCCGCGGAGTCAAGCAATGCTGAATAAACAAGTACCTGAAATTCAATAGGATTTTGTGTATTGATTACAAATAGGTGTGGAATTCTCATGTACAGTGGTATTCATGGATTCCTTACACAAGCAGCAGTTGTTATGATGCTTTCGTAATCTGAATATAAATCTGTTATCTACTTAAAACTGTAATTATTGAATAGATTAATGTCTTTGAAATGCTTCATTAACTGGGCAGTTTCCATGTTTGGAAATGTTTTTATTTTGATTGCTGATTGCTAGATACTGTATGTTTAATAGGCATGCTGTTAATATTTTCTACAAGAGCCAAATAAGACAGTTATGCTGTAGTAAGTTCTATATAAGTTATATAACATAAGTTATATTTTGTTCTGAGGTCAATTTGAATCTCATACTAAATAACTGGTGTCCTTTTATCTGAGAAACACTACCTGATTGATCACCTGATGCCTAGAAATTAGCATGCACAGTAGCCCAGCGTTTAGCATTGCTAGCTCACAGTGCTGAGGCCCTGGGTACACTTCTGGACCTGGGGTGCTATGTGTATGGAGCTTGTATGTTCTCCCCATGTTTGCATGAGTTTGCTTTGGGTGCTCCGGCTTCCTCCCACAGTTCAAAGAACTACTGGTAGGTTAATTGGCTTCTGGGATAATTGGTGAGTGTCTGTGTCTTCCCTGCATTGGACTACCATCCAGTCCCAGGTATCTCCTGCTTATTACTTTCTGAGGCTCTGGCTCCCCCGTGCCCCGCGACCCCCTGACCCCCTGACCCTGAATTGGATGAAGCGGTTAGAAAATGGGTGGTTTCTGTTATGCTCTGGTCATGCTCTGCCATAGCAACAACTTGTAAAAAATGCAGATGCTAGGATTTAACTCAAAGAAGGAGCTCAGATCACTGTGTTGGCATCACTGTACAGGTGTCCGGTGTGTTTTAGAACATATGTTAAAATCTTATTTACTAACTTCTAGACTTTTTACCCCCCATATCAGTCTGCAGGTGCACAGTGGTCTGTGGACACCCTCCTTGCTCTGTCGTAAAACAGGAAATAAAAAGCAACTGGTTTTGACTTTAATGCACTGAGACTGTGGAACTCACAGAACTCTCTTGTCAGAAAGGCAGCTTCTAACAGCTTTTAAGTGAAGACTAAGAACACTTTTCTATTTTATTAAAATAGATTATATATGTTTTGTTTAAATATATGTTATAAATGTTAAAACGACAGCTCGTATAAGCTTGTATTTTTACCTTTCGATCATTTTTATAATTGCTTTGAGTTGCTTTTACCATGATAAACAGTACAAAATATGAGGTGTTGAACTTGTCTAAAGTTTTAAAGCGCTTTATGACGTAAAGTGTGATGACAGTCCTTGGCGGTCTATGTAACAATTCTTCTTGAAGTAGGTCATCGGGCCAACAGTATACAAACATTACAGCTCAAGTGCTTTTGTATCTGAACGCTTTTAGGTAAGTTATTTAGCAGCTGCGGTATTAATAATGATTTTAATGGCAAATTCAATTGCAGGTAAAATAAAAATGGCGGATAACTTTCTTTCTAGCTTCGTGAAGCGGTCGCGCTATATTATACATATATACCATAATAAGAAACATAATATGTACAGTAGAATTTTTCACTTTAAGCTGGCATTATCCAGAACCGGGTCAGGGCCCGGACCCGGACCGTGCAGTGTGGTCCGTCGGCCCTCTAAAGATGTTTAGGAGATCGAGGCGCCCTTGGATTTGATTAGAAACTTGCATAATTTCTTAACTTGACCCCATTATCTTAAAAAAAACGGCCAGGCCAAGACCAAAGCATGAAGGCTGCGAGGATCGGGGGACTCTCATTTTTGGTCACAGCGTACAGTAGTAGATCAGTAACCTCTGTTTATCGTGATAACCTTTAATTATTTTCCAGTACTTTTTTAAATGATAAAACACATTGTCTCGCCAGTTTTGCTAAAGATACGGTTTTAGTGTTTACGCATAAATTTGTAAGCCGTAGGTTTAAATCTCGTGGTCTTATTTTCTGCATTTTCATCGTAAGGGAAGGCGCTCGTTTGCGATTTACGCGCTGAATATTGTAAGCAGAGGAGCCTTAAGGCACAGCCTCGCCTTAACACCATCGTTTGCATTGTCATTGTCATCCAGAAAAGCAGTCGTAAGAAAATGAATCTGTGGCGGCTCCGAACATTAAAAAAACTATATCTAGACTGCAAATACATCCCAATCTTACTATCAACACGTTTTAAGACCCCTCTCCTTTCCACCGGTATACAAGCTAAGAGAGAAATATTGGAAATCCCATCTGAAGTAGCCCTCGTCTCACCTTCGGAGCTGTGAGCGATGGGGATCATAATTAAAAGGGGTACAGTTACTTTGAAAATGTGTATGTGATACTTAAATATAAATAAAATAAAAAGATAAATTATATAACACAGACTGCTATCTATGTCCATGTGTTTAAGACGTATGAATCGGTTTTAAAACAGGCACACCCCTTCTCACAAATCCGACTGGAGTCTCAGTCCGTCGTCGCGATGAATAAGGAGCTCAGATGTAGGCTAAGTGATTGCAATTTACTTATTTAAAAGAACCACTTCAAATCAAAGGGGAGACATTTTGTAATGGTAGTTATCGTATTATAGTATACGATAACTGTATACGTAGTATACGTAATTGTAGATATACAGTACATAAAGGGTATGAATAGGTGTGAGCTTTTACTGTATATTTAATATTTTATCTGACCCACTTGTAGAAACCGCCTACTCAGATTTATTTAAGTGGTCTGCCACCATAAAGACAGAAAAATATAATGACACCCTGTTACATTAACTGTAAAATAAACGCCGTAACTGCGGCCATATGAAAATTTGGATAAAGATTATACAAACATCCTAAGGAGCTCTATGACATATGAGCGTCGTAATAATGGTTGGTGACCTGACGTAACAGTGCTCCCTGAATTATGTGATCTGTATATACCCAAATACAGATATATCACATAGGGAGATGCAGTCAAACATTGCATTGCTATCGTCGTGGTGAACTATTTCTCCGCTGTTTAAAACTTGTTTGGTAAGTGTCATCAAATATGCTTGTCAATTTGTAGCGAAATCGATATACTGTATCATAATCCTTCAGCTATCTATAATGTAGTGAAACGGCTAATTAATATTGATAAATTCCCTTATTCACAGTGACTTTTGCTCAAACCCCTGTTGCATAATGGGTTAATTTTATATAAAAAAACATTTATATCATAGATATAATACAAGCTTTGAAATGAAATAGCACATTTCCAGGTTTCAGTTAAACATTTTTAAAAAAGCTCATGACTTTAAGCATTCTGAACATTGAGAATGTTATTTGGGAAACAAATGTTTATTATAATGTTTATGTTTAGGATCTGTCTCCTACTGAGTCAGCATGCAGCATTCAACACCATTAGGTTTAATATTAAAAAGTTGTGTATTTCCTGAATTGTTTTTTTTTATTCTTTTCTATTAGACCATACTAGACTGTGCAGGATATCATTTATTTGCCATTTTTGCCTTTTCCAGATACCTGGGAAACAAAGCTCATATCTCATTTGCCAATGGAGCCCAGTCCTAAGCCTGGTGCTCTGTCCCCCTCCCCGAAGGACACAGACTCGAATCGACCCGCGCCCTTAAGGCAACAGGATCTGATCTCCACGTACTGCCCGCCTCCCAAGATACAGCTTCTGAAGGACACCTTCCAAGAGAAACTGATGCAGGAAAAGGAGAAAAAAATGATCGCCATGTACAATCGGCGGCAGGAGGCAGCTCTACAGAAGATGAGAAAATGTTTCCAATATGTCAAATACGCTGCGGAGAAGAAGATGGGGAACAGCTATCGCTTCCAAGCCCAACAGGGCCCCGAGAAGAACATTGTGGGGTATGATCGGTCTTACCCCCTGAAGCCTATGGGTAACAGGAAAGTCTCCAGCCCTGGTGAGGTTCGGGCTGTGGACCGCCCGGACGCACAGAGTGATTCCTTGTTTGCCCCCACCCCGCCTCAGGATGGTCATGAGAGGCCCTGCGAGAGGCCGGGCAGGAGGGGCTCAAGAGTACGCAAACCTAAGGACAGGACTGTCCTCCCCATGGTGGCGACCCCTCCAGGGCAATGCCCTTCTCATGCCAATGGGAAGGAGCACTTTCAGTTGCAAGAGGAGCTACGAAAAGTGGCCGAGGCAGAGGCCGCGCTGAAGGAGGAGCATCGCCGGAGGGAGGCCAGCCTGCAGGATGAGATGCGCCGGAAGGAGGCCATGATGAAGGACGAGATTCGCCAGAAGGAGGCCATGATGCAGGCGAAGCTCTTCAGAGCTCAGGAGGAGCTGAGGATGGTTCCGAGAGAGATGGAAGACTCCAGAGAGGTGGCCGGAAGGGAAAATAGAGGCAAGGCAGAGCGAGCTTTGCCCCAGAGGACCATGGGCCAACCACCGCTCTAAGGCCGTGCCTCTTCTGACCTGCAGAATGGAGAAGCAAAAAGCCTTCACTCCAAGGAAAGCCCTTCCTATCAGAGGAGACAACCTTGATTATGGTTCTCCAATGGAAGATGGCGGATGCGCAGAATCGCACTTTCCCTCTGCGCTTTCCCATCAGGAGAGACGTCAAGTGAGCCCTTGCAGCCGTGGGCTAGAAGACGTCCCCTGTGGAAGGAGAAAGTATCTCAAGAAAGCAAGGCTCCCTGAAAGCGACGTGTCAGCGGCACAGGCCGCGCAGGGCCACTTCAGAAATAACACCACATGTCTGGATGAACAAACTCTGTCAGTGGAAAACAGATATTTGTCCCCTACAAGTCTGATCTGCCCTACCGCTGAGCAATTTCCATATGAGAATAGCCAGAGTGGAAACCCTCAGCTGGTGCCCTGTGAACTGTGTCACGGGAAGTTTGCTGTAGAGAGGCTGGAGAAACACAGCAAGATCTGCAAGAAGCTTCAGAATTCAAAGAGGAAGGTTTTTGACTCTTTCAAGCACAGGGCCAAGGGAACAGAACTGGAGACATACATCCATAAGAAGAAGGTTAAACCGCCAATCGTGGTAAGGGCTATCCTTAAACTCTTTCCAAGCTTCCCTTTTTTTCTCCTAGAGTCAGACTCAGCTTATAAATCAATGTAGACAATAAATAAGTGTTTTATGAAGTACTCTTCTGAAAAACTGCCGCAAAGGCACATTTGCCAGACAGAATAAATGTGTCTTAGTGACTTCTGAATTCTGTTGTAAAAATCTACATATCAAGCACATAGCACTCACAGGAAACAAAACCATAACTACGTAAATTGTACTCTCTACCCAATGACCTGAAAGGTAGCCCCAGAAAGCTACGTTATTACTGTATTGATATTTTCTTGCCTTGTGAATGGTTTGCGACCAGACTGTGTACGCAGTGCTAGTCTGGACTTTTTCTGGAAGCTGTTTTATTGGTTTCATTTCCTGTTCCCAGCTGAGAAAGAACAACTGGAGGCAGAAGCACGAGGATTTCATTCGGAGCATCAAACAGGCCAGGGAGGTGCAGCAGGTGCTCACGCAAGGAGGGAAAGTTGTGAACCTGCCCCAGCCCCCCGCGAATCCAAACCCCGACTACGTGCCCTGCCCTCACTGCGGCCGGCGCTTTGCCCCCAGGCCGGCACAGAGGCACTTCCCCAAGTGTCAGCACATCAGGAGCCGCCCTCCTCCTCCTCCTCCTCGCAGATGAAAACTGATGTGAAGAAGAGCAAAAGAGTCATGATCTTGGCTCACGACTCACGTCCTGCTTTTTCTTTTTAGAAACACATTTAGCACAGTTCATCCGTATGATGATGAAAAAAAAATGTTACCTTATTTTAATTAAATGATTTTTTTTTGGTGGACTGGTGTTTGCGTAGCTGTGGTTATTTCAGTTTTTCTCTTATCATTCATACACCTTGACCTCCTAAAAATAATTTTTCAACCTGGAACGTACAATTAGCAGGCAATAGAACAGGTCACATTGGTCTTGGAACCATCAAAAAGCAGTATTCACACATTCTCGGCATCAATTTTCCTTAAAAACAACTGAAAAAGCAAGGTAAAGAGTGATTGATTTTTTTAATGAAAGTTATTTGATTTAATTTATTTAATTTTCATAATATTTGAAATATGTTGGGATTAATGTGACTCAATATTATCTGCAGCTCTTACACTCCAGGCACCTGATAAAGTGGAACGCAGTGTCTTTGCCTTACATGGCGCTCAGCTCTTCCTCAATCCCAGCAGAAGCAGCAGCCTCCGGGTCCTGCCTCATGCACAGCTTAAAATGCAACACCAAGTAATACAACAAACAACAGGGAAAACCATTCACGATCAGACACATCCGTTGATTGCTGGCTCTCAGTAAAGGGACATTGCATCATTACATCACAAAATAGACTACATTTCAAGGTTAAAGAATTACCATGTTCTGCGATTCAGAACGAGGCAGCAAAACTTCCTATAATCTGTTGTGGCCCTATGACATTGTAAAGGAGCAGGCTTGTGAATACATCTCGTTTAATCCAATGGAAATATAACTCTCAACTTTTTTACGTTTTTGCCAATAAATAATACTACATTGTTAACTCTGCATAAAGAACCTTGGAATGGAACGTTTTTTGCAGTGAAATGTTTGCTGCATAACCTATACCCTTTCTCTCCTACATCACATTGCATTAGTCATTACAGTGATTAGTGAGCAGGAAGGGCTGCATCACATCGCAATTTGTGTGGAACTTGAATGCGAATTTGTTACAACATGGCGTAACTTACAGTCCTTTCACAAAATTCATGATTTTGTGCTCAATTTTGAGTTTGTAAAGTTTTTCTATAATGTCAATGATTTTATTTTGTGACTGAAATTAAATAATTTTGTGTCTGCAAAATTGGGACTGTAGTTCCACCTTAACCTACTAGTACTGTATGTCTTTGGACTGTGGGAAGAAACTGGAGCACCTGGAAGAAATCCACACAAATGAAGGGAGAACATACAATTCCATCCAGACTGCACCCCAGGAATTGAACCCAGGACCCCAGCTCTGTGAACCACAGTGCCAGCTCATTGCTATAGTCACTATAATTAATGTCAAAACTCATTTGCAAATGAGCAGCCTGGGATCCAAAAGGATCAAGACAAGGATCCAAACAAAGCACTATCCCAAAGCTTGGCTTTGTACCGTATATAATACAGGGCTTGATGCAGAAGGCAGATAATCAAAGTCCATGCAATAATTGCTAAGGGAAAGTGACTTTGTGTTCTTGGAGGGAAGTCACTCAACATGGAGCTGTGTTAGTGAAATGATTGTTCTGATGTACGGCTGATGTCCAAACACTGAAAACATGATTGTGTATGCAATCGCACTACTGAGCTCCATTGGGTATGGTTAAAATAACTTTTTATAGTTCATCACATTCAAAGTGTGTGTACTTGATGAAAGTGTAACACGCATTTGGAGGAGTTATTCAGGATTTTCTTTCATTCAACTATTTCAAGACCCATTATTTTCAGATGTTGTAGTATACGTGAATAATGAAAGGCCTTCATATTACACAATGTAGGAATGACTTCGCAGGTGTGAAGAATAAAAGATTAATTCAGCTCACTTTGGGGAGTTTCACAATGGCCCTCCTTATAGAAATGTGGGTTTGATTAAAGGAGTGAAGAAAAAGCACTGAATAATATTTGCTTCTGTAAACGTAATCATCTCAAAATATGGTTGAAGAAATTGAAGAAGGTTAAACATAATCCAAAACGTATAAGGTCAATTTAAGTACAACCAGAATTCTAGTGTTTATGCAATGCATCTGTGGGTTGATATGAAATATGGCCGTACTTAAACTAAACGAGGTTATCGAGAGCATATTCCGAATACGGCTTTGGCCATTTGTACTGTGAACTGCGAGGACCGTATCTTATCCTGAACTGGCTGTGCGAATACCGTCCTCTGCTGGCAGAAGGAATAGATTACAACGGCACTGTATTGGCGATTAGTCCTATTGCTAGAATATTGAAACAACAAGGAGTCCGCGGAGTCAAGCAATGCTGAATAAACAAGTACCTGAAATTCAATAGGATTTTGTGTATTGATTACAAATAGGTGTGGAATTCTCATGTACAGTGGTATTCATGGATTCCTTACACAAGCAGCAGTTGTTATGATGCTTTCGTAATCTGAATATAAATCTGTTATCTACTTAAAACTGTAATTATTGAATAGATTAATGTCTTTGAAATGCTTCATAAACTGGGCAGTTTCCATGTTTGGAAATGTTTTTATTTTGATTGCTGATTGCTAGATACTGTATGTTTAATAGGCATGCTGTTAATATTTTCTACAAGAGCCAAATAAGACAGTTATGCTGTAGTAAGTTCTATATAAGTTATATAACATAAGTTATATTTTGTTCTGAGGTCAATTTGAATCTCATACTAAATAACTGGTGTCCTTTTATCTGAGAAACACTACCTGATTGATCACCTGATGCCTAGAAATTAGCATGCACAGTAGCCCAGCGTTTAGCATTGCTAGCTCACAGTGCTGAGGCCCTGGGTACACTTCTGGACCTGGGGTGCTATCTGTATGGAGCTTGTATGTTCTCCCCATGTTTGCATGAGTTTGCTTTGGGTGCTCCGGCTTCCTCCCACAGTTCAAAGAACTACTGGTAGGTTAATTGGCTTCTGGGATAATTGGTGAGTGTCTGTGTCTTCCCTGCATTGGACTACCATCCAGTCCCAGGTATCTCCTGCTTATTACTTTCTGAGGCTCTGGCTCCCCCGTGCCCCCCGACCCCCTGACCCCCTGACCCTGAATTGGATGAAGCGGTTAGAAAATGGGTGGTTTCTGTTATGCTCTGGTCATGCTCTGCCATAGCAACAACTTGTAAAAAATGCAGATGCTAGGATTTAACTCAAAGAAGGAGCTCAGATCACTGTGTTGGCATCACTGTACAGGTGTCTGGTGTGTTTTAGAACATATGTTAAAATCTTATTTACTAACTTCTAGACTTTTTACCCCCCATATCAGTCTGCAGGTGCACAGTGGTCTGTGGACACCCTCCTTGCTCTGTCGTAAAAGAGGAAATAAAAAGCAACTGGTTTTGACTTTAATGCACTGAGACTGTGGAACTCACAGAACTCTCTTGTCAGAAAGGCAGCTTCTAACAGCTTTTAAGTGAAGACTAAGAACACTTTTCTATTTTATTAAAATAGATTATATATGTTTTGTTTAAATATATGTTATAAATGTTAAAACGACAGCTCGTATAAGCTTGTATTTTTACCTTTCGATCATTTTTATAATTGCTTTGAGTTGCTTTTACCATGATAAACAGTACAAAATATGAGGTGTTGAACTTGTCTAAAGTTTTAAAGCGCTTTATGACGTAAAGTGTGATGACAGTCCTTGGCGGTCTATGTAACAATTCTTCTTGAAGTAGGTCATCGGGCCAACAGTATACAAACATTACAGCTCAAGTGCTTTTGTATCTGAACGCTTTTAGGTAAGTTATTTAGCAGCTGCGGTATTAATAATGATTTTAATGGCAAATTCAATTGCAGGTAAAATAAAAATGGCGGATAACTTTCTTTCTAGCTTCGTGAAGCGGTCGCGCTATATTATACATATATACCATAATAAGAAACATAATATGTACAGTAGAATTTTTCACTTTAAGCTGGCATTATCCAGAACCGGGTCAGGGCCCGGACCCGGACCGTGCAGTGTGGTCCGTCGGCCTTCTAAAGATGTTTAGGAGATCGAGGCGCCCTTGGATTTGATTAGAAACTTGCATAATTTCTTAACTTGACCCCATTATCTTAAAAAAAACGGCCAGGCCAAGACCAAAGCATGAAGGCTGCGAGGATCGGGGGACTCTCATTTTTGGTCACAGCGTACAGTAGTAGATCAGTAACCTCTGTTTATCGTGATAACCTTTAATTATTTTCCAGTACTTTTTTAAATGATAAAACACGTTGTCTCGCCAGTTTTGCTAAAGATACGGTTTTAGTGTTTACGCATAAATTTGTAAGCCGTAGGTTTAAATCTCGTGGTCTTATTTTCTGCATTTCCATCGTAAGGGAAGGCGCTCGTTTGCGATTTACGCGCTGAATATTGTAAGCAGAGGAGCCTTAAGGCACAGCCTCGCCTTAACACCATCGTTTGCATTGTCATTGTCATCCAGAAAAGCAGTCGTAAGAAAATGAATCTGTGGCGGCTCCGAACATTAAAAAAACTATATCTAGACTGCAAATACATCCCAATCTTACTATCAACACGTTTTAAGACCCCTCTCCTTTCCACCGGTATACAAGCTAAGAGAGAAATATTGAAAATCCCATCTGAAGTAGCCCTCGTCTCACCTTCGGAGCTGTGAGCGATGGGGATCATAATTAAAAGGGGTACAGTTACTTTGAAAATGTGTATGTGATACTTAAATTTAAATAAAATAAAAAGATAAATTATATAACACAGACTGCTATCTATGTCCATGTGTTTAAGACGTATGAATCGGTTTTAAAACAGGCACACCCCTTCTCACAAATCCGACTGGAGTCTCAGTCCGTCGTCGCGATGAATTAGGAGCTCAGATGTAGGCTAAGTGATTGCAATTTACTTATTTAAAAGAACCACTTCAAATCAAAAGGGAGACATTTTGTAATGGTAGTTATCGTATTATAGTATACGATAACTGTATACGTAGTATACGTAATTGTAGATATACAGTACATAAAGGGTATGAATAGGTGTGAGCTTTTACTGTATATTTAATATTTTATCTGACCCACTTGTAGAAACCGCCTACTCAGATTTATTTAAGTGGTCTGCCACCATAAAGACAGAAAAATATAATGACACCCTGTTACATTAACTGTAAAATAAACGCCGTAACTGCGGCCATATGAAAATTTGGATAAAGATTATACAAACATCCTAAGGAGCTCTATGACATATGAGCGTCGTAATAATGGTTGGTGACCTGACGTAACAGTGCTCCCTGAATTACGTGATCTGTATATACCCAAATACAGATATATCACATAGGGAGATGCAGTCAAACATTGCATTGCTATCGTCGTGGTGAACTATTTCTCCGCTGTTTAAAACTTGTTTGGTAAGTGTCATCAAATATGCTTGTCAATTTGTAGCGAAATCGATATACTGTATCATAATCCTTCAGCTATCTATAATGTAGTGAAACGGCTAATTAATATTGATAAATTCCCTTATTCACAGTGACTTTTGCTCAAACCCCTGTTGCATAATGGGTTAATTTTATATAAAAAAACATTTATATCATAGATATAATACAAGCTTTGAAATGAAATAGCACATTTCCAGGTTTCAGTTAAACATTTTTAAAAAAGCTCATGACTTTAAGCATTCTGAACATTGAGAATGTTATTTGGGAAACAAATGTTTATTATAATGTTTATGTTTAGGATCTGTCTCCTACTGAGTCAGCATGCAGCATTCAACACCATTAGGTTTAATATTAAAAAGGAACAAGTAATAGGTTTATTCCATGCTGAAAAAAAGAAGAAAGAGAACACAACGTTTCGGCCGTGGAGCCTTCTTCAGGTGTGAGAGAGACAGGGCAGTAGGCAAAGGTAAAGTAGCTGGAGAACAAAGGTTGGGAGGGAGGAGGAGTGAGAGGCGGGAGCAGGGGACAGAAAGAGAGGCCAATCAAGAGATGTGAAGTCAGAATGGGTGCAGAGAGGTGTGAAATGAAACTTCCAATGAATGGAGAAAATTTAAAAGAACAGTAATCTGTCGTTAAGGGAAGGGAGAATGTGTGATCCTAACTGCAGAATAATTTTAGTTTCGGTGGTCTTTCTGATGTATGAGTTCGGAAAACCGTCTTTGAGAACGCAGACAGAGAGATTAGTGTGGTCGTGGCCGTCAGAGGTGAAATGAGAAACAATGGGCTTGGAGAGATCTTTAATCTTCACAGCCCTGACGTGTTCTCTGAAGCGGTCTCCGAGTCTCCTTCCTGTTTCACCAATGTAGATGGCTGGGCATTTACTGCAAGAGATACAGTAAATAAGGTTGCTGGAGGTACAAGATGCTGTCTGGGTGATCCGGAATTGTCCTGAGGGGCCTTGAATGAGTGTGGTGGTGGCTGTGTACTTGCAGGTGATACAGCGAGCTCTGTTGCAAGGGAAAGTGCCTGGTGTGGATGGTTGTTGAGGGCGGTCAAGGGAGCTGTGAACAAGGAGGTTACGCAGATTAGGTGGTCGGCGATATGAGATGATAGGGCGATCAGAAAAGAGGGCCCCAATGGAGGGATCATCCTGTAGGATGGAAAAATTCTGGTTAATGGTCCTGGGGATAGGAAGTGTGTTAGGGTGGTAAGGAAGCACCAAGGGAATGCGGTTGTTACGGCGGGAGTTCCTGATCGGGTTGATGGTCCGGGGGGTGTTTTTGGCTCGGGCAAGGGCCCTGTCAATCACACTGCTGGGATATCCTCTGTTGATAAAAAATGAGTACATTTCGAGGGCTTGGTTCTCGAAGTCGATGTCGTCGCTGCATAGTCTTCGTAACCTAAGGAACTGTGAAAAAGGAAGAGAGTTTTTAGTGTGGTTGGGGTGAAATGAGCTGTACAGGAGGTAGCTGTGTGAATCCGTGGGTTTGTAATAAACTGAAGTGGAAAGTCGGGGGTAGTTGATAGACAAGTGGATGTCTAGAAACGGAAGAGTGGTGGAAGATATGTGAACTGTATATTTGAGGGACGGGTGGAAGTTGGTGAAATGGTGCAGGAAGAACTCGAGCTGATCGTTGGAGCATGTGGCGGCACCGACGCAATCATCAATATATCGTTTGTCAATATATACAAACGATATATTGATGATTGCGTCGGTGCCGCCACATGCTCCAACGATCAGCTCGAGTTCTTCCTGCACCATTTCACCAACTTCCACCCGTCCCTCAAATATACAGTTCACATATCTTCCACCACTCTTCCGTTTCTAGACATCCACTTGTCTATCAACTACCCCCGACTTTCCACTTCAGTTTATTACAAACCCACGGATTCACACAGCTACCTCCTGTACAGCTCATTTCACCCCAACCACACTAAAAACTCTCTTCCTTTTTCACAGTTCCTTAGGTTACGAAGACTATGCAGCGACGACATCGACTTCGAGAACCAAGCCCTCGAAATGTACTCATTTTTTATCAACAGAGGATATCCCAGCAGTGTGATTGACAGGGCCCTTGCCCGAGCCAAAAACACCCCCCGGACCATCAACCCGATCAGGAACTCCCGCCGTAACAACCGCATTCCCTTGGTGCTTCCTTACCACCCTAACACACTTCCTATCCCCAGGACCATTAACCAGAATTTTTCCATCCTACAGGATGATCCCTCCATTGGGGCCCTCTTTTCTGATCGCCCTATCATCTCATATCGCCGACCACCTAATCTGCGTAACCTCCTTGTTCACAGCTCCCTTGACCGCCCTCAACAACCATCCACACCAGGCACTTTCCCTTGCAACAGAGCTCGCTGTATCACCTGCAAGTACACAGCCACCACCACACTCATTCAAGGCCCCTCAGGACAATTCCGGATCACCCAGACAGCATCTTGTACCTCCAGCAACCTTATTTACTGTATCTCTTGCAGTAAATGCCCAGCCATCTACATTGGTGAAACAGGAAGGAGACTCGGAGACCGCTTCAGAGAACACGTCAGGGCTGTGAAGATTAAAGATCTCTCCAAGCCCATTGTTTCTCATTTCACCTCTGACGGCCACGACCACACTAATCTCTCCGTCTGCGTTCTC
Source organism: Lepisosteus oculatus (assembly GCF_040954835.1). Taxonomy (NCBI): domain Eukaryota; kingdom Metazoa; phylum Chordata; class Actinopteri; order Semionotiformes; family Lepisosteidae; genus Lepisosteus; species Lepisosteus oculatus. Next base: position 309,646 of record NW_027167956.1, on the reverse strand, counting down.
AAAGACGGTTTTCCGAACTCATACATCAGAAAGACCACCGAAACTAAAATTATTCTGCAGTTAGGATCACACATTCTCCCTTCCCTTAACGACAGATTACTGTTCTTTTAAATTTTCTCCATTCATTGGAAGTTTCATTTCACACCTCTCTGCACCCATTCTGACTTCACACCTCTTGATTGGCCTCTCTTTCTGTCCCCTGCTCCCGCCTCTCACTCCTCCTCCCTCCCAACCTTTGTTCTCCAGCTACTTTACCTTTGCCTACTGCCCTGTCTCTCTCACACCTGAAGAAGGCTCCACGGCCGAAACGTTGTGTTCTCTTTCTTCTTTTTTTCAGCATGGAATAAACCTATTACTTGTTCCTTTGCAGCCTACGCATGCTGACGCAGCTACCCACCTTTAATATTAAAAAGTTGTGTATTTCCTGAATTGTTTTTTTTTATTCTTTTCTATTAGACCATACTAGACTGTGCAGGATATCATTTATTTGCCATTTTTGCCTTTTCCAGATACCTGGGAAACAAAGCTCATATCTCATTTGCCAATGGAGCCCAGTCCTAAGCCTGGTGCTCTGTCCCCCTCCCCGAAGGACACAGACTCGAATCGACCCGCGCCCTTAAGGCAACAGGATCTGATCTCCACGTACTGCCCGCCTCCCAAGATACAGCTTCTGAAGGACACCTTCCAAGAGAAACTGATGCAGGAAAAGGAGAAAAAAATGATCGCCATGTACAATCGGCGGCAGGAGGCAGCTCTACAGAAGATGAGAAAATGTTTCCAATATGTCAAATACGCTGCGGAGAAGAAGATGGGGAACAGCTATCGCTTCCAAGCCCAACAGGGCCCCGAGAAGAACATTGTGGGGTATGATCGGTCTTACCCCCTGAAGCCTATGGGTAACAGGAAAGTCTCCGGCCCTGGTGAGGTTCGGGCTGTGGACCGCCCGGACGCACAGAGTGATTCCTTGTTTCCCCCCACCCCGCCTCAGGATGGTCATGAGAGGCCCTGCGAGAGGCCGGGCAGGAGGGGCTCAAGAGTACGCAAACCTAAGGACAGGACTGTCCTCCCCATGGTGGCGACCCCTCCAGGGCAATGCCCTTCTCATGCCAATGGGAAGGAGCACTTTCAGTTGCAAGAGGAGCTACGAAAAGTGGCCAAGGCAGAGGCCGCGCTGAAGGAGGAGCATCGCCGGAGGGAGGCCAGCCTGCAGGATGAGATGCGCCGGAAGGAGGCCATGATGAAGGACGAGATTCGCCAGAAGGAGGCCATGATGCAGGCAAAGCTCTTCAGAGCTCAGGAGGAGCTGAGGATGGTTCCGAGAGAGATGGAAGACTCCAGAGAGGTGGCCGGAAGGGAAAATAGAGGCGAGGCAGAGCGAGCTTTGCCCCAGAGGACCATGGGCCAACCACCGCTCTAAGGCCGTGCCTCTTCTGACCTGCAGAATGGAGAAGCAAAAAGCCTTCACTCCAAGGAAAGCCCTTCCTATCAGAGGAGACAACCTTGATTATGGTTCTCCAATGGAAGATGGCGGATGCGCAGAATCGCGCTTTCCCATCAGGAGAGACGTCAAGTGAGCCCTTGCAGCCGTGGGCTAGAAGACGTCCCCTGTGGAAGGAGAAAGTATCTCAAGAAAGCAAGGCTCCCTGAAAGCGACGTGTCAGCGGCACAGGCCGCGCAGGGCCACTTCAGAAATAACACCACATGTCTGGATGAACAAACTCTGTCAGTGGAAAACAGATATTTGTCCCCTACAAGTCTGATCTGCCCTACCGCTGAGCAATTTCCATATGAGAATAGCCAGAGTGGAAACCCTCAGCTGGTGCCCTGTGAACTGTGTCACGGGAAGTTTGCTGTAGAGAGGCTGGAGAAACACAGCAAGATCTGCAAGAAGCTTCAGAATTCAAAGAGGAAGGTTTTTGACTCTTTCAAGCACAGGGCCAAGGGAACAGAACTGGAGACATACATCCATAAGAAGAAGGTTAAACCGCCAATCGTGGTAAGGGCTATCCTTAAACTCTTTCCAAGCTTCCCTTGTTTTCTCCTAGAGTCAGACTCAGCTTATAAATCAATGTAGACAATAAATAAGTGTTTTATGAAGTACTCTTCTGAAAAACTGCCGCAAAGGCACATTTGCCAGACAGAATAAATGTGTCTTAGTGACTTCTGAATTCTGTTGTAAAAATCTACATATCAAGCAAATAGCACTCACAGGAAACAAAACCATAACTACGTAAATTGTACTCTCTACCCAATGACCTGAAAGGTAGCCCCAGAAAGCTACGTTATTACTGTATTGATATTTTCTTGCCTTGTGAATGGTTTGCGACCAGACTGTGTACGCAGTGCTAGTCTGGACTTTTTCTGGAAGCTGTTTTATTGGTTTCATTTCCTGTTCCCAGCTGAGAAAGAACAACTGGAGGCAGAAGCACGAGGATTTCATTCGGAGCATCAAACAGGCCAGGGAGGTGCAGCAGGTGATCACGCAAGGAGGGAAAGTTGTGAACCTGCCCCAGCCCCCCGCGAATCCAAACCCCGACTACGTGCCCTGCCCTCACTGCGGCCGGGGCTTTGCCCCCAGGCCGGCACAGAGGCACTTCCCCAAGTGTCAGCACATCAGGAGCCGCCCTCCTCCTCCTCCTCGCAGATGAAAACTGATGTGAAGAAGAGCAAAAGAGTCATGATCTTGGCTCACGACTCACGTCCTGCTTTTTCTTTTTAGAAACACATTTAGCACAGTTCATCCGTATGATGATGAAAAAAAAATGTTACCTTATTTTAATTAAATGATTTTTTTTTGGTGGACTGGTGTTTGCGTAGCTGTGGTTATTTCAGTTTTTCTCTTATCATTCATACACCTTGACCTCCTAAAAATAATTTTTCAACCTGGAACGTACAATTAGCAGGCAATAGAACAGGTCACATTGGTCTTGGAACCATCAAAAAGCAGTATTCACACATTCTCGGCATCAATTTTCCTTAAAAACAACTGAAAAAGCAAGGTAAAGAGTGATTGATTTTTTTAATGAAAGTTATTTGATTTAATTTATTTAATTTTCATAATATTTGAAATACAGTGCCTTGCGAAAGTATTCGGCCCCCTTGAACTTTTCAACCTTTTGCCACATTTCAGGCTTCAAACATAAAGATATAAATTTTTTATTTTATGTGAAGAATCACCAACAAGTGGGACACAATTGTGAAGTGGAACGAAATCTATTGGATTTTTGAAACTTTTTTAACTAATAAAAAAATGAAAAGTGGGGCGTGCAAAATTATTCGGCCCCTTTACTTTCAGTGCAGCAAACTCACTCCAGAAGTTCAGCGAGGATCTCTGAATGATCCAATGTTGTCCTAAATGACTGATGGTGATAAATAGAATCCACCTGTGTGTAATCAAGTCTCTGTATAAATGCACCTGCTCTGTGATAGTCTCAAGGTTCTGTTGAAAGCGCAGAGAGCATCATGAAGACCAAGGAACACACCAGGCAGGTCCGTAATACTGTTGTGGAGAAGTTTAAAGCCGGATTTGGATACAAAAAGATTTCCCAAGCTTCAAACATCCCAAGGAGCACTGTGCAAGCGATCATCTTGAAATGGAAGGAGTATCAGACCACTGCAAATCTACCAAGACCTGGCCGTCCCTCTAAACTTTCAGCTCAGACAAGGAGAAGACTGATCAGAGATGCAGCCAAGAGGCCCATGATCACTCTGGATGAACTGCAGAGAACTACAGCTGAGGTGGGAGAGTCTGTCCATAGGACAACAATCAGTCTTACACTGCACAAATCTGGCCTTTATGGAAGAGTGGCAAGAAGAAAGCCATTTCTCAAAGATATCCATAAAAAGTCTCGTCTAAAGTTTGCCACAAGCCACCTGGGAGACACCCCAAACATGTGGAAGAAGGTGCTCTGGTCAGATGAAACCAAAATCGAACTTTTTGGCCACAATGCAAAACGATATGTTTGGCGTAAAAGCAACACAGCTCATCACCCTCAACACACCATCCCCACTGTCAAACATGGTGGTGGCAGCATCATGGTTTGGGCCTGCTTTTCTTCAGCAGGGACAGGGAAGATGGTTAAAATTGAGGGGAAGATGGATGCAGCCAAATACAGGACCATTCTGGATGAAAACCTGTTGGAGTCTGCAAAAGACCTGAAACTGGCACGGAGATTTATCTTCCAACAAGACAATGATCCCAAACATACAGCAAAATCTACAAAGGAATGGTTCACAAATAAACGTATCCAGGTGTTTGAATGGCCAAGTCAAAGTCCAGACCTGAATCCAATCGAGAATCTGTGGAAAGAGCTGAAAACTGCTGTTCACAAACGCTCTCCATCCAACCTCACTGAGCTCGAGCTGTTTTGCAAGGAAGAATGGGCAAGAATTTCAGTCTCTCGATGTGCAAAACTGATAGAGACATACCCCAAGCGACTTGCAGATGTAATCGCAGCAAAAGGTGGCACTACAAAGTATTAACGCAAGGGGGCCGAATAATTTTGCACGCTCCACTTTTCATTTTTTAATTAGTTAAAAAAGTTTCAAAAATCCAATAGATTTCGTTCCACTTCACAATTGTGTCCCACTTGTTGGTGATTCTTCACATAAAATAAAAAAATTATATCTTTATGTTTGAAGCCTGAAATGTGGCAAAAGGTTGAAAAGTTCAAGGGGGCCGAATACTTTCGCAAGGCACTGTATGTTGGGATTAATGTGACTCAATATTATCTGCAGCTCTTACACTCCAGGCACCTGATAAAGTGGAACGCAGTGTCTTTGCCTTACATGGCGCTCAGCTCTTCCTCAATCCCAGCAGAAGCACCAGCAGAAGCAGCAGCCTCCGGGTCCTGCCTCATGCACAGCTTAAAATGCAACACCAAGTAATACAACAAACAACAGGGAAAACCATTCACGATCAGACACATCCGTTGATTGCTGGCTCTCAGTAAAGGGACATTGCATCATTACATCACAAAATAGACTACATTTCAAGGTTAAAGAATTACCATGTTCTGCGATTCAGAACGAGGCAGCAAAACTTCCTATAATCTGTTGTGGCCCTATGACATTGTAAAGGAGCAGGCTTGTGAATACATCTCGTTTAATCCAATGGAAATATAACTCTCAACTTTTTTACGTTTTTGCCAATAAATAATACTACATTGTTAACTCTGCATAAAGAACCTTGGAATGGAACGTTTTTTGCAGTGAAATGTTTGCTGCATAACCTATACCCTTTCTCTCCTACATCACATTGCATTAGTCATTACAGTGATTAGTGAGCAGGAAGGGCTGCATCACATCGCAATTTGTGTGGAACTTGAATGCGAATTTGTTACAACATGGCGTAACTTACAGTCCTTTCACAAAATTCATGATTTTGTGCTCAATTTTGAGTTTGTAAAGTTTTTCTATAATGTCAATGATTTTATTTTGTGACTGAAATTAAATAATTTTGTGTCTGCAAAATTGGGACTGTAGTTCCACCTTAACCTACTAGTACTGTATGTCTTTGGACTGTGGGAAGAAACTGGAGCACCTGGAAGAAATCCACACAAATGAAGGGAGAACATACAATTCCATCCAGACTGCACCCCAGGAATTGAACCCAGGACCCCAGATCTGTGAACCACAGTGCCACCTCATTGCTATAGTCACTATAATTAATGTCAAAACTCATTTGCAAATGAGCAGCCTGGGATCCAAAAGGATCAAGACAAGGATCCAAACAAAGCACTATCCCAAAGCTTGGCTTTGTACCGTATATAATACAGGGCTTGATGCAGAAGGCAGATAATCAAAGTCCATGCAATAATTGCTAAGGGAAAGTGACTTTGTGTTCTTGGAGGGAAGTCACTCAACACGGAGCTGTGTTAGTGAAATGATTGTTCTGATGTACGGCTGATGTCCAAACACTGAAAACATGATTGTGTATGCAATCGCACTCCTGAGCTCCATTGGGTATGGTTAAAATAACTTTTTATAGTTCATCACATTCAAAGTGTGTGTACTTGATGAAAGTGTAACACGCATTTGGAGGAGTTATTCAGGATTTTCTTTCATTCAACTATTTCAAGACCCATTATTTTCAGATGTTGTAGTATACGTGAATAATGAAAGGCCTTCATATTACACAATGTAGGAATGACTTCGCAGGTGTGAAGAATAAAAGATTAATTCAGCTCACTTTGGGGAGTTTCACAATGGCCCTCCTTATAGAAATGTGGGTTTGATTAAAGGAGTGAAGAAAAAGCACTGAATAATATTTGCTTCTGTAAACGTAATCATCTCAAAATATGGTTGAAGAAATTGAAGAAGGTTAAACATAATCCAAAACGTATAAGGTCAATTTAAGTACAACCAGAATTCTAGTGTTTATGCAATGCATCTGTGGGTTGATATGAAATATGGCCGTACTTAAACTAAACGAGGTTATCGAGAGCATATTCCGAATACGGCTTTGGCCAGTTGTACTGTGAACTGCGAGGACCGTATCTTATCCTGAACTGGCTGTGCGAATACCGTCCTCTGCTGGCAGAAGGAATAGATTACAACGGCACTGTATTGGCGATTAGTCCTATTGCTAGAATATTGAAACAACAAGGAGTCCGCGGAGTCAAGCAATGCTGAATAAACAAGTACCTGAAATTCAATAGGATTTTGTGTATTGATTACAAATAGGTGTGGAATTCTCATGTACAGTGGTATTCATGGATTCCTTACACAAGCAGCAGTTGTTATGATGCTTTCGTAATCTGAATATAAATCTGTTATCTACTTAAAACTGTAATTATTGAATAGATTAATGTCTTTGAAATGCTTCATTAACTGGGCAGTTTCCATGTTTGGAAATGTTTTTATTTTGATTGCTGATTGCTAGATACTGTATGTTTAATAGGCATGCTGTTAATATTTTCTACAAGAGCCAAATAAGACAGTTATGCTGTAGTAAGTTCTATATAAGTTATATAACATAAGTTATATTTTGTTCTGAGGTCAATTTGAATCTCATACTAAATAACTGGTGTCCTTTTATCTGAGAAACACTACCTGATTGATCACCTGATGCCTAGAAATTAGCATGCACAGTAGCCCAGCGTTTAGCATTGCTAGCTCACAGTGCTGAGGCCCTGGGTACACTTCTGGACCTGGGGTGCTATCTGTATGGAGCTTGTATGTTCTCCCCATGTTTGCATGAGTTTGCTTTGGGTGCTCCGGCTTCCTCCCACAGTTCAAAGAACTACTGGTAGGTTAATTGGCTTCTGGGATAATTGGTGAGTGTCTGTGTCTTCCCTGCATTGGACTACCATCCAGTCCCAGGTATCTCCTGCTTATTACTTTCTGAGGCTCTGGCTCCCCCGTGCCCCGCGACCCCCTGACCCCCTGACCCTGAATTGGATGAAGCGGTTAGAAAATGGGTGGTTTCTGTTATGCTCTGGTCATGCTCTGCCATAGCAACAACTTGTAAAAAATGCAGATGCTAGGATTTAACTCAAAGAAGGAGCTCAGATCACTGTGTTGGCATCACTGTACAGGTGTCCGGTGTGTTTTAGAACATATGTTAAAATCTTATTTACTAACTTCTAGACTTTTTACCCCCCATATCAGTCTGCAGGTGCACAGTGGTCTGTGGACACCCTCCTTGCTCTGTCGTAAAAGAGGAAATAAAAAGCAACTGGTTTTGACTTTAATGCACTGAGACTGTGGAACTCACAGAACTCTCTTGTCAGAAAGGCAGCTTCTAACAGCTTTTAAGTGAAGACTAAGAACACTTTTCTATTTTATTAAAATAGATTATATATGTTTTGTTTAAATATATGTTATAAATGTTAAAACGACAGCTCGTATAAGCTTGTATTTTTACCTTTCGATCATTTTTATAATTGCTTTGAGTTGCTTTTACCATGATAAACAGTACAAAATATGAGGTGTTGAACTTGTCTAAAGTTTTAAAGCGCTTTATGACGTAAAGTGTGATGACAGTCCTTGGCGGTCTATGTAACAATTCTTCTTGAAGTAGGTCATCGGGCCAACAGTATACAAACATTACAGCTCAAGTGCTTTTGTATCTGAACGCTTTTAGGTAAGTTATTTAGCAGCTGCGGTATTAATAATGATTTTAATGGCAAATTCAATTGCAGGTAAAATAAAAATGGCGGATAACTTTCTTTCTAGCTTCGTGAAGCGGTCGCGCTATATTATACATATATACCATAATAAGAAACATAATATGTACAGTAGAATTTTTCACTTTAAGCTGGCATTATCCAGAACCGGGTCAGGGCCCGGACCCGGACCGTGCAGTGTGGTCCGTCGGCCTTCTAAAGATGTTTAGGAGATCGAGGCGCCCTTGGATTTGATTAGAAACTTGCATAATTTCTTAACTTGACCCCATTATCTTAAAAAAAACGGCCAGGCCAAGACCAAAGCATGAAGGCTGCGAGGATCGGGGGACTCTCATTTTTGGTCACAGCGTACAGTAGTAGATCAGTAACCTCTGTTTATCGTGATAACCTTTAATTATTTTCCAGTACTTTTTTAAATGATAAAACACATTGTCTCGCCAGTTTTGCTAAAGATACGGTTTTAGTGTTTACGCATAAATTTGTAAGCCGTAGGTTTAAAATCTCGTGGTCTTATTTTCTGCATTTTCATCGTAAGGGAAGGCGCTCGTTTGCGATTTACGCGCTGAATATTGTAAGCAGAGGAGCCTTAAGGCACAGCCTCGCCTTAACACCATCGTTTGCATTGTCATTGTCATCCAGAAAAGCAGTCGTAAGAAAATGAATCTGTGGCGGCTCCGAACATTAAAAAAACTATATCTAGACTGCAAATACATCCCAATCTTACTATTAACACGTTTTAAGACCCCTCTCCTTTCCACCGGTATACAAGCTAAGAGAGAAATATTGGAAATCCCATCTGAAGTAGCCCTCGTCTCACCTTCGGAGCTGTGAGCGATGGGGATCATAATTAAAAGGGGTACAGTTACTTTGAAAATGTGTATGTGATACTTAAATTTAAATAAAATAAAAAGATAAATTATATAACACAGACTGCTATCTATGTCCATGTGTTTAAGACGTATGAATCGGTTTTAAAACAGGCACACCCCTTCTCACAAATCCGACTGGAGTCTCAGTCCGTCGTCGCGATGAATTAGGAGCTCAGATGTAGGCTAAGTGATTGCAATTTACTTATTTAAAAGAACCACTTCAAATCAAAAGGGAGACATTTTGTAATGGTAGTTATCGTATTATAGTATACGATAACTGTATACGTAGTATACGTAATTGTAGATATACAGTACATAAAGGGTATGAATAGGTGTGAGCTTTTACTGTATATTTAATATTTTATCTGACCCACTTGTAGAAACCGCCTACTCAGATTTATTTAAGTGGTCTGCCACCATAAAGACAGAAAAATATAATGACACCCTGTTACATTAACTGTAAAATAAACGCCGTAACTGCGGCCATATGAAAATTTGGATAAAGATTATACAAACATCCTAAGGAGCTCTATGACATATGAGCGTCGTAATAATGGTTGGTGACCTGACGTAACAGTGCTCCCTGAATTACGTGATCTGTATATACCCAAATACAGATATATCACATAGGGAGATGCAGTCAAACATTGCATTGCTATCGTCGTGGTGAACTATTTCTCCGCTGTTTAAAACTTGTTTGGTAAGTGTCATCAAATATGCTTGTCAATTTGTAGCGAAATCGATATACTGTATCATAATCCTTCAGCTATCTATAATGTAGTGAAACGGCTAATTAATATTGATAAATTCCCTTATTCACAGTGACTTTTGCTCAAACCCCTGTTGCATAATGGGTTAATTTTATATAAAAAAACATTTATATCATAGATATAATACAAGCTTTGAAATGAAATAGCACATTTCCAGGTTTCAGTTAAACATTTTTAAAAAAGCTCATGACTTTAAGCATTCTGAACATTGAGAATGTTATTTGGGAAACAAATGTTTATTATAATGTTTGTGTTTAGGATCTGTCTCCTACTGAGTCAGCATGCAGCATTCAACACCATTAGGTTTAATATTAAAAAGTTGTGTATTTCCTGAATTGTTTTTTTTTATTCTTTTCTATTAGACCATACTAGACTGTGCAGGATATCATTTATTTGCCATTTTTGCCTTTTCCAGATACCTGGGAAACAAAGCTCATATCTCATTTGCCAATGGAGCCCAGTCCTAAGCCTGGTGCTCTGTCCCCCTCCCCGAAGGACACAGACTCGAATCGACCCGCGCCCTTAAGGCAACAGGATCTGATCTCCACGTACTGCCCGCCTCCCAAGATACAGCTTCTGAAGGACACCTTCCAAGAGAAACTGATGCAGGAAAAGGAGAAAAAAATGATCGCCATGTACAATCGGCGGCAGGAGGCAGCTCTACAGAAGATGAGAAAATGTTTCCAATATGTCAAATACGCTGCGGAGAAGAAGATGGGGAACAGCTATCGCTTCCAAGCCCAACAGGGCCCCGAGAAGAACATTGTGGGGTATGATCGGTCTTACCCCCTGAAGCCTATGGGTAACAGGAAAGTCTCCGGCCCTGGTGAGGTTCGGGCTGTGGACCGCCCGGACGCACAGAGTGATTCCTTGTTTGCCCCCACCCCGCCTCAGGATGGTCATGAGAGGCCCTGCGAGAGGCCGGGCAGGAGGGGCTCAAGAGTACGCAAACCTAAGGACAGGACTGTCCTCCCCATGGTGGCGACCCCTCCAGGGCAATGCCCTTCTCATGCCAATGGGAAGGAGCACTTTCAGTTGCAAGAGGAGCTACGAAAAGTGGCCGAGGCAGAGGCCGCGCTGAAGGAGGAGCATCGCCGGAGGGAGGCCAGCCTGCAGGATGAGATGCGCCGGAAGGAGGCCATGATGAAGGACGAGATTCGCCAGAAGGAGGCCATGATGCAGGCGAAGCTCTTCAGAGCTCAGGAGGAGCTGAGGATGGTTCCGAGAGAGATGGAAGACTCCAGAGAGGTGGCCGGAAGGGAAAATAGAGGCGAGGCAGAGCGAGCTTTGCCCCAGAGGACCATGGGCCAACCACCGCTCTAAGGCCGTGCCTCTTCTGACCTGCAGAATGGAGAAGCAAAAAGCCTTCACTCCAAGGAAAGCCCTTCCTATCAGAGGAGACAACCTTGATTATGGTTCTCCAATGGAAGATGGCGGATGCGCAGAATCGCACTTTCCCTCTGCGCTTTCCCATCAGGAGAGACGTCAAGTGAGCCCTTGCAGCCGTGGGCTAGAAGACGTCCCCTGTGGAAGGAGAAAGTATCTCAAGAAAGCAAGGCTCCCTGAAAGCGACGTGTCAGCGGCACAGGCCGCGCAGGGCCACTTCAGAAATAACACCACATGTCTGGATGAACAAACTCTGTCAGTGGAAAACAGATATTTGTCCCCTACAAGTCTGATGTGCCCTACCGCTGAGCAATTTCCATATGAGAATAGCCAGAGTGGAAACCCTCAGCTGGTGCCCTGTGAACTGTGTCACAGGAAGTTTGCTGTAGAGAGGCTGGAGAAACACAGCAAGATCTGCAAGAAGCTTCAGAATTCAAAGAGGAAGGTTTTTGACTCTTTCAAGCACAGGGCCAAGGGAACAGAACTGGAGACATACATCCATAAGAAGAAGGTTAAACCGCCAATCGTGGTAAGGGCTATCCTTAAACTCTTTCCAAGCTTCCCTTTTTTTCTCCTAGAGTCAGACTCAGCTTATAAATCAATGTAAACAATAAATAAGTGTTTTATGAAGTACTCTTCTGAAAAACTGCCGCAAAGGCACATTTGCCAGACAGAATAAATGTGTCTTAGTGACTTCTGAATTCTGTTGTAAAAATCTACATATCAAGCAAATAGCACTCACAGGAAACAAAACCATAACTACGTAAATTGTACTCTCTACCCAATGACCTGAAAGGTAGCCCCAGAAAGCTATGTTATTACTGTATTGATATTTTCTTGCCTTGTGAATGGTTTGCGACCAGACTGTGTACGCAGTGCTAGTCTGGACTTTTTCTGGAAGCTGTTTTATTGGTTTCATTTCCTGTTCCCAGCTGAGAAAGAACAACTGGAGGCAGAAGCACGAGGATTTCATTCGGAGCATCAAACAGGCCAGGGAGGTGCAGCAGGTGATCACGCAAGGAGGGAAAGTTGTGAACCTGCCCCAGCCCCCCGCGAATCCAAACCCCGACTACGTGCCCTGCCCTCACTGCGGCCGGCGCTTTGCCCCCAGGCCGGCACAGAGGCACATCCCCAAGTGTCAGCACATCAGGAGCCGCCCTCCTCCTCCTCCTCGCAGATGAAAATTGATGTGAAGAAGAGCAAAAGAGTCATGATCTTGGCTCACGACTCACGTCCTGCTTTTTCTTTTTAGAAACACATTTAGCACAGTTCATCCGTATGATGATGAAAAAAAAATGTTACCTTATTTTAATTAAATGATTTTTTTTTGGTGGACTGGTGTTTGCGTAGCTGTGGTTATTTCAGTTTTTCTCTTATCATTCATACACCTTGACCTCCTAAAAATAATTTTTCAACCTGGAACGTACAATTAGCAGGCAATAGAACAGGTCACATTGGTCTTGGAACCATCAAAAAGCAGTATTCACACATTCTCGGCATCAATTTTCCTTAAAAACAACTGAAAAAGCAAGGTAAAGAGTGATTGATTTTTTTAATGAAAGTTATTTGATTTAATTTATTTAATTTTCATAATATTTGAAATATGTTGGGATTAATGTGACTCAATATTATCTGCAGCTCTTACACTCCAGGCACCTGATAAAGTGGAACGCAGTGTCTTTGCCTTACATGGCGCTCAGCTCTTCCTCAATCCCAGCAGAAGCACCAGCAGAAGCAGCAGCCTCCGGGTCCTGCCTCATGCACAGCTTAAAATGCAACACCAAGTAATACAACAAACAACAGGGAAAACCATTCACGATCAGACACATCCGTTGATTGCTGGCTCTCAGTAAAGGGACATTGCATCATTACATCACAAAATAGACTACATTTCAAGGTTAAAGAATTACCATGTTCTGCGATTCAGAACGAGGCAGCAAAACTTCCTATAATCTGTTGTGGCCCTATGACATTGTAAAGGAGCAGGCTTGTGAATACATCTCGTTTAATCCAATGGAAATATAACTCTCAACTTTTTTACGTTTTTGCCAATAAATAATACTACATTGTTAACTCTGCATAAAGAACCTTGGAATGGAACGTTTTTTGCAGTGAAATGTTTGCTGCATAACCTATACCCTTTCTCTCCTACATCACATTGCATTAGTCATTACAGTGATTAGTGAGCAGGAAGGGCTGCATCACATCGCAATTTGTGTGGAACTTGAATGCGAATTTGTTACAACATGGCGTAACTTACAGTCCTTTCACAAAATTCATGATTTTGTGCTCAATTTTGAGTTTGTAAAGTTTTTCTATAATGTCAATGATTTTATTTTGTGACTGAAATTAAATAATTTTGTGTCTGCAAAATTGGGACTGTAGTTCCACCTTAACCTACTAGTACTGTATGTCTTTGGACTGTGGGAAGAAACTGGAGCACCTGGAAGAAATCCACACAAATGAAGGGAGAACATACAATTCCATCCAGACTGCACCCCAGGAATTGAACCCAGGACCCCAGATCTGTGAACCACAGTGCCACCTCATTGCTATAGTCACTATAATTAATGTCAAAACTCATTTGCAAATGAGCAGCCTGGGATCCAAAAGGATCAAGACAAGGATCCAAACAAAGCACTATCCCAAAGCTTGGCTTTGTACCGTACATAAAACAGGGCTTGATGCAGAAGGCAGATAATCAAAGTCCATGCAATAATTTCTAAGGGAAAGTGACTTTGTGTTCTTGGAGGGAAGTCACTCAACACGGAGCTGTGTTAGTGAAATGATTGTTCTGATGTACGGCTGATGTCCAAACACTGAAAACATGATTGTGTATGCAATCGCACTCCTGAGCTCCATTGGGTATGGTTAAAATAACTTTTTATAGTTCATCACATTCAAAGTGTGTGTACTTGATGAAAGTGTAACACGCATTTGGAGGAGTTATTCAGGATTTTCTTTCATTCAACTATTTCAAGACCCATTATTTTCAGATGTTGTAGTATACGTGAATAATGAAAGGCCTTCATATTACACAATGAAGGAATGACTTCGCAGGTGTGAAGAATAAAAGATTAATTCAGCTCACTTTGGGGAGTTTCACAATGGCCCTCCTTATAGAAATGTGGGTTTGATTAAAGGAGTGAAGAAAAAGCACTGAATAATATTTGCTTCTGTAAACGTAATCATCTCAAAATATGGTTGAAGAAATTGAAGAAGGTTAAACATAATCCAAAACGTATAAGGTCAATTTAAGTACAACCAGAATTCTAGTGTTTATGCAATGCATCTGTGGGTTGATATGAAATATGGCCGTACTTAAACTAAACGAGGTTATCGAGAGCATATTCCGAATACGGCTTTGGCCAGTTGTACTGTGAACTGCGAGGACCGTATCTTATCCTGAACTGGCTGTGCGAATACCGTCCTCTGCTGGCAGAAGGAATAGATTACAACGGCACTGTATTGGCGATTAGTCCTATTGCTAGAATATTGAAACAACAAGGAGTCCGCGGAGTCAAGCAATGCTGAATAAACAAGTACCTGAAATTCAATAGGATTTTGTGTATTGATTACAAATAGGTGTGGAATTCTCATGTACAGTGGTATTCATGGATTCCTTACACAAGCAGCAGTTGTTATGATGCTTTCGTAATCTGAATATAAATCTGTTATCTACTTAAAACTGTAATTATTGAATAGATTAATGTCTTTGAAATGCTTCATTAACTGGGCAGTTTCCATGTTTGGAAATGTTTTTATTTTGATTGCTGATTGCTAGATACTGTATGTTTAATAGGCATGCTGTTAATATTTTCTACAAGAGCCAAATAAGACAGTTATGCTGTAGTAAGTTCTATATAAGTTATATAACATAAGTTATATTTTGTTCTGAGGTCAATTTGAATCTCATACTAAATAACTGGTGTCCTTTTATCTGAGAAACACTACCTGATTGATCACCTGATGCCTAGAAATTAGCATGCACAGTAGCCCAGCGTTTAGCATTGCTAGCTCACAGTGCTGAGGCCCTGGGTACACTTCTGGACCTGGGGTGCTATCTGTATGGAGCTTGTATGTTCTCCCCATGTTTGCATGAGTTTGCTTTGGGTGCTCCGGCTTCCTCCCACACTTCAAAGAACTACTGGTAGGTTAATTGGCTTCTGGGATAATTGGTGAGTGTCTGTGTCTTCCCTGCATTGGACTACCATCCAGTCCCAGGTATCTCCTGCTTATTACTTTCTGAGGCTCTGGCTCCCCCGTGACCCCCCGACCACCTGACCCTGAATTGGATGAAGCAGTTAGAAAATGGGTGGTTTCTGTTATGCTCTGGTCATGCTCTGCCATAGCAACAACTTGTAAAAAATGCAGATGCTAGGATTTAACTCAAAGAAGGAGCTCAGATCACTGTGTTGGCATCACTGTACAGGTGTCCGGTGTGTTTTAGAACATATGTTAAAATCTTATTTACTAACTTCTAGACTTTTTACCCCCCATATCAGCCTGCAGGTGCACAGTGGTCTGTGGACACCCTCCTTGCTCTGTCGTAAAAGAGGAAATAAAAAGCAACTGGTTTTGACTTTAATGCACTGAGACTGTGGAACTCACAGAACTCTCTTGTCAGAAAGGCAGCTTCTAACAGCTTTTAAGTGAAGACTAAGAACACTTTTCTATTTTATTAAAATAGATTATATATGTTTTGTTTAAATATATGTTATAAATGTTAAAACGACAGCTCGTATAAGCTTGTATTTTTACCTTTCGATCATTTTTAGAATTGCTTTGAGTTGCTTTTACCATGATAAACAGTACAAAATATGAGGTGTTGAACTTGTCTAAAGTTTTAAAGCGCTTTATGACGTAAAGTGTGATGACAGTCCTTGGCGGTCTATGTAACAATTCTTCTTGAAGTAGGTCATCGGGCCAACAGTATACAAACATTACAGCTCAAGTGCTTTTGTATCTGAACGCTTTTAGGTAAGTTATTTAGCAGCTGCGGTATTAATAATGATTTTAATGGCAAATTCAATTGCAGGTAAAATAAAAATGGCGGATAACTTTCTTTCTAGCTTCGTGAAGCGGTCGCGCTATATTATACATATATACCATAATAAGAAACATAATATGTACAGTAGAATTTTTCACTTTAAGCTGGCATTATCCAGAACCGGGTCAGGGCCCGGACCCGGACCGTGCAGTGTGGTCCGCCGGCCTTCTAAAGATGTTTAGGAGATCGAGGCGCCCTTGGATTTGATTAGAAACTTGCATAATTTCTTAACTTGACCCCATTATCTTAAAAAAAACGGCCAGGCCAAGACCAAAGCATGAAGGCTGCGAGGATCGGGGGACTCTCATTTTTGGTCACAGCGTACAGTAGTAGATCAGTAACCTCTGTTTATCGTGATAACCTTTAATTATTTTCCAGTACTTTTTTAAATGATAAAACACATTGTCTCGCGAGTTTTGCTAAAGATACGGTTTTAGTGTTTACGCATAAATTTGTAAGCCGTAGGTTTAAATCTCGTGGTCTTATTTTCTGCATTTTCATCGTAAGGGAAGGCGCTCGTTTGCGATTTACGCGCTGAATATTGTAAGCAGAGGAGCCTTAAGGCACAGCCTCGCCTTAACACCATCGTTTGCATTGTCATTGTCATCCAGAAAAGCAGTCGTAAGAAAATGAATCTGTGGCGGCTCCGAACATTAAAAAAACTATATCTAGACTGCAAATACATCCCAATCTTACTATCAACACGTTTTAAGACCCCTCTCCTTTCCACCGGTATACAAGCTAAGAGAGAAATATTGGAAATCCCATCTGAAGTAGCCCTCGTCTCACCTTCGGAGCTGTGAGCGATGGGGATCATAATTAAAAGGGGTACAGTTACTTTGAAAATGTGTATGTGATACTTAAATTTAAATAAAATAAAAAGATAAATTATATAACACAGACTGCTATCTATGTCCATGTGTTTAAGACGTATGAATCGGTTTTAAAACAGGCACACCCCTTCTCACAAATCCGACTGGAGTCTCAGTCCGTCGTCGCGATGAATTAGGAGCTCAGATGTAGGCTAAGTGATTGCAATTTACTTATTTAAAAGAACCACTTCAAATCAAAAGGGAGACATTTTGTAATGGTAGTTATCGTATTATAGTATACGATAACTGTATACGTAGTATACGTAATTGTAGATATACAGTACATAAAGGGTATGAATAGGTGTGAGCTTTTACTGTATATTTAATATTTTATCTGACCCACTTGTAGAAACCGCCTACTCAGATTTATTTAAGTGGTCTGCCACCATAAAGACAGAAAAATATAATGACACCCTGTTACATTAACTGTAAAATAAACGCCGTAACTGCGGCCATATGAAAATTTGGATAAAGATTATACAAACATCCTAAGGAGCTCTATGACATATGAGCGTCGTAATAATGGTTGGTGACCTGACGTAACAGTGCTCCCTGAATTACGTGATCTGTATATACCCAAATACAGATATATCACATAGGGAGATGCAGTCAAACATTGCATTGCTATCGTCGTGGTGAACTATTTCTCCGCTGTTTAAAACTTGTTTGGTAAGTGTCATCAAATATGCTTGTCAATTTGTAGCGAAATCGATATACTGTATCATAATCCTTCAGCTATCTATAATGTAGTGAAACGGCTAATTAATATTGATAAATTCCCTTATTCACAGTGACTTTTGCTCAAACCCCTGTTGCATAATGGGTTAATTTTATATAAAAAAACATTTATATCATAGATATAATACAAGCTTTGAAATGAAATAGCACATTTCCAGGTTTCAGTTAAACATTTTTTAAAAAGCTCATGACTTTAAGCATTCTGAACATTGAGAATGTTATTTGGGAAACAAATGTTTATTATAATGTTTGTGTTTAGGATCTGTCTCCTACTGAGTCAGCATGCAGCATTCAACACCATTAGGTTTAATATTAAAAAGTTGTGTATTTCCTGAATTGTTTTTTTTTATTCTTTTCTATTAGACCATACTAGACTGTGCAGGATATCATTTATTTGCCATTTTTGCCTTTTCCAGATACCTGGGAAACAAAGCTCATATCTCATTTGCCAATGGAGCCCAGTCCTAAGCCTGGTGCTCTGTCCCCCTCCCCGAAGGACACAGACTCGAATCGACCCGCGCCCTTAAGGCAACAGGATCTGATCTCCACGTACTGCCCGCCTCCCAAGATACAGCTTCTGAAGGACACCTTCCAAGAGAAACTGATGCAGGAAAAGGAGAAAAAAATGATCGCCATGTACAATCGGCGGCAGGAGGCAGCTCTACAGAAGATGAGAAAATGTTTCCAATATGTCAAATACGCTGCGGAGAAGAAGATGGGGAACAGCTATCGCTTCCAAGCCCAACAGGGCCCCGAGAAGAACATTGTGGGGTATGATCGGTCTTACCCCCTGAAGCCTATGGGTAACAGGAAAGTCTCCGGCCCTGGTGAGGTTCGGGCTGTGGACCGCCCGGACGCACAGAGTGATTCCTTGTTTGCCCCCACCCCGCCTCAGGATGGTCATGAGAGGCCCTGCGAGAGGCCGGGCAGGAGGGGCTCAAGAGTACGCAAACCTAAGGACAGGACTGTCCTCCCCATGGTGGCGACCCCTCCAGGGCAATGCCCTTCTCATGCCAATGGGAAGGAGCACTTTCAGTTGCAAGAGGAGCTACGAAAAGTGGCCGAGGCAGAGGCCGCGCTGAAGGAGGAGCATCGCCGGAGGGAGGCCAGCCTGCAGGATGAGATGCGCCGGAAGGAGGCCATGATGAAGGACGAGATTCGCCAGAAGGAGGCCATGATGCAGGCGAAGCTCTTCAGAGCTCAGGAGGAGCTGAGGATGGTTCCGAGAGAGATGGAAGACTCCAGAGAGGTGGCCGGAAGGGAAAATAGAGGCGAGGCAGAGCGAGCTTTGCCCCAGAGGACCATGGGCCAACCACCGCTCTAAGGCCGTGCCTCTTCTGACCTGCAGAATGGAGAAGCAAAAAGCCTTCACTCCAAGGAAAGCCCTTCCTATCAGAGGAGACAACCTTGATTATGGTTCTCCAATGGAAGATGGCGGATGCGCAGAATCGCACTTTCCCTCTGCGCTTTCCCATCAGGAGAGACGTCAAGTGAGCCCTTGCAGCCGTGGGCTAGAAGACGTCCCCTGTGAAGGAGAAAGTATCTCAAGAAAGCAAGGCTCCCTGAAAGCGACGTGTCAGCGGCACAGGCCGCGCAGGGCCACTTCAGAAATAACACCACATGTCTGGATGAACAAACTCTGTCAGTGGAAAACAGATATTTGTCCCCTACAAGTCTGATCTGCCCTACCGCTGAGCAATTTCCATATGAGAATAGCCAGAGTGGAAACCCTCAGCTGGTGCCCTGTGAACTGTGTCACGGGAAGTTTGCTGTAGAGAGGCTGGAGAAACACAGCAAGATCTGCAAGAAGCTTCAGAATTCAAAGAGGAAGGTTTTTGACTCTTTCAAGCACAGGGCCAAGGGAACAGAACTGGAGACATACATCCATAAGAAGAAGGTTAAACCGCCAATCGTGGTAAGGGCTATCCTTAAACTCTTTCCAAGCTTCCCTTTTTTTCTCCTAGAGTCAGACTCAGCTTATAAATCAATGTAGACAATAAATAAGTGTTTTATGAAGTACTCTTCTGAAAAACTGCCGCAAAGGCACATTTGCCAGACAGAATAAATGTGTCTTAGTGACTTCTGAATTCTGTTGTAAAAATCTACATATCAAGCAAATAGCACTCACAGGAAACAAAACCATAACTACGTAAATTGTACTCTCTACCCAATGACCTGAAAGGTAGCCCCAGAAAGCTACGTTATTACTGTATTGATATTTTCTTGCCTTGTGAATGGTTTGCGACCAGACTGTGTACGCAGTGCTAGTCTGGACTTTTTCTGGAAGCTGTTTTATTGGTTTCATTTCCTGTTCCCAGCTGAGAAAGAACAACTGGAGGCAGAAGCACGAGGATTTCATTCGGAGCATCAAACAGGCCAGGGAGGTGCAGCAGGTGATCACGCAAGGAGGGAAAGTTGTGAACCTGCCCCAGCCCCCCGCGAATCCAAACCCCGACTACGTGCCCTGCCCTCACTGCGGCTGGCGCTTTGCCCCCAGGCCGGCACAGAGGCACTTCCCCAAGTGTCAGCACATCAGGAGCCGCCCTCCTCCTCCTCCTCGCAGATGAAAACTGATGTGAAGAAGAGCAAAAGAGTCATGATCTTGGCTCACGACTCACGTCCTGCTTTTTCTTTTTAGAAACACATTTAGCACAGTTCATCCGTATGATGATGAAAAAAAAATGTTACCTTATTTTAATTAAATGATTTTTTTTTGGTGGACTGGTGTTTGCGTAGCTGTGGTTATTTCAGTTTTTCTCTTATCATTCATACACCTTGACCTCCTAAAAATAATTTTTCAACCTGGAACGTACAATTAGCAGGCAATAGAACAGGTCACATTGGTCTTGGAACCATCAAAAAGCAGTATTCACACATTCTCGGCATCAATTTTCCTTAAAAACAACTGAAAAAGCAAGGTAAAGAGTGATTGATTTTTTTAATGAAAGTTATTTGATTTAATTTATTTAATTTTCATAATATTTGAAATATGTTGGGATTAATGTGACTCAATATTATCTGCAGCTCTTACACTCCAGGCACCTGATAAAGTGGAACGCAGTGTCTTTGCCTTACATGGCGCTCAGCTCTTCCTCAATCCCAGCAGAAGCAGCAGCCTCCGGGTCCTGCCTCATGCACAGCTTAAAATGCAACACCAAGTAATACAACAAACAACAGGGAAAACCATTCACGATCAGACACATCCGTTGATTGCTGGCTCTCAGTAAAGGGACATTGCATCATTACATCACAAAATAGACTACATTTCAAGGTTAAAGAATTACCATGTTCTGCGATTCAGAACGAGGCAGCAAAACTTCCTATAATCTGTTGTGGCCCTATGACATTGTAAAGGAGCAGGCTTGTGAATACATCTCGTTTAATCCAATGGAAATATAACTCTCAACTTTTTTACGTTTTTGCCAATAAATAATACTACATTGTTAACTCTGCATAAAGAACCTTGGAATGGAACGTTTTTTGCAGTGAAATGTTTGCTGCATAACCTATACCCTTTCTCTCCTACATCACATTGCATTAGTCATTACAGTGATTAGTGAGCAGGAAGGGCTGCATCACATCGCAATTTGTGTGGAACTTGAATGCGAATTTGTTACAACATGGCGTAACTTACAGTCCTTTCACAAAATTCATGATTTTGTGCTCAATTTTGAGTTTGTAAAGTTTTTCTATAATGTCAATGATTTTATTTTGTGACTGAAATTAAATAATTTTGTGTCTGCAAAATTGGGACTGTAGTTCCACCTTAACCTACTAGTACTGTATGTCTTTGGACTGTGGGAAGAAACTGGAGCACCTGGAAGAAATCCACACAAATGAAGGGAGAACATACAATTCCATCCAGACTGCACCCCAGGAATTGAACCCAGGACCCCAGCTCTGTGAACCACAGTGCCAGCTCATTGCTATAGTCACTATAATGAATGTCAAAACTCATTTGCAAATGAGCAGCCTGGGATCCAAAAGGATCAAGACAAGGATCCAAACAAAGCACTATCCCAAAGCTTGGCTTTGTACCGTATATAATACAGGGCTTGATGCAGAAGGCAGATAATCAAAGTCCATGCAATAATTGCTAAGGGAAAGTGACTTTGTGTTCTTGGAGGGAAGTCACTCAACACGGAGCTGTGTTAGTGAAATGATTGTTCTGATGTACGGCTGATGTCCAAACACTGAAAACATGATTGTGTATGCAATCGCACTCCTGAGCTCCATTGGGTATGGTTAAAATAACTTTTTATAGTTCATCACATTCAAAGTGTGTGTACTTGATGAAAGTGTAACACGCATTTGGAGGAGTTATTCAGGATTTTCTTTCATTCAACTATTTCAAGACCCATTATTTTCAGATGTTGTAGTATACGTGAATAATGAAAGGCCTTCATATTACACAATGAAGGAATGACTTCACAGGTGTGAAGAATAAAAGATTAATTCAGCTCACTTTGGGGAGTTTCACAATGGCCCTCCTTATAGAAATGTGGGTTTGATTAAAGGAGTGAAGAAAAAGCACTGAATAATATTTGCTTCTGTAAACGTAATCATCTCAAAATATGGTTGAAGAAATTGAAGAAGGTTAAACATAATCCAAAACGTATAAGGTCAATTTAAGTACAACCAGAATTCTAGTGTTTATGCAATGCATCTGTGGGTTGATATGAAATATGGCCGGACTTAAACTAAACGAGGTTATCGAGAGCATATTCCGAATACGGCTTTGGCCAGTTGTACTGTGAACTGCGAGGACCGTATCTTATCCTGAACTGACTGTGCGAATACCGTCCTCTGCTGGCAGAAGGAATAGATTACAACGGCACTGTATTGGCGATTAGTCCTATTGCTAGAATATTGAAACAACAAGGAGTCCGCGGAGTCAAGCAATGCTGAATAAACAAGTACCTGAAATTCAATAGGATTTTGTGTATTGATTACAAATAGGTGTGAAATTCTCATGTACAGTGGTATTCATGGATTCCTTACACAAGCAGCAGTTGTTATGATGCTTTCGTAATCTGAATATAAATCTGTTATCTACTTAAAACTGTAATTATTGAATAGATTAATGTCTTTGAAATGCTTCATTAACTGGGCAGTTTCCATGTTTGGAAATGTTTTTATTTTGATTGCTGATTGCTAGATACTGTATGTTTAATAGGCATGCTGTTAATTTTTTCTACAAGAGCCAAATAAGACAGTTATGCTGTAGTAAGTTCTATATAAGTTATATAACATAAGTTATATTTTGTTCTGAGGTCAATTTGAATCTCATACTAAATAACTGGTGTCCTTTTATCTGAGAAACACTACCTGATTGATCACCTGATGCCTAGAAATTAGCATGCACAGTAGCCCAGCGTTTAGCATTGCTAGCTCACAGTGCTGAGGCCCTGGGTACACTTCTGGACCTGGGGTGCTATCTGTATGGAGCTTGTATGTTCTCCCCATGTTTGCATGAGTTTGCTTTGGGTGCTCCGGCTTCCTCCCACAGTTCAAAGAACTACTGGTAGGTTAATTGGCTTCTGGGATAATTGGTGAGTGTCTGTGTCTTCCCTGCATTGGACTACCATCCAGTCCCAGGTATCTCCTGCTTATTACTTTCTGAGGCTCTGGCTCCCCCGTGCCCCCCGACCCCCTGACCCCCTGACCCTGAATTGGATGAAGCGGTTAGAAAATGGGTGGTTTCTGTTATGCTCTGGTCATGCTCTGCCATAGCAACAACTTGTAAAAAATGCAGATGCTAGGATTTAACTCAAAGAAGGAGCTCAGATCACTGTGTTGGCATCACTGTACAGGTGTCCCGTGTGTTTTAGAACATATGTTAAAATCTTATTTACTAACTTCTAGACTTTTTACCCCCCATATCAGTCTGCAGGTGCACAGTGGTCTGTGGACACCCTCCTTGCTCTGTCGTAAAAGAGGAAATAAAAAGCAACTGGTTTTGACTTTAATGCACTGAGACTGTGGAACTCACAGAACTCTCTTGTCAGAAAGGCAGCTTCTAACAGCTTTTAAGTGAAGACTAAGAACACTTTTCTATTTTATTAAAATAGATTATATATGTTTTGTTTAAATATATGTTATAAATGTTAAAACGACAGCTCGTATAAGCTTGTATTTTTACCTTTCGATCATTTTTATAATTGCTTTGAGTTGCTTTTACCATGATAAACAGTACAAAATATGAGGTGTTGAACTTGTCTAAAGTTTTAAAGCGCTTTATGACGTAAAGTGTGATGACAGTCCTTGGCGGTCTATGTAACAATTCTTCTTGAAGTAGGTCATCGGGCCAACAGTATACAAACATTACAGCTCAAGTGCTTTTGTATCTGAACGCTTTTAGGTAAGTTATTTAGCAGCTGCGGTATTAATAATGATTTTAATGGCAAATTCAATTGCAGGTAAAATAAAAATGGCGGATAACTTTCTTTCTAGCTTCGTGAAGCGGTCGCGCTATATTATACATATATACCATAATAAGAAACATAATATGTACAGTAGAATTTTTCACTTTAAGCTGGCATTATCCAGAACCGGGTCAGGGCCCGGGCCCGGACCCGGACCGTGCAGTGTGGTCCGCCGGCTTTCTAAAGATGTTTAGGAGATCGAGGCGCCCTTGGATTTGATTAGAAACTTGCATAATTTCTTAACTTGACCCCATTATCTTAAAAAAAACGGCCAGGCCAAGACCAAAGCATGAAGGCTGCGAGGATCGGGGGACTCTCATTTTTGGTCACAGCGTACAGTAGTAGATCAGTAACCTCTGTTTATCGTGATAACCTTTAATTATTTTCCAGTACTTTTTTAAATGATAAAACACATTGTCTCGCCAGTTTTGCTAAAGATACGGTTTTAGTGTTTACGCATAAATTTGTAAGCCGTAGGTTTAAATCTCGTGGTCTTATTTTCTGCATTTTCATCGTAAGGGAAGGCGCTCGTTTGCGATTTACGCGCTGAATATTGTAAGCAGAGGAGCCTTAAGGCACAGCCTCGCCTTAACACCATCGTTTGCATTGTCATTGTCATCCAGAAAA
The DNA here is from genome assembly GCF_040954835.1 of Lepisosteus oculatus. Lineage (NCBI taxonomy): Eukaryota > Metazoa > Chordata > Actinopteri > Semionotiformes > Lepisosteidae > Lepisosteus > Lepisosteus oculatus. The sequence goes on along the minus strand of NW_027167956.1, from coordinate 284,780 downwards.
GCAGTCGTAAGAAAATGAATCTGTGGCGGCTCCGAACATTAAAAAAACTATATCTAGACTGCAAATACATCCCAATCTTACTATCAACACGTTTTCAGACCCCTCTCCTTTCCACCGGTATACAAGCTAAGAGAGAAATATTGGAAATCCCATCTGAAGTAGCCCTCGTCTCACCTTCGGAGCTGTGAGCGATGGGGATCATAATTAAAAGGGGTACAGTTACTTTGAATATGTGTATGTGATACTTAAATTTAAATAAAATAAAAAGATAAATTATATAACACAGACTGCTATCTATGTCCATGTGTTTAAGACGTATGAATCGGTTTTAAAACAGGCACACCCCTTCTCACAAATCCGACTGGAGTCTCAGTCCGTCGTCGCGATGAATTAGGAGCTCAGATGTAGGCTAAGTGATTGCAATTTACTTATTTAAAAGAACCACTTCAAATCAAAAGGGAGACATTTTGTAATGGTAGTTATCGTATTATAGTATACGATAACTGTATACGTAGTATACGTAATTGTAGATATACAGTACATAAAGGGTATGAATAGGTGTGAGCTTTTACTGTATATTTAATATTTTATCTGACCCACTTGTAGAAACCGCCTACTCAGATTTATTTAAGTGGTCTGCCACCATAAAGACAGAAAAATATAATGACACCCTGTTACATTAACTGTAAAATAAACGCCGTAACTGCGGCCATATGAAAATTTGGATAAAGATTATACAAACATCCTAAGGAGCTCTATGACATATGAGCGTCGTAATAATGGTTGGTGACCTGACGTAACAGTGCTCCCTGAATTACGTGATCTGTATATACCCAAATACAGATATATCACATAGGGAGATGCAGTCAAACATTGCATTGCTATCGTCGTGGTGAACTATTTCTCCGCTGTTTAAAACTTGTTTGGTAAGTGTCATCAAATATGCTTGTCAATTTGTAGCGAAATCGATATACTGTATCATAATCCTTCAGCTATCTATAATGTAGTGAAACGGCTAATTAATATTGATAAATTCCCTTATTCACAGTGACTTTTGCTCAAACCCCTGTTGCATAATGGGTTAATTTTATATAAAAAAAACATTTATATCATAGATATAATACAAGCTTTGAAATGAAATAGCACATTTCCAGGTTTCAGTTAAACATTTTTAAAAAAGCTCATGACTTTAAGCATTCTGAACATTGAGAATGTTATTTGGGAAACAAATGTTTATTATAATGTTTATGTTTAGGATCTGTCTCCTACTGAGTCAGCATGCAGCATTCAACACCATTAGGTTTAATATTAAAAAGTTGTGTATTTCCTGAATTTTTTTTTTTTTATTCTTTTCTATTAGACCATACTAGACTGTGCAGGATATCATTTATTTGCCATTTTTGCCTTTTCCAGATACCTGGGAAACAAAGCTCATATCTCATTTGCCAATGGAGCCCAGTCCTAAGCCTGGTGCTCTGTCCCCCTCCCCGAAGGACACAGACTCGAATCGACCCGCGCCCTTAAGGCAACAGGATCTGATCTCCACGTACTGCCTGCCTCCCAAGATACAGCTTCTGAAGGACACCTTCCAAGAGAAACTGATGCAGGAAAAGGAGAAAAAAATGATCGCCATGTACAATCGGCGGCAGGAGGCAGCTCTACAGAAGATGAGAAAATGTTTCCAATATGTCAAATACGCTGCGGAGAAGAAGATGGGGAACAGCTATCGCTTCCAAGCCCAACAGGGCCCCGAGAAGAACATTGTGGGGTATGATCGGTCTTACCCCCTGAAGCCTATGGGTAACAGGAAAGTCTCCGGCCCTGGTGAGGTTCGGGCTGTGGACCGCCCGGACGCACAGAGTGATTCCTTGTTTGCCCCCACCCCGCCTCAGGATGGTCATGAGAGGCCCTGCGAGAGGCCGGGCAGGAGGGGCTCAAGAGTACGCAAACCTAAGGACAGGACTGTCCTCCCCATTGTGGCGACCCCTCCAGGGCAATGCCCTTCTCATGCCAATGGGAAGGAGCACTTTCAGTTGCAAGAGGAGCTACGAAAAGTGGCCGAGGCAGAGGCCGCGCTGAAGGAGGAGCATCGCCGGAGGGAGGCCAGCCTGCAGGATGAGATGCGCCGGAAGGAGGCCATGATGAAGGACGAGATTCGCCAGAAGGAGGCCATGATGCAGGCGAAGCTCTTCAGAGCTCAGGAGGAGCTGAGGATGGTTCCGAGAGAGATGGAAGACTCCAGAGAGGTGGCCGGAAGGGAAAATAGAGGCGAGGCAGAGCGAGCTTTGCCCCAGAGGACCATGGGCCAACCACCGCTCTAAGGCCGTGCCTCTTCTGACCTGCAGAATGGAGAAGCAAAAAGCCTTCACTCCAAGGAAAGCCCTTCCTATCAGAGGAGACAACCTTGATTATGGTTCTCCAATGGAAGATGGCGGATGCGCAGAATCGCACTTTCCCTCTGCGCTTTCCCATCAGGAGAGACGTCAAGTGAGCCCTTGCAGCCGTGGGCTAGAAGACGTCCCCTGTGGAAGGAGAAAGTATCTCAAGAAAGCAAGGCTCCCTGAAAGCGACGTGTCAGCGGCACAGGCCGCGCAGGGCCACTTCAGAAATAACACCACATGTCTGGATGAACAAACTCTGTCAGTGGAAAACAGATATTTGTCCCCTACAAGTCTGATGTGCCCTACCGCTGAGCAATTTCCATATGAGAATAGCCAGAGTGGAAACCCTCAGCTGGTGCCCTGTGAACTGTGTCACGGGAAGTTTGCTGTAGAGAGGTTGGAGAAACACAGCAAGATCTGCAAGAAGCTTCAGAATTCAAAGAGGAAGGTTTTTGACTCTTTCAAGCACAGGGCCAAGGGAACAGAACTGGAGACATACATCCATAAGAAGAAGGTTAAACCGCCAATCGTGGTAAGGGCTATCCTTAAACTCTTTCCAAGCTTCCCTTTTTTTCTCCTAGAGTCAGACTCAGCTTATAAATCAATGTAAACAATAAATAAGTGTTTTATGAAGTACTCTTCTGAAAAACTGCCGCAAAGGCACATTTGCCAGACAGAATAAATGTGTCTTAGTGACTTCTGAATTCTGTTGTAAAAATCTACATATCAAGCAAATAGCACTCACAGGAAACAAAACCATAACTACGTAAATTGTACTCTCTACCCAATGACCTGAAAGGTAGCCCCAGAAAGCTACGTTATTACTGTATTTATATTTTCTTGCCTTGTGAATGGTTTGTGACCAGACTGTGTACGCAGTGCTAGTCTGGACTTTTTCTGGAAGCTGTTTTATTGGTTTCATTTCCTGTTCCCAGCTGAGAAAGAACAACTGGAGGCAGAAGCACGAGGATTTCATTCGGAGCATCAAACAGGCCAGGGAGGTGCAGCAGGTGATCACGCAAGGAGGGAAAGTTGTGAACCTGCCCCAGCCCCCCGCGAATCCAAACCCCGACTACGTGCCCTGCCCTCACTGCGGCTGGCGCTTTGCCCCCAGGCCGGCACAGAGGCACTTCCCCAAGTGTCAGCACATCAGGAGCCGCCCTCCTCCTCCTCCTCGCAGATGAAAACTGATGTGAAGAAGAGCAAAAGAGTCATGATCTTGGCTCACGACTCACGTCCTGCTTTTTCTTTTTAGAAACACATTTAGCACAGTTCATCCGTATGATGATGAAAAAAAAATGTTACCTTATTTTAATTAAATGATTTTTTTTTGGTGGACTGGTGTTTGCGTAGCTGTGGTTATTTCAGTTTTTCTCTTATCATTCATACACCTTGACCTCCTAAAAATAATTTTTCAACCTGGAACGTACAATTAGCAGGCAATAGAACAGGTCACATTGGTCTTGGAACCATCAAAAAGCAGTATTCACACATTCTCGGCATCAATTTTCCTTAAAAACAACTGAAAAAGCAAGGTAAAGAGTGATTGATTTTTTTAATGAAAGTTATTTGATTTAATTTATTTAATTTTCATAATATTTGAAATATGTTGGGATTAATGTGACTCAATATTATCTGCAGCTCTTACACTCCAGGCACCTGATAAAGTGGAACGCAGTGTCTTTGCCTTACATGGCGCTCAGCTCTTCCTCAATCCCAGCAGAAGCACCAGCAGAAGCAGCAGCCTCCGGGTCCTGCCTCATGCACAGCTTAAAATGCAACACCAAGTAATACAACAAACAACAGGGAAAACCATTCACGATCAGACACATCCGTTGATTGCTGGCTCTCAGTAAAGGGACATTGCATCATTACATCACAAAATAGACTACATTTCAAGGTTAAAGAATTACCATGTTCTGCGATTCAGAACGAGGCAGCAAAACTTCCTATAATCTGTTGTGGCCCTGTGACATTGTAAAGGAGCAGGCTTGTGAATACATCTCGTTTAATCCAATGGAAATATTGCTCTCAACTTTTTTACGTTTTTGCCAATAAATAATACTACATTGTTAACTCTGCATAAAGAACCTTGGAATGGAACGTTTTTTGCAGTGAAATGTTTGCTGCATAACCTATACCCTTTCTCTCCTACATCACATTGCATTAGTCATTACAGTGATTAGTGAGCAGGAAGGGCTGCATCACATCGCAATTTGTGTGGAACTTGAATGCGAATTTGTTACAACATGGCGTAACTTACAGTCCTTTCACAAAATTCATGATTTTGTGCTCAATTTTGAGTTTGTAAAGTTTTTCTATAATGTCAATGATTTTATTTTGTGACTGAAATTAAATAATTTTGTGTCTGCAAAATTGGGACTGTAGTTCCACCTTAACCTACTAGTACTGTGTGTCTTTGGACTGTGGGAAGAAACTGGAGCACCTGGAAGAAATCCACACAAATGAAGGGAGAACATACAATTCCATCCAGACTGCACCCCAGGAATTGAACCCAGGACCCCAGCTCTGTGAACCACAGTGCCAGCTCATTGCTATAGTCACTATAATTAATGTCAAAACTCATTTGCAAATGAGCAGCCTGGGATCCAAAAGGATCAAGACAAGGATCCAAACAAAGCACTATCCCAAAGCTTGGCTTTGTACCGTATATAATACAGGGCTTGATGCAGAAGGCAGATAATCAAAGTCCATGCAATAATTGCTAAGGGAAAGTGACTTTGTGTTCTTGGAGGGAAGTCACTCAACATGGAGCTGTGTTAGTGAAATGATTGTTCTGATGTACGGCTGATGTCCAAACACTGAATACATGATTGTGTATGCAATCGCACTCCTGAGCTCCATTGGGTATGGTTAAAATAACTTTTTATAGTTCATCACATTCAAAGTGTGTGTACTTGATGAAAGTGTAACACGCATTTGGAGGAGTTATTCAGGATTTTCTTTCATTCAACTATTTCAAGACCCATTATTTTCAGATGTTGTAGTATACGTGAATAATGAAAGGCCTTCATATTACACAATGTAGGAATGACTTCGCAGGTGTGAAGAATAAAAGATTAATTCAGCTCACTTTGGGGAGTTTCACAATGGCCCTCCTTATAGAAATGTGGGTTTGATTAAAGGAGTGAAGAAAAAGCACTGAATAATATTTGCTTCTGTAAACGTAATCATCTCAAAATATGGTTGAAGAAATTGAAGAAGGTTAAACATAATCCGAAACGTATAAGGTCAATTTAAGTACAACCAGAATTCTAGTGTTTATGCAATGCATCTGTGGGTTGATATGAAATATGGCCGTACTTAAACTAAACGAGGTTATCGAGAGCATATTCCGAATACGGCTTTGGCCAGTTGTACTGTGAACTGCGAGGACCGTATCTTATCCTGAACTGGCTGTGCGAATACCGTCCTCTGCTGGCAGAAGGAATAGATTACAACGGCACTGTATTGGCGATTAGTCCTATTGCTAGAATATTGAAACAACAAGGAGTCCGCGGAGTCAAGCAATGCTGAATAAATAAGTACCTGAAATTCAATAGGATTTTGTGTATTGATTACAAATAGGTGTGGAATTCTCATGTACAGTGGTATTCATGGATTCCTTACACAAGCAGCAGTTGTTATGATGCTTTCGTAATCTGAATATAAATCTGTTATCTACTTAAAACTGTAATTATTGAATAGATTAATGTCTTTGAAATGCTTCATTAACTGGGCAGTTTCCATGTTTGGAAATGTTTTTATTTTGATTGCTGATTGCTAGATACTGTATGTTTAATAGGCATGCTGTTAATATTTTCTACAAGAGCCAAATAAGACAGTTATGCTGTAGTAAGTTCTATATAAGTTATATAACATAAGTTATATTTTGTTCTGAGGTCAATTTGAATCTCATACTAAATAACTGGTGTCCTTTTATCTGAGAAACACTACCTGATTGATCACCTGATGCCTAGAAATTAGCATGCACAGTAGCCCAGCGTTTAGCATTGCTAGCTCACAGTGCTGAGGCCCTGGGTACACTTCTGGACCTGGGGTGCTATCTGTATGGAGCTTGTATGTTCTCCCCATGTTTGCATGAGTTTGCTTTGGGTGCTCCGGCTTCCTCCCACAGTTCAAAGAACTACTGGTAGGTTAATTGGCTTCTGGGATAATTGGTGAGTGTCTGTGTCTTCCCTGCATTGGACTACCATCCAGTCCCAGGTATCTCCTGCTTATTACTTTCTGAGGCTCTGGCTCCCCCGTGCCCCGCGACCCCCTGACCCCCTGACCCTGAATTGGATGAAGCGGTTAGAAAATGGGTGGTTTCTGTTATGCTCTGGTCATGCTCTGCCATAGCAACAACTTGTAAAAAATGCAGATGCTAGGATTTAACTCAAAGAAGGAGCTCAGATCACTGTGTTGGCATCACTGTACAGGTGTCCGGTGTGTTTTAGAACATATGTTAAAATCTTATTTACTAACTTCTAGACTTTTTACCCCCCATATCAGTCTGCAGGTGCACAGTGGTCTGTGGACACCCTCCTTGCTCTGTCGTAAAACAGGAAATAAAAAGCAACTGGTTTTGACTTTAATGCACTGAGACTGTGGAACTCACAGAACTCTCTTGTCAGAAAGGCAGCTTCTAACAGCTTTTAAGTGAAGACTAAGAACACTTTTCTATTTTATTAAAATAGATTATATATGTTTTGTTTAAATATATGTTATAAATGTTAAAACGACAGCTTGTATTTTTACCTTTCGATCATTTTTATAATTGCTTTGAGTTGCTTTTACCATGATAAACAGTACAAAATATGAGGTGTTGAACTTGTCAAAAGTTTTAAAGCGCTTTATGACGTAAAGTGTGATGACAGTCCTTGGCGGTCTATGTAACAATTCTTCTTGAAGTAGGTCATCGGGCCAACAGTATACAAACATTACAGCTCAAGTGCTTTTGTATCTGAACGCTTTTAGGTAAGTTATTTAGCAGCTGCGGTATTAATAATGATTTTAATGGCAAATTCAATTGCAGGTAAAATAAAAATGGCGGATAACTTTCTTTCTAGCTTCGTGAAGCGGTCGCGCTATATTATACATATATACCATAATAAGAAACATAATATGTACAGTAGAATTTTTCACTTTAAGCTGGCATTATCCAGAACCGGGTCAGGGCCCGGACCCGGACCGTGCAGTGTGGTCCGTCGGCCTTCTAAAGATGTTTAGGAGATCGAGGCGCCCTTGGATTTGATTAGAAACTTGCATAATTTCTTAACTTGACCCCATTATCTTAAAAAAAACGGCCAGGCCAAGACCAAAGCATGAAGGCTGCGAGGATCGGGGGACTCTCATTTTTGGTCACAGCGTACAGTAGTAGATCAGTAACCTCTGTTTATCGTGATAACCTTTAATTATTTTCCAGTACTTTTTTAAATGATAAAACACATTGTCTCGCCAGTTTTGCTAAAGATACGGTTTTAGTGTTTACGCATAAATTTGTAAGCCGTAGGTTTAAATCTCGTGGTCTTATTTTCTGCATTTTCATCGTAAGGGAAGGCGCTCGTTTGCGATTTACGCGCTGAATATTGTAAGCAGAGGAGCCTTAAGGCACAGCCTCGCCTTAACACCATCGTTTGCATTGTCATTGTCATCCAGAAAAGCAGTCGTAAGAAAATGAATCTGTGGCGGCTCCGAACATTAAAAAAACTATATCTAGACTGCAAATACATCCCAATCTTACTATCAACACGTTTTAAGACCCCTCTCCTTTCCACCGGTATACAAGCTAAGAGAAATATTGGAAATCCCATCTGAAGTAGCCCTCGTCTCACCTTCGGAGCTGTGAGCGATGGGGATCATAATTAAAAGGGGTACAGTTACTTTGAAAATGTGTATGTGATACTTAAATTTAAATAAAATAAAAAGATAAATTATATAACACAGACTGCTATCTATGTCCATGTGTTTAAGACGTATGAATCGGTTTTAAAACAGGCACACCCCTTTACTTCTCACAAATCCAACTGGAGTCTCAGTCCGTCGTCGCGATGAATTAGGAGCTCAGATGTAGGCTAAGTGATTGCAATTTACTTATTTAAAAGAACCACTTCAAATCAAAAGGGAGACATTTTGTAATGGTAGTTATCGTATTATAGTATACGATAACTGTATACGTAGTATACGTAATTGTAGATATACAGTACATAAAGGGTATGAATAGGTGTGAGCTTTTACTGTATATTTAATATTTTATCTGACCCACTTGTAGAAACCGCCTACTCAGATTTATTTAAGTGGTCTGCCACCATAAAGACAGAAAAATATAATGACACCCTGTTACATTAACTGTAAAATAAACGCCGTAACTGCGGCCATATGAAAATTTGGATAAAGATTATACAAACATCCTAAGGAGCTCTATGACATATGAGCGTCGTAATAATGGTTGGTGACCTGACGTAACAGTGCTCCCTGAATTACGTGATCTGTATATACCCAAATACAGATATATCACATAGGGAGATGCAGTCAAACATTGCATTGCTATCGTCGTGGTGAACTATTTCTCCGCTGTTTAAAACTTGTTTGGTAAGTGTCATCAAATATGCTTGTCAATTTGTAGCGAAATCGATATACTGTATCATAATCCTTCAGCTATCTATAATGTAGTGAAACGGCTAATTAATATTGATAAATTCCCTTATTCACAGTGACTTTTGCTCAAACCCCTGTTGCATAATGGGTTAATTTTATATAAAAAAACATTTATATCATAGATATAATACAAGCTTTGAAATGAAATAGCACATTTCCAGGTTTCAGTTAAACATTTTTAAAAAAGCTCATGACTTTAAGCATTCTGAACATTGAGAATGTTATTTGGGAAACAAATGTTTATTATAATGTTTATGTTTAGGATCTGTCTCCTACTGAGTCAGCATGCAGCATTCAACACCATTAGGTTTAATATTAAAAAGTTGTGTATTTCCTGAATTGTTTTTTTTTATTCTTTTCTATTAGACCATACTAGACTGTGCAGGATATCATTTATTTGCCATTTTTGCCTTTTCCAGATACCTGGGAAACAAAGCTCATATCTCATTTGCCAATGGAGCCCAGTCCTAAGCCTGGTGCTCTGTCCCCCTCCCCGAAGGACACAGACTCGAATCGACCCGCGCCCTTAAGGCAACAGGATCTGATCTCCACGTACTGCCCGCCTCCCAAGATACAGCTTCTGAAGGACACCTTCCAAGAGAAACTGATGCAGGAAAAGGAGAAAAAAATGATCGCCATGTACAATCGGCGGCAGGAGGCAGCTCTACAGAAGATGAGAAAATGTTTCCAATATGTCAAATACGCTGCGGAGAAGAAGATGGGGAACAGCTATCGCTTCCAAGCCCAACAGGGCCCCGAGAAGAACATTGTGGGGTATGATCGGTCTTACCCCCTGAAGCCTATGGGTAACAGGAAAGTCTCCGGCCCTGGTGAGGTTCGGGCTGTGGACCGCCCGGACGCACAGAGTGATTCCTTGTTTGCCCCCACCCCGCCTCAGGATGGTCATGAGAGGCCCTGCGAGAGGCCGGGCAGGAGGGGCTCAAGAGTACGCAAACCTAAGGACAGGACTGTCCTCCCCATGGTGGCGACCCCTCCAGGGCAATGCCCTTCTCATGCCAATGGGAAGGAGCACTTTCAGTTGCAAGAGGAGCTACGAAAAGTGGCCGAGGCAGAGGCCGCGCTGAAGGAGGAGCATCGCCGGAGGGAGGCCAGCCTGCAGGATGAGATGCGCCGGAAGGAGGCCATGATGAAGGACGAGATTCGCCAGAAGGAGGCCATGATGCAGGCGAAGCTCTTCAGAGCTCAGGAGGAGCTGAGGATGGTTCCGAGAGAGATGGAAGACTCCAGAGAGGTGGCCGGAAGGGAAAATAGAGGCGAGGCAGAGCGAGCTTTGCCCCAGAGGACCATGGGCCAACCACCGCTCTAAGGCCGTGCCTCTTCTGACCTGCAGAATGGAGAAGCAAAAAGCCTTCACTCCAAGGAAAGCCCTTCCTATCAGAGGAGACAACCTTGATTATGGTTCTCCAATGGAAGATGGCGGATGCGCAGAATCGCACTTTCCCTCTGCGCTTTCCCATCAGGAGAGACGTCAAGTGAGCCCTTGCAGCCGTGGGCTAGAAGACGTCCCCTGTGGAAGGAGAAAGTATCTCAAGAAAGCAAGGCTCCCTGAAAGCGACGTGTCAGCGGCACAGGCCGCGCAGGGCCACTTCAGAAATAACACCACATGTCTGGATGAACAAACTCTGTCAGTGGAAAACAGATATTTGTCCCCTACAAGTCTGATGTGCCCTACCGCTGAGCAATTTCCATATGAGAATAGCCAGAGTGGAAACCCTCAGATGGTGCCCTGTGAACTGTGTCACGGGAAGTTTGCTGTAGAGAGGCTGGAGAAACACAGCAAGATCTGCAAGAAGCTTCAGAATTCAAAGAGGAAGGTTTTTGACTCTTTCAAGCACAGGGCCAAGGGAACAGAACTGGAGACATACATCCATAAGAAGAAGGTTAAACCGCCAATCGTGGTAAGGGCTATCCTTAAACTCTTTCCAAGCTTCCCTTTTTTTTTCCTAGAGTCAGACTCAGCTTATAAATCAATGTAGACAATAAATAAGTGTTTTATGAAGTACTCTTCTGAAAAACTGCCGCAAAGGCACATTTGCCAGACAGAATAAATGTGTCTTAGTGACTTCTGAATTCTGTTGTAAAAATCTACATATCAAGCAAATAGCACTCACAGGAAACAAAACCATAACTACGTTAATTGTACTCTCTACCCAATGACCTGAAAGGTGGCCCCAGAAAGCTACGTTATTACTGTATTGATATTTTCTTGCCTTGTGAATGGTTTGCGACCAGACTGTGTACGCAGTGCTAGTCTGGACTTTTTCTGGAAGCTGTTTTATTGGTTTCATTTCCTGTTCCCAGCTGAGAAAGAACAACTGGAGGCAGAAGCACGAGGATTTCATTCGGAGCATCAAACAGGCCAGGGAGGTGCAGCAGGTGATCACACAAGGAGGGAAAGTTGTGAACCTGCCCCAGCCCCCCGCGAATCCAAACCCCGACTACGTGCCCTGCCCTCACTGCGGCCGGCGCTTTGCCCCCAGGCCGGCACAGAGGCACATCCCCAAGTGTCAGCACATCAGGAGCCGCCCTCCTCCTCCTCCTCGCAGATGAAAACTGATGTGAAGAAGAGCAAAAGAGTCATGATCTTGGCTCACGACTCACGTCCTGCTTTTTCTTTTTAGAAACACATTTAGCACAGTTCATCCGTATGATGATGAAAAAAAAATGTTACCTTATTTTAATTAAATGATTTTTTTTTGGTGGACTGGTGTTTGCGTAGCTGTGGTTATTTCAGTTTTTCTCTTATCATTCATACACCTTGACCTCCTAAAAATAATTTTTCAACCTGGAACGTACAATTAGCAGGCAATAGAACAGGTCACATTGGTCTTGGAACCATCAAAAAGCAGTATTCACACATTCTCTGCATCAATTTTCCTTAAAAACAACTGAAAAAGCAAGGTAAAGAGTGATTGATTTTTTTAATGAAAGTTATTTGATTTAATTTATTTAATTTTCATAATATTTGAAATATGTTGGGATTAATGTGACTCAATATTATCTGCAGCTCTTACACTCCAGGCACCTGATAAAGTGGAACGCAGTGTCTTTGCCTTACATGGCGCTCAGCTCTTCCTCAATCCCAGCAGAAGCACCAGCAGAAGCAGCAGCCTCCGGGTCCTGCCTCATGCACAGCTTAAAATGCAACACCAAGTAATACAACAAACAACAGGGAAAACCATTCACGATCAGACACATCCGTTGATTGCTGGCTCTCAGTAAAGGGACATTGCATCATTACATCACAAAATAGACTACATTTCAAGGTTAAAGAATTACCATGTTCTGCGATTCAGAACGAGGCAGCAAAACTTCCTATAATCTGTTGTGGCCCTATGACATTGTAAAGGAGCAGGCTTGTGAATACATCTCGTTTAATCCAATGGAAATATTGCTCTCAACGTTTTTACGTTTTTGCCAATAAATAATACTACATTGTTAACTCTGCATAAAGAACCTTGGAATGGAACGTTTTTTTCAGTGAAATGTTTGCTGCATAACCTATACCCTTTCTCTCCTACATCACATTGCATTAGTCATTACAGTGATTAGTGAGCAGGAAGGGCTGCATCACATTGCAATTTGTGTGGAACTTGAATGCGAATTTGTTACAACATGGCGTAACTTACAGTCCTTTCACAAAATTCATGATTTTGTGCTCAATTTTGAGTTTGTAAAGTTTTTCTATAATGTCAATGATTTTATTTTGTGACTGAAATTAAATAATTTTGTGTCTGCAAAATTGGGACTGTAGTTCCACCTTAACCTACTAGTACTGTATGTCTTTGGACTGTGGGAAGAAACTGGAGCACCTGGAAGAAATCCACACAAATGAAGGGAGAACATACAATTCCATCCAGACTGCACCCCAGGAATTGAACCCAGGACCCCAGCTCTGTGAACCACAGTGCCAGCTCATTGCTATAGTCACTATAATGAATGTCAAAACTCATTTGCAAATGAGCAGCCTGGGATCCAAAAGGATCAAGACAAGGATCCAAACAAAGCACTATCCCAAAGCTTGGCTTTGTACCGTATATAATACAGGGCTTGATGCAGAAGGCAGATAATCAAAGTCCATGCAATAATTGCTAAGGGAAAGTGACTTTGTGTTCTTGGAGGGAAGTCACTCAACACGGAGCTGTGTTAGTGAAATGATTGTTCTGATGTACGGCTGATGTCCAAACACTGAAAACATGATTGTGTATGCAATCGCACTCCTGAGCTCCATTGGGTATGGTTAAAATAACTTTTTATAGTTCATCACATTCAAAGTGTGTGTACTTGATGAAAGTGTAACACGCATTTGGAGGAGTTATTCAGGATTTTCTTTCATTCAACTATTTCAAGACCCATTATTTTCAGATGTTGTAGTATACGTGAATAATGAAAGGCCTTCATATTACACAATGTAGGAATGACTTCGCAGGTGTGAAGAATAAAAGATTAATTCAGCTCACTTTGGGGAGTTTCACAATGGCCCTCCTTATAGAAATGTGGGTTTGATTAAAGGAGTGAAGAAAAAGCACTGAATAATATTTGCTTCTGTAAACGTAATCATCTCAAAATATGGTTGAAGAAATTGAAGAAGGTTAAACATAATCCAAAACGTATAAGGTCAATTTAAGTACAACCAGAATTCTAGTGTTTATGCAATGCATCTGTGGGTTGATATGAAATATGGCCGTACTTAAACTAAACGAGGTTATCGAGAGCATATTCCGAATACGGCTTTGGCCAGTTGTACTGTGAACTGCGAGGATCGTATCTTATCCTGAACTGGCTGTGCGAATACCGTCCTCTGCTGGCAGAAGGAATAGATTACAACGGCACTGTATTGGCGATTAGTCCTATTGCTAGAATATTGAAACAACAAGGAGTCCGCGGAGTCAAGCAATGCTGAATAAACAAGTACCTGAAATTCAATAGGATTTTGTGTATTGATTACAAATAGGTGTGGAATTCTCATGTACAGTGGTATTCATGGATTCCTTACACAAGCAGCAGTTGTTATGATGCTTTCGTAATCTGAATATAAATCTGTTATCTACTTAAAACTGTAATTATTGAATAGATTAATGTCTTTGAAATGCTTCATTAACTGGGCAGTTTCCATGTTTGGAAATGTTTTTATTTTGATTGCTGATTGCTAGATACTGTATGTTTAATAGGCATGCTGTTAATATTTTCTACAAGAGCCAAATAAGACAGTTATGCTGTAGTAAGTTCTATATAAGTTATATAACATAAGTTATATTTTGTTCTGAGGTCAATTTGAATCTCATACTAAATAACTGGTGTCCTTTTATCTGAGAAACACTACCTGATTGATCACCTGATGCCTAGAAATTAGCATGCACAGTAGCCCAGCGTTTAGCATTGCTAGCTCACAGTGCTGAGGCCCTGGGTACACTTCTGGACCTGGGGTGCTATCTGTATGGAGCTTGTATGTTCTCCCCATGTTTGCATGAGTTTGCTTTGGGTGCTCCGGCTTCCTCCCACAGTTCAAAGAACTACTGGTAGGTTAATTGGCTTCTGGGATAATTGGTGAGTGTCTGTGTCTTCCCTGCATTGGACTACCATCCAGTCCCAGGTATCTCCTGCTTATTACTTTCTGAGGCTCTGGCTCCCCCGTGCCCCGCGACCCCCTGACCCCCTGACCCTGAATTGGATGAAGCGGTTAGAAAATGGGTGGTTTCTGTTATGCTCTGGTCATGCTCTGCCATAGCAACAACTTGTAAAAAATGCAGATGCTAGGATTTAACTCAAAGAAGGAGCTCAGATCACTGTGTTGGCATCACTGTACAGGTGTCCGGTGTGTTTTAGAACATATGTTAAAATCTTATTTACTAACTTCTAGACTTTTTACCCCCCATATCAGTCTGCAGGTGCACAGTGGTCTGTGGACACCCTCCTTGCTCTGTCGTAAAACAGGAAATAAAAAGCAACTGGTTTTGACTTTAATGCACTGAGACTGTGGAACTCACAGAACTCTCTTGTCAGAAAGGCAGCTTCTAACAGCTTTTAAGTGAAGACTAAGAACACTTTTCTATTTTATTAAAATAGATTATATATGTTTTGTTTAAATATATGTTATAAATGTTAAAACGACAGCTCGTATAAGCTTGTATTTTTACCTTTCGATCATTTTTATAATTGCTTTGAGTTGCTTTTACCATGATAAACAGTACAAAATATGAGGTGTTGAACTTGTCAAAAGTTTTAAAGCGCTTTATGACGTAAAGTGTGATGACAGTCCTTGGCGGTCTATGTAACAATTCTTCTTGAAGTAGGTCATCGGGCCAACAGTATACAAACATTACAGCTCAAGTGCTTTTGTATCTGAACGCTTTTAGGTAAGTTATTTAGCAGCTGCGGTATTAATAATGATTTTAATGGCAAATTCAATTGCAGGTAAAATAAAAATGGCGGATAACTTTCTTTCTAGCTTCGTGAAGCGGTCGCGCTATATTATACATATATACCATAATAAGAAACATAATATGTACAGTAGAATTTTTCACTTTAAGCTGGCATTATCCAGAACCGGGTCAGGGAACGGACCCGGACCGTGCAGTGTGGTCCGTCGGCCTTCTAAAGATGTTTAGGAGATCGAGGCGCCCTTGGATTTGATTAGAAACTTGCATAATTTCTTAACTTGACCCCATTATCTTAAAAAAAACGGCCAGGCCAAGACCAAAGCATGAAGGCTGCGAGGATCGGGGGACTCTCATTTTTGGTCACAGCGTACAGTAGTAGATCAGTAACCTCTGTTTATCGTGATAACCTTTAATTATTTTCCAGTACTTTTTTAAATGATAAAACACATTGTCTCGCCAGTTTTGCTAAAGATACGGTTTTAGTGTTTACGCATAAATTTGTAAGCCGTAGGTTTAAATCTCGTGGTCTTATTTTCTGCATTTTCATCGTAAGGGAAGGCGCTCGTTTGCGATTTACGCGCTGAATATTGTAAGCAGAGGAGCCTTAAGGCACAGCCTCGCCTTAACACCATCGTTTGCATTGTCATTGTCATCCAGAAAAGCAGTCGTAAGAAAATGAATCTGTGGCGGCTCCGAACATTAAAAAAACTATATCTAGACTGCAAATACATCCCAATCTTACTATCAACACGTTTTAAGACCCCTCTCCTTTCCACCGGTATACAAGCTAAGAGAGAAATATTGGAAATCCCATCTGAAGTAGCCCTCGTCTCACCTTCGGAGCTGTGAGCGATGGGGATCATAATTAAAAGGGGTACAGTTACTTTGAAAATGTGTATGTGATACTTAAATTTAAATAAAATAAAAAGATAAATTATATAACACAGACTGCTATCTATGTCCAATGTGTTTAAGACGTATGAATCGGTTTTAAAACAGGCACACCCCTTCTCACAAATCCGACTGGAGTCTCAGTCCGTCGTCGCGATGAATTAGGAGCTCAGATGTAGGCTAAGTGATTGCAATTTACTTATTTAAAAGAACCACTTCAAATCAAAAGGGAGACATTTTGTAATGGTAGTTATCGTATTATAGTATACGATAACTGTATACGTAGTATACGTAATTGTAGATATACAGTACATAAAGGGTATGAATAGGTGTGAGCTTTTACTGTATATTTAATATTTTATCTGACCCACTTGTAGAAACCGCCTACTCAGATTTATTTAAGTGGTCTGCCACCATAAAGACAGAAAAATATAATGACACCCTGTTACATTAACTGTAAAATAAACGCCGTAACTGCGGCCATATGAAAATTTGGATAAAGATTATACAAACATCCTAAGGAGCTCTATGACATATGAGCGTCGTAATAATGGTTGGTGACCTGACGTAACAGTGCTCCCTGAATTACGTGATCTGTATATACCCAAATACAGATATATCACATAGGGAGATGCAGTCAAACATTGCATTGCTATCGTCGTGGTGAACTATTTCTCCGCTGTTTAAAACTTGTTTGGTAAGTGTCATCAAATATGCTTGTCAATTTGTAGCGAAATCGATATACTGTATCATAATCCTTCAGCTATCTATAATGTAGTGAAACGGCTAATTAATATTGATAAATTCCCTTATCCACAGTGACTTTTGCTCAAACCCCTGTTGCATAATGGGTTAATTTTATATAAAAAAACATTTATATCATAGATATAATACAAGCTTTGAAATGAAATAGCACATTTCCAGGTTTCAGTTAAACATTTTTAAAAAAGCTCATGACTTTAAGCATTCTGAACATTGAGAATGTTATTTGGGAAACAAATGTTTATTATAATGTTTATGTTTAGGATCTGTCTCCTACTGAGTCAGCATGCAGCATTCAACACCATTAGGTTTAATATTAAAAAGTTGTGTATTTCCTGAATTGTTTTTTTTTATTCTTTTCTATTAGACCATACTAGACTGTGCAGGATATCATTTATTTGCCATTTTTGCCTTTTCCAGATACCTGGGAAACAAAGCTCATATCTCATTTGCCAATGGAGCCCAGTCCTAAGCCTGGTGCTCTGTCCCCCTCCCCGAAGGACACAGACTCGAATCGACCCGCGCCCTTAAGGCAACAGGATCTGATCTCCACGTACTGCCCGCCTCCCAAGATACAGCTTCTGAAGGACACCTTCCAAGAGAAACTGATGCAGGAAAAGGAGAAAAAAATGATCGCCATGTACAATCGGCGGCAGGAGGCAGCTCTACAGAAGATGAGAAAATGTTTCCAATATGTCAAATACGCTGCGGAGAAGAAGATGGGGAACAGCTATCGCTTCCAAGCCCAACAGGGCCCCGAGAAGAACATTGTGGGGTATGATCGGTCTTACCCCCTGAAGCCTATGGGTAACAGGAAAGTCTCCAGCCCTGGTGAGGTTCGGGCTGTGGACCGCCCGGACGCACAGAGTGATTCCTTGTTTGCCCCCACCCCGCCTCAGGATGGTCATGAGAGGCCCTGCGAGAGGCCGGGCAGGAGGGGCTCAAGAGTACGCAAACCTAAGGACAGGACTGTCCTCCCCATGGTGGCGACCCCTCCAGGGCAATGCCCTTCTCATGCCAATGGGAAGGAGCACTTTCAGTTGCAAGAGGAGCTACGAAAAGTGGCCGAGGCAGAGGCCGCGCTGAAGGAGGAGCATCGCCGGAGGGAGGCCAGCCTGCAGGATGAGATGCGCCGGAAGGAGGCCATGATGAAGGACGAGATTCGCCAGAAGGAGGCCATGATGCAGGCGAAGCTCTTCAGAGCTCAGGAGGAGCTGAGGATGGTTCCGAGAGAGATGGAAGACTCCAGAGAGGTGGCCGGAAGGGAAAATAGAGGCGAGGCAGAGCGAGCTTTGCCCCAGAGGACCATGGGCCAACCACCGCTCTAAGGCCGTGCCTCTTCTGACCTGCAGAATGGAGAAGCAAAAAGCCTTCACTCCAAGGAAAGCCCTTCCTATCAGAGGAGACAACCTTGATTATGGTTCTCCAATGGAAGATGGCGGATGCGCAGAATCGCACTTTCCCTCTGCGCTTTCCCATCAGGAGAGACGTCAAGTGAGCCCTTGCAGCCGTGGGCTAGAAGACGTCCCCTGTGGAAGGAGAAAGTATCTCAAGAAAGCAAGGCTCCCTGAAAGCGACGTTTCAGCGGCACAGGCCGCGCAGGGCCACTTCAGAAATAACACCACATGTCTGGATGAACAAACTCTGTCAGTGGAAAACAGATATTTGTCCCCTACAAGTCTGATCTGCCCTACCGCTGAGCAATTTCCATATGAGAATAGCCAGAGTGGAAACCCTCAGCTGGTGCCCTGTGAACTGTGTCACGGGAAGTTTGCTGTAGAGAGGCTGGAGAAACACAGCAAGATCTGCAAGAAGCTTCAGAATTCAAAGAGGAAGGTTTTTGACTCTTTCAAGCACAGGGCCAAGGGAACAGAACTGGAGACATACATCCATAAGAAGAAGGTTAAACCGCCAATCGTGGTAAGGGCTATCCTTAAACTCTTTCCAAGCTTCCCTTTTTTTCTCCTAGAGTCAGACTCAGCTTATAAATCAATGTAGACAATAAATAAGTGTTTTATGAAGTACTCTTCTGAAAAACTGCCGCAAAGGCACATTTGCCAGACAGAATAAATGTGTCTTAGTGACTTCTGAATTCTGTTGTAAAAATCTACATATCAAGCACATAGCACTCACAGGAAACAAAACCATAACTACGTAAATTGTACTCTCTACCCAATGACCTGAAAGGTAGCCCCAGAAAGCTACGTTATTACTGTATTGATATTTTCTTGCCTTGTGAATGGTTTGCGACCAGACTGTGTACGCAGTGCTAGTCTGGACTTTTTCTGGAAGCTGTTTTATTGGTTTCATTTCCTGTTCCCAGCTGAGAAAGAACAACTGGAGGCAGAAGCACGAGGATTTCATTCGGAGCATCAAACAGGCCAGGGAGGTGCAGCAGGTGCTCACGCAAGGAGGGAAAGTTGTGAACCTGCCCCAGCCCCCCGCGAATCCAAACCCCGACTACGTGCCCTGCCCTCACTGCGGCCGGCGCTTTGCCCCCAGGCCGGCACAGAGGCACTTCCCCAAGTGTCAGCACATCAGGAGCCGCCCTCCTCCTCCTCCTCCTCGCAGATGAAAACTGATGTGAAGAAGAGCAAAAGAGTCATGATCTTGGCTCACGACTCACGTCCTGCTTTTTCTTTTTAGAAACACATTTAGCACAGTTCATCCGTATGATGATGAAAAAAAAATGTTACCTTATTTTAATTAAATGATTTTTTTTTGGTGGACTGGTGTTTGCGTAGCTGTGGTTATTTCAGTTTTTCTCTTATCATTCATACACCTTGACCTCCTAAAAATAATTTTTCAACCTGGAACGTACAATTAGCAGGCAATAGAACAGGTCACATTGGTCTTGGAACCATCAAAAAGCAGTATTCACACATTCTCGGCATCAATTTTCCTTAAAAACAACTGAAAAAGCAAGGTAAAGAGTGATTGATTTTTTTAATGAAAGTTATTTGATTTAATTTATTTAATTTTCATAATATTTGAAATATGTTGGGATTAATGTGACTCAATATTATCTGCAGCTCTTACACTCCAGGCACCTGATAAAGTGGAACGCAGTGTCTTTGCCTTACATGGCGCTCAGCTCTTCCTCAATCCCAGCAAAAGCACCAGCAGAAGCATCAGCCTCCGGGTCCTGCCTCATGCACAGCTTAAAATGCAACACCAAGTAATACAACAAACAACAGGGAAAACCATTCACGATCAGACACATCCGTTGATTGCTGGCTCTCAGGGACATTGCATCATTACATCACAAAATAGACTACATTTCAAGGTTAAAGAATTACCATGTTCTGCGATTCAGAACGAGGCAGCAAAACTTCCTATAATCTGTTGTGGCCCTATGACATTGTAAAGGAGCAGGCTTGTGAATACATCTCGTTTAATCCAATGGAAATATAACTCTCAACTTTTTTACGTTTTTGCCAATAAATAATACTACATTGTTAACTCTGCATAAAGAACCTTGGAATGGAACGTTTTTTGCAGTGAAATGTTTGCTGCATAACCTATACCCTTTCTCTCCTACATCACATTGCATTAGTCATTACAGTGATTAGTGAGCAGGAAGGGCTGCATCACATCGCAATTTGTGTGGAACTTGAATGCGAATTTGTTACAACATGGCGTAACTTACAGTCCTTTCACAAAATTCATGATTTTGTGCTCAATTTTGAGTTTGTAAAGTTTTTCTATAATGTCAATGATTTTATTTTGTGACTGAAATTAAATAATTTTGTGTCTGCAAAATTGGGACTGTAGTTCCACCTTAACCTACTAGTACTGTATGTCTTTGGACTGTGGGAAGAAACTGGAGCACCTGGAAGAAATCCACACAAATGAAGGGAGAACATACAATTCCATCCAGACTGCACCCCAGGAATTGAACCCAGGACCCCAGCTCTGTGAACCACAGTGCCAGCTCATTGCTATAGTCACTATAATTAATGTCAAAACTCATTTGCAAATGAGCAGCCTGGGATCCAAAAGGATCAAGACAAGGATCCAAACAAAGCACTATCCCAAAGCTTGGCTTTGTACCGTATATAATACAGGGCTTGATGCAGAAGGCAGATAATCAAAGTCCATGCAATAATTGCTAAGGGAAAGTGACTTTGTGTTCTTGGAGGGAAGTCACTCAACATGGAGCTGTGTTAGTGAAATGATTGTTCTGATGTACGGCTGATGTCCAAACACTGAAAACATGATTGTGTATGCAATCGCACTACTGAGCTCCATTGGCTATGGTTAAAATAACTTTTTATAGTTCATCACATTCAAAGTGTGTGTACTTGATGAAAGTGTAACACGCATTTGGAGGAGTTATTCAGGATTTTCTTTCATTCAACTATTTCAAGACCCATTATTTTCAGATGTTGTAGTATACGTGAATAATGAAAGGCCTTCATATTACACAATGTAGGAATGACTTCGCAGGTGTGAAGAATAAAAGATTAATTCAGCTCACTTTGGGGAGTTTCACAATGGCCCTCCTTATAGAAATGTGGGTTTGATTAAAGGAGTGAAGAAAAAGCACTGAATAATATTTGCTTCTGTAAACGTAATCATCTCAAAATATGGTTGAAGAAATTGAAGAAGGTTAAACATAATCCAAAACGTATAAGGTCAATTTAAGTACAACCAGAATTCTAGTGTTTATGCAATGCATCTGTGGGTTGATATGAAATATGGCCGTACTTAAACTAAACGAGGTTATCGAGAGCATATTCCGAATACGGCTTTGGCCATTTGTACTGTGAACTGCGAGGACCGTATCTTATCCTGAACTGGCTGTGCGAATACCGTCCTCTGCTGGCAGAAGGAATAGATTACAACGGCACTGTATTGGCGATTAGTCCTATTGCTAGAATATTGAAACAACAAGGAGTCCGCGGAGTCAAGCAATGCTGAATAAACAAGTACCTGAAATTCAATAGGATTTTGTGTATTGATTACAAATAGGTGTGGAATTCTCATGTACAGTGGTATTCATGGATTCCTTACACAAGCAGCAGTTGTTATGATGCTTTCGTAATCTGAATATAAATCTGTTATCTACTTAAAACTGTAATTATTGAATAGATTAATGTCTTTGAAATGCTTCATAAACTGGGCAGTTTCCATGTTTGGAAATGTTTTTATTTTGATTGCTGATTGCTAGATACTGTATGTTTAATAGGCATGCTGTTAATATTTTCTACAAGAGCCAAATAAGACAGTTATGCTGTAGTAAGTTCTATATAAGTTATATAACATAAGTTATATTTTGTTCTGAGGTCAATTTGAATCTCATACTAAATAACTGGTGTCCTTTTATCTGAGAAACACTACCTGATTGATCACCTGATGCCTAGAAATTAGCATGCACAGTAGCCCAGCGTTTAGCATTGCTAGCTCACAGTGCTGAGGCCCTGGGTACACTTCTGGACCTGGGGTGCTATCTGTATGGAGCTTGTATGTTCTCCCCATGTTTGCATGAGTTTGCTTTGGGTGCTCCGGCTTCCTCCCACAGTTCAAAGAACTACTGGTAGGTTAATTGGCTTCTGGGATAATTGGTGAGTGTCTGTGTCTTCCCTGCATTGGACTACCATCCAGTCCCAGGTATCTCCTGCTTATTACTTTCTGAGGCTCTGGCTCCCCCGTGCCCCCCGACCCCCTGACCCCCTGACCCTGAATTGGATGAAGCGGTTAGAAAATGGGTGGTTTCTGTTATGCTCTGGTCATGCTCTGCCATAGCAACAACTTGTAAAAAATGCAGATGCTAGGATTTAACTCAAAGAAGGAGCTCAGATCACTGTGTTGGCATCACTGTACAGGTGTCTGGTGTGTTTTAGAACATATGTTAAAATCTTATTTACTAACTTCTAGACTTTTTACCCCCCATATCAGTCTGCAGGTGCACAGTGGTCTGTGGACACCCTCCTTGCTCTGTCGTAAAAGAGGAAATAAAAAGCAACTGGTTTTGACTTTAATGCACTGAGACTGTGGAACTCACAGAACTCTCTTGTCAGAAAGGCAGCTTCTAACAGCTTTTAAGTGAAGACTAAGAACACTTTTCTATTTTATTAAAATAGATTATATATGTTTTGTTTAAATATATGTTATAAATGTTAAAACGACAGCTCGTATAAGCTTGTATTTTTACCTTTCGATCATTTTTAGAATTGCTTTGAGTTGCTTTTACCATGATAAACAGTACAAAATATGAGGTGTTGAACTTGTCTAAAGTTTTAAAGCGCTTTATGACGTAAAGTGTGATGACAGTCCTTGGCGGTCTATGTAACAATTCTTCTTGAAGTAGGTCATCGGGCCAACAGTATACAAACATTACAGCTCAAGTGCTTTTGTATCTGAACGCTTTTAGGTAAGTTATTTAGCAGCTGCGGTATTAATAATGATTTTAATGGCAAATTCAATTGCAGGTAAAATAAAAATGGCGGATAACTTTCTTTCTAGCTTCGTGAAGCGGTCGCGCTATATTATACATATATACCATAATAAGAAACATAATATGTACAGTAGAATTTTTCACTTTAAGCTGGCATTATCCAGAACCGGGTCAGGGCCCGGACCCGGACCGTGCAGTGTGGTCCGTCGGCCTTCTAAAGATGTTTAGGAGATCGAGGCGCCCTTGGATTTGATTAGAAACTTGCATAATTTCTTAACTTGACCCCATTATCTTAAAAAAAACGGCCAGGCCAAGACCAAAGCATGAAGGCTGCGAGGATCGGGGGACTCTCATTTTTGGTCACAGCGTACAGTAGTAGATCAGTAACCTCTGTTTATCGTGATAACCTTTAATTATTTTCCAGTACTTTTTTAAATGATAAAACACGTTGTCTCGCCAGTTTTGCTAAAGATACGGTTTTAGTGTTTACGCATAAATTTGTAAGCCGTAGGTTTAAATCTCGTGGTCTTATTTTCTGCATTTCCATCGTAAGGGAAGGCGCTCGTTTGCGATTTACGCGCTGAATATTGTAAGCAGAGGAGCCTTAAGGCACAGCCTCGCCTTAACACCATCGTTTGCATTGTCATTGTCATCCAGAAAAGCAGTCGTAAGAAAATGAATCTGTGGCGGCTCCGAACATTAAAAAAACTATATCTAGACTGCAAATACATCCCAATCTTACTATCAACACGTTTTAAGACCCCTCTCCTTTCCACCGGTATACAAGCTAAGAGAGAAATATTGAAAATCCCATCTGAAGTAGCCCTCGTCTCACCTTCGGAGCTGTGAGCGATGGGGATCATAATTAAAAGGGGTACAGTTACTTTGAAAATGTGTATGTGATACTTAAATTTAAATAAAATAAAAAGATAAATTATATAACACAGACTGCTATCTATGTCCATGTGTTTAAGACGTATGAATCGGTTTTAAAACAGGCACACCCCTTCTCACAAATCCGACTGGAGTCTCAGTCCGTCGTCGCGATGAATTAGGAGCTCAGATGTAGGCTAAGTGATTGCAATTTACTTATTTAAAAGAACCACTTCAAATCAAAAGGGAGACATTTTGTAATGGTAGTTATCGTATTATAGTATACGATAACTGTATACGTAGTATACGTAATTGTAGATATACAGTACATAAAGGGTATGAATAGGTGTGAGCTTTTACTGTATATTTAATATTTTATCTGACCCACTTGTAGAAACCGCCTACTCAGATTTATTTAAGTGGTCTGCCACCATAAAGACAGAAAAATATAATGACACCCTGTTACATTAACTGTAAAATAAACGCCGTAACTGCGGCCATATGAAAATTTGGATAAAGATTATACAAACATCCTAAGGAGCTCTATGACATATGAGCGTCGTAATAATGGTTGGTGACCTGACGTAACAGTGCTCCCTGAATTACGTGATCTGTATATACCCAAATACAGATATATCACATAGGGAGATGCAGTCAAACATTGCATTGCTATCGTCGTGGTGAACTATTTCTCCGCTGTTTAAAACTTGTTTGGTAAGTGTCATCAAATATGCTTGTCAATTTGTAGCGAAATCGATATACTGTATCATAATCCTTCAGCTATCTATAATGTAGTGAAACGGCTAATTAATATTGATAAATTCCCTTATTCACAGTGACTTTTGCTCAAACCCCTGTTGCATAATGGGTTAATTTTATATAAAAAAACATTTATATCATAGATATAATACAAGCTTTGAAATGAAATAGCACATTTCCAGGTTTCAGTTAAACATTTTTAAAAAAGCTCATGACTTTAAGCATTCTGAACATTGAGAATGTTATTTGGGAAACAAATGTTTATTATAATGTTTATGTTTAGGATCTGTCTCCTACTGAGTCAGCATGCAGCATTCAACACCATTAGGTTTAATATTCAAAAGTTGTGTATTTCCTGAATTGTTTTTTTTTATTCTTTTCTATTAGACCATACTAGACTGTGCAGGATATCATTTATTTGCCATTTTTGCCTTTTCCAGATACCTGGGAAACAAAGCTCATATCTCATTTGCCAATGGAGCCCAGTCCTAAGCCTGGTGCTCTGTCCCCCTCCCCGAAGGACACAGACTCGAATCGACCCGCGCCCTTAAGGCAACAGGATCTGATCTCCACGTACTGCCCGCCTCCCAAGATACAGCTTCTGAAGGACACCTTCCAAGAGAAACTGATGCAGGAAAAGGAGAAAAAAATGATCGCCATGTACAATCGGCGGCAGGAGGCAGCTCTACAGAAGATGAGAAAATGTTTCCAATATGTCAAATACGCTGCGGAGAAGAAGATGGGGAACAGCTATCGCTTCCAAGCCCAACAGGGCCCCGAGAAGAACATTGTGGGGTATGATCGGTCTTACCCCCTGAAGCCTATGGGTAACAGGAAAGTCTCCGGCCCTGGTGAGGTTCGGGCTGTGGACCGCCCGGACGCACAGAGTGATTCCTTGTTTGCCCCCACCCCGCCTCAGGATGGTCATGAGAGGCCCTGCGAGAGGCCGGGCAGGAGGGGCTCAAGAGTACGCAAACCTAAGGACAGGACTGTCCTCCCCATGGTGGCGACCCCTCCAGGGCAATGCCCTTCTCATGCCAATGGGAAGGAGCACTTTCAGTTGCAAGAGGAGCTACGAAAAGTGGCCGAGGCAGAGGCCGCGCTGAAGGAGGAGCATCGCCGGAGGGAGGCCAGCCTGCAGGATGAGATGCGCCGGAAGGAGGCCATGATGAAGGACGAGATTCGCCAGAAGGAGGCCATGATGCAGGCGAAGCTCTTCAGAGCTCAGGAGGAGCTGAGGATGGTTCCGAGAGAGATGGAAGACTCCAGAGAGGTGGCCGGAAGGGAAAATAGAGGCGAGGCAGAGCGAGCTTTGCCCCAGAGGACCATGGGCCAACCACCGCTCTAAGGCCGTGCCTCTTCTGACCTGCAGAATGGAGAAGCAAAAAGCCTTCACTCCAAGGAAAGCCCTTCCTATCAGAGGAGACAACCTTGATTATGGTTCTCCAATGGAAGATGGCGGATGCGCAGAATCGCACTTTCCCTCTGCGCTTTCCCATCAGGAGAGACGTCAAGTGAGCCCTTGCAGCCGTGGGCTAGAAGACGTCCCCTGTGGAAGGAGAAAGTATCTCAAGAAAGCAAGGCTCCCTGAAAGCGACGTGTCAGCGGCACAGGCCGCGCAGGGCCACTTCAGAAATAACACCACATGTCTGGATGAACAAACTCTGTCAGTTGAAAACAGATATTTGTCCCCTACAAGTCTGATGTGCCCTACCGCTGAGCAATTTCCATATGAGAATAGCCAGAGTGGAAACCCTCAGCTGGTGCCCTGTGAACTGTGTCACGGGAAGTTTGCTGTAGAGAGGCTGGAGAAACACAGCAAGATCTGCAAGAAGCTTCAGAATTCAAAGAGGAAGGTTTTTGACTCTTTCAAGCACAGGGCCAAGGGAACAGAACTGGAGACATACATCCATAAGAAGAAGGTTAAACCGCCAATCGTGGTAAGGGCTATCCTTAAACTCTTTCCAAGCTTCCCTTTTTTTCTCCTAGAGTCAGACTCAGCTTATAAATCAATGTAAACAATAAATAAGTGTTTTATGAAGTACTCTTCTGAAAAACTGCCGCAAAGGCACATTTGCCAGACAGAATAAATGTGTCTTAGTGACTTCTGAATTCTGTTGTAAAAATCTACATATCAAGCAAATAGCACTCACAGGAAACAAAACCATAACTACGTAAATTGTACTCTCTACCCAATGACCTGAAAGGTAGCCCCAGAAAGCTACGTTATTACTGTATTGATATTTTCTTGCCTTGTGAATGGTTTGCGACCAGACTGTGTACGCAGTGCTAGTCTGGACTTTTTCTGGAAGCTGTTTTATTGGTTTCATTTCCTGTTCCCAGCTGAGAAAGAACAACTGGAGGCAGAAGCACGAGGATTTCATTCGGAGCATCAAACAGGCCAGGGAGGTGCAGCAGGTGATCACGCAAGGAGGGAAAGTTGTGAACCTGCCCCAGCCCCCCGCAAATCCAAACCCCGACTACGTGCCCTGCCCTCACTGCGGCCGGCGCTTTGCCCCCAGGCCGGCACAGAGGCACTTCCCCAAGTGTCAGCACATCAGGAGCCGCCCTCCTCCTCCTCCTCGCAGATGAAAACTGATGTGAAGAAGAGCAAAAGAGTCATGATCTTGGCTCACGACTCACGTCCTGCTTTTTCTTTTTAGAAACACATTTAGCACAGTTCATCCGTATGATGATGAAAAAAAAATGTTACCTTATTTTAATTAAATGATTTTTTTTTGGTGGACTGGTGTTTGCGTAGCTGTGGTTATTTCAGTTTTTCTCTTATCATTCATACACCTTGACCTCCTAAAAATAATTTTTCAACCTGGAACGTACAATTAGCAGGCAATAGAACAGGTCACATTGGTCTTGGAACCATCAAAAAGCAGTATTCACACATTCTCGGCATCAATTTTCCTTAAAAACAACTGAAAAAGCAAGGTAAAGAGTGATTGATTTTTTTAATGAAAGTTATTTGATTTCATTTATTTAATTTTCATAATATTTGAAATATGTTGGGATTAATGTGACTCAATATTATCTGCAGCTCTTACACTCCAGGCACCTGATAAAGTGGAACGCAGTGTCTTTGCCTTACATGGCGCTCAGCTCTTCCTCAATCCCAGCAGAAGCACCAGCAGAAGCAGCAGCCTCCGGGTCCTGCCTCATGCACAGCTTAAAATGCAACACCAAGTAATACAACAAACAACAGGGAAAACCATTCACGATCAGACACATCCGTTGATTGCTGGCTCTCAGTAAAGGGACATTGCATCATTACATCACGACATCATTGCATCAAGACTCAGCATCCCTAAACAAACTAGTTACGCGCATGAAACCCACCACATCTATTTTAGATCCCATTCCCACCACTTTATTCCAGTCCTGTTTCTCTTCTCTCTGTCCCATTGTCCTCAATATAATACATGAATCCTTGAGCACCGGCATTGTACCAACGGTCCTCAAAACTGCTGCTATTACCCCAGTGCCAAAGAAGCCTAACATGGCTCTTGACAATCTTAACAACTTTCGCCCCATCTCCAACTTACCCTTTCTCTCTAAAATTCTAGAATGTGCTGTCACACTTCAGTTACATAACCACCTCATGACAAACAACCTTTTCGAACCCCTCCAATCTGGCTTCCGTCAACTTCACAGCACAGAAACCGCCCTAGTCAAAGTCACCAACGATCTCCTAATAGCTTCTGATTCTGGTTCCCTTTCCATACTCATCCTTCTTGATCTCAGTGCTGCCTTTGACACTGTTGACCATAACATCTTGCTTTCTCGTCTCGAGACTGTGTTTGGAGTCTCTGACACTGCCCTCAAATGGTTTAAGTCTTACCTCACTGATCGCTGTCACTTTGTCTCTCTCAATGGGTACAGGTCTGAAATTGGTCTTGTCAAGTCTGGTGTCCCTCAGGGCTCAATACTGGGCCCCTTGCTCTTCAGCATTTACATGTTCCCACTTGGTCAGCTTTTAAGATCACATGGCCTCAGCTTTCATTTTTACGCTGACGATACTCAAATATACATCCATACCAAACCCGACACTGATGTGGCTGT
The DNA here is from genome assembly GCF_040954835.1 of Lepisosteus oculatus. Taxonomy (NCBI): domain Eukaryota; kingdom Metazoa; phylum Chordata; class Actinopteri; order Semionotiformes; family Lepisosteidae; genus Lepisosteus; species Lepisosteus oculatus. The sequence continues at coordinate 255,582 of NW_027167956.1, read as the reverse complement.
CTCTATTCTATCTAATTGCATCCCTGACATAAAAATTTGGATGACTCAAAACTTCCTTCATCTTAACTGTGACAAGACTGAAGTCATGCTTATTGGTACCCCCCATCAACTTCGTAAAGCCAGTCCTGTAACCCTGTCTGTAGATGGCTCTGTACTTGAGCTCCAATCAAAATTGAAAAACCTTGGGGTTATATTCGATTCTGGCTTAACATTCGACCCACATGTACAGCATACTGTCAAAACATCTTTTTTTCACCTTAGAAATATCGCAAGACTACGGCCTATGCTATCATTAACTGTGGCTGAAAAGCTGATCAACATATTTGTATTCTCTCGAATTGACTACTGCAATGCTCTGCTCCCTGGGGTATCTAAATCTACTCTGAACAAGCTGCAGTATGTCCAAAATTCAGCAGCCAGAATCCTGACCAGATCTAGTGCAAGTGTTCACATTACTCCTATCCTGGAGTCCTTGCACTGGCTTCCGGTCAAATTCCGCGTAGACTTTAAAATCCTCATGCTCACCTACAAGGCTTTACATGGCTTGGCACCTCAATACCTGTCTGAACTTTTATCGCTCTACTCCCCACCTCGCAACCTCCGCTCTTCAAATTCTGCCCTCCTTACTGTCCCCCAAGCCCGTCTACATTGTATGGGCGACAGGGCCTTCTCCTGCTATGCCCCCAAGCTCTGGAACTCCTTGCCCAAGGATATTAGAGAGTCACCTTCTCTAAACTCCTTCAAATCCAGACTCAAAACCCTCCTTTTCAGAAAAGCCTTTACTTAACTGGTTCCATTCTTCACCCCTCTGCTCTTCTTAATACCATCTTCCACGGTCTCCTCTATTGTTATTGTTGTATTGTTGTAATTATAATTGTGTCCTGTCTTGTGAAATTTTCTTATTTATTGTTGTAGTTTTCTTATTTATTGTTATTGTCATCCTGTAAAGCGCTTTGAAAAGCCACCTTTAAAGGCGCTATATAAAATAAAGTTTATTATTATTATTATTATCACAAAATAGACTACATTTCAAGGTTAAAGAATTACCATGTTCTGCGATTCAGAACGAGGCAGCAAAACTTCCTATAATCTGTTGTGGCCCTATGACATTGTAAAGGAGCAGGCTTGTGAATACATCTCGTTTAATCCAATGGAAATATAACTCTCAACTTTTTTACGTTTTTGCCAATAAATAATACTACATTGTTAACTCTGCATAAAGAACCTTGGAATGGAACGTTTTTTGCAGTGAAATGTTTGCTGCATAACCTATACCCTTTCTCTCCTACATCACATTGCATTAGTCATTACAGTGATTAGTGAGCAGGAAGGGCTGCATCACATCGCAATTTGTGTGGAACTTGAATGCGAATTTGTTACAACATGGCGTAACTTACAGTCCTTTCACAAAATTTATGATTTTGTGCTCAATTTTGAGTTTGTAAAGTTTTTCTATAATGTCAATGATTTTATTTTGTGACTGAAATTAAATAATTTTGTGTCTGCAAAATTGGGACTGTAGTTCCACCTTAACCTACTAGTACTGTATGTCTTTGGACTGTGGGAAGAAACTGGAGCACCTGGAAGAAATCCACACAAATGAAGGGAGAACATACAATTCCATCCAGACTGCACCCCAGGAATTGAACCCAGGACCCCAGATCTGTGAACCACAGTGCCACCTCATTGCTATAGTCACTATAATTAATGTCAAAACTCATTTGCAAATGAGCAGCCTGGGATCCAAAAGGATCAAGACAAGGATCCAAACAAAGCACTATCCCAAAGCTTGGCTTTGTACCGTATATAATACAGGGCTTGATGCAGAAGGCAGATAATCAAAGTCCATGCAATAATTGCTAAGGGAAAGTGACTTTGTGTTCTTGGAGGGAAGTCACTCAACACGGAGCTGTGTTAGTGAAATGATTGTTCTGATGTACGGCTGATGTCCAAACACTGAAAACATGATTGTGTATGCAATCGCACTCCTGAGCTCCATTGGGTATGGTTAAAATAACTTTTTATAGTTCATCACATTCAAAGTGTGTGTACTTGATGAAAGTGTAACACGCATTTGGAGGAGTTATTCAGGATTTTCTTTCATTCAACTATTTCAAGACCCATTATTTTCAGATGTTGTAGTATACGTGAATAATGAAAGGCCTTCATATTACACAATGTAGGAATGACTTCGCAGGTGTGAAGAATAAAAGATTAATTCAGCTCACTTTGGGGAGTTTCACAATGGCCCTCCTTATAGAAATGTGGGTTTGATTAAAGGAGTGAAGAAAAAGCACTGAATAATATTTGCTTCTGTAAACGTAATCATCTCAAAATATGGTTGAAGAAATTGAAGAAGGTTAAACATAATCCAAAACGTATAAGGTCAATTTAAGTACAACCAGAATTCTAGTGTTTATGCAATGCATCTGTGGGTTGATATGAAATATGGCTGTACTTAAACTAAACGAGGTTATCGAGAGCATATTCCGAATACGGCTTTGGCCAGTTGTACTGTGAACTGCGAGGACCGTATCTTATCCTGAACTGGCTGTGCGAATACCGTCCTCTGCTGGCAGAAGGAATAGATTACAACGGCACTGTATTGGCGATTAGTCCTATTGCTAGAATATTGAAACAACAAGGAGTCCGCGGAGTCAAGCAATGCTGAATAAACAAGTACCTGAAATTCAATAGGATTTTGTGTATTGATTACAAATAGGTGTGGAATTCTCATGTACAGTGGTATTCATGGATTCCTTACACAAGCAGCAGTTGTTATGATGCTTTCGTAATCTGAATATAAATCTGTTATCTACTTAAAACTGTAATTATTGAATAGATTAATGTCTTTGAAATGCTTCATTAACTGGGCAGTTTCCATGTTTGGAAATGTTTTTATTTTGATTGCTGATTGCTAGATACTGTATGTTTAATAGGCATGCTGTTAATATTTTCTACAAGAGCCAAATAAGACAGTTATGCTGTAGTAAGTTCTATATAAGTTATATAACATAAGTTATATTTTGTTCTGAGGTCAATTTGAATCTCATACTAAATAACTGGTGTCCTTTTATCTGAGAAACACTACCTGATTGATCACCTGATGCCTAGAAATTAGCATGCACAGTAGCCCAGCGTTTAGCATTGCTAGCTCACAGTGCTGAGGCCCTGGGTACACTTCTGGACCTGGGGTGCTATCTGTATGGAGCTTGTATGTTCTCCCCATGTTTGCATGAGTTTGCTTTGGGTGCTCCGGCTTCCTCCCACAGTTCAAAGAACTACTGGTAGGTTAATTGGCTTCTGGGATAATTGGTGAGTGTCTGTGTCTTCCCTGCATTGGACTACCATCCAGTCCCAGGTATCTCCTGCTTATTACTTTCTGAGGCTCTGGCTCCCCCGTGCCCAGCGACCCCCTGACCCCCTGACCCTGAATTGGATGAAGCGGTTAGAAAATGGGTGGTTTCTGTTATGCTCTGGTCATGCTCTGCCATAGCAACAACTTGTAAAAAATGCAGATGCTAGGATTTAACTCAAAGAAGGAGCTCAGATCACTGTGTTGGCATCACTGTACAGGTGTCCGGTGTGTTTTAGAACATATGTTAAAATCTTATTTACTAACTTCTAGACTTTTTACCCCCCATATCAGTCTGCAGGTGCACAGTGGTCTGTGGACACCCTCCTTGCTCTGTCGTAAAAGAGGAAATAAAAAGCAACTGGTTTTGACTTTAATGCACTGAGACTGTGGAACTCACAGAACTCTCTTGTCAGAAAGGCAGCTTCTAACAGCTTTTAAGTGAAGACTAAGAACACTTTTCTATTTTATTAAAATAGATTATATATGTTTTGTTTAAATATATGTTATAAATTTTAAAACGACAGCTCGTATAAGCTTGTATTTTTACCTTTCGATCATTTTTAGAATTGCTTTGAGTTGCTTTTACCATGATAAACAGTACAACATATGAGGTGTTGAACTTGTCTAAAGTTTTAAAGCGCTTTATGACGTAAAGTGTGATGACAGTCCTTGGCGGTCTATGTAACAATTCTTCTTGAAGTAGGTCATCGGGCCAACAGTATACAAACATTACAGCTCAAGTGCTTTTGTATCTGAACGCTTTTAGGTAAGTTATTTAGCAGCTGCGGTATTAATAATGATTTTAATGGCAAATTCAATTGCAGGTAAAATAAAAATGGCGGATAACTTTCTTTCTAGCTTCGTGAAGCGGTCGCGCTATATTATACATATATACCATAATAAGAAACATAATATGTACAGTAGAATTTTTCACTTTAAGCTGGCATTATCCAGAACCGGGTCAGGGCCCGGACCCGGACCGTGCAGTGTGGTCCGCCGGCCTTCTAAAGATGTTTAGGAGATCGAGGCGCCCTTGGATTTGATTAGAAACTTGCATAATTTCTTAACTTGACCCCATTATCTTAAAAAAAACGGCCAGGCCAAGACCAAAGCATGAAGGCTGCGAGGATCGGGGGACTCTCATTTTTGGTCACAGCGTACAGTAGTAGATCAGTAACCTCTGTTTATCGTGATAACCTTTAATTATTTTCCAGTACTTTTTTAAATGATAAAACACATTGTCTCGCCAGTTTTGCTAAAGATACGGTTTTAGTGTTTACGCATAAATTTGTAAGCCGTAGGTTTAAATCTCGTGGTCTTATTTTCTGCATTTCCATCGTAAGGGAAGGCGCTCGTTTGCGATTTACGCGCTGAATATTGTAAGCAGAGGAGCCTTAAGGCACAGCCTCGCCTTAACACCATCGTTTGCATTGTCATTGTCATCCAGAAAAGCAGTCGTAAGAAAATGAATCTGTGGCGGCTCCGAACATTAAAAAAACTATATCTAGACTGCAAATACATCCCAATCTTACTATCAACACGTTTTAAGACCCCTCTCCTTTCCACCGGTATACAAGCTAAGAGAGAAATATTGGAAATCCCATCTGAAGTAGCCCTCGTCTCACCTTCGGAGCTGTGAGCGATGGGGATCATAATTAAAAGGGGTACAGTTACTTTGAAAATGTGTATGTGATACTTAAATTTAAATAAAATAAAAAGATAAATTATATAACACAGACTGCTATCTATGTCCATGTGTTTAAGACGTATGAATCGGTTTTAAAACAGGCACACCCCTTCTCACAAATCCGACTGGAGTCTCAGTCCGTCGTCGCGATGAATTAGGAGCTCAGATGTAGGCTAAGTGATTGCAATTTACTTATTTAAAAGAACCACTTCAAATCAAAAGGGAGACATTTTGTAATGGTAGTTATCGTATTATAGTATACGATAACTGTATACGTAGTATACGTAATTGTAGATATACAGTACATAAAGGGTATGAATAGGTGTGAGCTTTTACTGTATATTTAATATTTTATCTGACCCACTTGTAGAAACCGCCTACTCAGATTTATTTAAGTGGTCTGCCACCATAAAGACAGAAAAATATAATGACACCCTGTTACATTAACTGTAAAATAAACGCCGTAACTGCGGCCATATGAAAATTTGGATAAAGATTATACAAACATCCTAAGGAGCTCTATGACATATGAGCGTCGTAATAATGGTTGGTGACCTGACGTAACAGTGCTCCCTGAATTACGTGATCTGTATATACCCAAATACAGATATATCACATAGGGAGATGCAGTCAAACATTGCATTACTATCGTCGTGGTGAACTATTTCTCCGCTGTTTAAAACTTGTTTGGTAAGTGTCATCAAATATGCTTGTCAATTTGTAGCGAAATCGATATACTGTATCATAATCCTTCAGCTATCTATAATGTAGTGAAACGGCTAATTAATATTGATAAATTCCCTTATTCACAGTGACTTTTGCTCAAACCCCTGTTGCATAATGGGTTAATTTTATATAAAAAAACATTTATATCATAGATATAATACAAGCTTTGAAATGAAATAGCACATTTCCAGGTTTCAGTTAAACATTTTTAAAAAAGCTCATGACTTTAAGCATTCTGAACATTGAGAATGTTATTTGGGAAACAAATGTTTATTATAATGTTTATGTTTAGGATCTGTCTCCTACTGAGTCAGCATGCAGCATTCAACACCATTAGGTTTAATATTAAAAAGTTGTGTATTTCCTGAATTGTTTTTTTTTATTCTTTTCTATTAGACCATACTAGACTGTGCAGGATATCATTTATTTGCCATTTTTGCCTTTTCCAGATACCTGGGAAACAAAGCTCATATCTCATTTGCCAATGGAGCCCAGTCCTAAGCCTGGTGCTCTGTCCCCCTCCCCGAAGGACACAGACTCGAATCGACCCGCGCCCTTAAGGCAACAGGATCTGATCTCCACGTACTGCCCGCCTCCCAAGATACAGCTTCTGAAGGACACCTTCCAAGAGAAACTGATGCAGGAAAAGGAGAAAAAAATGATCGCCATGTACAATCGGCGGCAGGAGGCAGCTCTACAGAAGATGAGAAAATGTTTCCAATATGTCAAATACGCTGCGGAGAAGAAGATGGGGAACAGCTATCGCTTCCAAGCCCAACAGGGCCCCGAGAAGAACATTGTGGGGTATGATCGGTCTTACCCCCTGAAGCCTATGGGTAACAGGAAAGTCTCCGGCCCTGGTGAGGTTCGGGCTGTGGACCGCCCGGACGCACAGAGTGATTCCTTGTTTGCCCCCACCCCGCCTCAGGATGGTCATGAGAGGCCCTGCGAGAGGCCGGGCAGGAGGGGCTCAAGAGTACGCAAACCTAAGGACAGGACTGTCCTCCCCATGGTGGCGACCCCTCCAGGGCAATGCCCTTCTCATGCCAATGGGAAGGAGCACTTTCAGTTGCAAGAGGAGCTACGAAAAGTGGCCGAGGCAGAGGCCGCGCTGAAGGAGGAGCATCGCCGGAGGGAGGCCAGCCTGCAGGATGAGATGCGCCGGAAGGAGGCCATGATGAAGGACGAGATTCGCCAGAAGGAGGCCATGATGCAGGCGAAGCTCTTCAGAGCTCAGGAGGAGCTGAGGATGGTTCCGAGAGAGATGGAAGACTCCAGAGAGGTGGCCGGAAGGGAAAATAGAGGCGAGGCAGAGCGAGCTTTGCCCCAGAGGACCATGGGCCAACCACCGCTCTAAGGCCGTGCCTCTTCTGACCTGCAGAATGGAGAAGCAAAAAGCCTTCACTCCAAGGAAAGCACTTCCTATCAGAGGAGACAACCTTGATTATGGTTCTCCAATGGAAGATGGCGGATGCGCAGAATCGCGCTTTCCCATCAGGAGAGACGTCAAGTGAGCCCTTGCAGCCGTGGGCTAGAAGACGTCCCCTGTGAAGGAGAAAGTATCTCAAGAAAGCAAGGCTCCCTGAAAGCGACGTGTCAGCGGCACAGGCCGCGCAGGGCCACTTCAGAAGTAACACTACATGTCTGGATGAACAAACTCTGTCAGTGGAAAACAGATATTTGTCCCCTACAAGTCTGATCTGCCCTACCGCTGAGCAATTTCCATATGAGAATAGCCAGAGTGGAAACCCTCAGCTGGTGCCCTGTGAACTGTGTCACGGGAAGTTTGCTGTAGAGAGGCTGGAGAAACACAGCAAGATCTGCAAGAAGCTTCAGAATTCAAAGAGGAAGGTTTTTGACTCTTTCAAGCACAGGGCCAAGGGAACAGAACTGGAGACATACATCCATAAGAAGAAGGTTAAACCGCCAATCGTGGTAAGGGCTATCCTTAAACTCTTTCCAAGCTTCCCTTGTTTTCTCCTAGAGTCAGACTCAGCTTATAAATCAATGTAGACAATAAATAAGTGTTTTATGAAGTACTCTTCTGAAAAACTGCCGCAAAGGCACATTTGCCAGACAGAATAAATGTGTCTTAGTGACTTCTGAATTCTGTTGTAAAAATCTACATATCAAGCAAATAGCACTCACAGGAAACAAAACCATAACTACGTAAATTGTACTCTCTACCCAATGACCTGAAAGGTAGCCCCAGAAAGCTACGTTATTACTGTATTGATATTTTCTTGCCTTGTGAATGGTTTGCAACCAGACTGTGTACGCAGTGCTAGTCTGGACTTTTTCTGGAAGCTGTTTTATTGGTTTCATTTCCTGTTCCCAGCTGAGAAAGAACAACTGGAGGCAGAAGCACGAGGATTTCATTCGGAGCATCAAACAGGCCAGGGAGGTGCAGCAGGTGATCACGCAAGGAGGGAAAGTTGTGAACCTGCCCCAGCCCCCCGCGAATCCAAACCCCGACTACGTGCCCTGCCCTCACTGCGGCCGGCGCTTTGCCCCCAGGCCGGCACAGAGGCACTTCCCCAAGTGTCAGCACATCAGGAGCCGCCCTCCTCCTCCTCCTCCTCGCAGATGAAAACTGATGTGAAGAAGAGCAAAAGAGTCATGATCTTGGCTCACGACTCACGTCCTGCTTTTTCTTTTTAGAAACACATTTAGCACAGTTCATCCGTATGATGATGAAAAAAAAATGTTACCTTATTTTAATTAAATGATTTTTTTTTGGTGGACTGGTGTTTGCGTAGCTGTGGTTATTTCAGTTTTTCTCTTATCATTCATACACCTTGACCTCCTAAAAATAATTTTTCAACCTGGAACGTACAATTAGCAGGCAATAGAACAGGTCACATTGGTCTTGGAACCATCAAAAAGCAGTATTCACACATTCTCGGCATCAATTTTCCTTAAAAACAACTGAAAAAGCAAGGTAAAGAGTGATTGATTTTTTTAATGAAAGTTATTTGATTTAATTTATTTAATTTTCATAATATTTGAAATATGTTGGGATTAATGTGACTCAATATTATCTGCAGCTCTTACACTCCAGGCACCTGATAAAGTGGAACGCAGTGTCTTTGCCTTACATGGCGCTCAGCTCTTCCTCAATCCCAGCAGAAGCACCAGCAGAAGCAGCAGCCTCCGGGTCCTGCCTCATGCACAGCTTAAAATGCAACACCAAGTAATACAACAAACAACAGGGAAAACCATTCACGATCAGACACATCCGTTGATTGCTGGCTCTCAGTAAAGGGACATTGCATCATTACATCACAAAATAGACTACATTTCAAGGTTAAAGAATTACCATGTTCTGCGATTCAGAACGAGGCAGCAAAACTTCCTATAATCTGTTGTGGCCCTGTGACATTGTAAAGGAGCAGGCTTGTGAATACATCTCGTTTAATCCAATGGAAATATTGCTCTCAACTTTTTTACGTTTTTGCCAATAAATAATACTACATTGTTAACTCTGCATAAAGAACCTTGGAATGGAACGTTTTTTGCAGTGAAATGTTTGCTGCATAACCTATACCCTTTCTCTCCTACATCACATTGCATTAGTCATTACAGTGATTAGTGAGCAGGAAGGGCTGCATCACATCGCAATTTGTGTGGAACTTGAATGCGAATTTGTTACAACATGGCGTAACTTACAGTCCTTTCACAAAAGTCATGGTTTTGTGCTCAATTTTGAGTTTGTAAAGTTTTTCTATAATGTCAATGATTTTATTTTGTGACTGAAATTAAATAATTTTGTGTCTGCAAAATTGGGACTGTAGTTCCACCTTAACCTACTAGTACTGTATGTCTTTGGACTGTGGGAAGAAACTGGAGCACCTGGAAGAAATCCACACAAATGAAGGGAGAACATACAATTCCATCCAGACTGCACCCCAGGAATTGAACCCAGGACCCCAGCTCTGTGAACCACAGTGCCAGCTCATTGCTATAGTCACTATAATTAATGTCAAAACTCATTTGCAAATGAGCAGCCTGGGATCCAAAAGGATCAAGACAAGGATCCAAACAAAGCACTATCCCAAAGCTTGGCTTTGTACCGTATATAATACAGGGCTTGATGCAGAAGGCAGATAATCAAAGTCCATGCAATAATTGCTAAGGGAAAGTGACTTTGTGTTCTTGGAGGGAAGTCACTCAACATGGAGCTGTGTTAGTGAAATGATTGTTCTGATGTACGGGTGATGTCCAAACACTGAAAACATGATTGTGTATGCAATCACACTCCTGAGCTCCATTGGGTATGGTTAAAATAACTTTTTATAGTTCATCACATTCAAAGTGTGTGTACTTGATGAAAGTGTAACACGCATTTGGAGGAGTTATTCAGGATTTTCTTTCATTCAACTATTTCAAGACCCATTATTTTCAGATGTTGTAGTATACGTGAATAATGAAAGGCCTTCATATTACACAATGTAGGAATGACTTAGCAGGTGTGAAGAATAAAAGATTAATTCAGCTCACTTTGGGGAGTTTCACAATGGCCCTCCTTATAGAAATGTGGGTTTGATTAAAGGAGTGAAGAAAAAGCACTGAATAATATTTGCTTCTGTAAACGTAATCATCTCAAAATATGGTTGAAGAAATTGAAGAAGGTTAAACATAATCCAAAACGTATAAGGTCAATTTAAGTACAACCAGAATTCTAGTGTTTATGCAATGCATCTGTGGGTTGATATGAAATATGGCCGTACTTAAACTAAACGAGGTTATCGAGAGCATATTCCGAATACGGCTTTGGCCAGTTGTACTGTGAACTGCGAGGACCGTATCTTATCCTGAACTGGCTGTGCGAATACCGTCCTCTGCTGGCAGAAGGAATAGATTACAACGGCACTGTATTGGCGATTAGTCCTATTGCTAGAATATTGAAACAACAAGGAGTCCGCGGAGTCAAGCAATGCTGAATAAACAAGTACCTGAAATTCAATAGGATTTTGTGTATTGATTACAAATAGGTGTGGAATTCTCATGTACAGTGGTATTCATGGATTCCTTACACAAGCAGCAGTTGTTATGATGCTTTCGTAATCTGAATATAAATCTGTTATCTACTTAAAACTGTAATTATTGAATAGATTAATGTCTTTGAAATGCTTCATTAACTGGGCAGTTTCCATGTTTGGAAATGTTTTTATTTTGATTGCTGATTGCTAGATACTGTATGTTTAATAGGCATGCTGTTAATTTTTTCTACAAGAGCCAAATAAGACAGTTATGCTGTAGTAAGTTCTATATAAGTTATATAACATAAGTTATATTTTGTTCTGAGGTCAATTTGAATCTCATACTAAATAACTGGTGTCCTTTTATCTGAGAAACACTACCTGATTGATCACCTGATGCCTAGAAATTAGCATGCACAGTAGCCCAGCGTTTAGCATTGCTAGCTCACAGTGCTGAGGCCCTGGGTACACTTCTGGACCTGGGGTGCTATCTGTATGGAGCTTGTATGTTCTCCCCATGTTTGCATGAGTTTGCTTTGGGTGCTCCGGCTTCCTCCCACAGTTCAAAGAACTACTGGTAGGTTAATTGGCTTCTGGGATAATTGGTGAGTGTCTGTGTCTTCCCTGCATTGGACTACCATCCAGTCCCAGGTATCTCCTGCTTATTACTTTCTGAGGCTCTGGCTCCCCCGTGCCCCGCGACCCCCTGACCCCCTGACCCTGAATTGGATGAAGCGGTTAGAAAATGGGTGGTTTCTGTTATGCTCTGGTCATGCTCTGCCATAGCAACAACTTGTAAAAAATGCAGATGCTAGGATTTAACTCAAAGAAGGAGCTCAGATCACTGTGTTGAAATCACTGTACAGGTGTCCGGTGTGTTTTAGAACATATGTTAAAATCTTATTTACTAACTTCTAGACTTTTTACCCCCCATATCAGTCTGCAGGTGCACAGTGGTCTGTGGACACCCTCCTTGCTCTGTCGTAAAAGAGGAAATAAAAAGCAACTGGTTTTGACTTTAATGCACTGAGACTGTGGAACTCACAGAACTCTCTTGTCAGAAAGGCAGCTTCTAACAGCTTTTAAGTGAAGACTAAGAACACTTTTCTATTTTATTAAAATAGATTATATATGTTTTGTTTAAATATATGTTATAAATGTTAAAACGACAGCTCGTATAAGCTTGTATTTTTACCTTTCGATCATTTTTAGAATTGCTTTGAGTTGCTTTTACCATGATAAACAGTACAAAATATGTGGTGTTGAACTTGTCTAAAGTTTTAAAGCGCTTTATGACGTAAAGTGTGATGACAGTCCTTGGCGGTCTATGTAACAATTCTTCTTGAAGTAGGTCATCGGGCCAACAGTATACAAACATTACAGCTCAAGTGCTTTTGTATCTGAACGCTTTTAGGTAAGTTATTTAGCAGCTGCGGTATTAATAATGATTTTAATGGCAAATTCAATTGCAGGTAAAATAAAAATGGCGGATAACTTTCTTTCTAGCTTCGTGAAGCGGTCGCGCTATATTATACATATATACCATAATAAGAAACATAATATGTACAGTAGAATTTTTCACTTTAAGCTGGCATTATCCAGAACCGGGTCAGGGCCCGGACCCGGACCGTGCAGTGTGGTCCGCCGGCCTTCTAAAGATGTTTAGGAGATCGAGGCGCCCTTGGATTTGATTAGAAACTTGCATAATTTCTTAACTTGACCCCATTATCTTAAAAAAAACGGCCAGGCCAAGACCAAAGCATGAAGGCTGCGAGAATCGGGGGACTCTCATTTTTGGTCACAGCGTACAGTAGTAGATCAGTAACCTCTGTTTATCGTGATAACCTTTAATTATTTTCCAGTACTTTTTTAAATGATAAAACACATTGTCTTGCCAGTTTTGCTAAAGATACGGTTTTAGTGTTTACGCATAAATTAGTAAGCCGTAGGTTTAAATCTCGTGGTCTTATTTTCTGCATTTTCATCGTAAGGGAAGGCGCTCGTTTGCGATTTACGCGCTGAATATTGTAAGCAGAGGAGCCTTAAGGCACAGCCTCGCCTTAACACCATCGTTTGCATTGTCATTGTCATCCAGAAAAGCAGTCGTAAGAAAATGAATCTGTGGCGGCTCCGAACATTAAAAAAAACTATATCTAGACTGCAAATACATCCCAATCTTACTATCAACACGTTTTAAGACCCCTCTCCTTTCCACCGGTATACAAGCTAAGAGAGAAATATTGGAAATCCCATCTGAAGTAGCCCTCGTCTCACCTTCGGAGCTGTGAGCGATGGGGATCATAATTAAAAGGGGTACAGTTACTTTGAAAATGTGTATGTGATACTTAAATTTAAATAAAATAAAAAGATAAATTATATAACACAGACTGCTATCTATGTCCATGTGTTTAAGACGTATGAATCGGTTTTAAAACAGGCACACCCCTTCTCACAAATCCGACTGGAGTCTCAGTCCGTCGTCGCGATGAATTAGGAGCTCAGATGTAGGCTAAGTGATTGCAATTTACTTATTTAAAAGAACCACTTCAAATCAAAAGGGAGACATTTTGTAATGGTAGTTATCGTATTATAGTATACGATAACTGTATACGTAGTATACGTAATTGTAGATATACAGTACATAAAGGGTATGAATAGGTGTGAGCTTTTACTGTATATTTAATATTTTATCTGACCCACTTGTAGAAACCGCCTACTCAGATTTATTTAAGTGGTCTGCCACCATAAAGACAGAAAAATATAATGACACCCTGTTACATTAACTGTAAAATAAACGCCGTAACTGCGGCCATATGAAAATTTGGATAAAGATTATACAAACATCCTAAGGAGCTCTATGACATATGAGCGTCGTAATAATGGTTGGTGACCTGACGTAACAGTGCTCCCTGAATTACGTGATCTGTATATACCCAAATACAGATATATCACATAGGGAGATGCAGTCAAACATTGCATTGTTATCGTCGTGGTGAACTATTTCTCCGCTGTTTAAAACTTGTTTGGTAAGTGTCATCAAATATGCTTGTCAATTTGTAGCGAAATCGATATACTGTATCATAATCCTTCAGCTATCTATAATGTAGTGAAACGGCTAATTAATATTGATAAATTCCCTTATTCACAGTGACTTTTGCTCAAACCCCTGTTGCATAATGGGTTAATTTTATATAAAAAAACATTTATATCATAGATATAATACAAGCTTTGAAATGAAATAGCACATTTCCAGGTTTCAGTTAAACATTTTTAAAAAAGCTCATGACTTTAAGCATTCTGAACATTGAGAATGTTATTTGGGAAACAAATGTTTATTATAATGTTTATGTTTAGGATCTGTCTCCTACTGAGTCAGCATGCAGCATTCAACACCATTAGGTTTAATATTAAAAAGTTGTGTATTTCCTGAATTGTTTTTTTTTATTCTTTTCTATTAGACCATACTAGACTGTGCAGGATATCATTTATTTGCCATTTTTGCCTTTTCCAGATACCTGGGAAACAAAGCTCATATCTCATTTGCCAATGGAGCCCAGTCCTAAGCCTGGTGCTCTGTCCCCCTCCCCGAAGGACACAGACTCGAATCGACCCGCGCCCTTAAGGCAACAGGATCTGATCTCCACGTACTGCCCGCCTCCCAAGATACAGCTTCTGAAGGACACCTTCCAAGAGAAACTGATGCAGGAAAAGGAGAAAAAAATGATCGCCATGTACAATCGGCGGCAGGAGGCAGCTCTACAGAAGATGAGAAAATGTTTCCAATATGTCAAATACGCTGCGGAGAAGAAGATGGGGAACAGCTATCGCTTCCAAGCCCAACAGGGCCCCGAGAAGAACATTGTGGGGTATGATCGGTCTTACCCCCTGAAGCCTATGGGTAACAGGAAAGTCTCCGGCCCTGGTGAGGTTCGGGCTGTGGACCGCCCGGACGCACAGAGTGATTCCTTGTTTGCCCCCACCCCGCCTCAGGATGGTCATGAGAGGCCCTGCGAGAGGCCGGGCAGGAGGGGCTCAAGAGTACGCAAACCTAAGGACAGGACTGTCCTCCCCATGGTGGCGACCCCCCCAGGGCAATGCCCTTCTCATGCCAATGGGAAGGAGCACTTTCAGTTGCAAGAGGAGCTACGAAAAGTGGCCGAGGCAGAGGCCGCGCTGAAGGAGGAGCATCGCCGGAGGGAGGCCAGCCTGCAGGATGAGATGCGCCGGAAGGAGGCCATGATGAAGGACGAGATTCGCCAGAAGGAGGCCATGATGCAGGCGAAGCTCTTCAGAGCTCAGGAGGAGCTGAGGATGGTTCCGAGAGAGATGGAAGACTCCAGAGAGGTGGCCGGAAGGGAAAATAGAGGCGAGGCAGAGCGAGCTTTGCCCCAGAGGACCATGGGCCAACCACCGCTCTAAGGCCGTGCCTCTTCTGACCTGCAGAATGGAGAAGCAAAAAGCCTTCACTCCAAGGAAAGCCCTTCCTATCAGAGGAGACAACCTTGATTATGGTTCTCCAATGGAAGATGGCGGATGCGCAGAATCGCACTTTCCCTCTGCGCTTTCCCATCAGGAGAGACGTCAAGTGAGCCCTTGCAGCCGTGGGCTAGAAGACGTCCCCTGTGGAAGGAGAAAGTATCTCAAGAAAGCAAGGCTCCCTGAAAGCGACGTGTCAGCGGCACAGGCCGCGCAGGGCCACTTCAGAAATAACACCACATGTCTGGATGAACAAACTCTGTCAGTTGAAAACAGATATTTGTCCCCTACAAGTCTGATGTGCCCTACCGCTGAGCAATTTCCATATGAGAATAGCCAGAGTGGAAACCCTCAGCTGGTGCCCTGTGAACTGTGTCACGGGAAGTTTGCTGTAGAGAGGCTGGAGAAACACAGCAAGATCTGCAAGAAGCTTCAGAATTCAAAGAGGAAGGTTTTTGACTCTTTCAAGCACAGGGCCAAGGGAACAGAACTGGAGACATACATCCATAAGAAGAAGGTTAAACCGCCAATCGTGGTAAGGGCTATCCTTAAACTCTTTCCAAGCTTCCCTTTTTTTCTCCTAGAGTCAGACTCAGCTTATAAATCAATGTAAACAATAAATAAGTGTTTTATGAAGTACTCTTCTGAAAAACTGCCGCAAAGGCACATTTGCCAGACAGAATAAATGTGTCTTAGTGACTTCTGAATTCTGTTGTAAAAATCTACATATCAAGCAAATAGCACTCACAGGAAACAAAACCATAACTACGTAAATTGTACTCTCTACCCAATGACCTGAAAGGTAGCCCCAGAAAGCTACGTTATTACTGTATTGATATTTTCTTGCCTTGTGAATGGTTTGCGACCAGACTGTGTACGCAGTGCTAGTCTGGACTTTTTCTGGAAGCTGTTTTATTGGTTTCATTTCCTGTTCCCAGCTGAGAAAGAACAACTGGAGGCAGAAGCACGAGGATTTCATTCGGAGCATCAAACAGGCCAGGGAGGTGCAGCAGGTGATCACGCAAGGAGGGAAAGTTGTGAACCTGCCCCAGCCCCCCGCAAATCCAAACCCCGACTACGTGCCCTGCCCTCACTGCGGCCGGCGCTTTGCCCCCAGGCCGGCACAGAGGCACTTCCCCAAGTGTCAGCACATCAGGAGCCGCCCTCCTCCTCCTCCTCGCAGATGAAAACTGATGTGAAGAAGAGCAAAAGAGTCATGATCTTGGCTCACGACTCACGTCCTGCTTTTTCTTTTTAGAAACACATTTAGCACAGTTCATCCGTATGATGATGAAAAAAAAATGTTACCTTATTTTAATTAAATGATTTTTTTTTGGTGGACTGGTGTTTGCGTAGCTGTGGTTATTTCAGTTTTTCTCTTATCATTCATACACCTTGACCTCCTAAAAATAATTTTTCAACCTGGAACGTACAATTAGCAGGCAATAGAACAGGTCACATTGGTCTTGGAACCATCAAAAAGCAGTATTCACACATTCTCGGCATCAATTTTCCTTAAAAACAACTGAAAAAGCAAGGTAAAGAGTGATTGATTTTTTTAATGAAAGTTATTTGATTTCATTTATTTAATTTTCATAATATTTGAAATATGTTGGGATTAATGTGACTCAATATTATCTGCAGCTCTTACACTCCAGGCACCTGATAAAGTGGAACGCAGTGTCTTTGCCTTACATGGCGCTCAGCTCTTCCTCAATCCCAGCAGAAGCACCAGCAGAAGCAGCAGCCTCCGGGTCCTGCCTCATGCACAGCTTAAAATGCAACACCAAGTAATACAACAAACAACAGGGAAAACCATTCACGATCAGACACATCCGTTGATTGCTGGCTCTCAGTAAAGGGACATTGCATCATTACATCACGACATCATTGCATCAAGACTCAGCATCCCTAAACAAACTAGTTACGCGCATGAAACCCACCACATCTATTTTAGATCCCATTCCCACCACTTTATTCCAGTCCTGTTTCTCTTCTCTCTGTCCCATTGTCCTCAATATAATACATGAATCCTTGAGCACCGGCATTGTACCAACGGTCCTCAAAACTGCTGCTATTACCCCAGTGCCAAAGAAGCCTAACATGGCTCTCGACAATCTTAACAACTTTCGCCCCATCTCCAACTTACCCTTTCTCTCTAAAATTCTAGAATGTGCTGTCACACTTCAGTTACATAACCACCTCATGACAAACAACCTTTTCGAACCCCTCCAATCTGGCTTCCGTCAACTTCACAGCACAGAAACCGCCCTAGTCAAAGTCACCAACGATCTCCTAATAGCTTCTGATTCTGGTTCCCTTTCCATACTCATCCTTCTTGATCTCAGTGCTGCCTTTGACACTGTTGACCATAACATCTTGCTTTCTCGTCTCGAGACTGTGTTTGGAGTCTCTGACACTGCCCTCAAATGGTTTAAGTCTTACCTCACTGATCGCTGTCACTTTGTCTCTCTCAATGGGTACAGGTCTGAAATTGGTCTTGTCAAGTCTGGTGTCCCTCAGGGCTCAATACTGGGCCCCTTGCTCTTCAGCATTTACATGTTCCCACTTGGTCAGCTTTTAAGATCACATGGCCTCAGCTTTCATTTTTACGCTGACGATACTCAAATATACATCCATACCAAACCCGACACTGATGTGGCTGTCTCTATTCTATCTAATTGCATCCCTGACATAAAAATTTGGATGACTCAAAACTTCCTTCATCTTAACTGTGACAAGACTGAAGTCATGCTTATTGGTACCCCCCATCAACTTCGTAAAGCCAGTCCTGTAACCCTGTCTGTAGATGGCTCTGTACTTGAGCTCCAATCAAAATTGAAAAACCTTGGGGTTATATTCGATTCTGGCTTAACATTCGACCCACATGTACAGCATACTGTCAAAACATCTTTTTTTCACCTTAGAAATATCGCAAGACTACGGCCTATGCTATCATTAACTGTGGCTGAAAAGCTGATCAACATATTTGTATTCTCTCGAATTGACTACTGCAATGCTCTGCTCCCTGGGGTATCTAAATCTACTCTGAACAAGCTGCAGTATGTCCAAAATTCAGCAGCCAGAATCCTGACCAGATCTAGTGCAAGTGTTCACATTACTCCTATCCTGGAGTCCTTGCACTGGCTTCCGGTCAAATTCCGCGTAGACTTTAAAATCCTCATGCTCACCTACAAGGCTTTACATGGCTTGGCACCTCAATACCTGTCTGAACTTTTATCGCTCTACTCCCCACCTCGCAACCTCCGCTCTTCAAATTCTGCCCTCCTTACTGTCCCCCAAGCCCGTCTACATTGTATGGGCGACAGGGCCTTCTCCTGCTATGCCCCCAAGCTCTGGAACTCCTTGCCCAAGGATATTAGAGAGTCACCTTCTCTAAACTCCTTCAAATCCAGACTCAAAACCCTCCTTTTCAGAAAAGCCTTTACTTAACTGGTTCCATTCTTCACCCCTCTGCTCTTCTTAATACCATCTTCCACGGTCTCCTCTATTGTTATTGTTGTATTGTTGTAATTATAATTGTGTCCTGTCTTGTGAAATTTTCTTATTTATTGTTGTAGTTTTCTTATTTATTGTTATTGTCATCCTGTAAAGCGCTTTGAAAAGCCACCTTTAAAGGCGCTATATAAAATAAAGTTTATTATTATTATTATTATCACAAAATAGACTACATTTCAAGGTTAAAGAATTACCATGTTCTGCGATTCAGAACGAGGCAGCAAAACTTCCTATAATCTGTTGTGGCCCTATGACATTGTAAAGGAGCAGGCTTGTGAATACATCTCGTTTAATCCAATGGAAATATAACTCTCAACTTTTTTACGTTTTTGCCAATAAATAATACTACATTGTTAACTCTGCATAAAGAACCTTGGAATGGAACGTTTTTTGCAGTGAAATGTTTGCTGCATAACCTATACCCTTTCTCTCCTACATCACATTGCATTAGTCATTACAGTGATTAGTGAGCAGGAAGGGCTGCATCACATCGCAATTTGTGTGGAACTTGAATGCGAATTTGTTACAACATGGCGTAACTTACAGTCCTTTCACAAAATTTATGATTTTGTGCTCAATTTTGAGTTTGTAAAGTTTTTCTATAATGTCAATGATTTTATTTTGTGACTGAAATTAAATAATTTTGTGTCTGCAAAATTGGGACTGTAGTTCCACCTTAACCTACTAGTACTGTATGTCTTTGGACTGTGGGAAGAAACTGGAGCACCTGGAAGAAATCCACACAAATGAAGGGAGAACATACAATTCCATCCAGACTGCACCCCAGGAATTGAACCCAGGACCCCAGATCTGTGAACCACAGTGCCACCTCATTGCTATAGTCACTATAATTAATGTCAAAACTCATTTGCAAATGAGCAGCCTGGGATCCAAAAGGATCAAGACAAGGATCCAAACAAAGCACTATCCCAAAGCTTGGCTTTGTACCGTATATAATACAGGGCTTGATGCAGAAGGCAGATAATCAAAGTCCATGCAATAATTGCTAAGGGAAAGTGACTTTGTGTTCTTGGAGGGAAGTCACTCAACACGGAGCTGTGTTAGTGAAATGATTGTTCTGATGTACGGCTGATGTCCAAACACTGAAAACATGATTGTGTATGCAATCGCACTCCTGAGCTCCATTGGGTATGGTTAAAATAACTTTTTATAGTTCATCACATTCAAAGTGTGTGTACTTGATGAAAGTGTAACACGCATTTGGAGGAGTTATTCAGGATTTTCTTTCATTCAACTATTTCAAGACCCATTATTTTCAGATGTTGTAGTATACGTGAATAATGAAAGGCCTTCATATTACACAATGTAGGAATGACTTCGCAGGTGTGAAGAATAAAAGATTAATTCAGCTCACTTTGGGGAGTTTCACAATGGCCCTCCTTATAGAAATGTGGGTTTGATTAAAGGAGTGAAGAAAAAGCACTGAATAATATTTGCTTCTGTAAACGTAATCATCTCAAAATATGGTTGAAGAAATTGAAGAAGGTTAAACATAATCCAAAACGTATAAGGTCAATTTAAGTACAACCAGAATTCTAGTGTTTATGCAATGCATCTGTGGGTTGATATGAAATATGGCTGTACTTAAACTAAACGAGGTTATCGAGAGCATATTCCGAATACGGCTTTGGCCAGTTGTACTGTGAACTGCGAGGACCGTATCTTATCCTGAACTGGCTGTGCGAATACCGTCCTCTGCTGGCAGAAGGAATAGATTACAACGGCACTGTATTGGCGATTAGTCCTATTGCTAGAATATTGAAACAACAAGGAGTCCGCGGAGTCAAGCAATGCTGAATAAACAAGTACCTGAAATTCAATAGGATTTTGTGTATTGATTACAAATAGGTGTGGAATTCTCATGTACAGTGGTATTCATGGATTCCTTACACAAGCAGCAGTTGTTATGATGCTTTCGTAATCTGAATATAAATCTGTTATCTACTTAAAACTGTAATTATTGAATAGATTAATGTCTTTGAAATGCTTCATTAACTGGGCAGTTTCCATGTTTGGAAATGTTTTTATTTTGATTGCTGATTGCTAGATACTGTATGTTTAATAGGCATGCTGTTAATATTTTCTACAAGAGCCAAATAAGACAGTTATGCTGTAGTAAGTTCTATATAAGTTATATAACATAAGTTATATTTTGTTCTGAGGTCAATTTGAATCTCATACTAAATAACTGGTGTCCTTTTATCTGAGAAACACTACCTGATTGATCACCTGATGCCTAGAAATTAGCATGCACAGTAGCCCAGCGTTTAGCATTGCTAGCTCACAGTGCTGAGGCCCTGGGTACACTTCTGGACCTGGGGTGCTATCTGTATGGAGCTTGTATGTTCTCCCCATGTTTGCATGAGTTTGCTTTGGGTGCTCCGGCTTCCTCCCACAGTTCAAAGAACTACTGGTAGGTTAATTGGCTTCTGGGATAATTGGTGAGTGTCTGTGTCTTCCCTGCATTGGACTACCATCCAGTCCCAGGTATCTCCTGCTTATTACTTTCTGAGGCTCTGGCTCCCCCGTGCCCAGCGACCCCCTGACCCCCTGACCCTGAATTGGATGAAGCGGTTAGAAAATGGGTGGTTTCTGTTATGCTCTGGTCATGCTCTGCCATAGCAACAACTTGTAAAAAATGCAGATGCTAGGATTTAACTCAAAGAAGGAGCTCAGATCACTGTGTTGGCATCACTGTACAGGTGTCCGGTGTGTTTTAGAACATATGTTAAAATCTTATTTACTAACTTCTAGACTTTTTACCCCCCATATCAGTCTGCAGGTGCACAGTGGTCTGTGGACACCCTCCTTGCTCTGTCGTAAAAGAGGAAATAAAAAGCAACTGGTTTTGACTTTAATGCACTGAGACTGTGGAACTCACAGAACTCTCTTGTCAGAAAGGCAGCTTCTAACAGCTTTTAAGTGAAGACTAAGAACACTTTTCTATTTTATTAAAATAGATTATATATGTTTTGTTTAAATATATGTTATAAATTTTAAAACGACAGCTCGTATAAGCTTGTATTTTTACCTTTCGATCATTTTTATAATTGCTTTGAGTTGCTTTTACCATGATAAACAGTACAACATATGAGGTGTTGAACTTGTCTAAAGTTTTAAAGCGCTTTATGACGTAAAGTGTGATGACAGTCCTTGGCGGTCTATGTAACAATTCTTCTTGAAGTAGGTCATCGGGCCAACAGTATACAAACATTACAGCTCAAGTGCTTTTGTATCTGAACGCTTTTAGGTAAGTTATTTAGCAGCTGCGGTATTAATAATGATTTTAATGGCAAATTCAATTGCAGGTAAAATAAAAATGGCGGATAACTTTCTTTCTAGCTTCGTGAAGCGGTCGCGCTATATTATACATATATACCATAATAAGAAACATAATATGTACAGTAGAATTTTTCACTTTAAGCTGGCATTATCCAGAACCGGGTCAGGGCCCGGACCCGGACCGTGCAGTGTGGTCCGCCGGCCTTCTAAAGATGTTTAGGAGATCGAGGCGCCCTTGGATTTGATTAGAAACTTGCATAATTTCTTAACTTGACCCCATTATCTTAAAAAAAACGGCCAGGCCAAGACCAAAGCATGAAGGCTGCGAGGATCGGGGGACTCTCATTTTTGGTCACAGCGTACAGTAGTAGATCAGTAACCTCTGTTTATCGTGATAACCTTTAATTATTTTCCAGTACTTTTTTAAATGATAAAACACATTGTCTCGCCAGTTTTGCTAAAGATACGGTTTTAGTGTTTACGCATAAATTTGTAAGCCGTAGGTTTAAATCTCGTGGTCTTATTTTCTGCATTTCCATCGTAAGGGAAGGCGCTCGTTTGCGATTTACGCGCTGAATATTGTAAGCAGAGGAGCCTTAAGGCACAGCCTCGCCTTAACACCATCGTTTGCATTGTCATTGTCATCCAGAAAAGCAGTCGTAAGAAAATGAATCTGTGGCGGCTCCGAACATTAAAAAAACTATATCTAGACTGCAAATACATCCCAATCTTACTATCAACACGTTTTAAGACCCCTCTCCTTTCCACCGGTATACAAGCTAAGAGAGAAATATTGGAAATCCCATCTGAAGTAGCCCTCGTCTCACCTTCGGAGCTGTGAGCGATGGGGATCATAATTAAAAGGGGTACAGTTACTTTGAAAATGTGTATGTGATACTTAAATTTAAATAAAATAAAAAGATAAATTATATAACACAGACTGCTATCTATGTCCATGTGTTTAAGACGTATGAATCGGTTTTAAAACAGGCACACCCCTTCTCACAAATCCGACTGGAGTCTCAGTCCGTCGTCGCGATGAATTAGGAGCTCAGATGTAGGCTAAGTGATTGCAATTTACTTATTTAAAAGAACCACTTCAAATCAAAAGGGAGACATTTTGTAATGGTAGTTATCGTATTATAGTATACGATAACTGTATACGTAGTATACGTAATTGTAGATATACAGTACATAAAGGGTATGAATAGGTGTGAGCTTTTACTGTATATTTAATATTTTATCTGACCCACTTGTAGAAACCGCCTACTCAGATTTATTTAAGTGGTCTGCCACCATAAAGACAGAAAAATATAATGACACCCTGTTACATTAACTGTAAAATAAACGCCGTAACTGCGGCCATATGAAAATTTGGATAAAGATTATACAAACATCCTAAGGAGCTCTATGACATATGAGCGTCGTAATAATGGTTGGTGACCTGACGTAACAGTGCTCCCTGAATTACGTGATCTGTATATACCCAAATACAGATATATCACATAGGGAGATGCAGTCAAACATTGCATTGCTATCGTCGTGGTGAACTATTTCTCCGCTGTTTAAAACTTGTTTGGTAAGTGTCATCAAATATGCTTGTCAATTTGTAGCGAAATCGATATACTGTATCATAATCCTTCAGCTATCTATAATGTAGTGAAACGGCTAATTAATATTGATAAATTCCCTTATTCACAGTGACTTTTGCTCAAACCCCTGTTGCATAATGGGTTAATTTTATATAAAAAAACATTTATATCATAGATATAATACAAGCTTTGAAATGAAATAGCACATTTCCAGGTTTCAGTTAAACATTTTTAAAAAAGCTCATGACTTTAAGCATTCTGAACATTGAGAATGTTATTTGGGAAACAAATGTTTATTATAATGTTTATGTTTAGGATCTGTCTCCTACTGAGTCAGCATGCAGCATTCAACACCATTAGGTTTAATATTAAAAAGTTGTGTATTTCCTGAATTGTTTTTTTTTATTCTTTTCTATTAGACCATACTAGACTGTGCAGGATATCATTTATTTGCCATTTTTGCCTTTTCCAGATACCTGGGAAACAAAGCTCATATCTCATTTGCCAATGGAGCCCAGTCCTAAGCCTGGTGCTCTGTCCCCCTCCCCGAAGGACACAGACTCGAATCGACCCGCGCCCTTAAGGCAACAGGATCTGATCTCCACGTACTGCCCGCCTCCCAAGATACAGCTTCTGAAGGACACCTTCCAAGAGAAACTGATGCAGGAAAAGGAGAAAAAAATGATCGCCATGTACAATCGGCGGCAGGAGGCAGCTCTACAGAAGATGAGAAAATGTTTCCAATATGTCAAATACGCTGCGGAGAAGAAGATGGGGAACAGCTATCGCTTCCAAGCCCAACAGGGCCCCGAGAAGAACATTGTGGGGTATGATCGGTCTTACCCCCTGAAGCCTATGGGTAACAGGAAAGTCTCCGGCCCTGGTGAGGTTCGGGCTGTGGACCGCCCGGACGCACAGAGTGATTCCTTGTTTGCCCCCACCCCGCCTCAGGATGGTCATGCGAGAGGCCCTGCGAGAGGCCGGGCAGGAGGGGCTCAAGAGTACGCAAACCTAAGGACAGGCCTGTCCTCCCCATGGTGGCGACCCCTCCAGGGCAATGCCCTTCTCATGCCAATGGGAAGGAGCACTTTCAGTTGCAAGAGGAGCTACGAAAAGTGGCCGAGGCAGAGGCCGCGCTGAAGGAGGAGCATCGCCGGAGGGAGGCCAGCCTGCAGGATGAGATGCGCCGGAAGGAGGCCATGATGAAGGACGAGATTCGCCAGAAGGAGGCCATGATGCAGGCGAAGCTCTTCAGAGCTCAGGAGGAGCTGAGGATGGTTCCGAGAGAGATGGAAGACTCCAGAGAGGTGGCCGGAAGGGAAAATAGAGGCGAGGCAGAGCGAGCTTTGCCCCAGAGGACCATGGGCCAACCACCGCTCTAAGGCCGTGCCTCTTCTGACCTGCAGAATGGAGAAGCAAAAAGCCTTCACTCCAAGGAAAGCCCTTCCTATCAGAGGAGACAACCTTGATTATGGTTCTCCAATGGAAGATGGCGGATGCGCAGAATCGCGCTTTCCCATCAGGAGAGACGTCAAGTGAGCCCTTGCAGCCGTGGGCTAGAAGACGTCCCCTGTGGAAGGAGAAAGTATCTCAAGAAAGCAAGGCTCCCTGAAAGCGACGTGTCAGCGGCACAGGCCGCGCAGGGCCACTTCAGAAGTAACACCACATGTCTGGATGAACAAACTCTGTCAGTGGAAAACAGATATTTGTCCCCTACAAGTCTGATCTGCCCTACCGCTGAGCAATTTCCATATGAGAATAGCCAGAGTGGAAACCCTCAGCTGGTGCCCTGTGAACTGTGTCACGGGAAGTTTGCTGTAGAGAGGCTGGAGAAACACAGCAAGATCTGCAAGAAGCTTCAGAATTCAAAGAGGAAGGTTTTTGACTCTTTCAAGCACAGGGCCAAGGGAACAGAACTGGAGACATACATCCATAAGAAGAAGGTTAAACCGCCAATCGTGGTAAGGGCTATCCTTAAACTCTTTCCAAGCTTCCCTTTTTTTCTCCTAGAGTCAGACTCAGCTTATAAATCAATGTAAACAATAAATAAGTGTTTTATGAAGTACTCTTCTGAAAAACTGCCGCAAAGGCACATTTGCCAGACAGAATAAATGTGTCTTAGTGACTTCTGAATTCTGTTGTAAAAATCTACATATCAAGCAAATAGCACTCACAGGAAACAAAACCATAACTACGTAAATTGTACTCTCTACCCAATGACCTGAAAGGTAGCCCCAGAAAGCTACGTTATTACTGTATTGATATTTTCTTGCCTTGTGAATGGTTTGCGACCAGACTGTGTACGCAGTGCTAGTCTGGACTTTTTCTGGAAGCTGTTTTATTGGTTTCATTTCCTGTTCCCAGCTGAGAAAGAACAACTGGAGGCAGAAGCACGAGGATTTCATTCGGAGCATCAAACAGGCCAGGGAGGTGCAGCAGGTGATCACGCAAGGAGGGAAAGTTGTGAACCTGCCCCAGCCCCCCGCAAATCCAAACCCCGACTACGTGCCCTGCCCTCACTGCGGCCGGCGCTTTGCCCCCAGGCCGGCACAGAGGCACTTCCCCAAGTGTCAGCACATCAGGAGCCGCCCTCCTCCTCCTCCTCGCAGATGAAAACTGATGTGAAGAAGAGCAAAAGAGTCATGATCTTGGCTCACGACTCACGTCCTGCTTTTTCTTTTTAGAAACACATTTAGCACAGTTCATCCGTATGATGATGAAAAAAAAATGTTACCTTATTTTAATTAAATGATTTTTTTTTGGTGGACTGGTGTTTGCGTAGCTGTGGTTATTTCAGTTTTTCTCTTATCATTCATACACCTTGACCTCCTAAAAATAATTTTTCAACCTGGAACGTACAATTAGCAGGCAATAGAACAGGTCACATTGGTCTTGGAACCATCAAAAAGCAGTATTCACACATTCTCGGCATCAATTTTCCTTAAAAACAACTGAAAAAGCAAGGTAAAGAGTGATTGATTTTTTTAATGAAAGTTATTTGATTTAATTTATTTAATTTTCATAATATTTGAAATATGTTGGGATTAATGTGACTCAATATTATCTGCAGCTCTTACACTCCAGGCACCTGATAAAGTGGAACGCAGTGTCTTTGCCTTACATGGCGCTCAGCTCTTCCTCAATCCCAGCAGAAGCACCAGCAGAAGCAGCAGCCTCCGGGTCCTGCCTCATGCACAGCTTAAAATGCAACACCAAGTAATACAACAAACAACAGGGAAAACCATTCACGATCAGACACATCCGTTGATTGCTGGCTCTCAGTAAAGGGACATTGCATCATTACATCACAAAATAGACTACATTTCAAGGTTAAAGAATTACCATGTTCTGCGATTCAGAACGAGGCAGCAAAACTTCCTATAATCTGTTGTGGCCCTATGACATTGTAAAGGAGCAGGCTTGTGAATACATCTCATTTAATCCAATGGAAATATAACTCTCAACTTTTTTACGTTTTTGCCAATAAATAATACTACATTGTTAACTCTGCATAAAGAACCTTGGAATGGAACGTTTTTTGCAGTGAAATGTTTGCTGCATAACCTATACCCTTTCTCTCCTACATCACATTGCATTAGTCATTACAGTGATTAGTGAGCAGGAAGGGCTGCATCACATCGCAATTTGTGTGGAACTTGAATGCGAATTTGTTACAACATGGCGTAACTTACAGTCCTTTCACAAAATTCATGATTTTGTGCTCAATTTTGAGTTTGTAAAGTTTTTCTATAATGTCAATGATTTTATTTTGTGACTGAAATTAAATAATTTTGTGTCTGCAAAATTGGGACTGTAGTTCCACCTTAACCTACTAGTACTGTATGTCTTTGGACTGTGGGAAGAAACTGGAGCACCTGGAAGAAATCCACACAAATGAAGGGAGAACATACAATTCCATCCAGACTGCACCCCAGGAATTGAACCCAGGACCCCAGCTCTGTGAACCACAGTGCCAGCTCATTGCTATAGTCACTATAATGAATGTCAAAACTCATTTGCAAATGAGCAGCCTGGGATCCAAAAGGATCAAGACAAGGATCCAAACAAAGCACTATCCCAAAGCTTGGCTTTGTACCGTATATAATACAGGGCTTGATGCAGAAGGCAGATAATCAAAGTCCATGCAATAATTGCTAAGGGAAAGTGACTTTGTGTTCTTGGAGGGAAGTCACTCAACATGGAGCTGTGTTAGTGAAATGATTGTTCTGATGTACGGCTGATGTCCAAACACTGAAAACATGATTGTGTATGCAATCGCACTCCTGAGCTCCATTGGGTATGGTTAAAATAACTTTTTATAGTTCATCACATTCAAAGTGTGTGTACTTGATGAAAGTGTAACACGCATTTGGAGGAGTTATTCAGGATTTTCTTTCATTCAACTATTTCAAGACCCATTATTTTCAGATGTTGTAGTATACGTGAATAATGAAAGGCCTTCATATTACACAATGTAGGAATGACTTCACAGGTGTGAAGAATAAAAGATTAATTCAGCTCACTTTGGGGAGTTTCACAATGGCCCTCCTTATAGAAATGTGGGTTTGATTAAAGGAGTGAAGAAAAAGCACTGAATAATATTTGCTTCTGTAAACGTAATCATCTCAAAATATGGTTGAAGAAATTGAAGAAGGTTAAACATAATCCAAAACGTATAAGGTCAATTTAAGTACAACCAGAATTCTAGTGTTTATGCAATGCATCTGTGGGTTGATATGAAATATGGCCGTACTTAAACTAAACGAGGTTATCGAGAGCATATTCCGAATACGGCTTTGGCCAGTTGTACTGTGAACTGCGAGGACCGTATCTTATCCTGAACTGGCTGTGCGAATACCGTCCTCTGCTGGCAGAAGGAATAGATTACAACGGCACTGTATTGGCGATTAGTCCTATTGCTAGAATATTGAAACAACAAGGAGTCCGCGGAGTAAAGCAATGCTGAATAAACAAGTACCTGAAATTCAATAGGATTTTGTGTATTGATTACAAATAGGTGTGGAATTCTCATGTACAGTGGTATTCATGGATTCCTTACACAAGCAGCAGTTGTTATGATGCTTTCGTAATCTGAATATAAATCTGTTATCTACTTAAAACTGTAATTATTGAATAGATTAATGTCTTTGAAATGCTTCATTAACTGGGCAGTTTCCATGTTTGGAAATGTTTTTATTTTGATTGCTGATTGCTAGATACTGTATGTTTAATAGGCATGCTGTTAATTTTTTCTACAAGAGCCAAATAAGACAGTTATGCTGTAGTAAGTTCTATATAAGTTATATAACATAAGTTATATTTTGTTCTGAGGTCAATTTGAATCTCATACTAAATAACTGGTGTCCTCTTATCTGAGAAACACTACCTGATTGATCACCTGATGCCTAGAAATTAGCATGCACAGTAGCCCAGCGTTTAGCATTGCTAGTTCACAGTGCTGAGGCCCTGGGTACACTTCTGGACCTGGGGTGCTATCTGTATGGAGCTTGTATGTTCTCCCCATGTTTGCATGAGTTTGCTTTGGGTGCTCCGGCTTCCTCCCACAGTTCAAAGAACTACTGGTAGGTTAATTGGCTTCTGGGATAATTGGTGAGTGTCTGTGTCTTCCCTGCATTGGACTACCATCCAGTCCCAGGTATCTCCTGCTTATTACTTTCTGAGGCTCTGGCTCTCCCGTGCCCCGCGACCCCCTGACCCCCTGACCCTGAATTGGATGAAGCGGTTAGAAAATGGGTGGTTTCTGTTATGCTCTGGTCATGCTCTGCCATAGCAACAACTTGTAAAAAATGCAGATGCTAGGATTTAACTCAAAGAAGGAGCTCAGATCACTGTGTTGAAATCACTGTACAGGTGTCCGGTGTGTTTTAGAACATATGTTAAAATCTTATTTACTAACTTCTAGACTTTTTACCCCCCATATCAGTCTGCAGGTGCACAGTGGTCTGTGGACACCCTCCTTGCTCTGTCGTAAAAGAGGAAATAAAAAGCAACTGGTTTTGACTTTAATGCACTGAGACTGTGGAACTCACAGAACTCTCTTGTCAGAAAGGCAGCTTCTAACAGCTTTTAAGTGAAGACTAAGAACACTTTTCTATTTTATTAAAATAGATTATATATGTTTTGTTTAAATATATGTTATAAATGTTAAAACGACAGCTCGTATAAGCTTGTATTTTTACCTTTCGATCATTTTTAGAATTGCTTTGAGTTGCTTTTACCATGATAAACAGTACAAAATATGTGGTGTTGAACTTGTCTAAAGTTTTAAAGCGCTTTATGACGTAAAGTGTGATGACAGTCCTTGGCGGTCTATGTAACAATTCTTCTTGAAGTAGGTCATCGGGCCAACAGTATACAAACATTACAGCTCAAGTGCTTTTGTATCTGAACGCTTTTAGGTAAGTTATTTAGCAGCTGCGGTATTAATAATGATTTTAATGGCAAATTCAATTGCAGGTAAAATAAAAATGGCGGATAACTTTCTTTCTAGCTTCGTGAAGCGGTCGCGCTATATTATACATATATACCATAATAAGAAACATAATATGTACAGTAGAATTTTTCACTTTAAGCTGGCATTATCCAGAACCGGGTCAGGGCCCGGACCCGGACCGTGCAGTGTGGTCCGCCGGCCTTCTAAAGATGTTTAGGAGATCGAGGCGCCCTTGGATTTGATTAGAAACTTGCATAATTTCTTAACTTGACCCCATTATCTTAAAAAAAACGGCCAGGCCAAGACCAAAGCATGAAGGCTGCGAGGATCGGGGGACTCTCATTTTTGGTCACAGCGTACAGTAGTAGATCAGTAACCTCTGTTTATCGTGATAACCTTTAATTATTTTCCAGTACTTTTTTAAATGATAAAACACATTGTCTCGCCAGTTTTGCTAAAGATACGGTTTTAGTGTTTACGCATAAATTAGTAAGCCGTAGGTTTAAATCTCGTGGTCTTATTTTCTGCATTTTCATCGTAAGGGAAGGCGCTCGTTTGCGATTTACGCGCTGAATATTGTAAGCAGAGGAGCCTTAAGGCACAGCCTCGCCTTAACACCATCGTTTGCATTGTCATTGTCATCCAGAAAAGCAGTCGTAAGAAAATGAATCTGTGGCGGCTCCGAACATTAAAAAAAACTATATCTAGACTGCAAATACATCCCAATCTTACTATCAACACGTTTTAAGACCCCTCTCCTTTCCACCGGTATACAAGCTAACAGAGAAATATTGGAAATCCCATCTGAAGTAGCCCTCGTCTCACCTTCGGAGCTGTGAGCGATGGGGATCATAATTAAAAGGGGTACAGTTACTTTGAAAATGTGTATGTGATACTTAAATTTAAATAAAATAAAAAGATAAATTATATAACACAGACTGCTATCTATGTCCATGTGTTTAAGACGTATGAATCGGTTTTAAAACAGGCACACCCCTTCTCACAAATCCGACTGGAGTCTCAGTCCGTCGTCGCGATGAATTAGGAGCTCAGATGTAGGCTAAGTGATTGCAATTTACTTATTTAAAAGAACCACTTCAAATCAAAAGGGAGACATTTTGTAATGGTAGTTATCGTATTATAGTATACGATAACTGTATACGTAGTATACGTAATTGTAGATATACAGTACATAAAGGGTATGAATAGGTGTGAGCTTTTACTGTATATTTAATATTTTATCTGACCCACTTGTAGAAACCGCCTACTCAGATTTATTTAAGTGGTCTGCCACCATAAAGACAGAAAAATATAATGACACCCTGTTACATTAACTGTAAAATAAACGCCGTAACTGCGGCCATATGAAAATTTGGATAAAGATTATACAAACATCCTAAGGAGCTCTATGACATATGAGCGTCGTAATAATGGTTGGTGACCTGACGTAACAGTGCTCCCTGAATTACGTGATCTGTATATACCCAAATACAGATATATCACATAGGGAGATGCAGTCAAACATTGCATTGCTATCGTCGTGGTGAACTATTTCTCCGCTGTTTAAAACTTGTTTGGTAAGTGTCATCAAATATGCTTGTCAATTTGTAGCGAAATCGATATACTGTATCATAATCCTTCAGCTATCTATAATGTAGTGAAACGGCTAATTAATATTGATAAATTCCCTTATTCACAGTGACTTTTGCTCAAACCCCTGTTGCATAATGGGTTAAGTTTATATAAAAAAACATTTATATCATAGATATAATACAAGCTTTGAAATGAAATAGCACATTTCCAGGTTTCAGTTAAACATTTTTAAAAAAGCTCATGACTTTAAGCATTCTGAACATTGAGAATGTTATTTGGGAAACAAATGTTTATTATAATGTTTATGTTTAGGATCTGTCTCCTACTGAGTCAGCATGCAGCATTCAACACCATTAGGTTTAATATTAAAAAGTTGTGTATTTCCTGAATTGTTTTTTTTTATTCTTTTCTATTAGACCATACTAGACTGTGCAGGATATCATTTATTTGCCATTTTTGCCTTTTCCAGATACCTGGGAAACAAAGCTCATATCTCATTTGCCAATGGAGCCCAGTCCTAAGCCTGGTGCTCTGTCCCCCTCCCCGAAGGACACAGACTCGAATCGACCCGCGCCCTTAAGGCAACAGGATCTGATCTCCACGTACTGCCCGCCTCCCAAGATACAGCTTCTGAAGGACACCTTCCAAGAGAAACTGATGCAGGAAAAGGAGAAAAAAATGATCGCCATGTACAATCGGCGGCAGGAGGCAGCTCTACAGAAGATGAGAAAATGTTTCCAATATGTCAAATACGCTGCGGAGAAGAAGATGGGGAACAGCTATCTCTTCCAAGCCCAACAGGGCCCCGAGAAGAACATTGTGGGGTATGATCGGTCTTACCCCCTGAAGCCTATGGGTAACAGGAAAGTCTCCGGCCCTGGTGAGGTTCGGGCTGTGGACCGCCCGGACGCACAGAGTGATTCCTTGTTTGCCCCCACCCCGCCTCAGGATGGTCATGAGAGGCCCTGCGAGAGGCCGGGCAGGAGGGGCTCAAGAGTATGCAAACCTAAGGACAGGACTGTCCTCCCCATGGTGGCGACCCCTCCAGGGCAATGCCCTTCTCATGCCAATGGGAAGGAGCACTTTCAGTTGCAAGAGGAGCTACGAAAAGTGGCCGAGGCAGAGGCCGCGCTGAAGGAGGAGCATCGCCGGAGGGAGGCCAGCCTGCAGGATGAGATGCGCCGGAAGGAGGCCATGATGAAGGACGAGATTCGCCAGAAGGAGGCCATGATGCAGGCGAAGCTCTTCAGAGCTCAGGAGGAGCTGAGGATGGTTCCGAGAGAGATGGAAGACTCCAGAGAGGTGGCCGGAAGGGAAAATAGAGGCGAGGCAGAGCGAGCTTTGCCCCAGAGGACCATGGGCCAACCACCGCTCTAAGGCCGTGCCTCTTCTGACCTGCAGAATGGAGAAGCAAAAAGCCTTCACTCCAAGGAAAGCACTTCCTATCAGAGGAGACAACCTTGATTATGGTTCTCCAATGGAAGATGGCGGATGCGCAGAATCGCGCTTTCCCATCAGGAGAGACGTCAAGTGAGCCCTTGCAGCCGTGGGCTAGAAGACGTCCCCTGTGAAGGAGAAAGTATCTCAAGAAAGCAAGGCTCCCTGAAAGCGACGTGTCAGCGGCACAGGCCGCGCAGGGCCACTTCAGAAGTAACACCACATGTCTGGATGAACAAACTCTGTCAGTGGAAAACAGATATTTGTCCCCTACAAGTCTGATCTGCCCTACCGCTGAGCAATTTCCATATGAGAATAGCCAGAGTGGAAACCCTCAGCTGGTGCCCTGTGAACTGTGTCACGGGAAGTTTGCTGTAGAGAGGCTGGAGAAACACAGCAAGATCTGCAAGAAGCTTCAGAATTCAAAGAGGAAGGTTTTTGACTCTTTCAAGCACAGGGCCAAGGGAACAGAACTGGAGACATACATCCATAAGAAGAAGGTTAAACCGCCAATCGTGGTAAGGGCTATCCTTAAACTCTTTCCAAGCTTCCCTTGTTTTCTCCTAGAGTCAGACTCAGCTTATAAATCAATGTAGACAATAAATAAGTGTTTTATGAAGTACTCTTCTGAAAAACTGCCGCAAAGGCACATTTGCCAGACAGAATAAATGTGTCTTAGTGACTTCTGAATTCTGTTGTAAAAATCTACATATCAAGCAAATAGCACTCACAGGAAACAAAACCATAACTACGTAAATTGTACTCTCTACCCAATGACCTGAAAGGTAGCCCCAGAAAGCTACGTTATTACTGTATTGATATTTTCTTGCCTTGTGAATGGTTTGCAACCAGACTGTGTACGCAGTGCTAGTCTGGACTTTTTCTGGAAGCTGTTTTATTGGTTTCATTTCCTGTTCCCAGCTGAGAAAGAACAACTGGAGGCAGAAGCACGAGGATTTCATTCGGAGCATCAAACAGGCCAGGGAGGTGCAGCAGGTGATCACGCAAGGAGGGAAAGTTGTGAACCTGCCCCAGCCCCCCGCGAATCCAAACCCCGACTACGTGCCCTGCCCTCACTGCGGCCGGCGCTTTGCCCCCAGGCCGGCACAGAGGCACTTCCCCAAGTGTCAGCACATCAGGAGCCGCCCTCCTCCTCCTCCTCCTCGCAGATGAAAACTGATGTGAAGAAGAGCAAAAGAGTCATGATCTTGGCTCACGACTCACGTCCTGCTTTTTCTTTTTAGAAACACATTTAGCACAGTTCATCCGTATGATGATGAAAAAAAAATGTTACCTTATTTTAATTAAATGATTTTTTTTTGGTGGACTGGTGTTTGCGTAGCTGTGGTTATTTCAGTTTTTCTCTTATCATTCATACACCTTGACCTCCTAAAAATAATTTTTCAACCTGGAACGTACAATTAGCAGGCAATAGAACAGGTCACATTGGTCTTGGAACCATCAAAAAGCAGTATTCACACATTCTCGGCATCAATTTTCCTTAAAAACAACTGAAAAAGCAAGGTAAAGAGTGATTGATTTTTTTAATGAAAGTTATTTGATTTAATTTATTTAATTTTCATAATATTTGAAATATGTTGGGATTAATGTGACTCAATATTATCTGCAGCTCTTACACTCCAGGCACCTGATAAAGTGGAACGCAGTGTCTTTGCCTTACATGGCGCTCAGCTCTTCCTCAATCCCAGCAGAAGCACCAGCAGAAGCAGCAGCCTCCGGGTCCTGCCTCATGCACAGCTTAAAATGCAACACCAAGTAATACAACAAACAACAGGGAAAACCATTCACGATCAGACACATCCGTTGATTGCTGGCTCTCAGTAAAGGGACATTGCATCATTACATCACAAAATAGACTACATTTCAAGGTTAAAGAATTACCATGTTCTGCGATTCAGAACGAGGCAGCAAAACTTCCTATAATCTGTTGTGGCCCTGTGACATTGTAAAGGAGCAGGCTTGTGAATACATCTCGTTTAATCCAATGGAAATATTGCTCTCAACTTTTTTACGTTTTTGCCAATAAATAATACTACATTGTTAACTCTGCATAAAGAACCTTGGAATGGAACGTTTTTTGCAGTGAAATGTTTGCTGCATAACCTATACCCTTTCTCTCCTACATCACATTGCATTAGTCATTACAGTGATTAGTGAGCAGGAAGGGCTGCATCACATCGCAATTTGTGTGGAACTTGAATGCGAATTTGTTACAACATGGCGTAACTTACAGTCCTTTCACAAAAGTCATGGTTTTGTGCTCAATTTTGAGTTTGTAAAGTTTTTCTATAATGTCAATGATTTTATTTTGTGACTGAAATTAAATAATTTTGTGTCTGCAAAATTGGGACTGTAGTTCCACCTTAACCTACTAGTACTGTATGTCTTTGGACTGTGGGAAGAAACTGGAGCACCTGGAAGAAATCCACACAAATGAAGGGAGAACATACAATTCCATCCAGACTGCACCCCAGGAATTGAACCCAGGACCCCAGCTCTGTGAACCACAGTGCCAGCTCATTGCTATAGTCACTATAATTAATGTCAAAACTCATTTGCAAATGAGCAGCCTGGGATCCAAAAGGATCAAGACAAGGATCCAAACAAAGCACTATCCCAAAGCTTGGCTTTGTACCGTATATAATACAGGGCTTGATGCAGAAGGCAGATAATCAAAGTCCATGCAATAATTGCTAAGGGAAAGTGACTTTGTGTTCTTGGAGGGAAGTCACTCAACATGGAGCTGTGTTAGTGAAATGATTGTTCTGATGTACGGGTGATGTCCAAACACTGAAAACATGATTGTGTATGCAATCACACTCCTGAGCTCCATTGGGTATGGTTAAAATAACTTTTTATAGTTCATCACATTCAAAGTGTGTGTACTTGATGAAAGTGTAACACGCATTTGGAGGAGTTATTCAGGATTTTCTTTCATTCAACTATTTCAAGACCCATTATTTTCAGATGTTGTAGTATACGTGAATAATGAAAGGCCTTCATATTACACAATGTAGGAATGACTTAGCAGGTGTGAAGAATAAAAGATTAATTCAGCTCACTTTGGGGAGTTTCACAATGGCCCTCCTTATAGAAATGTGGGTTTGATTAAAGGAGTGAAGAAAAAGCACTGAATAATATTTGCTTCTGTAAACGTAATCATCTCAAAATATGGTTGAAGAAATTGAAGAAGGTTAAACATAATCCAAAACGTATAAGGTCAATTTAAGTACAACCAGAATTCTAGTGTTTATGCAATGCATCTGTGGGTTGATATGAAATATGGCCGTACTTAAACTAAACGAGGTTATCGAGAGCATATTCCGAATACGGCTTTGGCCAGTTGTACTGTGAACTGCGAGGACCGTATCTTATCCTGAACTGGCTGTGCGAATACCGTCCTCTGCTGGCAGAAGGAATAGATTACAACGGCACTGTATTGGCGATTAGTCCTATTGCTAGAATATTGAAACAACAAGGAGTCCGCGGAGTCAAGCAATGCTGAATAAACAAGTACCTGAAATTCAATAGGATTTTGTGTATTGATTACAAATAGGTGTGGAATTCTCATGTACAGTGGTATTCATGGATTCCTTACACAAGCAGCAGTTGTTATGATGCTTTCGTAATCTGAATATAAATCTGTTATCTACTTAAAACTGTAATTATTGAATAGATTAATGTCTTTGAAATGCTTCATTAACTGGGCAGTTTCCATGTTTGGAAATGTTTTTATTTTGATTGCTGATTGCTAGATACTGTATGTTTAATAGGCATGCTGTTAATTTTTTCTACAAGAGCCAAATAAGACAGTTATGCTGTAGTAAGTTCTATATAAGTTATATAACATAAGTTATATTTTGTTCTGAGGTCAATTTGAATCTCATACTAAATAACTGGTGTCCTTTTATCTGAGAAACACTACCTGATTGATCACCTGATGCCTAGAAATTAGCATGCACAGTAGCCCAGCGTTTAGCATTGCTAGCTCACAGTGCTGAGGCCCTGGGTACACTTCTGGACCTGGGGTGCTATCTGTATGGAGCTTGTATGTTCTCCCCATGTTTGCATGAGTTTGCTTTGGGTGCTCCGGCTTCCTCCCACAGTTCAAAGAACTACTGGTAGGTTAATTGGCTTCTGGGATAATTGGTGAGTGTCTGTGTCTTCCCTGCATTGGACTACCATCCAGTCCCAGGTATCTCCTGCTTATTACTTTCTGAGGCTCTGGCTCCCCCGTGCCCCGCGACCCCCTGACCCCCTGACCCTGAATTGGATGAAGCGGTTAGAAAATGGGTGGTTTCTGTTATGCTCTGGTCATGCTCTGCCATAGCAACAACTTGTAAAAAATGCAGATGCTAGGATTTAACTCAAAGAAGGAGCTCAGATCACTGTGTTGAAATCACTGTACAGGTGTCCGGTGTGTTTTAGAACATATGTTAAAATCTTATTTACTAACTTCTAGACTTTTTACCCCCCATATCAGTCTGCAGGTGCACAGTGGTCTGTGGACACCCTCCTTGCTCTGTCGTAAAAGAGGAAATAAAAAGCAACTGGTTTTGACTTTAATGCACTGAGACTGTGGAACTCACAGAACTCTCTTGTCAGAAAGGCAGCTTCTAACAGCTTTTAAGTGAAGACTAAGAACACTTTTCTATTTTATTAAAATAGATTATATATGTTTTGTTTAAATATATGTTATAAATGTTAAAACGACAGCTCGTATAAGCTTGTATTTTTACCTTTCGATCATTTTTAGAATTGCTTTGAGTTGCTTTTACCATGATAAACAGTACAAAATATGAGGTGTTGAACTTGTCAAAAGTTTTAAAGCGCTTTATGACGTAAAGTGTGATGACAGTCCTTGGCGGTCTATGTAACAATTCTTCTTGAAGTAGGTCATCGGGCCAACAGTATACAAACATTACAGCTCAAGTGCTTTTGTATCTGAACGCTTTTAGGTAAGTTATTTAGCAGCTGCGGTATTAATAATGATTTTAATGGCAAATTCAATTGCAGGTAAAATAAAAATGGCGGATAACTTTCTTTCTAGCTTCGTGAAGCGGTCGCGCTATATTATACATATATACCATAATAAGAAACATAATATGTACAGTAGAATTTTTCACTTTAAGCTGGCATTATCCAGAACCGGGTCAGGGCCCGGACCCGGACCGTGCAGTGTGGTCCGTCGGCCTTCTAAAGATGTTTAGGAGATCGAGGCGCCCTTGGATTTGATTAGAAACTTGCATAATTTCTTAACTTGACCCCATTATCTTAAAAAAAACGGCCAGGCCAAGACCAAAGCATGAAGGCTGCGAGAATCGGGGGACTCTCATTTTTGGTCACAGCGTACAGTAGTAGATCAGTAACCTCTGTTTATCGTGATAACCTTTAATTATTTTCCAGTACTTTTTTAAATGATAAAACACATTGTCTCGCCAGTTTTGCTAAAGATACGGTTTTAGTGTTTACGCATAAATTTGTAAGCCGTAGGTTTAAATCTCGTGGTCTTATTTTCTGCATTTTCATCGTAAGGGAAGGCGCTCGTTTGCGATTTACGCGCTGAATATTGTAAGCAGAGGAGCCTTAAGGCACAGCCTCGCCTTAACACCATCGTTTGCATTGTCATTGTCATCCAGAAAAGCAGTCGTAAGAAAATGAATCTGTGGCGGCTCCGAACATTAAAAAAACTATATCTAGACTGCAAATACATCCCAATCTTACTATCAACACGTTTTAAGACCCCTCTCCTTTCCACCGGTATACAAGCTAAGAGAGAAATATTGGAAATCCCATCTGAAGTAGCCCTCGTCTCACCTTCGGAGCTGTGAGCGATGGGGATCATAATTAAAAGGGGTACAGTTACTTTGAAAATGTGTATGTGATACTTAAATTTAAATAAAATAAAAAGATAAATTATATAACACAGACTGCTATCTATGTCCATGTGTTTAAGACGTATGAATCGGTTTTAAAACAGGCACACCCCTTCTCACAAATCCGACTGGAGTCTCAGTCCGTCGTCGCGATGAATTAGGAGCTCAGATGTAGGCTAAGTGATTGCAACTTACTTATTTAAAAGAACCACTTCAAATCAAAAGGGAGACATTTTGTAATGGTAGTTATCGTATTATAGTATACGATAACTGTATACGTAGTATACGTAATTGTAGATATACAGTACATAAAGGGTATGAATAGGTGTGAGCTTTTACTGTATATTTAATATTTTATCTGACCCACTTGTAGAAACCGCCTACTCAGATTTATTTAAGTGGTCTGCCACCATAAAGACAGAAAAATATAATGACACCCTGTTACATTAACTGTAAAATAAACG
This sequence comes from Lepisosteus oculatus, assembly GCF_040954835.1. Lineage (NCBI taxonomy): Eukaryota > Metazoa > Chordata > Actinopteri > Semionotiformes > Lepisosteidae > Lepisosteus > Lepisosteus oculatus. The sequence continues at coordinate 216,094 of NW_027167956.1, read as the reverse complement.
CCGTAACTGCGGCCATATGAAAATTTGGATAAAGATTATACAAACATCCTAAGGAGCTCTATGACATATGAGCGTCGTAATAATGGTTGGTGACCTGACGTAACAGTGCTCCCTGAATTACGTGATCTGTATATACCCAAATACAGATATATCACATAGGGAGATGCAGTCAAACATTGCATTGCTATCGTCGTGGTGAACTATTTCTCCGCTGTTTAAAACTTGTTTGGTAAGTGTCATCAAATATGCTTGTCAATTTGTAGCGAAATCGATATACTGTATCATAATCCTTCAGCTATCTATAATGTAGTGAAACGGCTAATTAATATTGATAAATTCCCTTATTCACAGTGACTTTTGCTCAAACCCCTGTTGCATAATGGGTTAATTTTATATAAAAAACATTTATATCATAGATATAATACAAGCTTTGAAATGAAATAGCACATTTCCAGGTTTCAGTTAAACATTTTTAAAAAAGCTCATGACTTTAAGCATTCTGAACATTGAGAATGTTATTTGGGAAACAAATGTTTATTATAATGTTTATGTTTAGGATCTGTCTCCTACTGAGTCAGCATGCAGCATTCAACACCATTAGGTTTAATATTAAAAAGTTGTGTATTTCCTGAATTGTTTTTTTTTATTCTTTTCTATTAGACCATACTAGACTGTGCAGGATATCATTTATTTGCCATTTTTGCCTTTTCCAGATACCTGGGAAACAAAGCTCATATCTCATTTGCCAATGGAGCCCAGTCCTAAGCCTGGTGCTCTGTCCCCCTCCCCGAAGGACACAGACTCGAATCGACCCGCGCCCTTAAGGCAACAGGATCTGATCTCCACGTACTGCCCGCCTCCCAAGATACAGCTTCTGAAGGACACCTTCCAAGAGAAACTGATGCAGGAAAAGGAGAAAAAAATGATCGCCATGTACAATCGGCGGCAGGAGGCAGCTCTACAGAAGATGAGAAAATGTTTCCAATATGTCAAATACGCTGCGGAGAAGAAGATGGGGAACAGCTATCGCTTCCAAGCCCAACAGGGCCCCGAGAAGAACATTGTGGGGTATGATCGGTCTTACCCCCTGAAGCCTATGGGTAACAGGAAAGTCTCCGGCCCTGGTGAGGTTCGGGCTGTGGACCGCCCGGACGCACAGAGTGATTCCTTGTTTGCCCCCACCCCGCCTCAGGATGGTCATGAGAGGCCCTGCGAGAGGCCGGGCAGGAGGGGCTCAAGAGTACGCAAACCTAAGGACAGGACTGTCCTCCCCATGGTGGCGACCCCTCCAGGGCAATGCCCTTCTCATGCCAATGGGAAGGAGCACTTTCAGTTGCAAGAGGAGCTACGAAAAGTGGCCGAGGCAGAGGCCGCGCTGAAGGAGGAGCATCGCCGGAGGGAGGCCAGCCTGCAGGATGAGATGCGCCGGAAGGAGGCCATGATGAAGGACGAGATTCGCCAGAAGGAGGCCATGATGCAGGCGAAGCTCTTCAGAGCTCAGGAGGAGCTGAGGATGGTTCCGAGAGAGATGGAAGACTCCAGAGAGGTGGCCGGAAGGGAAAATAGAGGCGAGGCAGAGCGAGCTTTGCCCCAGAGGACCATGGGCCAACCACCGCTCTAAGGCCGTGCCTCTTCTGACCTGCAGAATGGAGAAGCAAAAAGCCTTCACTCCAAGGAAAGCCCTTCCTATCAGAGGAGACAACCTTGATTATGGTTCTCCAATGGAAGATGGCGGATGCGCAGAATCGCACTTTCCCTCTGCGCTTTCCCATCAGGAGAGACGTCAAGTGAGCCCTTGCAGCCGTGGGCTAGAAGACGTCCCCTGTGAAGGAGAAAGTATCTCAAGAAAGCAAGGCTCCCTGAAAGCGACGTGTCAGCGGCACAGGCCGCGCAGGGCCACTTCAGAAATAACACCACATGTCTGGATGAACAAACTCTGTCAGTGGAAAACAGATATTTGTCCCCTACAAGTCTGATGTGCCCTACCGCTGAGCTATTTCCATATGAGAATAGCCAGAGTGGAAACCCTCAGCTGGTGCCCTGTGAACTGTGTCACGGGAAGTTTGCTGTAGAGAGGCTGGAGAAACACAGCAAGATCTGCAAGAAGCTTCAGAATTCAAAGAGGAAGGTTTTTGACTCTTTCAAGCACAGGGCCAAGGGAACAGAACTGGAGACATACATCCATAAGAAGAAGGTTAAACCGCCAATCGTGGTAAGGGCTATCCTTAAACTCTTTCCAAGCTTCCCTTTTTTTCTCCTAGAGTCAGACTCAGCTTATAAATCAATGTAAACAATAAATAAGTGTTTTATGAAGTACTCTTCTGAAAAACTGCCGCAAAGGCACATTTGCCAGACAGAATAAATGTGTCTTAGTGACTTCTGAATTCTGTTGTAAAAATCTACATATCAAGCAAATAGCACTCACAGGAAACAAAACCATAACTACGTAAATTGTACTCTCTACCCAATGACCTGAAAGGTAGCCCCAGAAAGCTACGTTATTACTGTATTGATATTTTCTTGCCTTGTGAATGGTTTGCGACCAGACTGTGTACGCAGTGCTAGTCTGGACTTTTTCTGGAAGCTGTTTTATTGGTTTCATTTCCTGTTCCCAGCTGAGAAAGAACAACTGGAGGCAGAAGCACGAGGATTTCATTCGGAGCATCAAACAGGCCAGGGAGGTGCAGCAGGTGATCACGCAAGGAGGGAAAGTTGTGAACCTGCCCCAGCCCCCCGCGAATCCAAACCCCGACTACGTGCCCTGCCCTCACTGCGGCCGGCGCTTTGCCCCCAGGCCGGCACAGAGGCACTTCCCCAAGTGTCAGCACATCAGGAGCCGCCCTCCTCCTCCTCCTCGCAGATGAAAACTGATGTGAAGAAGAGCAAAAGAGTCATGATCTTGGCTCACGACTCACGTCCTGCTTTTTCTTTTTAGAAACACATTTAGCACAGTTCATCCGTATGATGATGAAAAAAAAATGTTACCTTATTTTAATTAAATGATTTTTTTTTGGTGGACTGGTGTTTGCGTAGCTGTGGTTATTTCAGTTTTTCTCTTATCATTCATACACCTTGACCTCCTTAAAATAATTTTTCAACCTGGAACGTACAATTAGCAGGCAATAGAACAGGTCACATTGGTCTTGGAACCATCAAAAAGCAGTATTCACACATTCTCGGCATCAATTTTCCTTAAAAACAACTGAAAAAGCAAGGTAAAGAGTGATTGATTTTTTTAATGAAAGTTATTTGATTTAATTTATTTAATTTTCATAATATTTGAAATATGTTGGGATTAATGTGACTCAATATTATCTGCAGCTCTTACACTCCAGGCACCTGATAAAGTGGAACGCAGTGTCTTTCCCTTACATGGCGCTCAGCTCTTCCTCAATCCCAGCAGAAGCACCAGCAGAAGCAGCAGCCTCCGGGTCCTGCCTCATGCACAGCTTAAAATGCAACACCAAGTAATACAACAAACAACAGGGAAAACCATTCACGATCAGACACATCCGTTGATTGCTGGCTCTCAGTAAAGGGACATTGCATCATTACATCACAAAATAGACTACATTTCAAGGTTAAAGAATTACCATGTTCTGCGATTCAGAACGAGGCAGCAAAACTTCCTATAATCTGTTGTGGCCCTGTGACATTGTAAAGGAGCAGGCTTGTGAATACATCTCGTTTAATCCAATGGAAATATTGCTCTCAACTTTTTTACGTTTTTGCCAATAAATAATACTACATTGTTAACTCTGCATAAAGAACCTTGGAATGGAACGTTTTTTGCAGTGAAATGTTTGCTGCATAACCTATACCCTTTCTCTCCTACATCACATTGCATTAGTCATTACAGTGATTAGTGAGCAGGAAGGGCTGCATCACATCGCAATTTGTGTGGAACTTGAATGCGAATTTGTTACAACATGGCGTAACTTACAGTCCTTTCACAAAATTCATGATTTTGTGCTCAATTTTGAGTTTGTAAAGTTTTTCTATAATGTCAATGATTTTATTTTGTGACTGAAATTAAATAATTTTGTGTCTGCAAAATTGGGACTGTAGTTCCACCTTAACCTACTAGTACTGTATGTCTTTGGACTGTGGGAAGAAACTGGAGCACCTGGAAGAAATCCACACAAATGAAGGGAGAACATACAATTCCATCCAGACTGCACCCCAGGAATTGAACCCAGGACCCCAGCTCTGTGAACCACAGTGCCAGCTCATTGTTATAGTCACTATAATTAATGTCAAAACTCATTTGCAAATGAGCAGCCTGGGATCCAAAAGGATCAAGACAAGGATCCAAACAAAGCACTATCCCAAAGCTTGGCTTTGTACCGTATATAATACAGGGCTTGATGCAGAAGGCAGATAATCAAAGTCCATGCAATTATTGCTAAGGGAAAGTGACTTTGTGTTCTTGGAGGGAAGTCACTCAACATGGAGCTGTGTTAGTGAAATGATTGTTCTGATGTACGGCTGATGTCCAAACACTGAAAACATGATTGTGTATGCAATCGCACTCCTGAGCTCCATTGGGTATGGTTAAAATAACTTTTTATAGTTCATCACATTCAAAGTGTGTGTACTTGATGAAAGTGTAACACGCATTTGGAGGAGTTATTCAGGATTTTCTTTCATTCAACTATTTCAAGACCCATTATTTTCAGATGTTGTAGTATACGTGAATAATGAAAGGCCTTCATATTACACAATGTAGGAATGACTTCGCAGGTGTGAAGAATAAAAGATTAATTCAGCTCACTTTGGGGAGTTTCACAATGGCCCTCCTTATAGAAATGTGGGTTTGATTAAAGGAGTGAAGAAAAAGCACTGAATAATATTTGCTTCTGTAAACGTAATCATCTCAAAATATGGTTGAAGAAATTGAAGAAGGTTAAACATAATCCAAAACGTATAAGGTCAATTTAAGTACAACCAGAATTCTAGTGTTTATGCAATGCATCTGTGGGTTGATATGAAATATGGCCGTACTTAAACTAAACGAGGTTATCGAGAGCATATTCCGAATACGGCTTTGGCCAGTTGTACTGTGAACTGCGAGGACCGTATCTTATCCTGAACTGGCTGTGCGAATACCGTCCTCTGCTGGCAGAAGGAATAGATTACAACGGCACTGTATTGGCGATTAGTCCTATTGCTAGAATATTGAAACAACAAGGAGTCCGCGGAGTCAAGCAATGCTGAATAAACAAGTACCTGAAATTCAATAGGATTTTGTGTATTGATTACAAATAGGTGTGGAATTCTCATGTACAGTGGTATTCATGGATTCCTTACACAAGCAGCAGTTGTTATGATGCTTTCGTAATCTGAATATAAATCTGTTATCTACTTAAAACTGTAATTATTGAATAGATTAATGTCTTTGAAATGCTTCATTAACTGGGCAGTTTCCATGTTTGGAAATGTTTTTATTTTGATTGCTGATTGCTAGATACTGTATGTTTAATAGGCATGCTGTTAATTTTTTCTACAAGAGCCAAATAAGACAGTTATGCTGTAGTAAGTTCTATATAAGTTATATAACATAAGTTATATTTTGTTCTGAGGTCAATTTGAATCTCATACTAAATAACTGGTGTCCTTTTATCTGAGAAACACTACCTGATTGATCACCTGATGCCTAGAAATTAGCATGCACAGTAGCCCAGCGTTTAGCATTGCTAGTTCACAGTGCTGAGGCCCTGGGTACACTTCTGGACCTGGGGTGCTATCTGTATGGAGCTTGTATGTTCTCCCCATGTTTGCATGAGTTTGCTTTGGGTGCTCCGGCTTCCTCCCACAGTTCAAAGAACTACTGGTAGGTTAATTGGCTTCTGGGATAATTGGTGAGTGTCTGTGTCTTCCCTGCATTGGACTACCATCCAGTCCCAGGTATCTCCTGCTTATTACTTTCTGAGGCTCTGGCTCCCCCGTGCCCCGCGACCCCCTGACCCCCTGACCCTGAATTGGATGAAGCGGTTAGAAAATGGGTGGTTTCTGTTATGCTCTGGTCATGCTCTGCCATAGCAACAACTTGTAAAAAATGCAGATGCTAGGATTTAACTCAAAGAAGGAGCTCAGATCACTGTGTTGAAATCACTGTACAGGTGTCCGGTGTGTTTTAGAACATATGTTAAAATCTTATTTACTAACTTCTAGACTTTTTACCCCCCATATCAGTCTGCAGGTGCACAGTGGTCTGTGGACACCCTCCTTGCTCTGTCGTAAAAGAGGAAATAAAAAGCAACTGGTTTTGACTTTAATGCACTGAGACTGTGGAACTCACAGAACTCTCTTGTCAGAAAGGCAGCTTCTAACAGCTTTTAAGTGAAGACTAAGAACACTTTTCTATTTTATTAAAATAGATTATATATGTTTTGTTTAAATATATGTTATAAATGTTAAAACGACAGCTCGTATAAGCTTGTATTTTTACCTTTCGATCATTTTTAGAATTGCTTTGAGTTGCTTTTACCATGATAAACAGTACAAAATATGTGGTGTTGAACTTGTCTAAAGTTTTAAAGCGCTTTATGACGTAAAGTGTGATGACAGTCCTTGGCGGTCTATGTAACAATTCTTCTTGAAGTAGGTCATCGGGCCAACAGTATACAAACATTACAGCTCAAGTGCTTTTGTATCTGAACGCTTTTAGGTAAGTTATTTAGCAGCTGCGGTATTAATAATGATTTTAATGGCAAATTCAATTGCAGGTAAAATAAAAATGGCGGATAACTTTCTTTCTAGCTTCGTGAAGCGGTCGCGCTATATTATACATATATACCATAATAAGAAACATAATATGTACAGTAGAATTTTTCACTTTAAGCTGGCATTATCCAGAACCGGGTCAGGGCCCGGACCCGGACCGTGCAGTGTGGTCCGCCGGCCTTCTAAAGATGTTTAGGAGATCGAGGCGCCCTTGGATTTGATTAGAAACTTGCATAATTTCTTAACTTGACCCCATTATCTTAAAAAAAACGGCCAGGCCAAGACCAAAGCATGAAGGCTGCGAGAATCGGGGGACTCTCATTTTTGGTCACAGCGTACAGTAGTAGATCAGTAACCTCTGTTTATCGTGATAACCTTTAATTATTTTCCAGTACTTTTTTAAATGATAAAACACATTGTCTTGCCAGTTTTGCTAAAGATACGGTTTTAGTGTTTACGCATAAATTAGTAAGCCGTAGGTTTAAATCTCGTGGTCTTATTTTCTGCATTTTCATCGTAAGGGAAGGCGCTCGTTTGCGATTTACGCGCTGAATATTGTAAGCAGAGGAGCCTTAAGGCACAGCCTCGCCTTAACACCATCGTTTGCATTGTCATTGTCATCCAGAAAAGCAGTCGTAAGAAAATGAATCTGTGGCGGCTCCGAACATTAAAAAAAACTATATCTAGACTGCAAATACATCCCAATCTTACTATCAACACGTTTTAAGACCCCTCTCCTTTCCACCGGTATACAAGCTAAGAGAGAAATATTGGAAATCCCATCTGAAGTAGCCCTCGTCTCACCTTCGGAGCTGTGAGCGATGGGGATCATAATTAAAAGGGGTACAGTTACTTTGAAAATGTGTATGTGATACTTAAATTTAAATAAAATAAAAAGATAAATTATATAACACAGACTGCTATCTATGTCCATGTGTTTAAGACGTATGAATCGGTTTTAAAACAGGCACACCCCTTCTCACAAATCCGACTGGAGTCTCAGTCCGTCGTCGCGATGAATTAGGAGCTCAGATGTAGGCTAAGTGATTGCAATTTACTTATTTAAAAGAACCACTTCAAATCAAAAGGGAGACATTTTGTAATGGTAGTTATCGTATTATAGTATACGATAACTGTATACGTAGTATACGTAATTGTAGATATACAGTACATAAAGGGTATGAATAGGTGTGAGCTTTTACTGTATATTTAATATTTTATCTGACCCACTTGTAGAAACCGCCTACTCAGATTTATTTAAGTGGTCTGCCACCATAAAGACAGAAAAATATAATGACACCCTGTTACATTAACTGTAAAATAAACGCCGTAACTGCGGCCATATGAAAATTTGGATAAAGATTATACAAACATCCTAAGGAGCTCTATGACATATGAGCGTCGTAATAATGGTTGGTGACCTGACGTAACAGTGCTCCCTGAATTACGTGATCTGTATATACCCAAATACAGATATATCACATAGGGAGATGCAGTCAAACATTGCATTGTTATCGTCGTGGTGAACTATTTCTCCGCTGTTTAAAACTTGTTTGGTAAGTGTCATCAAATATGCTTGTCAATTTGTAGCGAAATCGATATACTGTATCATAATCCTTCAGCTATCTATAATGTAGTGAAACGGCTAATTAATATTGATAAATTCCCTTATTCACAGTGACTTTTGCTCAAACCCCTGTTGCATAATGGGTTAATTTTATATAAAAAAACATTTATATCATAGATATAATACAAGCTTTGAAATGAAATAGCACATTTCCAGGTTTCAGTTAAACATTTTTAAAAAAGCTCATGACTTTAAGCATTCTGAACATTGAGAATGTTATTTGGGAAACAAATGTTTATTATAATGTTTATGTTTAGGATCTGTCTCCTACTGAGTCAGCATGCAGCATTCAACACCATTAGGTTTAATATTAAAAAGTTGTGTATTTCCTGAATTGTTTTTTTTTATTCTTTTCTATTAGACCATACTAGACTGTGCAGGATATCATTTATTTGCCATTTTTGCCTTTTCCAGATACCTGGGAAACAAAGCTCATATCTCATTTGCCAATGGAGCCCAGTCCTAAGCCTGGTGCTCTGTCCCCCTCCCCGAAGGACACAGACTCGAATCGACCCGCGCCCTTAAGGCAACAGGATCTGATCTCCACGTACTGCCTGCCTCCCAAGATACAGCTTCTGAAGGACACCTTCCAAGAGAAACTGATGCAGGAAAAGGAGAAAAAAATGATCGCCATGTACAATCGGCGGCAGGAGGCAGCTCTACAGAAGATGAGAAAATGTTTCCAATATGTCAAATACGCTGCGGAGAAGAAGATGGGGAACAGCTATCGCTTCCAAGCCCAACAGGGCCCCGAGAAGAACATTGTGGGGTATGATCGGTCTTACCCCCTGAAGCCTATGGGTAACAGGAAAGTCTCCGGCCCTGGTGAGGTTCGGGCTGTGGACCGCCCGGACGCACAGAGTGATTCCTTGTTTGCCCCCACCCCGCCTCAGGATGGTCATGAGAGGCCCTGCGAGAGGCCGGGCAGGAGGGGCTCAAGAGTACGCAAACCTAAGGACAGGACTGTCCTCCCCATGGTGGCGACCCCTCCAGGGCAATGCCCTTCTCATGCCAATGGGAAGGAGCACTTTCAGTTGCAAGAGGAGCTACGAAAAGTGGCCGAGGCAGAGGCCGCGCTGAAGGAGGAGCATCGCCGGAGGGAGGCCAGCCTGCAGGATGAGATGCGCCGGAAGGAGGCCATGATGAAGGACGAGATTCGCCAGAAGGAAGCCATGATGCAGGCGAAGCTCTTCAGAGCTCAGGAGGAGCTGAGGATGGTTCCGAGAGAGATGGAAGACTCCAGAGAGGTGGCCGGAAGGGAAAATAGAGGCGAGGCAGAGCGAGCTTTGCCCCAGAGGACCATGGGCCAACCACCGCTCTAAGGCCGTGCCTCTTCTGACCTGCAGAATGGAGAAGCAAAAAGCCTTCACTCCAAGGAAAGCACTTCCTATCAGAGGAGACAACCTTGATTATGGTTCTCCAATGGAAGATGGCGGATGCGCAGAATCGCGCTTTCCCATCAGGAGAGACGTCAAGTGAGCCCTTGCAGCCGTGGGCTAGAAGACGTCCCCTGTGAAGGAGAAAGTATCTCAAGAAAGCAAGGCTCCCTGAAAGCGACGTGTCAGCGGCACAGGCCGCGCAGGGCCACTTCAGAAGTAACACCACATGTCTGGATGAACAAACTCATGTCAGTGGAAAACAGATATTTGTCCCCTACAAGTCTGATCTGCCCTACCGCTGAGCAATTTCCATATGAGAATAGCCAGAGTGGAAACCCTCAGCTGGTGCCCTGTGAACTGTGTCATGGGAAGTTTGCTGTAGAGAGGCTGGAGAAACACAGCAAGATCTGCAAGAAGCTTCAGAATTCAAAGAGGAAGGTTTTTGACTCTTTCAAGCACAGGGCCAAGGGAACAGAACTGGAGACATACATCCATAAGAAGAAGGTTAAACCGCCAATCGTGGTAAGGGCTATCCTTAAACTCTTTCCAAGCTTCCCTTGTTTTCTCCTAGAGTCAGACTCAGCTTATAAATCAATGTAGACAATAAATAAGTGTTTTATGAAGTACTCTTCTGAAAAACTGCCGCAAAGGCACATTTGCCAGACAGAATAAATGTGTCTTAGTGACTTCTGAATTCTGTTGTAAAAATCTACATATCAAGCAAATAGCACTCACAGGAAACAAAACCATAACTACGTTAATTGTACTCTCTACCCAATGACCTGAAAGGTGGCCCCAGAAAGCTACGTTATTACTGTATTGATATTTTCTTGCCTTGTGAATGGTTTGCGACCAGACTGTGTACGCAGTGCTAGTCTGGACTTTTTCTGGAAGCTGTTTTATTGGTTTCATTTCCTGTTCCCAGCTGAGAAAGAACAACTGGAGGCAGAAGCACGAGGATTTCATTCGGAGCATCAAACAGGCCAGGGAGGTGCAGCAGGTGATCACGCAAGGAGGGAAAGTTGTTAACCTGCCCCAGCCCCCCGCGAATCCAAACCCCGACTACGTGCCCTGCCCTCACTGCGGCCGGCGCTTTGCCCCCAGGCCGGCACAGAGGCACTTCCCCAAGTGTCAGCACATCAGGAGCCGCCCTCCTCCTCCTCCTCGCAGATGAAAACTGATGTGAAGAAGAGCAAAAGAGTCATGATCTTGGCTCACGACTCACGTCCTGCTTTTTCTTTTTAGAAACACATTTAGCACAGTTCATCCGTATGATGATGAAAAAAAAATGTTACCTTATTTTAATTAAATGATTTTTTTTTGGTGGACTGGTGTTTGCGTAGCTGTGGTTATTTCAGTTTTTCTCTTATCATTCATACACCTTGACCTCCTAAAAATAATTTTTCAACCTGGAACGTACAATTAGCAGGCAATAGAACAGGTCACATTGGTCTTGGAACCATCAAAAAGCAGTATTCACACATTCTCGGCATCAATTTTCCTTAAAAACAACTGAAAAAGCAAGGTAAAGAGTGATTGATTTTTTTAATGAAAGTTATTTGATTTAATTTATTTAATTTTCATAACATTTGAAAAATGTTGGGATTAATGTGACTCAATTTTATCTGCAGCTCTTACACTCCAGGCACCTGATAAAGTGGAACGCAGTGTCTTTGCCTTACATGGCGCTCAGCTCTTCCTCAATCCCAGCAGAAGCACCAGCAGAAGCAGCAGCCTCCGGGTCCTGCCTCATGCACAGCTTAAAATGCAACACCAAGTAATACAACAAACAACAGGGAAAACCATTCACGATCAGACACATCCGTTGATTGCTGGCTCTCAGTAAAGGGACATTGCATCATTACATCACAAAATAGACTACATTTCAAGGTTAAAGAATTACCATGTTCTGCGATTCAGAACGAGGCAGCAAAACTTCCTATAATCTGTTGTGGCCCTGTGACATTGTAAAGGAGCAGGCTTGTGAATACATCTCGTTTAATCCAATGGAAATATTGCTCTCAACTTTTTTACGTTTTTGCCAATAAATAATACTACATTGTTAACTCTGTATAAAGAACCTTGGAATGGAACGTTTTTTGCAGTGAAATGTTTGCTGCATAACCTATACCCTTTCTCTCCTACATCACATTGCATTAGTCATTACAGTGATTAGTGAGCAGGAAGGGCTGCATCACATCGCAATTTGTGTGGAACTTGAATGCGAATTTGTTACAACATGGCGTAACTTACAGTCCTTTCACAAAAGTCATGGTTTTGTGCTCAATTTTGAGTTTGTAAAGTTTTTCTATAATGTCAATGATTTTATTTTGTGACTGAAATTAAATAATTTTGCGTCTGCAAAACTGGGACTGTAGTTCCACCTTAACCTACTAGTACTGTATGTCTTTGGACTGTGGGAAGAAACTGGAGCACCTGGAAGAAATCCACACAAATGAAGGGAGAACATACAATTCCATCCAGACTGCACCCCAGGAATTGAACCCAGGACCCCAGCTCTGTGAACCACAGTGCCAGCTCATTGCTATAGTCACTATAATTAATGTCAAAACTCATTTGCAAATGAGCAGCCTGGGATCCAAAAGGATCAAGACAAGGATCCAAACAAAGCACTATCCCAAAGCTTGGCTTTGTACCGTATATAATACAGGGCTTGATGCAGAAGGCAGATAATCAAAGTCCATGCAATAATTGCTAAGGGAAAGTGACTTTGTGTTCTTGGAGGGAAGTCACTCAACATGGAGCTGTGTTAGTGAAATGATTGTTCTGATGTACGGCTGATGTCCAAACACTGAAAACATGATTGTGTATGCAATCGCACTCCTGAGCTCCATTGGGTATGGTTAAAATAACTTTTTATAGTTCATCACATTCAAAGTGTGTGTACTTGATGAAAGTGTAACACGCATTTGGAGGAGTTATTCAGGATTTTCTTTCATTCAACTATTTCAAGACCCATTATTTTCAGATGTTGTAGTATACGTGAATAATGAAAGGCCTTCATATTACACAATGTAGGAATGACTTCGCAGGTGTGAAGAATAAAAGATTAATTCAGCTCACTTTGGGGAGTTTCACAATGGCCCTCCTTATAGAAATGTGGGTTTGATTAAAGGAGTGAAGAAAAAGCACTGAATAATATTTGCTTCTGTAAACGTAATCATCTCAAAATATGGTTGAAGAAATTGAAGAAGGTTAAACATAATCCAAAACGTATAAGGTCAATTTAAGTACAACCAGAATTCTAGTGTTTATGCAATGCATCTGTGGGTTGATATGAAATACGGCCGTACTTAAACTAAACGAGGTTATCGAGAGCATATTCCGAATACGGCTTTGGCCAGTTGTACTGTGAACTGCGAGGACCGTATCTTATCCTGAACTGGCTGTGCGAATACCGTCCTCTGCTGGCAGAAGGAATAGATTACAAAGGCACTGTATTGGCGATTAGTCCTATTGCTAGAATATTGAAACAACAAGGAGTCCGCGGAGTCAAGCAATGCTGAATAAACAAGTACCTGAAATTCAATAGGATTTTGTGTATTGATTACAAATAGGTGTGGAATTCTCATGTACAGTGGTATTCATGGATTCCTTACACAAGCAGCAGTTGTTATGATGCTTTCGTAATCTGAATATAAATCTGTTATCTACTTAAAACTGTAATTATTGAATAGATTAATGTCTTTGAAATGCTTCATTAACTGGGCAGTTTCCATGTTTGTAAATGTTTTTATTTTGATTGCTGATTGCTAGATACTGTATGTTTAATAGGCATGCTGTTAATATTTTCTACAAATAAGACAGTTATGCTGTAGTAAGTTCTATATAAGTTATATAACATAAGTTATATTTTGTTCTGAGGTCAATTTGAATCTCATACTAAATTACTGGTGTCCTTTTATCTGAGAAACACTACCTGATTGATCACCTGATGCCTAGAAATTAGCATGCACAGTAGCCCAGTGTTTAGCATTGCTAGCTCACAGTGCTGAGGCCCTGGGTACACTTCTGGACCTGGGGTGCTATCTGTATGGTGCTTGTATGTTCTCCCCATGTTTGCATGAGTTTGCTTTGGGTGCTCCGGCTTCCTCCCAAAGTTCAAAGAACTACTGGTAGGTTAATTGGCTTCTGGGATAATTGGTGAGTGTCTGTGTCTTCCCTGCATTGGACTACCATCCAGTCCCAGGCATCTCCTGCTTATTACTTTCTGAGGCTCTGGCTCCCCCGTGACCCCCCGACCCCCTGACCACCTGACCCTGAATTGGATGAAACGGTTAGAAAATGGGTGGTTTCTGTTATGCTCTGGTCATGCTCTGCCATAGCAACAACTTGTAAAAAATGCAGATGCTAGGATTTAACTCAAAGAAGGAGCTCAGATCACTGTGTTGGCATCACTGTACAGGTGTCCGGTGTGTTTTAGAACATGTGCTAAAATCTTATTTACTAACTTCTAGACTTTTTACCCCCCATATCACTCTGCAGGTGCACAGTGGTCTGTGGACACCCTCCTTGCTCTGTCGTAAAAGAGGAAATAAAAAGCAACTGGTTTTGACTTTAATGCACTGAGACTGTGGAACTCACAGAACTCTCTTGTCAGAAAGGCAGCTTCTAACAGCTTTTAAGTGAAGACTAAGAACACTTTTCTATTTTATGAAAATAGATTATATATGTTTTGTTTAAATATATGTTATAAATGTTAAAACGACAGCTCGTATAAGCTTGTATTTTTACCTTTCGATCATTTTTAGAATTGCTTTGAGTTGCTTTTACCATGATAAACAGTACAAAATATGAGGTGTTGAACTTGTCAAAAGTTTTAAAGCGCTTTATGACGTAAAGTGTGATGACAGTCCTTGGCGGTCTATGTAACAATTCTTCTTGAAGTAGGTCATCGGGCCAACAGTATATAAACATTACAGCTCAAGTGCTTTTGAATCTGAACGCTTTTAGGTAAGTAATTTAGCAGCTGCGGTATTAATCGTGATTTTAATGGCAAATTCAATTGCAGGTAAAATAAAAATGGCGGATAACTTTCTTTCTAGCTTCGTGAAGCGGTCGCGCCACATTATACATATATACCATAATAGGAAACATAATATGTACAGTAGAATTTTTCACTTTAAGCTGGCATTATCCAGAACCGGGTCAGGGCCCGGACCCGGACCGTGCAGTGTGGTCCGTTGGCCTTCTAAAGATGTTTAGGAGATCGGGGCGCCCTTGGATTTGATTAGAAACTTGCATAATTTCTTAACTTGACCCCATTATCTTAAAAAAAACGGCCAGGCCAAGACCAAAGCATGAACGCTGCGAGGATCGGGGGACTCTCATTTTTGGTCACAGCGTACAGTAGTAGATCAGTAACCACTGTTTATCGTGATAACCTTTAATTATTTTCCAGTACTTTTTTAAATGATAAAACACATTGTCTCGCGAGTTTTGCTAAAGATACGGTTTTAGTGTTTACGCATAAATTTGTAAGCCGTAGGTTTAAATCTCGTGGTCTTATTTTCTGCATTTTCATCGTAAGGGAAGGCGCTCGTTTGCGATTTACGCACTGAATATTGTAAGCAGAGGAGCCTTAAGGCACAGCCTCGCCTTAACACCATCGTTTGCATTGTCATTGTCATCCAGAAAAGCAGTCGTAAGAAAATGAATCTGTGGCGGCTCCGAACATTAAAAAAACTATATCTAGACTGCAAATACATCCCAATCTTACTATCAACACGTTTTAAGACCCCTCTCCTTTCCACCGGTATACAAGCTAAGAGAGAAATATTGGAAATCCCATCTGAAGTAGCCCTCGTCTCACCTTCGGAGCTGTGAGCGATGGGGATCATAATTAAAAGGGGTACAGTTACTTTGAAAATGTGTATGTGATACTTAAATTTAAATAAAATAAAAAGATAAATTATATAACACAGACTGCTATCTATGTCCATGTGTTTAAGACGTATGAATCGGTTTTAAAACAGGCACACCCCTTCTCACAAATCCGACTGGAGTCTCAGTCCGTCGTCGCGATGAATTAGGAGCTCAGATGTAGGCTAAGTGATTGCAATTTACTTATTTAAAAGAACCACTTCAAATCAAAAGGGAGACATTTTGTAATGGTAGTTATCGTATTATAGTATACGATAACTGTATACATAGTATACGTAATTGTAGATATACAGTACATAAAGGGTATGAATAGGTGTGAGCTTTTACTGTATATTTAATATTTTATCTGACCCACTTGTAGAAACCGCCTACTCAGATTTATTTAAGTGGTCTGCCACCATAAAGACAGAAAAATATAATGACACCCTGTTACATTAACTGTAAAATAAACGCCGTAACTGCGGCCATATGAAAATTTGGATAAAGATTATACAAACATCCTAAGGAGCTCTATGACATATGAGCGTCGTAATAATGGTTGGTGACCTGACGTAACAGTGCTCCCTGAATTACGTGATCTGTATATACCCAAATACAGATATATCACATAGGGAGATGCAGTCAAACATTGCATTGCTATCGTCGTGGTGAACTATTTCTCCGCTGTTTAAAACTTGTTTGGTAAGTGTCATCAAATATGCTTGTCAATTTGTAGCGAAATCGATATACTGTATCATAATCCTTCAGCTATCTATAATGTAGTGAAACGGCTAATTAATATTGATAAATTCCCTTATTCACAGTGACTTTTGCTCAAACCCCTGTTGCATAATGGGTTAATTTTATATAAAAAAACATTTATATCATAGATATAATACAAGCTTTGAAATGAAATAGCACATTTCCAGGTTTCAGTTAAACATTTTTAAAAAAGCTCATGACTTTAAGCATTCTGAACATTGAGAATGTTATTTGGGAAACAAATGTTTATTATAATGTTTATGTTTAGGATCTGTCTCCTACTGAGTCAGCATGCAGCATTCAACACCATTAGGTTTAATATTAAAAAGTTGTGTATTTCCTGAATTGTTTTTTTTTATTCTTTTCTATTAGACCATACTAGACTGTGCAGGATATCATTTATTTGCCATTTTTGCCTTTTCCAGATACCTGGGAAACAAAGCTCATATCTCATTTGCCAATGGAGCCCAGTCCTAAGCCTGGTGCTCTGTCCCCCTCCCCGAAGGACACAGACTCGAATCGACCCGCGCCCTTAAGGCAACAGGATCTGATCTCCACGTACTGCCCGCCTCCCAAGATACAGCTTCTGAAGGACACCTTCCAAGAGAAACTGATGCAGGAAAAGGAGAAAAAAATGATCGCCATGTACAATCGGCGGCAGGAGGCAGCTCTACAGAAGATGAGAAAATGTTTCCAATATGTCAAATACGCTGCGGAGAAGAAGATGGGGAACAGCTATCGCTTCCAAGCCCAACAGGGCCCCGAGAAGAACATTGTGGGGTATGATCGGTCTTACCCCCTGAAGCCTATGGGTAACAGGAAAGTCTCCGGCCCTGGTGAGGTTCGGGCTGTGGACCGCCCGGAAGCACAGAGTGATTCCTTGTTTGCCCCCACCCCGCCTCAGGATGGTCATGCGAGAGGCCGGGCAGGAGGGGCTCAAGAGTACGCAAACCTAAGGACAGGACTGTCCTCCCCATGGTGGCGACCCCTCCAGGGCAATGCCCTTCTCATGCCAATGGGAAGGAGCACTTTCAGTTGCAAGAGGAGCTACGAAAAGTGGCCGAGGCAGAGGCCGCGCTGAAGGAGGAGCATCGCCGGAGGGAGGCCAGCCTGCAGGATGAGATGCGCCGGAAGGAGGCCATGATGAAGGACGAGATTCGCCAGAAGGAGGCCATGATGCAGGCGAAGCTCTTCAGAGCTCAGGAGGAGCTGAGGATGGTTCCGAGAGAGATGGAAGACTCCAGAGAGGTGGCCGGAAGGGAAAATAGAGGCGAGGCAGAGCGAGCTTTGCCCCAGAGGACCATGGGCCAACCACCGCTCTAAGGCCGTGCCTCTTCTGACCTGCAGAATGGAGAAGCAAAAAGCCTTCACTCCAAGGAAAGCCCTTCCTATCAGAGGAGACAACCTTGATTATGGTTCTCCAATGGAAGATGGCGGATGCGCAGAATCGCACTTTCCCTCTGCGCTTTCCCATCAGGAGAGACGTCAAGTGAGCCCTTGCAGCCGTGGGCTAGAAGACGTCCCCTGTGGAAGGAGAAAGTATCTCAAGAAAGCAAGGCTCCCTGAAAGCGACGTGTCAGCGGCACAGGCCGCGCAGGGCCACTTCAGAAATAACACCACATGTCTGGATGAACAAACTCTGTCAGTGGAAAACAGATATTTGTCCCCTACAAGTCTGATGTGCCCTACCGCTGAGCAATTTCCATATGAGAATAGCCAGAGTGGAAACCCTCAGCTGGTGCCCTGTGAACTGTGTCACGGGAAGTTTGCTGTAGAGAGGCTGGAGAAACACAGCAAGATCTGCAAGAAGCTTCAGAATTCGAAGAGGAAGGTTTTTGACTCTTTCAAGCACAGGGCCAAGGGAACAGAACTGGAGACATACATCCATAAGAAGAAGGTTAAACCGCCAATCTTGGTAAGGGCTATCCTTAAACTCTTTCCAAGCTTCCCTTTTTTTTTCCTAGAGTCAGACTCAGCTTATAAATCAATGTAGACAATAAATAAGTGTTTTATGAAGTACTCTTCTGAAAAACTGCCGCAAAGGCACATTTGCCAGACACAATAAATGTGTCTTAGTGACTTCTGAATTCTGTTGTAAAAATCTACATATCAAGCAAATAGCACTCACAGGAAACAAAACCATAACTACGTAAATTGTACTCTCTACCCAATGACCTGAAAGGTGGCCCCAGAAAGCTACGTTATTACTGTATTGATATTTTCTTGCCTTGTGAATGGTTTGCGACCAGACTGTGTACGCAGTGCTAGTCTGGACTTTTTCTGGAAGCTGTTTTATTGGTTTCATTTCCTGTTCCCAGCTGAGAAAGAACAACTGGAGGCAGAAGCACGAGGATTTCATTCGGAGCATCAAACAGGCCAGGGAGGTGCAGCAGGTGATCACGCAAGGAGGGAAAGTTGTGAACCTGCCCCAGCCCCCCGCGAATCCAAACCCCGACTACGTGCCCTGCCCTCACTGCGGCCGGCGCTTTGCCCCCAGGCCGGCACAGAGGCACATCCCCAAGTGTCAGCACATCAGGAGCCGCCCTCCTCCTCCTCCTCGCAGATGAAAACTGATGTGAAGAAGAGCAAAAGAGTCATGATCTTGGCTCACGACTCACGTCCTGCTTTTTCTTTTTAGAAACACATTTAGCACAGTTCATCCGTATGATGATGAAAAAAAAATGTTACCTTATTTTAATTAAATGATTTTTTTTTGGTGGACTGGTGTTTGCGTAGCTGTGGTTATTTCAGTTTTTCTCTTATCATTCATACACCTTGACCTCCTAAAAATAATTTTTCAACCTGGAACGTACAATTAGCAGGCAATAGAACAGGTCACATTGGTCTTGGAACCATCAAAAAGCAGTATTCACACATTCTCGGCATCAATTTTCCTTAAAAACAACTGAAAAAGCAAGGTAAAGAGTGATTGATTTTTTTAATGAAAGTTATTTGATTTAATTTATTTAATTTTCATAATATTTGAAATATGTTGGGATTAATGTGACTCAATATTATCTGCAGCTCTTACACTCCAGGCACCTGATAAAGTGGAACGCAGTGTCTTTGCCTTACATGGTGCTCAGCTCTTCCTAAATCCCAGCAGAAGCACCAGCAGAAGCAGCAGCCTCCGGGTCCTGCCTCATGCACAGCTTAAAATGCAACACCCAGTAATACAACAAACAACAGGGAAAACCATTCACGATCAGACACATCCGTTGATTGCTGGCTCTCAGTAAAGGGACATTGCATCATTACATCACAAAATAGACTACATTTCAAGGTTAAAGAATTACCATGTTCTGCGATTCAGAACGAGGCAGCAAAACTTCCTATAATCTGTTGTGGCCCTGTGACATTGTAAAGGAGCAGGCTTGTGAATACATCTCGTTTAATCCAATGGAAATATTGCTCTCAACTTTTTTACGTTTTTGCCAATAAATAATACTACATTGTTAACTCTGCATAAAGAACCTTGGAATGGAACGTTTTTTGCAGTGAAATGTTTGCTGCATAACCTATACCCTTTCTCTCCTACATCACATTACAGTGATTAGTGAGCAGGAAGGGCTGCATCACATCGCAATTTGTGTGGAACTTGAATGCGAATTTGTTACAACATGGCGTAACTTACAGTCCTTTCACAAAATTCATGATTTTGTGCTCAATTTTGAGTTTGTAAAGTTTTTCTATAATGTCAATGATTTTATTTTGTGACTGAAATTAAATAATTTTGTGTCTGCAAAATTGGGACTGTAGTTCCACCTTAACCTACTAGTACTGTATGTCTTTGGACTGTGGGAAGAAACTGGAGCACCTGGAAGAAATCCACACAAATGAAGGGAGAACATACAATTCCATCCAGACTGCACCCCAGGAATTGAACCCAGGACCCCAGCTCTGTGAACCACAGTGCCACCTCATTGCTATAGTCACTATAATTAATGTCAAAACTCATTTGCAAATGAGCAGCCTGGGATCCAAAAGGATCAAGACAAGGATCCAAACAAAGCACTATCCCAAAGCTTGGCTTTGTACCGTATATAATACAGGGCTTGATGCAGAAGGCAGATAATCAAAGTCCATGCAATAATTGCTAAGGGAAAGTGACTTTGTGTTCTTGGAGGGAAGTCACTCAACACGGAGCTGTGTTAGTGAAATGATTGTTCTGATGTACGGCTGATGTCCAAACACTGAAAACATGATTGTGTATGCAATCGCACTCCCGAGCTCCATTGGGTATGGTTAAAATAACTTTTTATAGTTCATCACATTCAAAGTGTGTGTACTTGATGAAAGTGTAACACGCATTTGGAGGAGTTATTCAGGATTTTCTTTCATTCAACTATTTCAAGACCCATTATTTTCAGATGTTGTAGTATACGTGAATAATGAAAGGCCTTCATATTACACAATGAAGGAATGACTTCGCAGGTGTGAAGAATAAAAGATTAATTCAGCTCACTTTGGGGAGTTTCACAATGGCCCTCCTTATAGAAATGTGGGTTTGATTAAAGGAGTGAAGAAAAAGCACTGAATAATATTTGCTTCTGTAAACGTAATCATCTCAAAATATGGTTGAAGAAATTGAAGAAGGTTAAACATAATCCAAAACGTATAAGGTCAATTTAAGTACAACCAGAATTCTAGTGTTTATGCAATGCATCTGTGGGTTGATATGAAATATGGCCGTACTTAAACTAAACGAGGTTATCGAGAGCATATTCCGAATACGGCTTTGGCCAGTTGTACTGTGAACTGCGAGGACCGTATCTTATCCTGAACTGGCTGTGCGAATACCGTCCTCTGCTGGCAGAAGGAATAGATTACAACTGCACTGTATTGGCGATTAGTCCTATTGCTAGAATATTGAAACAACAAGGAGTCCGCGGAGTCAAGCAATGCTGAATAAACAAGTACCTGAAATTCAATAGGATTTTGTGTATTGATTACAAATAGGTGTGAAATTCTCATGTACAGTGGTATTCATGGATTCCTTACACAAGCAGCAGTTGTTATGATGCTTTCGTAATCTGAATATAAATCTGTTATCTACTTAAAACTGTAATTATTGAATAGATTAATGTCTTTGAAATGCTTCATTAACTGGGCAGTTTCCATGTTTGGAAATGTTTTTATTTTGATTGCTGATTGCTAGATACTGTATGTTTAATAGGCATGCTGTTAATATTTTCTACAAATAAGACAGTTATGCTGTAGTAAGTTCTATATAAGTTATATAACATAAGTTATATTTTGTTCTGAGGTCAATTTGAATCTCATACTAAATTACTGGTGTCCTTTTATCTGAGAAACACTACCTGATTGATCACCTGATGCCTAGAAATTTGCATGCACAGTAGCCCAGCGTTTAGCATTGCTAGCTCACAGTGCTGAGGCCCTGGGTACACTTCTGGACCTGGGGTGCTATCTGTATGGTGCTTGTATGTTCTCCCCATGTTTGCATGAGTTTGCTTTGGGTGCTCCGGCTTCCTCCCACAGTTCAAAGAACTACTGGTAGGTTAATTGGCTTCTGGGATAATTGGTGAGTGTCTGTGTCTTCCCTGCATTGGACTACCATCCAGTCCCAGGTATCTCCTGCTTATTACTTTCTGAGGCTCTGGCTCCCCCGTGCCCCGCGACCCCCTGACCCCCTGACCCTGAATTGGATGAAGCGGTTAGAAAATGGGTGGTTTCTGTTATGCTCTGGTCATGCTCTGCCATAGCAACAACTTGTAAAAAATGCAGATGCTAGGATTTAACTCAAAGAAGGAGCTCAGATCACTGTGTTGGCATCACTGTACAGGTGTCCGGTGTGTTTTAGAACATATGTTAAAATCTTATTTACTAACTTCTAGACTTTTTACCCCCCATATCAGTCTGCAGGTGCACAGTGGTCTGTGAACACCCTCCTTGCTCTGTCGTAAAACAGGAAATAAAAAGCAACTGGTTTTGACTTTAATGCACTGAGACTGTGGAACTCACAGAACTCTCTTGTCAGAAAGGCAGCTTCTAACAGCTTTTAAGTGAAGACTAAGAACACTTTTCTATTTTATTAAAATGGATTATATATGTTTTGTTTAAATATATGTTATAAATGTTAAAACGACAGCTCGTATAAGCTTGTATTTTTACCTTTCGATCATTTTTAGAATTGCTTTGAGTTGCTTTTACCATGATAAACAGTACAAAATATGAGGTGTTGAACTTGTCAAAAGTTTTAAAGCGCTTTATGACGTAAAGTGTGATGACAGTCCTTGGCGGTCTATGTAACAATTCTTCTTGAAGTAGGTCATCGGGCCAACAGTATACAAACATTACAGCTCAAGTGCTTTTGTATCTGAACGCTTTTAGGTAAGTAATTTAGCAGCTGCGGTATTAATTGTGATTTTAATGGCAAATTCAATTGCAGGTAAAATAAAAATGGCGGATAACTTTCTTTCCAGCTTCGTGAAGCGGTCGCGCCACATTATACATATATACCATAATAAGAAACATAATATGTACAGTAGAATTTTTCACTTTAAGCTGGCATTATCCAGAACCGGGTCAGGGCCCGGACCCGGACCGTGCAGTGTGGTCCGTCGGCCTTCTAAAGATGTTTAGGAGATCGGGGCGCCCTTGGATTTGATTAGAAACTTGCATAATTTCTTAACTTGACCCCATTATCTTAAAAAAAACGGCCAGGCCAAGACCAAACCATGAAGGCTGCGAGGATCGGGGGACTCTCATTTTTGGTCACAGCGTACAGTAGTAGATCAGTAACCTCTGTTTATCGTGATAACCTTTAATTATTTTCCAGTACTTTTTTAAATGATAAAACACATTGTCTCGCCAGTTTTGCTAAAGATACGGTTTTAGTGTTTACGCATAAATTTGTAAGCCGTAGGTTTAAATCTCGTGGTCTTATTTTCTGCATTTTCATCGTAAGGGAAGGCGCTCGTTTGCGATTTACGCGCTGAATATTGTAAGCAGAGGAGCCTTAAGGCACAGCCTCGCCTTAACACCATCGTTTGCATTGTCATTGTCATCCAGAAAAGCAGTCGTAAGAAAATGAATCTGTGGCGGCTCCAAACATTAAAAAAACTATATCTAGACTGCAAATACATCCCAATCTTACTATCAACACGTTTTAAGACCCCTCTCTTTTCCACCGGTATACAAGCTAAGAGAGAAATATTGGAAATCCCATCTGAAGTAGCCCTCGTCTCACCTTCGGAGCTGTGAGCGATGGGGATCATAATTAAAAGGGGTACAGTTACTTTGAAAATGTGTATGTGATACTTAAATTTAAATAAAATAAAAAGATAAATTATATAACACAGACTGCTATCTATGTCCATGTGTTTAAGACGTATGAATCGGTTTTAAAACAGGCACACCCCTTCTCACAAATCCGTCTGGAGTCTCAGTCCGTCGTCGCGATGAATTAGGAGCTCAGATGTAGGCTAAGTGATTGCAATTTACTTATTTAAAAGAACCACTTCAAATCAAAAGGGAGACATTTTGTAATGGTAGTTATCGTATTATAGTATACGATAACTGTATACGTAGTATACGTAATTGTAGATATACAGTACATAAAGGGTATGAATAGGTGTGAGCTTTTACTGTATATTTAATATTTTATCTGACCCACTTGTAGAAACCGCCTACTCAGATTTATTTAAGTGGTCTGCCACCATAAAGACAGAAAAATATAATGACACCCTGTTACATTAACTGTAAAATAAACGCCGTAACTGCGGCCATATGAAAATTTGGATAAAGATTATACAAACATCCTAAGGAGCTCTATGACATATGAGCGTCGTAATAATGGTTGGTGACCTGACGTAACAGTGCTCCCTGAATTACGTGATCTGTATATACCCAAATACAGATATATCACATAGGGAGATGCAGTCAAACATTGCATTGCTATCGTCGTGGTGAACTATTTCTCCGCTGTTTAAAACTTGTTTGGTAAGTGTCATCAAATATGCTTGTCAATTTGTAGCGAAATCGATATACTGTATCATAATCCTTCAGCTATCTATAATGTAGTGAAACGGCTAATTAATATTGATAAATTCCCTTATTCACAGTGACTTTTGCTCAAACCCCTGTTGCATAATGGGTTAATTTTATATAAAAAAACATTTATATCATAGATATAATACAAGCTTTGAAATGAAATAGCACATTTCCAGGTTTCAGTTAAACATTTTTAAAAAAGCTCATGACTTTAAGCATTCTGAACATTGAGAATGTTATTTGGGAAACAAATGTTTATTATAATGTTTATGTTTAGGATCTGTCTCCTACTGAGTCAGCATGCAGCATTCAACACCATTAGGTTTAATATTAAAAAGTTGTGTATTTCCTGAATTGTTTTTTTTTATTCTTTTCTATTAGACCATACTAGACTGTGCAGGATATCATTTATTTGCCATTTTTGCCTTTTCCAGATACCTGGGAAACAAAGCTCATATCTCATTTGCCAATGGAGCCCAGTCCTAAGCCTGGTGCTCTGTCCCCCTCCCCGAAGGACACAGACTCGAATCGACCCGCGCCCTTAAGGCAACAGGATCTGATCTCCACGTACTGCCCGCCTCCCAAGATACAGCTTCTGAAGGACACCTTCCAAGAGAAACTGATGCAGGAAAAGGAGAAAAAAATGATCGCCATGTACAATCGGCGGCAGGAGGCAGCTCTACAGAAGATGAGAAAATGTTTCCAATATGTCAAATACGCTGCGGAGAAGAAGATGGGGAACAGCTATCGCTTTCAAGCCCAACAGGGCCCCGAGAAGAACATTGTGGGGTATGATCGGTCTTACCCCCTGAAGCCTATGGGTAACAGGAAAGTCTCCGGCCCTGGTGAGGTTCGGGCTGTTGACCGCCCGGACGCACAGAGTGATTCCTTGTTTGCCCCCACCCCGCCTCAGGATGGTCATGAGAGGCCCTGCGAGAGCCCGGGCAGGAGGGGCTCAAGAGTACGCAAACCTAAGGACAGGGCTGTCCTCCCCATGGTGGCGACCCCTCCAGGGCAATGCCCTTCTCATGCCAATGGGAAGGAGCACTTTCAGTTGCAAGAGGAGCTACGAAAAGTGGCCGAGGCAGAGGCCGCGCTGAAGGAGGAGCATCGCCGGAGGGAGGCCAGCCTGCAGGATGAGATGCGCCGGAAGGAGGCCATGATGAAGGACGAGATTCGCCAGAAGGAGGCCATGATGCAGGCGAAGCTCTTCAGAGCTCAGGAGGAGCTGAGGATGGTTCCGAGAGAGATGGAAGACTCCAGAGAGGTGGCCGGAAGGGAAAATAGAGGCGAGGCAGAGCGAGCTTTGCCCCAGAGGACCATGGGCCAACCACCGCTCTAAGGCCGTGCCTCTTCTGACCTGCAGAATGGAGAAGCAAAAAGCCTTCACTCCAAGGAAAGCCCTTCCTATCAGAGGAGACAACCTTGATTATGGTTCTCCAATGGAAGATGGCGGATGCGCAGAATCGCACTTTCCCTCTGCGCTTTCCCATCAGGAGAGACGTCAAGTGAGCCCTTGCAGCCGTGGGCTAGAAGACGTCCCCTGTGGAAGGAGAAAGTATCTCAAGAAAGCAAGGCTCCCTGAAAGCGACGTGTCAGCGGCACAGGCCGCGCAGGGCCACTTCAGAAATAACACCACATGTCTGGATGAACAAACTCTGTCAGTGGAAAACAGATATTTGTCCCCTACAAGTCTGATGTGCCCTACCGCTGAGCAATTTCCATATGAGAATAGCCAGAGTGGAAACCCTCAGCTGGTGCCCTGTGAACTGTGTCACGGGAAGTTTGCTGTAGAGAGGCTGGAGAAACACAGCAAGATCTGCAAGAAGCTTCAGAATTCAAAGAGGAAGGTTTTTGACTCTTTCAAGCACAGGGCCAAGGGAACAGAACTGGAGACATACATCCATAAGAAGAAGGTTAAACCGCCAATCGTGGTAAGGGCTATCCTTAAACTCTTTCCAAGCTTCCCTTTTTTTCTCCTAGAGTCAGACTCAGCTTATAAATCAATGTAGACAATAAATAAGTGTTTTATGAAGTACTCTTCTGAAAAACTGCCGCAAAGGCACATTTGCCAGACAGAATAAATGTGTCTTAGTGACTTCTGAATTCTGTTGTAAAAATCTACATATCAAGCAAATAGCACTCACAGGAAACAAAACCATAACTACGTAAATTGTACTCTCTACCCAATGACCTGAAAGGTGGCCCCAGAAAGCTAAGCCCCGTTATTACTGTATTGATATTTTCTTGCCTTGTGAATGGTTTGCGACCAGACTGTGTACGCAGTGCTAGTCTGGACTTTTTCTGGAAGCTGTTTTATTGGTTTCATTCCCTGTTCCCAGCTGAGAAAGAACAACTGGAGGCAGAAGCACGAGGATTTCATTCGGAGCATCAAACAGGCCAGGGAGGTGCAGCAGGTGATCATGCAAGGAGGGAAAGTTGTGAACCTGCCCCAGCCCCCCGCGAATCCAAACCCCGACTACGTGCCCTGCCCTCACTGCGGCCGGCGCTTTGCCCCCAGGCCGGCACAGAGGCACATCCCCAAGTGTCAGCACATCAGGAGCCGCCCTCCTCCTCCTCCTCGCAGATGAAAACTGATGTGAAGAAGAGCAAAAGAGTCATGATCTTGGCTCACGACTCACGTCCTGCTTTTTCTTTTTAGAAACACATTTAGCACAGTTCACCCGTATGATGATGAAAAAAAAATGTTACCTTATTTTAATTAAATGATTTTTTTTTGGTGGACTGGTGTTTGCGTAGCTGTGGTTATTTCAGTTTTTCTCTTATCATTCATACACCTTGACCTCCTAAAAATAATTTTTCAACCTGGAACGTACAATTAGCAGGCAATAGAACAGGTCACATTGGTCTTGGAACCATCAAAAAGTAGTATTCACACATTCTCGGCATCAATTTTCCTTAAAAACAACTGAAAAAGCAAGGTAAAGAGTGATTGATTTTTTTAATGAAAGTTATTTGATTTAATTTATTTAATTTTCATAATATTTGAAATATGTTGGGATTAATGTGACTCAATATTATCTGCAGCTCTTACACTCCAGGCACCTGATAAAGTGGAACGCAGTGTCTTTGCCTTACATGGCGCTCAGCTCTTCCTCAATCCCAGCAGAAGCACCAGCAGAAGCAGCAGCCTCTGGGTCCTGCCTCATGCACAGCTTAAAATGCAACACCAAGTAATACAACAAACAACAGGGAAAACCATTCACGATCAGACACATCCGTTGATTGCTGGCTCTCAGTAAAGGGACATTGCATCATTACATCACAAAATAGACTACATTTCAAGGTTAAAGAATTACCATGTTCTGCGATTCAGAACGAGGCAGCAAAACTTCCTATAATCTGTTGTGGCCCTATGACATTGTAAAGGAGCAGGCTTGTGAATACATCTCGTTTAATCCAATGGAAATATTGCTCTCAACTTTTTTACGTTTTTGCCAATAAATAATACTACATTGTTAACTCTGCATAAAGAACCTTGGAATGGAACGTTTTTTGCAGTGAAATGTTTGCTGCATAACCTATACCCTTTCTCTCCTACATCACATTACAGTGATTAGTGAGCAGGAAGGGCTGCATCACATCGCAATTTGTGTGGAACTTGAATGCGAATTTGTTACAACATGGCGTAACTTACAGTCCTTTCACAAAATTCATGATTTTGTGCTCAATTTTGAGTTTGTAAAGTTTTTCTATAATGTCAATGATTTTATTTTGTGACTGAAATTAAATAATTTTGTGTCTGCAAAATTGGGACTGTAGTTCCACCTTAACCTACTAGTACTGTATGTCTTTGGACTGTGGGAAGAAACTGGAGCACCTGGAAGAAATCCACACAAATGAAGGGAGAACATACAATTCCATCCAGACTGCACCCCAGGAATTGAACCCAGGACCCCAGCTCTGTGAACCACAGTGCCAGCTCATTGCTATAGTCACTATAATTAATGTCAAAACTCATTTGCAAATGAGCAGCCTGGGATCCAAAAGGATCAAGACAAGGATCCAAACAAAGCACTATCCCAAAGCTTGGCTTTGTACCGTATATAATACAGGGCTTGATGCAGAAGGCAGATAATCAAAGTCCATGCAATAATTGCTAAGGGAAAGTGACTTTGTGTTCTTGGAGGGAAGTCACTCAACATGGAGCTGTGTTAGTGAAATGATTGTTCTGATGTACGGCTGATGTCCAAACACTGAAAACATGATTGTGTATGCAATCGCACTCCTGAGCTCCATTGGGTATGGTTAAAATAACTTTTTATAGTTCATCACATTGAAAGTGTGTGTACTTGATGAAAGTGTAACACGCATTTGGAGGAGTTATTCAGGATTTTCTTTCATTCAACTATTTCAAGACCCATTATTTTCAGATGTTGTAGTATACGTGAATAATGAAAGGCCTTCATATTACACAATGTAGGAATGACTTTTCAGGTGTGAAGAATAAAAGATTAATTCAGCTCACTTTGGGGAGTTTCACAATGGCCCTCCTTATAGAAATGTGGGTTTGATTAAAGGAGTGAAAAAAAAGCACTGAATAATATTTGCTCTGTAAACGTAATCATCTCAAAATATGGTTGAAGAAATTGAAGAAGGTTAAACATAATCCAAAACGTATAAGGTCAATTTAAGTACAACCAGAATTCTAGTGTTTATGCAATGCATCTGTGGGTTGATATGAAATATGGCCGTACTTAAACTAAACGAGGTTATCGAGAGCATATTCCGAATACGGCTTTGGCCAGTTGTGCTGTGAACTGCGAGGACCGTATCTTATCCTGAACTGGTTGTGCGAATACCGTCCTCTGCTGGCAGAAGGAATAGATTACAACGGCACTGTATTGGCGATTAGTCCTATTGCTAGAATATTGAAACAACAAGGAGTCCGCGGAGTCAAGCAATGCTGAATAAACAAGTACCTGAAATTCAATAGGATTTTGTGTATTGATTACAAATAGGTGTGAAATTCTCATGTACAGTGGTATTCATGGATTCCTTACACAAGCAGCAGTTGTTATGATGCTTTCGTAATCTGAATATAAATCTGTTATCTACTTAAAACTGTAATTATTGAATAGATTAATGTCTTTGAAATGCTTCATTAACTGGGCAGTTTCCATGTTTGGAAATGTTTTTATTTTGATTGCTGATTGCTAGATACTGTATGTTTAATAGGCATGCTGTTAATATTTTCTACAAATAAGACAGTTATGCTGTAGTAAGTTCTATATAAGTTATATAACATAAGTTATATTTTGTTCTGAGGTCAATTTGAATCTCATACTAAATTACTGGTGTCCTTTTATCTGAGAAACACTACCTGATTGATCACCTGATGCCTAGAAATTAGCATGCACAGTAGCCCAGCATTTAGCATTGCTAGCTCACAGTGCTGAGGCCCTGGGTACACTTCTGGACCTGGGGTGCTATCTGTATGGAGCTTGGATGTTCTCCCCATGTTTGCATGAGTTTGCTTTGGGTGCTCCGGCTTCCTCCCACACTTCAAAGAACTACTGGTAGGTTAATTGGCTTCTGGGATAATTGGTGAGTGTCTGTGTCTTCCCTGCATTGGACTACCATCCAGTCCCAGGCATCTCCTGCTTATTACTTTCTGAGGCTCTGGCTCCCCCGTGACCCCCCGACCCCCTGACCACCTGACCCTGAATTGGATGAAGCGGTTAGAAAATGGGTGGTTTCTGTTATGCTCTGGTCATGCTCTGCCATAGCAACAACTTGTAAAAAATGCAGATGCTAGGATTTAACTCAAAGAAGGAGCTCAGATCACTGTGTTGGCATCACTGTACAGGTGTCCGGTGTGTTTTAGAACATATGTTAAAATCTTATTTACTAACTTCTAGACTTTTTACCCCCCATATCAGTCTGCAGGTGCACAGTGGTCTGTGGACACCCTCCTTGCTCTGTCGTAAAACAGGAAATAAAAAGCAACTGGTTTTGACTTTAATGCACTGAGACTGTGGAACTCACAGAACTCTCTTGTCAGAAAGGCAGCTTCTAACAGCTTTTAAGTGAAGACTAAGAACACTTTTCTATTTTATTAAAATAGATTATATATGTTTTGTTTAAATATATGTTATAAATGTTAAAACGACAGCTCGTATAAGCTTGTATTTTTACCTTTCGATCATTTTTAGAATTGCTTTGAGTTGCTTTTACCATGATAAACAGTACAAAATATGAGGTGTTGAACTTGTCAAAAGTTTTAAAGCGCTTTATGACGTAAAGTGTGATGACAGTCCTTGGCGGTCTATGTAACAATTCTTCTTGAAGTAGGTCATCGGGCCAACAGTATACAAACATTACAGCTCAAGTGCTTTTGTATCTGAACGCTTTTAGGTAAGTTATTTAGCAGCTGCGGTATTAATCGTGATTTTAATGGCAAATTCAATTGCAGGTAAAATAAAAATGGCGGATAACTTTCTTTCTAGCTTCGTGAAGCGGTCGCGCCACATTATACATATATACAATAATAAGAAACATAATATGTACAGTAGAATTTTTCACTTTAAGCTGGCATTATCCAGAACCGGGTCAGGGCCCGGACCCGGACCGTGCAGTGTGGTCCGTCGGCCTTCTAAAGATGTTTAGGAGATCTGGGCGCCCTTGGATTTGATTAGAAACTTGCATAATTTCTTAACTTGACCCCATTATCCTAAAAAAAAAACGGCCAGGCCCAGACCAAAGCATGAAGGCTGCGAGGATCGGGGGACTCTCATTTTTGGTCACAGCGTACAGTAGTAGATCAGTAACCTCTGTTTATCGTGATAACCTTTAATTATTTTCCAGTACTTTTTTAAATGATAAAACACATTGTCTCGCCAGTTTTGCTAAAGATACGGTTTTAGTGTTTACGCATTAATTTGTAAGCCGTAGGTTTAAATCTCGTGGTCTTATTTGCCGCATTTTCATCGTAAGAGAGGCGCTCGTTTGCGATTTACACGCTGAATATTGTAAGCAGAGGAGCCTTAAGGCACAGCCTCGCCTTAACACCATCGTTTGCATTGTTATTCTCATCCAGAAAAGCAGTCGTAAGAAAATGAATCTGTGGCGGCTCCGAACATTAAAAAACTATATCTAGACTGCAAATACATCCCAATCTTACTATCAACACGTTTTAAGAGCCCTCTCCTTTCCACCGGTATACAAGCTAAGAGAGAAATGTTGGAAATCACATCTGAAGTAGCCCTCGTCTCAGCTTCGGAGCTGTGAGCGATGGGGATCATAATTAAAAGGGGTACAGTTACTTTGAAAATGTGTATGTGATACTTAAATTTAAATAAAATAAAAAGATAAATTATATAACACAGACTGCTATCAATGCCCATGTGTTTAAGACGTATGAATCGGTTTTAAAACAGGCACACCCCTTTTAGTTCTCACAAATCCAACTGGAGTCTCAGTCTGTCGTCGCGATGAATTAGGAGCTCAGATGTAGGCTAAGTGATTGCAATTTACTTATTTAAAAGAACCACTTCAAATCAAAAGGGAGACATTTTGTAATGGTAGTTATCGTATTATACAGTATACGTAATTGAAGATATACAGTACATAAAGGGTATGAATAGGTGTGATTTTATCTGACCCATTTGTAGAAACCGCCTACTCAGATTTAGTTAAGTGGTCTGCCACCATAAAGACAGAAAAATATAATGACATCCTGTTACATTAACTGTAAAATAAACGCCGTAACTGCGGCCATATGAAAATTTGGATAAAGATTATACAAACATCCTAAGGAGCTCTATGACATATGAGCGTCGTAATAATGGTTGGTGACCTGACGTAACAGTGCTCCCTGAATTACGTGATCTGTATTTACCCAAATACAGATATATCACATAGGGAGATGCAGTCAAACATTGCATTGCTATCGTCGTGGTGAACTATTTCTCCGCTGTTTAAAACTTGTTTGGTAAGTGTCATCAAATATGCTTGTCAATTTGTAGCGAAATCGATATACTGTATCATAATCCTTCAGCTATCTATAATGTAGTGAAACGGCTAATTAATATTGATAAATTCCCTTATTCACAGTGACTTTTGCTCAAACCCCTGTTGCATAAAGGGTTAATTTTTTATAAAAAACATTTATATCATAGATATAATACAAGCTTTTAAATGAAATAGTACATTTCCAGGTTTCAGTTAAACATTTTTAAAAAAGCTCATGACTTTAAGCATTCTGAACATTGAGAATGTTATTTGGGAAAAAAATGTTTATTACAATGTTTATGTTTAGGATCTGTCTCCTACTGAGTCAGCATGCAGCATTCAACACCATTAGGTTTAATATTAAAAAGTTGTGTATTTCCTGAATTGTTTTTTTTATTCTTTTCTATTAGACCATCCTAGACTGTGCAGGATATCATTTATTTGCCATTTTTGCCTTTTCCAGATACCTGGGAAACAAAGCTCATATCTAATTTGCCAATGGAGCCCAGTCCTAAGCCTGGTGCTCTGTCCCCCTCCCCGAAGGAGACAGACTCGAATCAACCCGCGCCCTTAAGGCGACAGGATCTGATCTCCATGTACTGCCCGCCTCCCAAGAAACAGCTTCTGAAGGACACCTTCCAAGAGAAACTGATGCAGGAAAAGGAGAAAAAAATGATCACCATGTACAATCGGCGGCAGGAGGCAGCTCTACAGAAGATGAGAAAATCTTTCCAATATG
The DNA here is from genome assembly GCF_040954835.1 of Lepisosteus oculatus. NCBI lineage: Eukaryota > Metazoa > Chordata > Actinopteri > Semionotiformes > Lepisosteidae > Lepisosteus > Lepisosteus oculatus. The sequence goes on along the minus strand of NW_027167956.1, from coordinate 182,988 downwards.
TCAAATACGCTGCGGAGAAGAAGACGGGGAACAGCTATCGCTTCCAAGCCCAACAGGGCCCCGAGAAGAACATTGTGGGGTATGATCGGTCTTACCCCCTGAAGCCTATGGGTAACAGGAAAGTCTCCGGCCCTGGTGAGGTTCGGGCTGTGGACCGCCCGGAAGCACAGAGTGATTCCTTGTTTGCCCCCACCCCGCCTCAGGATGGTCATGCGAGAGGCCGGGCAGGAGGGGCTCAAGAGTACGCAAACCTAAGGACAGGACTGTCCTCCCCATGGTGGCGACCCCTCCAGGGCAATGCCCTTCTCATGCCAATGGGAAGGAGCACTTTCAGTTGCAAGAGGAGCTACGAAAAGTGGCCGAGGCAGAGGCCGCGCTGAAAGAGGAGCATCGCCGGAGGGAGGCCAGCCTGCAGGATGAGATGCGCCGGAAGGAGGTCATGATGAAGGACGAGATTCGCCAGAGGCAGGCCATGATGCAGGCGAAGCTCTTCAGAGCTCAGGAGGAGCTGAGGATGGTTCAGAGAGAGATGGAAGACTCCAGAGAGGTGGCCGGAAGGGAAAATAGAGGACTCCTGACCCGAAGGAAGACACTCCAGGCGAGGCAGAGCGAGCTTTGCCCCAGAGGACCGTGGGCCAACCACCGCTCTAAGGCCGTGCCTCTTCTGACCTGCAGAATGGAGAAGCAAAAAGCCTTCACTCCAAGGAAAGCCCTTCCTTTCAAAGGAGACAACCTTGATTATGGTTCTCCAATGGAAGACGGCGGATGCGCAGAATCGCACTTTCCCTCTGCGCTTTCCCATCAGGAGAGACGTCAAGTGAGCCCTTGCAGCCGTGGGCTAGAAGACGTCCCCTGTGGAAGGAGAAAGTATCTCAAGAAAGCAAGGCTCCCTGAAAGCGATGTGTCAGCGGCACAGGCCGCGCAGGCCCACTTCAGAAATAACACCGCATGTCTGGATGAACAAACTCTGTCAGTGGAAAACAGATATTTGTCCCCTACAAGTCTGATCTGCCCTACCACTGAGCAATTTCCATATGAGAATAGCCAGAGTGGAAACCCTCAGCTGGTGCCCTGTGAACTGTGTCACAGGAAGTTTGCTGTAGAGAGGCTGGAGAAACACAGCAAGATCTGCAAAAAGCTTCAGAATTCAAAGAGGAAGGTTTTTGACTCTTTCAAGCACAGGGCCAAGGGAACAGAACTGGAGACATACATCCATAAGAAGAAGGTTAAACCGCCAATCGTGGTAAGGGCTATCCTTAAACTCTTTCCAAGCTTCCGTTGTTTTCTCCTAGAGTCAGACTCAGCTTATAAATCAATGTAAGCAATAAATAAGTGTTTTATGAAGTACTCTTCTGAAAAACTGCCGCAAAGGCACATTTGCCAGACAGAATAAATGGGTCTTAGTGACTTCTGAATTCTGTTGTAAAAATCTACATGAGATATCAAGCAAATAGCACTCACGGGAAAAAAAACATAACTAAATTGTACTCTCTACCCAATGACCTGAAAGGTAGCCCCAGAAAGCTAAGTTATTACTGTATTGATATTTTCTTGCCTTGTGAATGGTTTGCAACCAGACTGTGTACGCAGTGCTAGTCTGGACTTTTTCTGGAAGCTGTTTCATTGGTTTCATTTCCTGTTCCCAGCTGAGAAAGAACAACTGGAGGCAGAAGCACGAGATTTTCATTCGGAGCATCAAACAAGCCAGGAAGCTGCAGCAGGTGATCACGCAAGGAGGGAAGGTTGTGAACCTGCCCCAGCCCCCCGCAAATCCAAACCCCGACTATGTGCCCTGCCCTCACTGCGGCCGGCCCTTTGCCCCCAGGCCGGCACAGAGGCACATCCCCAAGTGTCAGCACATCAGGAGCCGCCCTCCTCCTCCTCCTCCACGCAGATGAAAACTGATGTGAAGAAGAGCAAAAGAGTCATGATCTTGGCTCACGACTCACGTCCTGCTTTTTCTTTTTAGAAATATATTTAGCATAGTTCATCCGTATGATGATAAAAAAAATGTTACCTTGTTTTAATAAAATGATGTTTTTTTGGTGGACTGGTGTTTGCGTAACTGTGGTTATTTCAGTTTTTTTCCCTTGCGAAAATGTGTGTCGACCGTGAAAATAAATTTCATGCTGTTCTTATCATTCATACACCTTGACCTCCTAAAAATAATTTTTCAACCTGCAACGTACAATTAGCAGGCAATAGAACAGGTCACATTGGCCTTGGAACCATCAAAAAGTAGTATTCACACATTCTCGGCATCAATTTTCCTTAAAAACAACTGAAAAAGCAAGGTAAAGAGTGATTGATTTTTTTAATGAAAGTTATTTGATTTAATTTATTTAATTTTCATAATATTTGAAATATGTTGGGATTAATGTGACTCAATATTATCTGCAGCTCTTACACTCCAGGCACCTGATAAAGTGGAACGCAGTGTCTTTGCCTTACATGGCGCTCAGCTCTTCCTCAATCCCAGCAGAAGCAGCAGCCTCTGGGTCCTGCCTCATGCACAGCTTAAAATGCAACACCGAGTAATACAACAAACAACAGGGAAAACCATTCACGATCAGACACATCCGTTGATTGCTGACTCTCAGTAAAGGGACATTGCTGTGGTCCACGCATGAATCTGTTTTCTAAGTGCCTTATCCAATACGGTGTTGAGGCCAGTTTTCCCAGAAGCCAATTAAAGGGGAACACACAATAACTTGTAAAACCTCCAATTTACATCACAAAATAGACTACATTTCAAGGTTAAAGAATTACCATGTTCTGCGATTCAGAACGAGGCAGCAAAACTTTTTTTTTCTAAAATGTCAATGATTTTATTTTGTGACTGAAATTAAATAATTTTGTGTCTGCAAAATTGGGACTGTAGTTCCACCTTAACCTACCAGTACTGTATGTCTTTGGACTGTGGGAAGAAACTGGAGCACCTGGAAGAAATCCACACAAATGAAGGGAGAACATACAATTCCATCCAGACTGCACCCCAGGAATTGAACCCAGGACCCCAGCTCTGTGAACCACAGTCCCACATCATTGCTATAGTCACTATAATTAATGTCAAAACACATTTGCAAATGAGCAGCCTGGGATCCAAAAGGATGATGACAAGGATCCAAACAAAGCACTTTCCCAAAGCTTGGCTTTGTACCGTATATAATACAGGGCTTGATGCAGAAGGCAGATAATCAAAGTCCATGCAATAATTGCTAAGGGAAAGTGACTTTGTGTTTTTGGAGGGAAGTCACTCAACATGGAGCTGTGTTAGTGAAATGATTGTTCTGATGTACGGCTGATGTCCAAACACTGAAAACATGATTGTGTATGCAATCGCACTCCCGAGCTCCATTGGGTATGGTTAAAATAACTTTTTATAGTTCATCACATTCAAAGTGTGTGTACTTGATGAAAGTGTAACACGCATTTGGAGGAGTTATTCAGGATTTTCTTTCATTCAACTATTTCAAGACCTATTATTTTCAGATGTTGTAGTATATGTGAATAATGAAATGCCTTCATATTACACAATGAAGGAATGACTTTGCAGGTGTGAAGAATAATAGATTAATTCAGCTCACTTTGGGGAGTTTCACAATGGCCCTCCTTATAGAAATGTGGGTTTGATTAAAGGAGTGAAGAAAAAGCACTGAATAATATTTGCTTCTGTAAACGTAATCATCTCAAAATATGGTTGAAGAAATGAAAGAAATTGAAGAAGGTTAAACATAATCCAAAACGTATAAGGTCAATTTAAGTACAACCAGAATTCTAGTGTTTATGCAATGCATCTGTGGGTTGATATGAAATATGGCCGTACTGCATTTCGAACAAGTTGTAAGGGATTTAGCCAGGAGAGGTATTCTCATTCACTCTGTAAGGTCTTTATTCATTTTGCAATATGGGAAAAAGCCATCACCTGTCTGCGCAGAGAAGTGAAAGCTGATTCAAAAGCAAGCAGGGAGACCCCTTGTTTTATATCTTTTTTAAGCTGCTGCAACACTTCAAGGACAGGCAAAGCAGTCATTTTCCATTCCTTATCGGTTTTTGCTTTAAGCAAAGAAGAGCAGTTATTCAAATGGTTTCTCACACTCCCTTCTTCAAGCAGCCGAGATAAACAGTATTAAAACATCCTGTGCCCTTGACAAGTTGGGTGCTATCACACTTTGTTCTAAGTATCCAGCTGCTTCTGCAGCACAGCTCTGTCCGTAAACAACATAGAATAAAACACTTTTTCTCAGTAACTTTTCATTACATTCCCTCCTTTTTATCCTTAAATGTGTTCATACCACAGAGTCCTCATAGGGGTCACCCTAGTCAGACAACAGCACAACAGCAAAAACACTACAACAGGCATGAATAGCTTTAAGAAAAACAGTCCCCATGACCCAAAAAATGATTTTAACCATGAAAAGAAGGGGAACTCATTGCCAATGCCCTGTTCTTGATTTACCCTGTTCTTAAGTTCTTTCAGGCGGTGTATTGCGAGGGTGAGGTGACCATGGTCATCATCACTAGCAGGGATATACAGATGCAGCCATTCAAAACAAGCGGGCGATACCGCATTATTTTGCGGTGTGCTTATCGCGGTGTAACACAAGTTACCATATTAATACCGTGTATTCTCGCATAGTACCGCATAATACCACATGTTCTAATGAATGACCTTGGACAAGCTGTAAACTCAAAGTATTGCCCTGGTCCACATTCTTTTTTTCATTGACCGTCTTTGTAAAAGTAACACCACAGCATTTCGTTGATCCAATCACGCATTTGTTTCCAATCATGCAAAGTACAGTCATTTTTGAGAATCTCCAATTCACCATGCCTTTTGCATGCTCATAAGAGATATTGATTTAGGAACATAAACATATTACTGTATGCAAACTGTACTGTATACAGTATGTATATGTATATTTAATGTCTTTACTGTGCCCGTTTAAGTATTAAATATTTATATGGAATTTTACCACTGAAGGGAAATCTTAGTAGCTGAGCATAAAAAGAATAGGAGCATAACGCGTGTGAAGGCCATAAACGATATTAATTTTGGAACATAAACATACAGTATTACAGTATGTAAACTGTATATGGCTGGTCTCGGTACAAAAATACACACCAGTATTCCATTTCTCCCTAAACAATATTAAGCATCGAAGTCTTTAACTAACATGTGAAATAACGTGTGTATAAAAAGTGGTAGTTTTAAGCTTTTCTGCAAATACGCTCAATACAGGAGCAAACAAGCATACTTTTAGAATTTGATTAATAGGGAATATAATATGGAATCGCATATCTAAAGAAATTAATAATGATATAATTCTATTCATGTGCTGAACTTGTAAGTGAGAGGTTGGCTGTTCAAATCCAGCCTGTCCCATGACTTTTCTTTTAACAAGCATTTCTTTGAAAAAATAAAATAGCAATATTATGGACAATTAATTGACTTTTTATATTTCTAAATATCACAACACGTTCGAATCTAAGTCATTTTTTAATAACAATGAATAGTCACCACGCATGCTTACACAGCTCCCTGGGTAAAGTATCACAAAGTCTTAGAGAACTTAACATTTTTATTATCAACAAATTGTAAATACGCTGTTTACATTGGGGTTATTAATATTTCACTTGAGTGTATGGGGGATTGTCAGCAGACCCCCCCCCCTCTTAGACTGCGCAAACAATTTTTTTAATTTTTAGAAAGAAATGGCGGCTGTATGCTTTACAATATAAACATTTACTGTCAAACTTTAAATCAACAATTGATTTAAAGATGATCTGTCAAAGTGCAATGGAAAACAATATTGTTTTTGTTTTTGTTGTTTTTATCCCGTAAGGCGCTTTGAGAAGCCACCTTTAAAGGCGCTATATAAAGGCACTGATTCCTATGGAATGTGTATTCTTTCTTCTTTTTTTCAGCATGGAATAAACCTATTACGTGATTTTAAGGTTTGTGTGAGAAGCCAGGGTATCAGCTTGTTCTCCCCACCGCCTCTCTCTGTGTACAGTAGAGCCTCCTGTCCTGACTGGTGGAGCTCATACAGCTGTGTCTGGAGGGGATCCAGGGTATCAGCGTCAACCCCAAGGCTGGGCAGCTTGTTTCCCCCCCTGCACCTCTCTGTGTACAGTTGAGGCTCCTGTCCTGACTGGTGGAGCTCATACAACTGTGTCTGGAGAGGATCCATGGTATCAGGGTCAACCCCATGGCTATGCAGCTTGTTTCCCCCCCTGCACCTCTCTGTGTACAGTAGAGCCTCCTGTCTTGACTGGTGGAGCTCATTCAGCTGTATCTGGAGAGGATCAAGCGGGGTATCAGCTTCAAACCCATGGCTGGGCAGCTTGCTCCCCCCTCCTGCCCCCCTCTGTGTACAGTAGAGCATTTTCTCATGACTGGTGGAGCTCATACAGCTGTGTCTCGAGAGGATCCAGGGTATCTGCTTCAACCCCATGGCTGGGTAGCTTGTTCCCCCCTCCCGCCCCTCTCTGTGTACAGCAGAGCCTCCTGTCTTGACTGGTGGAGCTCATACAGCTGTATCTGGAGAGGGTCCAGGGTATCAGCTTCAACCCCACGGCTGGCAACTTGTTCCCCTCTACCACCCCTCTGTGCGAACAGTAGAGCCTCCTGTCCTGACTGGTGGAGCTCATACAGCTGTATCTGGAGAGGGAGGGAGAGAGGGGTGCGGAACCAGGGAACTATTTACATGGAAAACGGGCGATCTCCCCAGCCCGTATGCCCCTTTCACTGTGTGGCAGCTGCAATAGTCAGCGGCCTACCTAAACCCCGCCCTGACCACTCCTGTCCTGCCCCTCACCGCGCACCCCAGCCGGGTGTTCTTCAGCCGCCCCCCAGGGCGAAAGCGCTACAATGCTAAAAATAAGATACACTCTGCAGACATTCACAACAGCGACTGTCAGAAGATAGGACACAGCAACTCAGACACCCATTGAATGGAAAGGGACACTTTAATGTTCTGTGCGGGTGGTACAGCACCCCACCGCGCCCGCGCGCCAGCAAAGAGAGAGATACACACCAGTTTTCATTGTCAAAAAGTAATTGTTTTTTACTTTTGTACAATTTGTTTTACATTTCTCTTGTTTAACAGGAATGTTTTGTTTCTGGACAGACTGTTAAACTAGGGGAAAGAGTGCCTATGAAAGACGGGTTCCTTTCGCAAAGTCTGGAGACATTAGAAGCTTGCCACACCCGGACTGTTACACCAACGCATTAGCAAGTTAAAGCTATCCCATTGAGGAGCTGGGCGCAATAATTGTTTTGTTCCTTGATTTTCTGATCTGCAAGGCCATTTGAATTCTGTCTGGCATTGCCAGATTGTGAAAAAATAAAAGTATTTAAATCATAAGATACAATCTACAGACATTCACAAAATATACATATCTTAAAACATTTACATATCTTGTTAAATTATTACTTTAAATATGTACTTTAAGTTACTGAAACAGCCAGTTAATAAAATCGTTGCAATTTTGTTCTTGTTTGGAGGTGGGGATATTCTGACAACAATTGATTTAAAGACAATCGGTCAAAGTGAAATGAAATACAATATTACGCTGAGTAAACGTTCCGAGGTCAAATTCTTCCGTGATGGGGGTACCTTTAAAGGTCTAAGCCGGAAACCATCATTATGTCTCATTTTTGATTCTCTCTTCCAAACGAGAACAAAATTGCGACAATTTTATTAGCGGGCTGTTTCAGTAACTCAAAGTATTTATTTAAAGTAATAATTTAACAATAAATCCCGCACCCAGCAGAAGAATCCTACTCCGTTGGGCTGCTGAGCAAGGCCCTTAACCCCAACTGCTCCAGGGGCGCTGTACAATGGCTGACCCTGTACTCTGACCACAGGCTCTCTCCCTATCTCTTTCATCTGTGTGTCTGTGTATCTCATGGAGAGCAAGCTGGGGTATGCGAAAAGATAATTACTAATGCAAGAAATTGTAAAGGGTTAATAAAGTAATGTTGTTGTATATCTAAGCAAGTGTTCCTGCATCCCTCTTCTGCACTATAGGCATGGCTTTTATTCTGTTTGCTCCATTTCTAAAACTTTTTGCTCATGTGCATTTTTGTATTTTTTTACACCTCTAGCACTTTAACGTCCTGAATTTTCATTTGCCTTAATTTGTAGAATGAATTTGAGTTTTAGCCTTAAAAATCTTAATTTTTCACTATCTTTTGTTTCTTGTCCTACAACTGTTATTATTGATCACCATGACTTCATTCAGTCTTTCCTGAACGTCTATGACAGGCAGAGAGAGTGCTGTTTCTGGTGCGATCTTTTGCAGCTGATATTTCACTGTTTTAAACGAACAAGAAATTAAATTGCTCATAAATCACTTATTCTATATACATACAGCGTAATTGCCCTCCGAAAATCCTCTTTTTCTTGTTCGTTTTAGAGACCTTGATCGAAACTGATTTTAGATGTCAGAAAGGATTTATTTTCTCTGTATTTCCTACATTGCTTTGTCGATATTTTAACTTTATATTTAGGCTCAGATTTCAACTATAAATCGTACACTAATTAATAGCAGTAAATACTGATGTTTTGCTCCCTCTTACCACAAAAATATATATGTTTTGTAGCTGGGATGAACTTTATTTCGTACGCGTAGCTACTGCGATTTGGACACGAAGCGGTTAAAGATGGCGGCAAATCAGGCACCCAGAGAGGGGGGGGGGCGTCTTCTCGCCTCCATAACTAAAATGCCAAATAGGAGTGGCTTAAGCGACATACACAGTCGTGTAACTGACAGTTTGAGGTAGCCTATCGTGTAAATTTCGCTTTGTTGCTGATAGGTTAAGCTTTCGAAACTCTGCCCCAAATTCATGTGACTGATTTTTCGCCCTGTTTCGTTGGTTAAACGCAATGATCACAAGCACCACCATGGTAACTGGGATGTGTAGTTTTTAATTCCGTTTGAATTATAACTGTACGTATTGTCTTCATATTTGGCCAGGGCTTTAAAGAGAAGGCGCGCCAAAACATTTCGGTGCCGTCGTCTCCGCTTTAAAGGTACAACCGTGCTGGAAGAATTTGACCTCGGAAGTTTGCCCAGCGCACTTCAAGTACTGCACCTTCTCACACGTGTAGCCAGCTGTGTTGAGCCGTGGTTATATGATGTCATCTTTTATTTTATTATTTTATTTTGTGAACTTCCCCCAGATGAGTTCCGTTTTTCTGTATGGAGTTGGCTTTGCGACAGCCCTTGGGGTTTGTTGGTGGCGGGGCGCCAGTGAAGGTGCCCCTGGGGTCACAGGCGGCTCGTTTCTCTGGGGAGCCCTCAGACGCGCTGTGGCCGCCAGTCGGGTGAGACGCCAGCGGCATTTTTAATTTTATTTTCATTACAGATTCGTGTGGCGACATTATATATATATATTATTTCTGTAGTGGTACAGTTGTGTGCCAGATGAATCGCGGTAATGCACGAAGGTGATGTTTAATGCCTCACACGGTGTTGACCCACATGTTGTGTTTTGCTGAGCAGGAGAGAGAGAGACATTCAGCGTGTGTGACGCCAACAGGTTTTCTGTTCTAGAGGCTCTGTCATCCGTTGTGTTATAATTGTTTTCTTTCTTATTTAGTATTTCAGGTGTGTCGATTTTATGAACCAAATGTTAACGTACAACACGGGAAAAGGTGCATTGTAGAGTAAGATAACGGATATCGGCTTGTATCGTGGAGAGGACGTATAATGTGCTGAAAGATGGGAAGAGAAAGGGGCGATTTCTGCGCGCATTCTAATCATTGTGATTGATTTGATATTGATCTGATATGTGTGGTCATGTGAATGTACATAGATGGTGGGTATGGTGTTAATAATATATGATATGATATAATTACTTGTATATATCATATATCATTCTTTCTATTTTTATATATGGTAATCCTTCTAGATATTATGATTCTGTTTCCCGAAAGCATCGTAGCGCTAAGAACATCGTAAACTCGCTCTTAAGCTCGATCGTTAATTGACGAGTGTTTCCCAAAACCCATCGTAACTGAAGTAGCACGTTAAATCCTTCGTCATCTACGTGCTCCCCGACCCGCTCGTTCATCACTAAGTGCTTCTTAAACTGGCCTCCTCCTGCCCACCCTGAGCGCCAGAGATCGCCAGACAGAGCACAGTCACTTCACGGCAGGGGCATCCTCTGGGAATACAGGACACTAAGAGTTTATATGAAGGACTTTGATATTGTGTTGTACTGTGTCAGAGGAAATTCGAAAAAAGAACATTTATTTATACAGTGATGAATTTATGAGTCATCTTGGGTATATTTCATATTCATTTTTATACTTGACTAGATGATATTATTTTCAGTATGAAATGCAGCAATGCATTATTTAAGTGAAATCATTGGGCCTAACATGTATTTATAATGTAGCGCCACGCAGGGCGCTTTAGTCATGCGCACGCAAGGCGGGCTGAGAACAGCACCTGGGTTCTACCGGACTGTATAGCGGGACGGAGGCTGGGATACAGTCTCTTCCCTTCAGGTGTGTGTGTGTGTGTTAGTGAAGGTGCAGCGCTGTAACCCCTGTCCCTGTGTGTGTACCTTTCCCGATTCGAGTTAATAAATGTGTTGTTCAGCCCCAGTCCTGAGTCCCACGCCTGCTCCATTCCGTACCCAAACCCGCGGTCGATACCGCGCAGTTCCAACACCGTTTGATGTTCTGTCGTGATTGTTGACGGTAAAGCTTAGATGTACTTGTTTTTAAATTTGATTATAGGTCCTGTATTTGTTGAGTGACACATGCCAAGCTTAGTAGTTAATGTTTCCATTGAGTTCCAGTACAACCAATAACTCTAAATAACAGTTTTTTCTCATGAAATATTGATTCTTAACTATGGAAGCGCGCCAAAAAATATTGCTTTAAATCAAGGACGTCGTGCGGGACGCATACACTGTCCACGCAGTTAATCTTGGTTTTCTTTTACGGCATGTCAGTCATTTCTTTTCTTTGCTCTTAGAAACAATAAGGTCCCTTTTTGTGCCTATCTATATGCTTTTGCTTAAACTATGATGTCAAGTTTACTTCATATTCCTTTTCACAACTTTATTTCATCCCACTGAAGGACCAAAACCGACAAAATATGTATCTATATAGCAGGTAGTATTACTGTATTCCACTTTCTTTGTAAATACGGAATAACAGATTCACAACGCGAAGCTGTGTCACTCTTCTGGGTAAAAAAAAAACGTTTTGAACACCCTGTTTTTAATAAGCTGCTGAGTAAAGAACAGGAATGTTCCTGCTGTCAGTCTTTACCGAAGATATCCCTAATAGTATTAATAATGAATGACCTTGGACAAGCTGTAAACTCAAAGTATTACCCTGGTCCACATTCTTTGTAACATTTTGTGTGACGATATAAAGTTTTCACGAAACCTCCTCGAGTTGTGAGAACACGTGCTTTGTGTATACAGCACATTGTGAATGTTTTCACAGCCTTCATTTTGTCGTTTTTATGGCATTTTTTGACCAAGCACGAATATTCTTATGTCCATATCTTCGCAAGGGAATCAGTGCGAATTGTAATACTAATTAAATGACCGCGGGCTCTTTCCACCCCCTCTACATTCTCCGAGTAGAATAGACTAACCTTCTAATGAAAGACAGTCCACCCTCCCCCACGGAAAGGAAAAGTGCCCGCAGGCAGGCAGTATGGTCAGTAACAGTGAACAGTTTTAACTGCACTGCATCCCAGAGAATACCAGGGCGCATTTTTTCTACTCCCTGGCGGAAACGGGCTTCCATAAGAATCAGTATAGCTTCTGGGAAATCCATTTTTTCTGCATTAAAGTTGAACTCGTTCAGAGCGCCGTACATTGCAAACTCTAAGCGTTTCATTATGAGCTGAAGACCCTCACAGCTGAAGAAGGATTCACAGCCGAAACAATATTATTAGATTTCATAAAGCCTGTATTACGTACTATGCCTATGTCTGCAATACACCTTTGCTAGTTAATGCTACAGTACTTCACTTTCTCGGGCGTGATTTTTTTAGGTAAAATCCAGGCTAGCAGGCTTGTTTTGTGATCTTCCTAAGATTGTTGAGCGCGGTGTCAAAATGTTTCCATATGAAAGGCAGTGACGTCACCATCGTGAGGTATGTGTAGTAGATCTGTGATGTGGTTGAGCGTGAATTGTGGTTCACAAATTGTAATTCTCTTAAAAAGAGAATTAAAGTTTCACATAACAAGGCATGAGGTGTGCTGGCAGCTGTGGGATGCAGTGGTGGCCTGGCACGTTGAGGTGCGCTGGCAGCTGTGTGGTGTGACGCAGTGGTGGCTGGCATGGTGAGGTGCGCTGGCAGCTGTATGACGCAGTGGTGGCCTGGTACGGTGAGGTGCGCTGGCAGCTGTGTGATGCAGTGGTGGCCTGGCACGGTGAGGTGCGCTGGCAGCTGTGTGATGCAGTGGTGGCCTGGCACGGTGAGGTGTGCTGGCAGCTGTTTGACGCAGTGGTGGCTTGGCACGGTGAGGTGCGCTTTCAGCTGTGTGTGGTCTGACGCAGTGGTGGCCTGGCACGGTGAGGTGCGCTGGCAGCTGTGTGGTGTGACGCAGTGGTGGCCTGGCATGGTAAGGTGCGCTGGCAGCTGTGTGACGCAGTGGTGGCCTGGCACGGTGAGGTGTTCTGGCAGGTGTGTGATGCAGTGGTGGCCTTGCACGGTGAGGTGCACTGGCAGCTGTGTGGTGTGACGCAGTGGTGGCCTGGCACGGTGAGGTGCGCTGGCAGCTGTGTGGAATGACGCATTGGTGGCCGGGTACTTTGAGGTGCGCTGGAAATTCTATGATGAAGTGGTGGCCTGGCACGGTGAGGTGCACTGGCATCTGTGTGGTGTGACACAGTGGTGGCCTTGCACGGTGAGGTGCGCTGGTGGCTGTGTGGTGTGACGCAGTGGCGGCCTGACACGCTGAGGTGCACTGGCAGCTGTGTGGTGTGACGCAGTGGTGGCCTGGCACGGTGAGGTGCACTGGCAGCTGTGTGGTGTGACACAGTGGTGTCCTGGCACGGTGAGTTGTGCTTTCAGCTGTGTGATGCAGTGGCTGCTGGGCACAGTGAGGTGCACTGGCACCTGTGTGGTTTGATGTAGTGGTGGCCTGGTATGGAGAGGTGCGCTGGCAGCTGTGTGATGCAGTGGTGGCCGGGCACGGTGAGGTCTGCTGGCAGCTGTGTGACGCAGTTGTGGCTTGGCACGGTGAAGTGCGATTTCAGCTGTGTGACGCAGTGGTGGCCTGGCACAGTGATGTGCGCTGGCGGCTGTGTGGAGTGACGCAGTGGTGGCCTGGCACGGTGAGGTGCGCTGGCAGCAGTGTGACGCAGTGGTGGCCTGGCATGGTGAGGTGCGCTGGCAGCTGTGTGGTGTGACGCAGTGGTGGCCTGGCACGGTGAGGTGCGCTGGCAGCTGTATGACGCAGCTGTGGCAGGGTACGGTGAGGTGCGCTGGCAGCTGTGTGATGCAGCTGTGGCCGGGCTCGGTGAGGTGTGCTGGCATCTGTGTGACGCAGTTGTGGCCTGGTACGGTGAGGTGTGCTGGCAGCTGTGTGATGCAGTGGTGGCTTGGCATGGTGAGGTGCGCTTTCAGCTGTGTGACGCAGTGGTGGCCTGGCACAGTGAGGTGCGCTGGCGGCTGTGTGGTGTGACTCAGAGGTGGCCTGTCACGGTGAGGTGCACTGGCGGCTGTGTGGTTTGACGTAGTGGTGGCCTGTTATGGTGAGGTGCGCTGGCAGCTGTGTGACGCAGTGGTGGCTGGGCACGGTGAGGTGCACTGGCGGCTGTGTGGTTTGACGTAGTGGTGGCCTGGCACGGTGAGGTGCGTTGGCAGATGTGTGACGCAGTGGTGGCCTGGCACGGTGAGGTGCGCTGGTGGCTGTGTGGCGTGGCTCAGTGCTGGCCTGTCACGGTTAGGTGCGCTGGTGGCTGTGTGGCGTGACTCAGTGGTGGCCTGGCACGGTGAGGTGCGCTGGTGGCTGTGTGGCGTGACTCAGTGCTGGCGTGGCACGGTGAGGTGCGCTGGTGGCTGTGTGGCGTGACTCAGTGGAGTTGTGCTTTCAGCTGTGTGATGCAGAGGCTGCTAGGCACAGTGAGGTGCACTGGCACTTGTGTGGTTTGACGCAGTGGTGGCCTGGCACTGTGAGGTGCGTTGGCAGATGTGTGACGTAGTGGTGGCCTGGCACGGTGAGGTGCGCTGGCAGCTGTGGCAGAATACGGTGAGGTGCGCTGGCAGCTGCGTGATGCAGCTGTGGCCATGCTCGGTGAGGTGTGCTGGTGGCTGTGTGGCGTGACTCAGTGGCGGCCTGGCACGGTGAGGTGCGCTGGTGGCTGTGTGGTGTGACTCAGTGGCGGCCTGGCACGCTGAGGTGCACTGGCAGCTGTGTGGTGTGACGCAGTGGTGGCCCGGCACGGTGAGGTGTGCTGGCAGATGTGTGGTGTGACTCTGTGGGTGCCTGGCATGGTGAGGTGTGCTGGCAGCTGTGTGGTGTGACGCAGTGGTGGCCTGGCATGGTGAGGTGCACTGGCAGCTGTGTGGTGTGACACAGTGGTGTCCTGGCACGGTGAGTTGTGCTTTCAGCTGTGTGATGCAGAGGCTGCTAGGCACAGTGAGGTGCACTGGCACTTGTGTGGTTTGACGCAGTGGTGGTCTGGCACTGTGAGGTGTGCTGGCAGCTGTGTGACGCAGTGGTGGCCTGGCACGGTGAGGTGCGCTGGCAGCTGTGTGACGCAGTGGTGGCTGGGCACGGTGAGGTGCGTTGGCAGATGTGTGACGTAGTGGTGGCCTGGCACGGTGAGGTGTGCTGGCAGCTGTGGCAGAATACGGTGAGGTGCGCTGGCAGCTGCGTGATGCAGCTGTGGCCATGCTCGGTGAGGTGTGCTGGCAGCTGTGTGATGCAGTGGTGGCTTGGCACGGTGAGGTGCACTGGCGGCTGTGTGGTGTGACGCAGTGGTGGCCTGGCATGGTGAGGTGTGCTGGCAGCTGTGTGACTCAGTGGTGGCCTTGCACGGTCAGGTGTACTGGCAGTTGTATGATGAAGTGGTGGCCGGGCACGGTGAGGTGCACTGGCACCTGTGTGACGCAGTGGTGGTCTGGTACGGTGCGCTGCCACCTGTGTGGTGTGATTCAGTAGTGGCTGGGAACTTTGAGGTGCGCTTGCAGCTGTGTGATGCAGTGGTGGCTGGGCATGGTGAGGTGCGCTGGCAGCTGTGTGACGCAGTGGTGGCCTGGCATGGTGAGGTGCGCTGGCAGCTGTGTGACGCAGTGGTGGCCTGGCACGGTGAGGTGCGCTGGCAGCTGTGTGACGCAGTGGTGGCCTGGTACGGTGAGGTGCGCTGGCAGTTGTGTGATGCAGTGGTGGCCGGGCACAGTGAGGTGCACTTGCAGCTGTGTGGTGTGACGCAGTGGTGTTCATCAGGCACAAGTTCATCAGTGGAAAGACCACTGGCATTTTTCCTTCCCCCTACATTCTCAGAGCAGAATCGAATTTAATATTAGCATAATTTATTAAGGGGGTATACGCTTTCTGTAGACACTTTATTTCCTCTTTTTCCATACTCTAAGAAATGATTTGGGAAACCTGTGGGACACTGGAGGTCATTATACATGAGCCTCTTTCTGCACCTTTTAAGCCATTGAAACCTAGTTGCCTTGTTACAAGGTCTAATATTACAGTAGGTGTGGTTTCCGTCTCCTAATTTCTGAGAATGATCAAATTGGAGAATAAGTTGTAGGGAATACCACTCTTGCACTTCTAAGAAAAGACTATCTCAAATGAAACTCGCTATAGAAAGACATCTTGTTGAAAAATTCTTTATTTTTTGTCATTTCTAAAGAAAAAACATTCATCAAGTCCTTCACAAATGTTTTTTTTGTGACTTTCTCTGTTGTTCCCTTTCACACTCAACTGAACTATGTGTTATGTCTTGTAAACGTAATCAAACATTTCACTTAGGTGTGTGGGTTAACACAAACCCATATTGTATGAAACATTCAGTTTTTCATTCACGTTTTTTCTAACAATTGCATCCATGCTAGGACTACGGTAAACAACACTTTTTACTAAAGTAAATCAAATTGTTCATTAAACAAGACACATTGTTTTAAATGTATGTGCAATACGACGACACTAAAAACAACACTGAAACTTTTCATTGAAATACTGGACGAGATTGTGCATATTCAATGGATTTCTCCTGGTGCTTTTTTTCATCAGTCTTTTCATATTCTTGTTCTCTACTCAGGTGTCTCCTGTTCCTTTGGTGATGTCTGCTGTACACACATGGTATCATACACTTGAGCAAAGTGTGATACCACCGTTTGTTCTTCTCCTAAAATAAAGATGAACATTGACAAAAGTCAGAAGCACTCTTTTCTTTGACAGACGAACAAAACAATGCAAGAATAACCATACTCTCTGTTCCTTACTCATTTCTACCTGCCTGTTTGACCACTTTGTCTGCTTCAGTCAGGACAGGGTGCTGGGGCTGACTCTGAGCAATCTGAGAAGAGCTCTCTGTGATCTTCTCCCCTACAGTGGCTACATTGTACTCTGTTTGAAATCCAGGTATCGCCTCCGGTAAGTTCCTCGGTCCTTTTTGGGACTTGAAAGGGTAGAATCATTTTGTGACTACATTTCCTTGTCATGCACTGATATGTTCTGGTTTGTGTTCGATTACTGCAGGCATTCAAGTACTTTCTTTTTGTTCTAGATTGGCAGTGTTTGAGATGGTAGGAACTTGTCATATTCTCAACTCTGAATGCTCTGTAAACATACTATTTTAGCAATTCTTAGAAATCTGAAAGCAGTGTTACCTGTATCATTTTTTGTCTTGGTAGTAGTATTGCAGCTCCAACATCAGCACTTAAATAATGGTTTGTGATGTTACTTGTCCTTGGAGTTAGTATACTCCTGAGAAGTCAAGAGAAATCTTACGTAAGCATTAATTATGTTTCACTTTTGAAAGCAAAGTACGTGTCAAGTACTTTGAAGGCATTTGTTGATACTTTTAAGCACTTTCGTTGATTATTATTATCCTTCAATTAGTTATTACAAGTCCAACATTCTCTACATGATCTCACTCCATATTCAGAATGTGGGAATACAATTGTTTTAAGGAAATGCCACTGAATAGATAGTAGCTGCACTCTACAAAGATGAATTTGCTAATTAATCAGTCAGGGACACAGCTTATACTTCAGTAGTCTTAGATCATGTAATGATGATTATTGTACTTTATAACTAGCAAAATCCCCATATCCTGTTCATTGCCCCTTTTTCAGTTATGTGGATTGACTTATCCCTGAAGTGGTTAATTCTCACCTTGACATCTCATAGAACAACTGAATCTCTACCAAGGGTGAATGTGTCCTTCCTCTTAATGTCTAAAAGAAAAGGTTAAAATTCCCTGAAGCAAAATGCAACAACCCAAAGTGTTGGGGAGGTCGTTTCCACAGTTATTTCATATGACAGTGCTTGGAGTGAAACTACATGACCATGGTGAAGAAGAAAAAACACTTTACCTTGTTCCTCCTGACTGATGTCCTTATGCGTGTTTTGCACAGTTGAGCGTTTTGTGTCTTGTCGTCTGTGTAGGCAACAGCCCTCTTCCCTGGGATAGAACTAGATGATATTTAGACACGTTAATTTGACTTCTCCATTGCTCACATTGATGTGGATATGATTATAATGCTCTGTTTTGTGGGCTTCCCAAGAAAACAATAAATCCCTTACTACTTGTTCGAAATGCAGTAGCACAGATCCTAACAAATACAAGAAAGAGAATATCATTCCTGTTTTGAAAAAACTTCACTGGTCACCTGTATTATCTAGGATAAATTTGAAAGTTCTTTTACTTGTTTTTAAAGCTTTAAGCGACCTAGCACGTCTGTACCTTACTGAATGTCTGTCTTCATATGTTCCTATACGTGACCTGAGATCTGCACATACTGGCCTACTGCAAATACCACATGTGAAATGCAGAAAGAGTGGAGAGGCTGCTTTTTGTTTTTATGCTTCCAAATTATGAAACTCACTTCCACTTTTTATTAGGCAGCCAAGCTCGGTACATTGTTTTAAAAAACATTTGAAAATGTTGCTTTTAGTTAAAGTGGTTCTTTGTTCTTTCTATTTCTGTTTCTTTTTTTAGTTCTCTTTAATTGTTCTTATTTTATTACGACTTTCCTAATTTTTATTTATTTAATTGACATGTATGTTGCTTTACTGTATTGCTGTATTTTCCTTTACAACTGAAAGTATATCTCTCAATTTTAATATTTTATTTTTACGCTTGGTTTTTAAAGCACCAAAGCACTATTTGTATGAAAGGTGCTCTATAGATAAAGTTTATTATTATTATTTTTAATATTATTATTATACTTTGTTACATTTTTGGTTAGGACAAAGATTCTAGTAGAGGTGGCCTCTTTTACCCCGTTCCAAAAAATTGGAAAACTACCTTCAGAATACACTGACAATGACCATCTACTGTCTCCTCTAACTGTGTATTGTCATCATGCATATCTTGTGTATTATTTATTGTAGTTGGTTTTGTCATTCTGTAAAGAAGCCACCTTTCAAGGCACTATATAAAATAATGTTTGTTATTATTATTTACATTTTTCATCGTTAAATCTGGCGAAGAGTCTTAAGAGAATATCAAAGAACACGTTGCTCTTACCTTTCCATTCCAAGAAATGCCCTCAGCTCGGATTGCAGAGATTGACCTCTCTGTCTCAAATTCTGAGAAACATAGACTCGATTGAAAAATGACCATTTCCTAAGATTCACATAACATCACCAGTCAACATTTGCCACTTGACATCAATAGAAACCATAGAGTACATGACATTTCCAATCAGTTTTCTTTCAAGGTACAATACCAATCGCCTTGCCAGAAGAGTTAAATTGCGGTAGATAAATATTACAAATGTCAGATACACGCAGAGTTGTTTGGATTACTATGAAAAGATTGGCAAATATATTTATGTTCATTATATTTCTTGGAGTGACAGAGCTAAAGAGAAAACAATACTTACCTTTATCTCTGCAGACAGGATCGCAAGGGATTCCCTTATACTGGGTTCCTATGTAAGAAATAATACATTATTCAAAAAACATGATATTTCTCTGTCCATTGGCAGCATGATTGTTTATCATTACAGTTTTAGTTAGCTTTAATTTTGTAAACCCCAAGTAAACATAGTTTGTGCATTTCTCTGAACTTTTTGCCATTTCAATTCAGTTGTTTGTAAGCTTATTTTACAGTTGCTAGGTTGATGAAGTTCCTGAACTGTGCAGTATTTCTTTTGGGTTTGGTGCGAATCATATTCTAGCGGTTGGGGGAAAAAAGCACAGGTGCCATCCCACCATTAAACCCTGAAACTTACCTTAGCCGATTCTTCAACTAAACCAGACATGTTAACTAAGTGTTACAGTATGTTTCAAAGTGTGTATTTTAGCAAACACAACTGAAGTTCTGTTGTCTCCTTGGAAACACCTGGAACTGGTGTGATGCTGGTTATATGACATCATTCGTTCTAAATGTAAATGCAGGTATTGGCACAACACAGTAAATTGATGTAAAGTTATGGATCCATTTATGATTTTCACTCAGTTTGAAAGAGTTCCTGTCGTGTGGTTAAACTTTGTGTTACGGAGGGTTAACTGGGGTTCTGGCTACTAGTTAGGCTTGGTCATTCAGTCATCTGGTTCATGAAATAGGAAGCTAAGAGATCTGTGTTTTAGTTTTACTGTTTGTTTTTGTTCCATAGAATAAGAAATGTTTCATTAATATTAGTAATAGAGTAGCTGTTTCTCTAAACAGTGTGTGTCAGTTTGCACTGCAGGTGTGCCAGGTAGAGACCATTTAAGAACCCAAAAATATGCTGTCATTTACTGCCGTGGCTAATTTCTGTTAACCTTGTCTCTCACTCACTTTGATGAGCAAAATGTTCATACATAAAGCATACATTTCTGATTGGTCAGAAGAAGCTTCTTAACATATAAGGTATAAAGAAAGTCAGAAAGTTAGGGACTTAGGTCAGCCTTAGGCAGTTAACCAAGACCATAATCCGATAAGAAGCTATTCCCTTTCATGTTGCTAAATCACATGTAGGATACATGAGTTACACCTCCACTTAAGAGACCTTAAAGAGACCTTGGCCAGCCAGGAGTGTAGAAAACCGTAAAACAGTTCTTGAGGACCTAATTGTTAACTCTTAACAGGCAAAGGTTCCTTCAGTCCTATGAGAAATATTTTAGAATTGAACTAAAGTGTGTTTCCGATTCAGGAGCATATGTCTGTCAGGGCCTGTTGGAGAGGCCCTGGATGAGAACCCCTGGCTGCAGTTCCACATCCCCCTGAAAGTAAATAGAGCCATAAGCACTGAGCTAAGGACACTGCTCCAGGACATGCTGGCTGTCGATCCTGACCAGCGACCAGAAGCCATCCAGCAGAAGAAGCAAGTCAGGCAAGCCATGGCACGAGAGAAAACATCTTTGTAGTGACTGATAGCAAGATGTCCGTGACCAAGGGCAATTCGTCTGAGTAAAGTCTGATTTCATTTTTATGTCCCGAAAGGCTACTGCCTTTGTGCTGTAGATTTCTGATTTAAACGGGCATTTCTATGGACAACTTTGACTTTTCTGTGGGTCCAATGAAAATAAGTTTTTTAACTTATTCTTTGTTACAGTTTTCGAAAGTTTAAAGACATTCACTGAGTTGACGATAAAGGAAAAGTTTCATCTTTCACCTCTTGGAAGGTAGGCCGGTCAGAGGTACAATATATGTCTTCGTGTCTTCATCCTCCATGTTTGTAACTACAGGTTTCACAGTGTTGAGCTAAGACACAAAAACACCTACAAATGGCAGATCCAAATGTATAAACCTGGGCTGAAAAAGTGTGTACAGTATATACTCTGTGTAGGTCTGATAAAAGTATTCGAGTCAAAGTGTCATATGGATACAAATTCTCATGATTTTGTATTGTGTGTTTTTTCTCTGTTCTGCTTTATTGAAAGAAATCAGATGCTCTTCCTGAAACTTACCTTAGCTGATTCTTCAGCTAAACCAGACAGACTTCTGAAATTCTCAAATATTATCAAATCTTGTTGGTGCAGAGGTGGTGGAGCCCATTACCAACAGACTCACAGCTGAAATTGCTGTGAAAAGGGCTTCTACCAAATATTAACATGTGGGTGAAAATGTATACAATTGTAATATTTCCTTTTTTCCCTTTGAAAGTATAACATATGTGGTGTGAGAAAGAGGTCCTCATTTAATTGCATGAAACTCTGGCACTGGCGCAACAAACTGAACAAAGTTCAAGGGGGTATACGCTTTCTGTAGACACTTTATTTCCTCTTTTTCCATACTCTAAGAAATGATTTGGGAAACCTGTGGGACACTGGAGGTCATTATACATGAGCCTCTTTCTGCACCTTTTAAGCCATTGAAACCTAGTTGCCTTGTTACAAGGTCTAATATTACAGTAGGTGTGGTTTCCGTCTCCTAATTTCTGAGAATGATCAAATTGGGGAATAAATTGTAGGGAATACCACTCTTGCACTTCTAAGAAAAGACTATCTCAAATGAAACTCGCTATAGAAAGACATCTTGTTGAAAAATTCTTTATTTTTTGTCATTTCTAAAGAAAAAACATTCATCAAGTCCTTCACAAATGTTTTGTGTGTGACTTTCTCTGTTGTTCCCTTTCACACTCAACTGAACTATGTGTTATGTCTTGTAAACGTAATCAAACATTTCACTTAGGTGTGTGGGTTAACACAAACCCATATTGTATGAAACATTCAGTTTTTCATTCAAGTTTTTTCTAACAATTGCATCCATGCTAGGACTACAGTAAACAACACTTTTTACTAAAGTAAATGAAATTGTTCATTAAACAAGACACATTGTTTTAAATGTATGCAATACGACGACACCAAAAACAACACTGAAACTTTTCATTGAAATACTGGACGAGATTGTGCATATTCAATGGATTTCTCCTGGTGCTTTTTTTCATCAGTCTTTTCATATTCTTGTTCTCTACTCAGGTGTCTCCTGTTCCTTTGGTGATGTCTGCTGTACACACATGGTATCATACACTTGAGCAAAGTGTGATACCACCGTTTGTTCTTCTCCTAAAATAAAGATGAACATTGACAAAAGTCAGAAGCACTCTTTTCTTTGACAGACGAACAAAACAATGCAAGAATAACCATACTCTCTGTTCCTTACTCATTTCTACCTGCCTGTTTGACCACTTTGTCTGCTTCAGTCAGGACAGGGTGCTGGGGCTGACTCTGAGCAATCTGAGAAGAGCTCTCTGTGATCTTCTCCCCTACAGTGGCTACATTGTACTCTTTTTGAAATCCAGGTATCGCCTCCGGTAAGTTCCTCGGTCCTTTTTGGGACTTGAAAGGGTAGAATCATTTTGTGACTACATTTCCTTGTCATGCACTGATATGTTCTGGTTTGTGTTCGATTACTGCAGGCGTTCAGGTACTTTCTTTTTGTTCTAGATTGGCAGTGTTTGAGATGGTAGGAACTTGTCATATTCTCAACTCTGAATGCTCTGTAAACATACTATTTTAGCAATTCTTAGAAATCTGAAAGCAGTGTTACCTGTATCATTTTTTGTCTTGGTAGTAGTATTGCAGCTCCAACATCAGCACTTAAATAATGGTTTGTGATGTTACTTGTCCTTGGAGTTAGTATACTCCTGAGAAGTCAAGAGAAATCTTACGTAAGCATTAATTATGTTTCACTTTTGAAAGCAAAGTACGTGTCAAGTACTTTGAAGGCATTTGTTGATACTTTTAAGCACTTTCGTTGATTATTATTATCCTTCAATTAGTTATTACAAGTCCAACATTCTCTACATGATCTCACTCCATATTCAGAATGTGGGAATACAATTGTTTTAAGGAAATGCCACTGAATAGATAGTAGCTGCACTCTACAAAGATGAATTTGCTAATTAATCAGTCAGGGACACAGCTTATACTTCAGTAGTCTTAGATCATGTAATGATGATTATTGTACTTTATAACTAGCAAAATCCCCATATCCTGTTCATTGCCCCTTTTTCAGTTATGTGGATTGACTTATCCCTGAAGTGGTTAATTCTCACCTTGACATCTCATAGAACAACTGAATCTCTACCAAGGGTGAATGTGTCCTTCCTCTTAATGTCTAAAAGAAAAGGTTAAAATTCATTGAAGCAAAATGCAACAACCCAAAATGTTGGGGAGGTCGTTTCCACAGTTATTTCATATGACAGTGCTTGGAGTGAAACTACATGACCATGGTGAAGAAGAAAAAACACTTTACCTTGTTCCTCCTGACTGATGTCCTTATGCGTGTTTTGCACAGTTGAGCGTTTTGTGTCTTGTCGTCTGTGTAGGCAACAGCCCTCTTCCCTGGGATAGAACTAGATGATATTTAGACACGTTAATTTGACTTCTCCATTGCTCACATTGATGTGGATATGATTATAATGCTCTGTTTTGTGGGCTTCCCAAGAAAACAATAAATCCCTTACTACTTGTTCGAAATGCAGTAGCACAGATCCTAACAAATACAAGAAAGAGAATATCATTCCTGTTTTGAAAAAACTTCACTGGTCACCTGTATTATCTAGGATAAATTTGAAAGTTCTTTTACTTGTTTTTAAAGCTTTAAGCGACCTAGCACGTCTGTACCTTACTGAATGTCTGTCTTCATATGTTCCTATACGTGACCTGAGATCTGCACATACTGGCCTACTGCAAATACCACATGTGAAATGCAGAAAGAGTGGAGAGGCTGCTTTTTGTTTTTATGCTTCCAAATTATGAAACTCACTTCCACTTTTTATTAGGCAGTCAAGCTCGGTACCTTGTTTTAAAAAACATTTGAAAATGTTGCTTTTAGTTAAAGTGGTTCTTTGTTCTTTCTATTTCTGTTTCTTTTTTTAGTTCTCTTTAATTGTTCTTATTTTATTACGACTTTCCTAATTTTTATTTATTTAATTGACATGTATGTTGCTTTACTGTATTGCTGTATTTTCCTTTACAACTGAAAGTATATCTCTCAATTTTAATATTTTATTTTTACGCTTGGTTTTTAAAGCACCAAAGCACTATTTGTATGAAAGGTGCTCTATAGATAAAGTTTATCATTATTATTTTTAATATTATTATTATACTTTGTTACATTTTTGGTTAGGACAAAGATTCTAGTAGAGGTGGCCTCTTTTACCCCGTTCCAAAAAATTGGAAAACTACCTTCAGAATACACTGACAATGACCATCTACTGTCTCCTCTAACTGTGTATTGTCATCATGCATATCTTGTGTATTATTTATTGTAGTTGGTTTTGTCATTCTGTAAAGAAGCCACCTTTCAAGGCACTATATAAAATAATGTTTGTTATTATTATTTACATTTTTCATCGTTAAATCTGGCGAAGAGTCTTAAGAGAATATCAAAGAACACGTTGCTCTTACCTTTCCATTCCAAGAAATGCCCTCAGCTCGGATTGCAGAGATTGACCTCTCTGTCTCAAATTCTGAGAAACATAGACTCGATTGAAAAATGACCATTTCCTAAGATTCACATAACATCACCAGTCAACATTTGCCACTTGACATCAATAGAAACCATAGAGTACATGACATTTCCAATCAGTTTTCTTTCAAGGTACAATACCAATCGCCTTGCCAGAAGAGTTATACTGCGGTAGATAAATATTACAAATGTCAGATACACGCAGAGTTGTTTGGATTACTATGAAAAGATTGGCAAATATATTTATGTTCATTATATTTCTTGGAGTGACAGAGCTAAAGAGAAAACAATACTTACCTTTATCTCTGCAGACAGGATCGCAAGGGATTCCCTTATACTGGGTTCCTATGTAAGAAATAATACATTATTCAAAAAACATGATATTTCTCTGTCCATTGGCAGCATGATTGTTTATCATTACAGTTTTAGTTAGCTTTAATTTTGTAAACCCCAAGTAAACATAGTTTGTGCCTTTCTCTGAACTTTTTGGCATTTCAATTCAGTTGTTTGTAAGCTTATTTTACAGTTGCTAGGTTGATGAAGTTCCTGAACTGTGCAGTATTTCTTTTGGGTTTGGTGCGAATCATATTCTAGCGGTTGGGGGAAAAAAGCACAGGTGCCATCCCACCATTAAACCCTGAAACTTACCTTAGCCGATTCTTCAACTAAACCAGACATGTTAACTAAGTGTTACAGTATGTTTCAAAGTGTGTATTTTAGCAAACACAACTGAAGTTCTGTTGTTTCCTTGGAGACACCTGGAACTGGTGTGATGCTGGTTCTATGACATCATTCGTTCTAAATGTAAATGCAGGTATTGGCACAACATAGTAAATTGATGTAAAGTTATGGATCCATTTATGATTTTCACTCAGTTTGAAAGAGTTCCTGTCGTGTGGTTAAACTTTGTGTTACGGAGGGTTAACTGGGGTTCTGGCTACTAGTTAGGCTTGGTCATTCAGTCATCTGGTTCATGAAATAGGAAGCTAAGAGATCTGTGTTTTAGTTTTACTGTTTGTTTTTGTTCCATAGAATAAGAAATGTTTCATTAATATTAGTAATAGAGTAGCTGTTTCTCTAAACAGTGTGTGTCAGTTTGCACTGCAGGTGTGCCAGGTAGAGACCATTTAAGAACCCAAAAATATGCTGTCATTTACTGCCGTGGCTAATTTCTGTTAACCTTGTCTCTCACTCACTTTGATGAGCAAAATGTTCATACATAAAGCATACATTTCTGATTGGTCAGAAGAAGCTTCTTAACATATAAGGTATAAAGAAAGTCAGAAAGTTAGGCACTTAGGTCAGCCTTAGGCCGTTAACCAAGACCATAATCCGATAAGAAGCTATTCCCTTTCATGTTGCTAAATCACATGTAGGATACATGAGTTACACCTCCACTTAAGAGACCTTAAAGAGACCTTGGCCAGCCAGGAGTGTAGAAAACCGTAAAACAGTTCTTGAGGACCTAATTGTTAACTCTTAACAGGCAAAGGTTCCTTCAGTCCTATGAGAAATATTTTAGAATTGAACTAAAGTGTGTTTCCGATACAGGAGCATATGTCTGTCAGGGCCTGTTGGAGAGGCCCTGGATGAGAACCCCTGGCTGCAGTTCCACATCCCCCTGAAAGTAAATAGAGCCATAAGCACGGAGCTAAGGACACTGCTCCAGGACATGCTGGCTGTCGATCCTGTCCAGCGACCAGAAGCCATCCAGCAGAAGAAGCAAGTCAGGCAAGCCATGGCACGAGAGAAAACATCTTTGTAGTGACTGATAGCAAGATGTCCGTGACCAAGGGCAATTCGTCTGAGTAAAGTCTGATTTCATTTTTATGTCCCGAAAGGCCACTGCCTTTGTGCTGTAGATTTCTGATTTAGACGGGCATTTCTATGGACAACTTTGACTTTTCTGTGGGTCCAATGAAAATAAGTTTTTTAACTTATTCTTTGTTACAGTTTTCGAAAGTTTAGAGACATTCACTGAGTTGACGATAAAGGAAAAGTTTCATCTTTCACCTCTTGGAAGGTAGGCCGGTCAGAGGTACAATATATGTCTTCATGTCTTCATCCTCCATGTTTGTAACTACAGGTTTCACAGTGTTGAGCTAAGACACAAAAACACCTACAAATGGCAGATCCAAATGTATAAACCTGGGCTGAAAAAGTGTGTACAGTATATACTCTGTGTAGGTCTGATAAAAGTATTCGAGTCAAAGTGTCATATGGATACAAATTCTCATGATTTTGTATTGTGTGTTTTTTCTCTGTTCTGCTTTATTGAAAGAAATCAGATGCTCTTCCTGAAACTTACCTTAGCTGATTCTTCAGCTAAACCAGACAGACTTCTGAAATTCTCAAATATTATCAAATCTTGTTGGTGCAGAGGTGGTGGAGCCCATTACCAACAGACTCACAGCTGAAATTGCTGTGAAAAGGGCTTCTACCAAATATTAACATGTGGGTGAAAATGTATACAATTGTAATATTTCTTTTTTTCCCATTGAAAGTATAACATATGTGGTGTGAGATAGAGGTCCTCATTTAATTGCATGAAACTCTGGCACTGGCGCAACAAACTGAACAAAGTTCAAGGGGGTATACGCTTTCTGTAGACACTTTATTTCCTCTATTTCCATACTCTAAGAAATGATTTGGGAAACCTGTGGGACACTGGAGGTCATTATACATGAGCCTCTTTCTGCACCTTTTAAGCCATTGAAACCTAGTTGCCTTGTTACAAGGTCTAATATTACAGTAGGTGTGGTTTCCGTCTCCTAATTTCTGAGAATGATCAAATTGGGGAATAAGTTGTAGGGAATACCACTCTTGCACTTCTAAGAAAAGACTATCTCAAATGAAACTCGCTATAGAAAGACATCTTGTTGAAAAATTCTTTATTTTTTGTCATTTCTAAAGAAAAAACATTCATCAAGTCCTTCACAAATGTTTTGTTTGTGACTTTCTCTGTTGTTCCCTTTCACACTCAACTGAACTATGTGTTATGTCTTGTAAACGTAATCAAACATTTCACTTAGGTGTGTGGGTTAACACAAACCCATATTGTATGAAACATTCAGTTTTTCATTCCCGTTTTTTCTAACAATTGCATCCATGCTAGGACTACAGTAAACAACACTTTTTACTAAAGTAAATGAAATTGTTCATTAAACAAGACACATTGTTTTAAATGTATGCAATACGACGACACTAAAAACAACACTGAAACTTTTCATTGAAATACTGGACGAGATTGTGCATATTCAATGGATTTCTCCTGGTGCTTTTTTTCATCAGTCTTTTCATATTCTTGTTCTCTACTCAGGTGTCTCCTGTTCCTTTGGTGATGTCTGCTGTACACACATGGTATCATACACTTGAGCAAAGTGTGATACCACCGTTTGTTCTTCTCCTAAAATAAAGATGAACATTGACAAAAGTCAGAAGCACTCTTTTCTTTGACAGACGAACAAAACAATGCAAGAATAACCATACTCTCTGTTCCTTACTCATTTCTACCTGCCTGTTTGACCACTTTGTCTGCTTCAGTCAGGACAGGGTGCTGGGGCTGACTCTGAGCAATCTGAGAAGAGCTCTCTGTGATCTTCTCCCCTACAGTGGCTACATTGTACTCTGTTTGAAATCCAGGTATCGCCTCCGGTAAGTTCCTCGGTCCTTTTTGGGACTTGAAAGGGTAGAATCATTTTGTGACTACATTTCCTTGTCATGCACTGATATGTTCTGGTTTGTGTTCGATTACTGCAGGCGTTCAAGTACTTTCTTTTTGTTCTAGATTGACAGTGTTTGAGATGGTAGGAACTTGTCATATTCTCAACTCTGAATGCTCTGTAAACATACTATTTTAGCAATTCTTAGAAATCTGAAAGCAGTGTTACCTGTATCATTTTTTGTCTTGGTAGTAGTATTGCAGCTCCAACATCAGCACTTAAATAATGGTTTGTGATGTTACTTGTCCTTGGAGTTAGTATACTCCTGAGAAGTCAAGAGAAATCTTACGTAAGCATTAATTATGTTTCACTTTTGAAAGCAAAGTACGTGTCAAGTACTTTGAAGGCATTTGTTGATACTTTTAAGCACTTTCGTTGATTATTATTATCCTTCAATAAGTTATTACAAGTCCAACATTCTCTACATGATCTCACTCCATATTCAGAATGTGGGAATACAATTGTTTTAAGGAAATGCCACTGAATAGATAGTAGCTGCACTCTACAAAGATGAATTTGCTAATTAATCAGTCAGGGACACAGCTTATACTTCAGTAGTCTTAGATCATGTAATGATGATTATTGTACTTTATAACTAGCAAAATCCCCATATCCTGTTCATTGCCCCTTTTTCAGTTATGTGGATTGACTTATCCCTGAAGTGGTTAATTCTCACCTTGACATCTCATAGAACAACTGAATCTCTACCAAGGGTGAATGTGTCCTTCCTCTTAATGTCTAAAAGAAAAGGTTAAAATTCATTGAAGCAAAATGCAACAACCCAAAATGTTGGGGAGGTCGTTTCCACAGTTATTTCATATGACAGTGCTTGGAGTGAAACTACATGACCATGGTGAAGAAGAAAAAACACTTTACCTTGTTCCTCCTGACTGATGTCCTTATGCGTGTTTTGCACAGTTGAGCGTTTTGTGTCTTGTCGTCTGTGTAGGCAACAGCCCTCTTCCCTGGGATAGAACTAGGTGATATTTAGACACGTTAATTTGACTTTTCCATTGCTCACATTGATGTGGATATGATTATAATGCTCTGTTTTGTGGGCTTCCCAAGAAAACAATAAATCCCTTACTACTTGTTCGAAATGCAGTAGCACAGATCCTAACAAATACAAGAAAGAGAATAGCATTCCTGTTTTGAAAAAACTTCACTGGTCACCTGTATTATCTAGGATAAATTTGAAAGTTCTTTTACTTGTTTTTAAAGCTTTAAGCGACCTAGCACGTCTGTACCTGAATGTCTGTCTTCATATGTTCCTATACGTGACCTGAGATCTGCACATACTGGCCTACTGCAAATACCACATGTGAAATGCAGAAAGAGTGGAGAGGCTGCTTTTTGTTTTTATGCTTCTAAATTATGAAACTCACTTCCACTTTTTATTAGGCAGTCAAGCTCGGTACATTGTTTTGAAAAACATTTGAAAATGTTGCTTTTAGTTAAAGTGGTTCTTTGTTCTTTCTATTTCTGTTTCTTTTTTTAGTTCTCTTTAATTGTTCTTATTTTATTACGACTTTCCTAATTTTTATTTATTTAATTGACATGTATGTTGCTTTACTGTATTGCTGTATTTTCCTTTACAACTGAAAGTATATCTCTCAATTTTAATATTTTATTTTTACGCTTGGTTTTTAAAGCACCAAAGCACTATTTGTATGAAAGGTGCTCTATAGATAAAGTTTATTATTATTATTTTTAATATTATTATTATACTTTGTTACATTTTTGGTTAGGACAAAGATTCTAGTAGAGGTGGCCTCTTTTACCCCGTTCCAAAAAATTGGAAAACTACCTTCAGAATACACTGACAATGACCATCTACTGTCTCCTCTAACTGTGTATTGTCATCATGCATATCTTGTGTATTATTTATTGTAGTTGGTTTTGTCATTCTGTAAAGAAGCCACCTTTCAAGGCACTATATAAAATAATGTTTGTTATTATTATTTACATTTTTCATCGTTAAATCTGGCGAAGAGTCTTAAGAGAATATCAAAGAACACGTTGCTCTTACCTTTCCATTCCAAGAAATGCCCTCAGCTCGGATTGCAGAGATTGACCTCTCTGTCTCAAATTCTGAGAAACATAGACTCGATTGAAAAATGACCATTTCCTAAGATTCACATAACATCACCAGTCAACATTTGCCACTTGACATCAATAGAAACCATAGAGTACATGACATTTCCAATCAGTTTTCTTTCAAGGTACAATACCAATCGCCTTGCCAGAAGAGTTATACTGCGGTAGATAAATATTACAAATGTCAGATACACGCAGAGTTGTTTGGATTACTATGAAAAGATTGGCAAATATATTTATGTTCATTATATTTCTTGGAGTGACAGAGCTAAAGAGAAAACAATACTTACCTTTATCTCTGCAGACAGGATCGCAAGGGATTCCCTTATACTGGGTTCCTATGTAAGAAATAATACATTATTCAAAAAACATGATATTTCTCTGTCCATTGGCAGCATGATTGTTTATCATTACAGTTTTAGTTAGCTTTAATTTTGTAAACCCCAAGTAAACATAGTTTGTGCCTTTCTCTGAACTTTTTGGCATTTCAATTCAGTTGTTTGTAAGCTTATTTTACAGTTGCTAGGTTGATGAAGTTCCTGAACTGTGCAGTATTTCTTTTGGGTTTGGTGCGAATCATATTCTAGCGGTTGGGGGAAAAAAGCACAGGTGCCATCCCACCATTAAACCCTGAAACTTACCTTAGCCGATTCTTCAACTAAACCAGACATGTTAACTAAGTGTTACAGTATGTTTCAAAGTGTGTATTTTAGCAAACACAACTGAAGTTCTGTTGTTTCCTTGGAGACACCTGGAACTGGTGTGATGCTGGTTCTATGACATCATTCGTTCTAAATGTAAATGCAGGTATTGGCACAACATAGTAAATTGATGTAAAGTTATGGATCCATTTATGATTTTCACTCAGTTTGAAAGAGTTCCTGTCGTGTGGTTAAACTTTGTGTTACGGAGGGTTAACTGGGGTTCTGGCTACTAGTTAGGCTTGGTCATTCAGTCATCTGGTTCATGAAATAGGAAGCTAAGAGATCTGTGTTTTAGTTTTACTGTTTGTTTTTGTTCCATAGAATAAGAAATGTTTCATTAATATTAGTAATAGAGTAGCTGTTTCTCTAAACAGTGTGTGTCAGTTTGCACTGCAGGTGTGCCAGGTAGAGACCATTTAAGAACCCAAAAATATGCTGTCATTTACTGCCGTGGCTAATTTCTGTTAACCTTGTCTCTCACTCACTTTGATGAGCAAAATGTTCATACATAAAGCATACATTTCTGATTGGTCAGAAGAAGCTTCTTAACATATAAGGTATAAAGAAAGTCAGAAAGTTAGGCACTTAGGTCAGCCTTAGGCCGTTAACCAAGACCATAATCCGATAAGAAGCTATTCCCTTTCATGTTGCTAAATCACATGTAGGATACATGAGTTACACCTCCACTTAAGAGACCTTAAAGAGACCTTGGCCAGCCAGGAGTGTAGAAAACCGTAAAACAGTTCTTGAGGACCTAATTGTTAACTCTTAACAGGCAAAGGTTCCTTCAGTCCTATGAGAAATATTTTAGAATTGAACTAAAGTGTGTTTCCGATACAGGAGCATATGTCTGTCAGGGCCTGTTGGAGAGGCCCTGGATGAGAACCCCTGGCTGCAGTTCCACATCCCCCTGAAAGTAAATAGAGCCATAAGCACGGAGCTAAGGACACTGCTCCAGGACATGCTGGCTGTCGATCCTGACCAGCGACCAGAAGCCATCCAGCAGAAGAAGCAAGTCAGGCAAGCCATGGCACGAGAGAAAACATCTTTGTAGTGACTGATAGCAAGATGTCCGTGACCAAGGGCAATTCGTCTGAGTAAAGTCTGATTTCATTTTTATGTCCTGAAAGGCCACTGCCTTTGTGCTGTAGATTTCTGATTTAGACGGGCATTTCTATGGACAACTTTGACTTTTCTGTGGGTCCAATGAAAATAAGTTTTTTAACTTATTCTTTGTTACAGTTTTCGAAAGTTTAGAGACATTCACTGAGTTGACGATAAAGGAAAAGTTTCATCTTTCACCTCTTGGAAGGTAGGCCGGTCAGAGGTACAATATATGTCTTCATGTCTTCATCCTCCATGTTTGTAACTACAGGTTTCACAGTGTTGAGCTAAGACACAAAAACACCTACAAATGGCAGATCCAAATGTATAAACCTGGGCTGAAAAAGTGTGTACAGTATATACTCTGTGTAGGTCTGATAAAAGTATTCGAGTCAAAGTGTCATATGGATACAAATTCTCATGATTTTGTATTGTGTGTTTTTTCTCTGTTCTGCTTTATTGAAAGAAATCAGATGCTCTTCCTGAAACTTACCTTAGCTGATTCTTCAGCTAAACCAGACAGACTTCTGAAATTCTCAAATATTATCAAATCTTGTTGGTGCAGAGGTGGTGGAGCCCATTACCAACAGACTCACAGCTGAAATTGCTGTGAAAAGGGCTTCTACCAAATATTAACATGTGGGTGAAAATGTATACAATTGTAATATTTCCTTTTTTCCCATTGAAAGTATAACATATGTGGTGTGAGATAGAGGTCCTCATTTAATTGCATGAAACTCTGGCACTGGCGCAACAAACTGAACAAAGTTCAAGGGGGTATACGCTTTCTGTAGACACTTTATTTCCTCTTTTTCCATAGTCTAAGAAATGATTTGGGAAACCTGTGGGACACTGGAGGTCATTATACATGAGCCTCTTTCTGCACCTTTTAAGCCATTGAAACCTAGTTGCCTTGTTACAAGGTCTAATATTACAGTAGGTGTGGTTTCCGTCTCCTAATTTCTGAGAATGATC
The DNA here is from genome assembly GCF_040954835.1 of Lepisosteus oculatus. Lineage (NCBI taxonomy): Eukaryota > Metazoa > Chordata > Actinopteri > Semionotiformes > Lepisosteidae > Lepisosteus > Lepisosteus oculatus. Next base: position 149,805 of record NW_027167956.1, on the reverse strand, counting down.
AAATTGGGGAATAAGTTGTAGGGAATACCACTCTTGCACTTCTAAGAAAAGACTATCTCAAATGAAACTCGCTATAGAAAGACATCTTGTTGAAAAATTCTTTATTTTTTGTCATTTCTAAAGAAAAAACATTCATCAAGTCCTTCACAAATGTTTTGTTTGTGACTTTCTCTGTTGTTCCCTTTCACACTCAACTGAACTATGTGTTATGTCTTGTAAACGTAATCAAACATTTCACTTAGGTGTGTGGGTTAACACAAACCCATATTGTATGAAACATTCAGTTTTTCATTCCCGTTTTTTCTAACAATTGCATCCATGCTAGGACTACAGTAAACAACACTTTTTACTAAAGTAAATGAAATTGTTCATTAAACAAGACACATTGTTTTAAATGTATGCAATACGACGACACTAAAAACAACACTGAAACTTTTCATTGAAATACTGGACGAGATTGTGCATATTCAATGGATTTCTCCTGGTGCTTTTTTTCATCAGTCTTTTCATATTCTTGTTCTCTACTCAGGTGTCTCCTGTTCCTTTGGTGATGTCTGCTGTACACACATGGTATCATACACTTGAGCAAAGTGTGATACCACCGTTTGTTCTTCTCCTAAAATAAAGATGAACATTGACAAAAGTCAGAAGCACTCTTTTCTTTGACAGACGAACAAAACAATGCAAGAATAACCATACTCTCTGTTCCTTACTCATTTCTACCTGCCTGTTTGACCACTTTGTCTGCTTCAGTCAGGACAGGGTGCTGGGGCTGACTCTGAGCAATCTGAGAAGAGCTCTCTGTGATCTTCTCCCCTACAGTGGCTACATTGTACTCTGTTTGAAATCCAGGTATCGCCTCCGGTAAGTTCCTCGGTCCTTTTTGGGACTTGAAAGGGTAGAATCATTTTGTGACTACATTTCCTTGTCATGCACTGATATGTTCTGGTTTGTGTTCGATTACTGCAGGCGTTCAAGTACTTTCTTTTTGTTCTAGATTGGCAGTGTTTGAGATGGTAGGAACTTGTCATATTCTCAACTCTGAATGCTCTGTAAACATACTATTTTAGCAATTCTTAGAAATCTGAAAGCAGTGTTACCTGTATCATTTTTTGTCTTGGTAGTAGTATTGCAGCTCCAACATCAGCACTTAAATAATGGTTTGTGATGTTACTTGTCCTTGGAGTTAGTATACTCCTGAGAAGTCAAGAGAAATCTTACGTAAGCATTAATTATGTTTCACTTTTGAAAGCAAAGTACGTGTCAAGTACTTTGAAGGCATTTGTTGATACTTTTAAGCACTTTCGTTGATTATTATTATCCTTCAATAAGTTATTACAAGTCCAACATTCTCTACATGATCTCACTCCATATTCAGAATGTGGGAATACAATTGTTTTAAGGAAATGCCACTGAATAGATAGTAGCTGCACTCTACAAAGATGAATTTGCTAATTAATCAGTCAGGGACACAGCTTATACTTCAGTAGTCTTAGATCATGTAATGATGATTATTGTACTTTATAACTAGCAAAATCCCCATATCCTGTTCATTGCCCCTTTTTCAGTTATGTGGATTGACTTATCCCTGAAGTGGTTAATTCTCACCTTGACATCTCATAGAACAACTGAATCTCTACCAAGGGTGAATGTGTCCTTCCTCTTAATGTCTAAAAGAAAAGGTTAAAATTCATTGAAGCAAAATGCAACAACCCAAAATGTTGGGGAGGTCGTTTCCACAGTTATTTCATATGACAGTGCTTGGAGTGAAACTACATGACCATGGTGAAGAAGAAAAAACACTTTACCTTGTTCCTCCTGACTGATGTCCTTATGCGTGTTTTGCACAGTTGAGCGTTTTGTGTCTTGTCGTCTGTGTAGGCAACAGCCCTCTTCCCTGGGATAGAACTAGATGATATTTAGACACGTTAATTTGACTTCTCCATTGCTCACATTGATGTGGATATGATTATAATGCTCTGTTTTGTGGGCTTCCCAAGAAAACAATAAATCCCTTACTACTTGTTCGAAATGCAGTAGCACAGATCCTAACAAATACAAGAAAGAGAATATCATTCCTGTTTTGAAAAAACTTCACTGGTCACCTGTATTATCTAGGATAAATTTGAAAGTTCTTTTACTTGTTTTTAAAGCTTTAAGCGACCTAGCACGTCTGTACCTTACTGAATGTCTGTCTTCATATGTTCCTATACGTGACCTGAGATCTGCACATACTGGCCTACTGCAAATACCACATGTGAAATGCAGAAAGAGTGGAGAGGCTGCTTTTTGTTTTTATGCTTCTAAATTATGAAACTCACTTCCACTTTTTATTAGGCAGTCAAGCTCGGTACATTGTTTTGAAAAACATTTGAAAATGTTGCTTTTAGTTAAAGTGGTTCTTTGTTCTTTCTATTTCTGTTTCTTTTTTTAGTTCTCTTTAATTGTTCTTATTTTATTACGACTTTCCTAATTTTTATTTATTTAATTGACATGTATGTTGCTTTACTGTATTGCTGTATTTTCCTTTACAACTGAAAGTATATCTCTCAATTTTAATATTTTATTTTTACGCTTGGTTTTTAAAGCACCAAAGCACTATTTGTATGAAAGGTGCTCTATAGATAAAGTTTATTATTATTATTTTTAATATTATTATTATACTTTGTTACATTTTTGGTTAGGACAAAGATTCTAGTAGAGGTGGCCTCTTTTACCCCGTTCCAAAAAATTGGAAAACTACCTTCAGAATACACTGACAATGACCATCTACTGTCTCCTCTAACTGTGTATTGTCATCATGCATATCTTGTGTATTATTTATTGTAGTTGGTTTTGTCATTCTGTAAAGAAGCCACCTTTCAAGGCACTATATAAAATAATGTTTGTTATTATTATTTACATTTTTCATCGTTAAATCTGGCGAAGAGTCTTAAGAGAATATCAAAGAACACGTTGCTCTTACCTTTCCATTCCAAGAAATGCCCTCAGCTCGGATTGCAGAGATTGACCTCTCTGTCTCAAATTCTGAGAAACATAGACTCGATTGAAAAATGACCATTTCCTAAGATTCACATAACATCACCAGTCAACATTTGCCACTTGACATCAATAGAAACCATAGAGTACATGACATTTCCAATCAGTTTTCTTTCAAGGTACAATACCAATCGCCTTGCCAGAAGAGTTATACTGCGGTAGATAAATATTACAAATGTCAGATACACGCAGAGTTGTTTGGATTACTATGAAAAGATTGGCAAATATATTTATGTTCATTATATTTCTTGGAGTGACAGAGCTAAAGAGAAAACAATACTTACCTTTATCTCTGCAGACAGGATCGCAAGGGATTCCCTTATACTGGGTTCCTATGTAAGAAATAATACATTATTCAAAAAACATGATATTTCTCTGTCCATTGGCAGCATGATTGTTTATCATTACAGTTTTAGTTAGCTTTAATTTTGTAAACCCCAAGTAAACATAGTTTGTGCCTTTCTCTGAACTTTTTGCCATTTCAATTCAGTTGTTTGTAAGCTTATTTTACAATTGCTAGGTTGATGAAGTTCCTGACCTGTGCAGTATTTCTTTTGGGTTTGGTGCGAATCATATTCTAGCGGTTGGGGGAAAAAAGCACAGGTGCCATCCCACCATTAAACCCTGAAACTTGCCTTAGCCGATTCTTCAACTAAACCAGACATGTTAACTAAGTGTTACAGTATGTTTCAAAGTGTGTATTTTAGCAAACACAACTGAAGTTCTGTTGTCTCCTTGGAGACACCTGGAACTGGTGTGATGCTGGTTCTATGACATCATTCGTTCTAAATGTAAATGCAGGTATTGGCACAACATAGTAAATTGATGTAAAGTTATGGATCCATTTATGATTTTCACTCAGTTTGAAAGAGTTCCTGTCGTGTGGTTCAACTTTGTGTTACGGAGGGTTAACTGGGGTTCTGGCTACTAGTTAGGCTTGGTCATTCAGTCATCTGGTTCATGAAATAGGAAGCTAAGAGATCTGTGTTTTAGTTTTACTGTTTGTTTTTGTTCCATAGAATAAGAAATGTTTCATTAATATTAGTAATAGAGTAGCTGTTTCTCTAAACAGTGTGTGTCAGTTTGCACTGCAGGTGTGCCAGGTAGAGACCATTTAAGAACCCAAAAATATGCTGTCATTTACTGCCGTGGCTAATTTCTGTTAACCTTGTCTCTCACTCACTTTGATGAGCAAAATGTTCATACATAAAGCATACATTTCTGATTGGTCAGAAGAAGCTTCTTAACATATAAGGTATAAAGAAAGTCAGAAAGTTAGGCACTTAGGTCAGCCTTAGGCAGTTAACCAAGACCATAATCCGATAAGAAGCTATTCCCTTTCATGTTGCTAAATCACATGTAGGATACATGAGTTACACCTCCACTTAAGAGACCTTAAAGAGACCTTGGCCAGCCAGGAGTGTAGAAAACCGTAAAACAGTTCTTGAGGACCTAATTGTTAACTCTTAACAGGCAAAGAACTTGAACTTGAACTTGAACTTTATTGCCATATGTAACCGGTACTGGTACAATGGAATTCTTACTTACAGAAAGTCTCTCGATTGTAAAACAAGTGTAAAAACAAAACAAAGTGCAAACAGTGCATCAAGACAATGTGCAAACAATAGACAATGTGCAAGTAAACATGCAGGCAGTTTGAATGTAAACAATACAGACATGTAAACAATGACTGGAGACGTACAATAAATAAATTACAATGAGGTAGATGGTGATGGTGTGGGTGTGGTCCGAGGGGGATGGCTAAATGTGTTCGCCAGTCTCACTGCTTGTGGATAGAAGCTATTGAAGAATCTAGTGGTAAGTGTCCGTATGCTCTTATATCTCTTGCCTGAGGGCAGTGGGGTGAAGAGCTCATGCCCGGGGTGGTGACTGTCCTCTGTGATGGCCAGAATTCTACCACGGCAGCGGTCCTCATAGAGCTGTTTAATCTCGGTGAGACCGCAGCCAATGATCTTCTGGGCCATATTGACCATTCTCTGCAGTGCCTTTCTTTCTCGCGAAGAGGTGTTGCCATACCACACGGTGATCCCGTTGGTGAGGACGCTCTCGATAGTGCAGCGGTAGAAGTTCACCAACACATGTATTGGCATCCCCCATCGCTTGAGGCACCTTAAGAAATAGAGGCGCTGCTGAGCCTTCTTCATGATAGAGTCAGTGTTCACAGTCCAGGTTAGATCTTTAGAGATGTGAATCTTTAGAAAGGTTCCTTCAGTCCTATGAGAAATATTTTAGAATTGAACTAAAGTGTGTTTCCGATACAGGAGCATATGTCTGTCAGGGCCTGTTGGAGAGGCCCTGGATGAGAACCCCTGGCTGCAGTTCCACATCCCCCTGAAAGTAAATAGAGCCATAAGCACGGAGCTAAGGACACTGCTCCAGGACATGCTGGCTGTCGATCCTGACCAGCGACCAGAAGCCATCCAGCAGAAGAAGCAAGTCAGGCAAGCCATGGCACGAGAGAAAACATCTTTGTAGTGACTGATAGCAAGATGTCCGTGACCAAGGGCAATTCGTCTGAGTAAAGTCTGATTTCATTTTTATGTCCCGAAAGGCCACTGCCTTTCTGCTGTAGATTTCTGATTTAGACGGGCATTTCTATGGACAACTTTGACTTTTCTGTGGGTCCAATGAAAATAAGTTTTTTAACTTATTCTTTGTTACAGTTTTCGAAAGTTTAAAGACATTCACTGAGTTGACGATAAAGGAAAAGTTTCATCTTTCACCTCTTGGAAGGTAGGCCGGTCAGAGGTACAATATATGTCTTCATGTCTTCATCCTCCATGTTTGTAACTACAGGTTTCACAGTGTTGAGCTAAGACACAAAAACACCTACAAATGGCAGATCCAAATGTATAAACCTGGGCTGAAAAAGTGTGTACAGTATATACTCTGTGTAGGTCTGATAAAAGTATTCGAGTCAAAGTGTCATATGGATACAAATTCTCATGATTTTGTATTGTGTGTTTTTTCTCTGTTCTGCTTTATTGAAAGAAATCAGATGCTCTTCCTGAAACTTACCTTAGCTGATTCTTCAGCTAAACCAGACAGACTTCTGAAATTCTCAAATATTATCAAATCTTGTTGGTGCAGAGGTGGTTGAGCCCATTACCAACAGACTCACAGCTGAAATTGCTGTGAAAAGGGCTTCTACCAAATATTAACATGTGGGTGAAAATGTATACAATTGTAATATTTCCTTTTTTCCCATTGAAAATATAACATATGTGGTGTGAGATAGAGGTCCTCATTTAATTGCATGAAACTCTGGCACTGGCGCAACAAACTGAACAAAGTTCAAGGGGGTATACGCTTTCTGTAGACACTTTATTTCCTCTTTTTCCATACTCTAAGAAATGATTTGGGAAACCTGTGGGACACTGGAGGTCATTATACATGAGCCTCTTTCTGCACCTTTTAAGCCATTGAAACCTAGTTGCCTTGTTACAAGGTCTAATATTACAGTAGGTGTGGTTTCCGTCTCCTAATTTCTGAGAATGATCAAATTGGGGAATAAGTTGTAGGGAATACCACTCTTGCACTTCTAAGAAAAGACTATCTCAAATGAAACTCGCTATAGAAAGACATCTTGTTGAAAAATTCTTTATTTTTTGTCATTTCTAAAGAAAAAACATTCAAGTCCTTCACAAATGTTTTGTTTGTGACTTTCTCTGTTGTTCCCTTTCACACTCAACTGAACTATGTGTTATGTCTTGTAAACGTAATCAAACATTTCACTTAGGTGTGTGGGTTAACACAAACCCATATTGTATGAAACATTCAGTTTTTCATTCAAGTTTTTTCTAACAATTGCATCCATGCTAGGACTACAGTAAACAACACTTTTTACTAAAGTAAATGAAATTGTTCATTAAACAAGACACATTGTTTTAAATGTATGCAATACGACGACACTAAAAACAACACTGAAACTTTTCATTGAAATACTGGACGAGATTGTGCATATTCAATGGATTTCTCCTGGTGCTTTTTTTCATCAGTCTTTTCATATTCTTGTTCTCTACTCAGGTGTCTCCTGTTCCTTTGGTGATGTCTGCTGTACACACATGGTATCATACACTTGAGCAAAGTGTGATACCACCGTTTGTTCTTCTCCTAAAATAAAGATGAACATTGACAAAAGTCAGAAGCACTCTTTTCTTTGACAGACGAACAAAACAATGCAAGAATAACCATACTCTCTGTTCCTTACTCATTTCTACCTGCCTGTTTGACCACTTTGTCTGCTTCAGTCAGGACAGGGTGCTGGGGCTGACTCTGAGCAATCTGAGAAGAGCTCTCTGTGATCTTCTCCCCTACAGTGGCTACATTGTACTCTGTTTGAAATCCAGGTATCGCCTCCGGTAAGTTCCTCGGTCCTTTTTGGGACTTGAAAGGGTAGAATCATTTTGTGACTACATTTCCTTGTCATGCACTGATATGTTCTGGTTTGTGTTCCATTACTGTAGGCGTTCAAGTACTTTCTTTTTGTTCTAGATTGGCAGTGTTTGAGATGGTAGGAACTTGTCATATTCTCAACTCTGAATGCTCTGTAAACATACTATTTTAGCAATTCTTAGAAATCTGAAAGCAGTGTTACCTGTATCATTTTTTGTCTTGGTAGTAGTATTGCAGCTCCAACATCAGCACTTAAATAATGGTTTGTGATGTTACTTGTCCTTGGAGTTAGTATACTCCTGAGAAGTCAAGAGAAATCTTACGTAAGCATTAATTATGTTTCACTTTTGAAAGCAAAGTACGTGTCAAGTACTTTGAAGGCATTTGTTGATACTTTTAAGCACTTTCGTTGATTATTATTATCCTTCAATTAGTTATTACAAGTCCAACATTCTCTACATGATCTCACTCCATATTTAGAATGTGGGAATACAGTTGTTTTAAGGAAATGCCACTGAATAGATAGTAGCTGCACTCTACAAAGATGAATTTGCTAATTAATCAGTCAGGGACACAGCTTATACTTCAGTAGTCTTAGATCATGTAATGATGATTATTGTACTTTATAACTAGCAAAATCCCCATATCCTGTTCATTGCCCCTTTTTCAGTTATGTGGATTGACTTATGCCTGAAGTGGTTAATTCTCACCTTGACATCTCATAGAACAACTGAATCTCTACCAAGGGTGAATGTGTCCTTCCTCTTAATGTCTAAAAGAAAAGGTTAAAATTCATTGAAGCAAAATGCAACAACCCAAAATGTTGGGGAGGTCGTTTCCACAGTTATTTCATATGACAGTGCTTGGAGTGAAACTACATGACCATGGTGAAGAAGAAAAAACACTTTACCTTGTTCCTCCTGACTGATGTCCTTATGCGTGTTTTGCACAGTTGAGCGTTTTGTGTCTTGTCGTCTGTGTAGGCAACAGCCCTCTTCCCTGGGATAGAACTAGATGATATTTAGACACGTTAATTTGACTTCTCCATTGCTCACATTGATATGGATATGATTTTATTGCTCTGTTTTGTGAGCTTCCCAAGAAAACAATAAATCCCTTACTACTTGTTCGAAATGCAGTAGCACAGATCCTAACAAATACAAGAAAGAGAATAGCATTCCTGTTTTGAAAAAACTTCACTGGTCACCTGTATTATCTAGGATAAATTTGAAAGTTCTTTTACTTGTTTTTAAAGCTTTAAGCGACCTAGCACGTCTGTACCTTACTGAATGTCTGTCTTCATATGTTCCTATACGTGACCTGAGATCTGCACATACTGGCCTACTGCAAATACCACATGTGAAATGCAGAAAGAGTGGAGAGGCTGCTTTTTGTTTTTATGCTTCTAAATTATGAAACTCACTTCCACTTTTTATTAGGCAGTCAAGCTCGGTACATTGTTTTGAAAAACATTTGAAAATGTTGCTTTTAGTTAAAGTGGTTCTTTGTTCTTTCTATTTCTGTTTCTTTTTTTAGTTCTCTTTAATTGTTCTTATTTTATTACGACTTTCCTAATTTTTATTTATTTAATTGACATGTATGTTGCTTTACTGTATTGCTGTATTTTCCTTTACAACTGAAAGTATATCTCTCAATTTTAATATTTTATTTTTACGCTTGGTTTTTAAAGCACCAAAGCACTATTTGTATGAAAGGTGCTCTATAGATAAAGTTTATTATTATTCTTTTTAATATTATTATTATTATACTTTGTTACATTTTTGGTTAGGACAAAGATTCTAGTAGAGGTGGCCTCTTTTACCCCGTTCCAAAAAATTGGAAAACTACCTTCAGAATACACTGACAATGACCATCTACTGTCTCCTCTAACTGTGTATTGTCATCATGCATATCTTGTGTATTATTTATTGTAGTTGGTTTTGTCATTCTGTAAAGAAGCCACCTTTCAAGGCACTATATAAAATAATGTTTGTTATTATTATTTACATTTTTCATCGTTAAATCTGGCGAAGAGTCTTAAGAGAATATCAAAGAACACGTTGCTCTTACCTTTCCATTCCAAGAAATGCCCTCAGCTCGGATTGCAGAGATTGACCTCTCTGTCTCAAATTCTGAGAAACATAGACTCGATTGAAAAATGACCATTTCCTAAGATTCACATAACATCACCAGTCAACATTTGCCACTTGACATCAATAGAAACCATAGAGTACATGACATTTCCAATCAGTTTTCTTTCAAGGTACAATACCAATCGCCTTGCCAGAAGAGTTATACTGCGGTAGATAAATATTACAAATGTCAGATACACGCAGAGTTGTTTGGATTACTATGAAAAGATTGGCAAATATATTTATGTTCATTATATTTCTTGGAGTGACAGAGCTAAAGAGAAAACAATACTTACCTTTATCTCTGCAGACAGGATCGCAAGGGATTCCCTTATACTGGGTTCCTATGTAAGAAATAATACATTATTCAAAAAACATGATATTTCTCTGTCCATTGGCAGCATGATTGTTTATCATTACAGTTTTAGTTAGCTTTAATTTTGTAAACCCCAAGTAAACATAGTTTGTGCCTTTCTCTGAACTTTTTGGCATTTCAATTCAGTTGTTTGTAAGCTTATTTTACAGTTGCTAGGTTGATGAAGTTCCTGAACTGTGCAGTATTTCTTTTGGGTTTGGTGCGAATCATATTCTAGCGGTTGGGGGAAAAAAGCACAGGTGCCATCCCACCATTAAACCCTGAAACTTACCTTAGCCGATTCTTCAACTAAACCAGACATGTTAACTAAGTGTTACAGTATGTTTCAAAGTGTGTATTTTAGCAAACACAACTGAAGTTCTGTTGTCTCCTTGGAGACACCTGGAACTGGTGTGATGCTGGTTCTATGACATCATTCGTTCTAAATGTAAATGCAGGTATTGGCACAACATAGTAAATTGATGTAAAGTTATGGATCCATTTATGATTTTCACTCAGTTTGAAAGAGTTCCTGTCGTGTGGTTAAACTTTGTGTTACGGAGGGTTAACTGGGGTTCTGGCTACTAGTTAGGCTTGGTCATTCAGTCATCTGGTTCATGAAATAGGAAGCTAAGAGATCTGTGTTTTAGTTTTACTGTTTGTTTTTGTTCCATAGAATAAGAAATGTTTCATTAATATTAGTAATAGAGTAGCTGTTTCTCTAAACAGTGTGTGTCAGTTTGCACTGCAGGTGTGCCAGGTAGAGACCATTTAAGAACCCAAAAATATGCTGTCATTTACTGCCGTGGCTAATTTCTGTTAACCTTGTCTCTCACTCACTTTGATGAGCAAAATGTTCATACATAAAGCATACATTTCTGATTGGTCAGAAGAAGCTTCTTAACATATAAGGTATAAAGAAAGTCAGAAAGTTAGGCACTTAGGTCAGCCTTAGGCAGTTAACCAAGACCATAATCCGATAAGAAGCTATTCCCTTTCATGTTGCTAAATCACATGTAGGATACATGAGTTACACCTCCACTAAGAGACCTTAAAGAGACCTTGGCCAGCCAGGAGTGTAGAAAACCGTAAAACAGTTCTTGAGGACCTAATTGTTAACTCTTAACAGGCAAATAACTTGAACTTGAACTTGAACTTGAACTTTATTGCCATATGTAACCGGTACTGGTACAATGGAATTCTTACTTACAGAAAGTCTCTCGATTGTAAAACAAGTGTAAAAACAAAACAAAGTGCAAACAGTGCATCAAGACAATGTGCAAACAATAGACAATGTGCAAGTAAACATGCAGGCAGTTTGAATGTAAACAATACAGACATGTAAACAATGACTGGAGACGTACAATAAATAAATTACAATGAGGTAGATGGTGATGGTGTGGGTGTGGTCCGAGGGGGATGGCTAAATGTGTTCGCCAGTCTCACTGCTTGTGGATAGAAGCTATTGAAGAATCTAGTGGTAAGTGTCCGTATGCTCTTATATCTCTTGCCTGAGGGCAGTGGGGTGAAGAGCTCATGCCCGGGGTGGTGACTGTCCTCTGTGATGGCCAGAATTCTACCACGGCAGCGGTCCTCATAGAGCTGTTTAATCTCGGTGAGACCGCAGCCAATGATCTTCTGGGCCATATTGACCATTCTCTGCAGTGCCTTTCTTTCTCGCGAAGAGGTGTTGCCATACCACACGGTGATCCCGTTGGTGAGGACGCTCTCGATAGTGCAGCGGTAGAAGTTCACCAACACATGTATTGGCATCCCCCATCGCTTGAGGCACCTTAAGAAATAGAGGCGCTGCTGAGCCTTCTTCATGATAGAGTCAGTGTTCACAGTCCAGGTTAGATCTTTAGAGATGTGAATCTTTAGAAAGGTTCCTTCAGTCCTATGAGAAATATTTTAGAATTGAACTAAAGTGTGTTTCCGATACAGGAGCATATGTCTGTCAGGGCCTGTTGGAGAGGCCCTGGATGAGAACCCCTGGCTGCAGTTCCACATCCCCCTGAAAGTAAATAGAGCCATAAGCACGGAGCTAAGGACACTGCTCCAGGACATGCTGGCTGTCGATCCTGACCAGCGACCAGAAGCCATCCAGCAGAAGAAGCAAGTCAGGCAAGCCATGGCACGAGAGAAAACATCTTTGTAGTGACTGATAGCAAGATGTCCGTGACCAAGGGCAATTCGTCTGAGTAAAGTCTGATTTCATTTTTATGTCCCGAAAGGCCACTGCCTTTCTGCTGTAGATTTCTGATTTAGACGGGCATTTCTATGGACAACTTTGACTTTTCTGTGGGTCCAATGAAAATAAGTTTTTTAACTTATTCTTTGTTACAGTTTTCGAAAGTTTAAAGACATTCACTGAGTTGACGATAAAGGAAAAGTTTCATCTTTCACCTCTTGGAAGGTAGGCCGGTCAGAGGTACAATATATGTCTTCATGTCTTCATCCTCCATGTTTGTAACTACAGGTTTCACAGTGTTGAGCTAAGACACAAAAACACCTACAAATGGCAGATCCAAATGTATAAACCTGGGCTGAAAAAGTGTGTACAGTATATACTCTGTGTAGGTCTGATAAAAGTATTCGAGTCAAAGTGTCATATGGATACAAATTCTCATGATTTTGTATTGTGTGTTTGTTCTCTGTTCTGCTTTATTGAAAGAAATCAGATGCTCTTCCTGAAACTTACCTTAGCTGATTCTTCAGCTAAACCAGACAGACTTCTGAAATTCTCAAATATTATCAAATCTTGTTGGTGCAGAGGTGGTGGAGCCCATTACCAACAGACTCACAGCTGAAATTGCTGTGAAAAGGGCTTCTACCAAATATTAACATGTGGGTGAAAATGTAAACAATTGTAATATTTCCTTTTTTCCCTTTGAAAGTATAACATATGTGGTGTGAGAAAGAGGTCCTCATTTCTCATTGAAACTCTGGCACTGGCGCAACAAACTGAACAAAGTTCAAGGGGGTATACGCTTTCTGTAGACACTTTATTTCCTCTTTTTCCATACTCTAAGAAATGATTTGGGAAACCTGTGGGACACTGGAAGTCATTATACATGAGCCTCTTTCTGCACCTTTTAAGCCATTGAAACCTAGTTGCCTTGTTACAAGGTCTAATATTACAGTAGGTGTGGTTTCCGTCTCCTAATTTCTGAGAATGATCAAATTGGGGAATAAGTTGTAGGGAATACCACTCTTGCACTTCTAAGAAAAGACTATCTCAAATGAAACTCGCTATAGAAAGACATCTTGTTGAAAAATTCTTTATTTTTTGTCATTTCTAAAGAAAAAACATTCATCAAGTCCTTCACAAATGTTTTGTTTGTGACTTTCTCTGTTGTTCCCTTTCACACTCAACTGAACTATGTGTTATGTCTTGTAAACGTAATCAAACATTTCACTTAGGTGTGTGGGTTAACACAAACCCATATTGTATGAAACATTCAGTTTTTCATTCCCGTTTTTTCTAACAATTGCATCCATGCTAGGACTACAGTAAACAACACTTTTTACTAAAGTAAATGAAATTGTTCATTAAACAAGACACATTGTTTTAAATGTATGCAATACGACGACACTAAAAACAACACTGAAACTTTTCATTGAAATACTGGACGAGATTGTGCATATTCAATGGATTTCTCCTGGTGCTTTTTTTCATCAGTCTTTTCATATTCTTGTTCTCTACTCAGGTGTCTCCTGTTCCTTTGGTGATGTCTGCTGTACACACATGGTATCATACACTTGAGCAAAGTGTGATACCACCGTTTGTTCTTCTCCTAAAATAAAGATGAACATTGACAAAAGTCAGAAGCACTCTTTTCTTTGACAGACGAACAAAACAATGCAAGAATAACCATACTCTCTGTTCCTTACTCATTTCTACCTACCTGTTTGACCACTTTGTCTGCTTCAGTCAGGACAGGGTGCTGGGGCTGACTCTGAGCAATCTGAGAAGAGCTCTCTGTGATCTTCTCCCCTACAGTGGCTACATTGTACTCTGTTTGAAATCCAGGTATCGCCTCCGGTAAGTTCCTCGGTCCTTTTTGGGACTTGAAAGGGTAGAATCATTTTGTGACTACATTTCCTTGTCATGCACTGATATGTTCTGGTTTGTGTTCGATTACTGCAGGCGTTCAAGTACTTTCTTTTTGTTCTAGATTGGCAGTGTTTGAGATGGTAGGAACTTGTCATATTCTCAACTCTGAATGCTCTGTAAACATACTATTTTAGCAATTCTTAGAAATCTGAAAGCAGTGTTACCTGTATCATTTTTTGTCTTGGTAGTAGTATTGCAGCTCCAACATCAGCACTTAAATAATGGTTTGTGATGTTACTTGTCCTTGGAGTTAGTATACTCCTGAGAAGTCAAGAGAAATCTTACGTAAGCATTAATTATGTTTCACTTTTGAAAGCAAAGTACGTGTCAAGTACTTTGAAGGCATTTGTTGATACTTTTAAGCACTTTCGTTGATTATTATTATCCTTCAATTAGTTATTACAAGTCCAACATTCTCTACATGAACTCACTCCATATTCAGAATGTGGGAATACAATTGTTTTAAGGAAATGCCACTGAATAGATAGTAGCTGCACTCTACAAAGCTGAATTTGCTAATTAATGAGTCAGGGACACAGCTTATACTTCAGTAGTCTTAGATCATGTAATGATGATTATTGTACTTTATAACTAGCAAAATCCCCATATCCTGTTCATTGCCCCTTTTTCAGTTATGTGGATTGACTTATCCCTGAAGTGGTTAATTCTCACCTTGACATCTCATAGAACAACTGAATCTCTACCAAGGGTGAATGTGTCCTTCCTCTAAATGTCTAAAAGAAAAGGTTAAAATTCATTGAAGCAAAATGCAACAACCCAAAATGTTGGGGAGGTCGTTTCCACAGTTATTTCATATGACAGTGCTTGGAGTGAAACTACATGACCATGGTGAAGAAGAAAAAACACTTTACCTTGTTCCTCCTGACTGATGTCCTTATGCGTGTTTTGGACAGTTGAGCGTTTTGTGTCTTGTCGTCTGTGTAGGCAACAGCCCTCTTCCCTGGGATAGAACTAGATGATATTTAGACACGTTAATTTGACTTCTCCATTGCTCACATTGATGTGGATATGATTATAATGCTCTGTTTTGTGGGCTTCCCAAGAAAACAATAAATCCCTTACTACTTGTTCGAAATGCAGTAGCACAGATCCTAACAAATACAAGAAAGAGAATATCATTCCTGTTTTGAAAAAACTTCACTGGTCACCTGTATTATCTAGGATAAATTTGAAAGTTCTTTTACTTGTTTTTAAAGCTTTAAGCAACCTAGCACGTCTGTACCTTACTGAATGTCTGTCTTCATATGTTCCTATACGTGACCTGAGATCTGCACATACTGGCCTACTGCAAATACCACATGTGAAATGCAGAAAGAGTGGAGAGGCTGCTTTTTGTTTTTATGCTTCTAAATTATGAAACTCACTTCCACTTTTTATTAGGCAGTCAAGCTCGGTACATTGTTTTAAAAAAACATTTGAAAATGTTGCTTTAAGTTAAAGTGGTTCTTTGTTCTTTCTATTTCTGTTTCTTTTTTTAGTTCTCTTTAATTGTTCTTATTTTATTACGACTTTCCTAATTTTTATTTATTTAATTGACATGTATGTTGCTTTACTGTATTGCTGTATTTTCCTTTACAACTGAAAGTATATCTCTCAATTTTAATATTTTATTTTTACGCTTGGTTTTTAAAGCACCAAAGCACTATTTGTATGAAAGGTGCTCTATAGATAAAGTTTATTATTATTATTTTTAATATTATTATTATACTTTGTTACATTTTTGGTTAGGACAAAGATTCTAGTAGAGGTGGCCTCTTTTACCCCGTTCCAAAAAATTGGAAAACTTCCTTCAGAATACACTGACAATGACCATCTACTGTCTCCTCTAACTGTGTATTGTCATCATGCATATCTTGTGTATTATTTATTGTAGTTGGTTTTGTCATTCTGTAAAGAAGCCACCTTTCAAGGCACTATATCAAATAATGTTTGTTATTATTATTTACATTTTTCATCGTTAAATCTGGCGAAGAGTCTTAAGAGAATATCAAAGAACACGTTGCTCTTACCTTTCCATTCCAAGAAATGCCCTCAGCTCGGATTGCAGAGATTGACCTCTCTGTCTCAAATTCTGAGAAACATAGACTCGATTGAAAAATGACCATTTCCTAAGATTCACATAACATCACCAGTCAACATTTGCCACTTGACATCAATAGAAACCATAGAGTACATGACATTTCCAATCAGTTTTCTTTCAAGGTACAATACCAATCGCCTTGCCAGAAGAGTTATACTGCGGTAGATAAATATTACAAATGTCAGATACACGCAGAGTTGTTTGGATTACTATGAAAAGATTGGCAAATATATTTATGTTCATTATATTTCTTGGAGTGACAGAGCTAAAGAGAAAACAATACTTACCTTTATCTCTGCAGACAGGATCGCAAGGGATTCCCTTATACTGGGTTCCTATGTAACAAATAATACATTATTCAAAAAACATGATATTTCTCTGTCCATTGGCAGCATGATTGTTTATCATTACAGTTTTAGTTAGCTTTAATTTTGTAAACCCCAAGTAAACATAGTTTGTGCCTTTCTCTGAACTTTTTGGCATTTCAATTCAGTTGTTTGTAAGCTTATTTTACAATTGCTAGGTTGATGAAGTTCCTGAACTGTGCAGTATTTCTTTTGGGTTTGGTGCGAATCATATTCTAGCGGTTGGGGGAAAAAAGCACAGGTGCCATCCCACCATTAAACCCTGAAACTTACCTTAGCCGATTCTTCAACTAAACCAGACATGTTAACTAAGTGTTACAGTATGTTTCAAAGTGTGTATTTTAGCAAACACAACTGAAGTTCTGTTGTCTCCTTGGAGACACCTGGAACTGGTGTGATGCTGGTTCTATGACATCATTCGTTCTAAATGTAAATGCAGGTATTGGCACAACATAGTAAATTGATGTAAAGTTATGGATCCATTTATGATTTTCACTCAGTTTGAAAGAGTTCCTGTCGTGTGGTTCAACTTTGTGTTACGGAGGGTTAACTGGGGTTCTGGCTACTAGTTAGGCTTGGTCATTCAGTCATCTGGTTCATGAAATAGGAAGCTAAGAGATCTGTGTTTTAGTTTTACTGTTTGTTTTTGTTCCATAGAATAAGAAATGTTTCATTAATATTAGTAATAGAGTAGCTGTTTCTCTAAACAGTGTGTGTCAGTTTGCACTGCAGGTGTGCCAGGTAGAGACCATTTAAGAACCCAAAAATATGCTGTCATTTACTGCCGTGGCTAATTTCTGTTAACCTTGTCTCTCACTCACTTTGATGAGCAAAATGTTCATACATAAAGCATACATTTCTGATTGGTCAGAAGAAGCTTCTTAACATATAAGGTATAAAGAAAGTCAGAAAGTTAGGCACTTAGGTCAGCCTTAGGCAGTTAACCAAGACCATAATCCGATAAGAAGCTATTCCCTTTCATGTTGCTAAATCACATGTAGGATACATGAGTTACACCTCCACTTAAGAGACCTTAAAGAGACCTTGGCCAGCCAGGAGTGTAGAAAACCGTAAAACAGTTCTTGAGGACCTAATTGTTAACTCTTAACAGGCAAAGAACTTGAACTTGAACTTGAACTTTATTGCCATATGTAACCGGTACTGGTACAATGGAATTCTTACTTACAGAAAGTCTCTCGATTGTAAAACAAGTGTAAAAACAAAACAAAGTGCAAACAGTGCATCAAGACAATGTGCAAACAATAGACAATGTGCAAGTAAACATGCAGGCAGTTTGAATGTAAACAATACAGACATGTAAACAATGACTGGAGACGTACAATAAATAAATTACAATGAGGTAGATGGTGATGGTGTGGGTGTGGTCCGAGGGGGATGGCTAAATGTGTTCGCCAGTCTCACTGCTTGTGGATAGAAGCTATTGAAGAATCTAGTGGTAAGTGTCCGTATGCTCTTATATCTCTTGCCTGAGGGCAGTGGGGTGAAGAGCTCATGCCCGGGGTGGTGACTGTCCTCTGTGATGGCCAGAATTCTACCACGGCAGCGGTCCTCATAGAGCTGTTTAATCTCGGTGAGACCGCAGCCAATGATCTTCTGGGCCATATTGACCATTCTCTGCAGTGCCTTTCTTTCTCGCGAAGAGGTGTTGCCATACCACACGGTGATCCCGTTGGTGAGGACGCTCTTGATAGTGCTGCGGTAGAAGTTCACCAACACATGTATTGGCATCCCCCATCGCTTGAGGCACCTTAAGAAATAGAGGCGCTGCTGAGCCTTCTTCATGATAGAGTCAGTGTTCACAGTCCAGGTTAGATCTTTAGAGATGTGAATCTTTAGAAAGGTTCCTTCAGTCCTATGAGAAATATTTTAGAATTGAACTAAAGTGTGTTTCCGATACAGGAGCATATGTCTGTCAGGGCCTGTTGGAGAGGCCCTGGATGAGAACCCCTGGCTGCAGTTCCACATCCCCCTGAAAGTAAATAGAGCCATAAGCACGGAGCTAAGGACACTGCTCCAGGACATGCTGGCTGTCGATCCTGACCAGCGACCAGAAGCCATCCAGCAGAAGAAGCAAGTCAGGCAAGCCATGGCACGAGAGAAAACATCTTTGTAGTGACTGATAGCAAGATGTCCGTGACCAAGGGCAATTCGTCTGAGTAAAGTCTGATTTCATTTTTATGTCCCGAAAGGCCACTGCCTTTGTGCTGTAGATTTCTGATTTAGACGGGCATTTCTATGGACAACTTTGACTTTTCTGTGGGTCCAATGAAAATAAGTTTTTTAACTTATTCTTTGTTACAGCTTTCGAAAGTTTAGAGACATTCACTGAGTTGACGATAAAGGAAAAGTTTCATCTTTCACCTCTTGGAAGGTAGGCCGGTCAGAGGTACAATATATGTCTTCATGTCTTCATCCTCCATGTTTGTAACTACAGGTTTCACAGTGTTGAGCTAAGACACAAAAACACCTACAAATGGCAGATCCAAATGTATAAACCTGGGCTGAAAAAGTGTGTACAGTATATACTCTGTGTAGGTCTGATAAAAGTATTCGAGTCAAAGTGTCATATGGATACAAATTCTCATGATTTTGTATTGTGTGTTTTTTCTCTGTTCTGCTTTATTGAAAGAAATCAGATGCTCTTCCTGAAACTTACCTTAGCTGATTCTTCAGCTAAACCAGACAGACTTCTGAAATTCTCAAATATTATCAAATCTTGTTGGTGCAGAGGTGGTGGAGCCCATTACCAACAGACTCACAGCTGAAATTGATGTGAAAAGGGCTTCTACCAAATATTAACATGTGGGTGAAAATGTATACAATTGTAATATTTCCTTTTTTCCCATTGAAAGTATAACATATGTGGTGTGAGATAGAGGTCCTCATTTAATTGCATGAAACTCGGGCACTGGCGCAACAAACTGAACAAAGTTCAAGGGGGTATACGCTTTCTGTAGACACTTTATTTCCTCTTTTTCCATACTCTAAGAAATGATTTGGGAAACCTGTGGGACACTGGAGGTCATTATACATGAGCCTCTTTCTGCACCTTTTAAGCCATTGAAACCTAGTTGCCTTGTTACAAGGTCTAATATTACAGTAGGTGTGGTTTCCGTCTCCTAATTTCTGAGAATGATCAAATTGGGGAATAAGTTGTAGGGAATACCACTCTTGCACGTCTAAGAAAAGACTATCTCAAATGAAACTCACTATAGAAAGACATCTTGTTGAAAAATTCTTTATTTTTTGTCATTTCTAAAGAAAAAACATTCATCAAGTCCTTCACAAATGTTTTGTTTGTGACTTTCTCTGTTGTTCCCTTTCACACTCAACTGAACTATGTGTTATGTCTTGTAAACGTAATCAAACATTTCACTTAGGTGTGTGGGTTAACACAAACCCATATTGTATGAAACATTCAGTTTTTCATTCCCGTTTTTTCTAACAATTGCATCCATGCTAGGACTACAGTAAACAACACTTTTTACTAAAGTAAATGAAATTGTTCATTAAATAAGACACATTGTTTTAAATGTATGCAATACGACGACACTAAAAACAACACTGAAACTTTTCATTGAAATACTGGACGAGATTGTGCATATTCAATGGATTTCTCCTGGTGCTTTTTTTCATCAGTCTTTTCATATTCTTGTTCTCTACTCAGGTGTCTCCTGTTCCTTTGGTGATGTCTGCTGTACACACATGGTATCATACACTTGAGCAAAGTGTGATACCACCGTTTGTTCTTCTCCTAAAATAAAGATGAACATTGACAAAAGTCAGAAGCACTCTTTTCTTTGACAGACGAACAAAACAATGCAAGAATAACCATACTCTCTGTTCCTTACTCATTTCTACCTACCTGTTTGACCACTTTGTCTGCTTCAGTCAGGACAGGGTGCTGGGGCTGACTCTGAGCAATCTGAGAAGAGCTCTCTGTGATCTTCTCCCCTACAGTGGCTACATTGTACTCTGTTTGAAATCCAGGTATCGCCTCCGGTAAGTTCCTCGGTCCTTTTTGGGACTTGAAAGGGTAGAATCATTTTGTGACTACATTTCCTTGTCATGCACTGATATGTTCTGGTTTGTGTTCGATTACTGCAGGCGTTCAAGTACTTTCTTTTTGTTCTAGATTGGCAGTGTTTGAGATGGTAGGAACTTGTCATATTCTCAACTCTGAATGCTCTGTAAACATACTATTTTAGCAATTCTTAGAAATCTGAAAGCAGTGTTACCTGTATCATTTTTTGTCTTGGTAGTAGTATTGCAGCTCCAACATCAGCACTTAAATAATGGTTTGTGATGTTACTTGTCCTTGGAGTTAGTATACTCCTGAGAAGTCAAGAGAAATCTTACGTAAGCATTAATTATGTTTCACTTTTGAAAGCAAAGTACGTGTCAAGTACTTTGAAGGCATTTGTTGATACTTTTAAGCACTTTCGTTGATTATTATTATCCTTCAATTAGTTATTACAAGTCCAACATTCTCTACATGATCTCACTCCATATTCAGAATGTGGGAATACAATTGTTTTAAGGAAATGCCACTGAATAGATAGTAGCTGCACTCTACAAAGCTGAATTTGCTAATTAATCAGTCAGGGACACAGCTTATACTTCAGTAGTCTTAGATCATGTAATGATGATTATTGTACTTTATAACTAGCAAAATCCCCATATCCTGTTCATTGCCCCTTTTTCAGTTATGTGGATTGACTTATCCCTGAAGTGGTTAATTCTCACCTTGACATCTCATAGAACAACTGAATCTCTACCAAGGGTGAATGTGTCCTTCCTCTTAATGTCTAAAAGAAAAGGTTAAAATTCATTGAAGCAAAATGCAACAACCCAAAATGTTGGGGAGGTCGTTTCCACAGTTATTTCATATGACAGTGCTTGGAGTGAAACTACATGACCATGGTGAAGAAGAAAAAACACTTTACCTTGTTCCTCCTGACTGATGTCCTTATGCGTGTTTTGCACAGTTGAGCGTTTTGTGTCTTGTCGTCTGTGTAGGCAACAGCCCTCTTCCCTGGGATAGAACTAGATGATATTTAGACACGTTAATTTGACTTCTCCATTGCTCACATTGATATGGATATGATTTTATTGCTCTGTTTTGTGAGCTTCCCAAGAAAACAATAAATCCCTTACTACTTGTTCGAAATGCAGTAGCACAGATCCTAACAAATACAAGAAAGAGAATATCATTCCTGTTTTGAAAAAACTTCACTGGTCACCTGTATTATCGAGGATAAATTTGAAAGTTCTTTTACTTGTTTTTAAAGCTTTAAGCGACCTAGCACGTCTGTACCTTACTGAATGTCTGTCATCATATGTTCCTATACGTGACCTGAGATCTGCACATACTGGCCTACTGCAAATACCACATGTGAAATGCAGAAAGAGTGGAGAGGCTGCTTTTTGTTTTTATGCTTCTAAATTATGAAACTCACTTCCACTTTTTATTAGGCAGTCAAGCTCGGTACATTGTTTTGAAAAACATTTGAAAATGTTGCTTTTAGTTAAAGTGGTTCTTTGTTCTTTCTATTTCTGTTTCTTTTTTTAGTTCTGTTTAATTGTTCTTATTTTATTACGACTTTCCTAATTTTTATTTATTTAATTGACATGTATGTTGCTTTACTGTATTGCTGTATTTTCCTTTACAACTGAAAGTATATCTCTCAATTTTAATATTTTATTTTTACGTTTGGTTTTTAAAGCACCAAAGCACTATTTGTATGAAAGGTGCTCTATAGATAAAGTTTATCATTATTATTTTTAATATTATTATTATACTTTGTTACATTTTTGGTTAGGACAAAGATTCTAGTAGAGGTGGCCTCTTTTACCCCGTTCCAAAAAATTGGAAAACTACCTTCAGAGTACACTGACAATGACCATCTACTGTTTCCTCTAACTGTGTATTGTCATCGTGCATATCTTGTGTATTATTTATTGTAGTTGGTTTTGTCATTCTGTAAAGAAGCCACCTTTCAAGGCACTATATCAAATAATGTTTGTTATTATTATTTACATTTTTCATCGTAAAATCTGGCGAAGAGTCTTAAGAGAAATCAAAGAACACGTTGCTCTTACCTTTCCATTCCAAGAAATGCCCTCAGCTCGGATTGCAGAGATTGACCTCTCTGTCTCAAATTCTGAGAAACATAGACTCGATTGAAAAATGACCATTTCCTATGATTCACATAACATCACCAGTCAACATTTGCCACTTGACATTGAAGAATGATGTGAAGACGGGGGTTTGAATTTAATCCTTTCTGTAGGGGGTTTAGACTTCTAAGTCACAAGCTGGGGTTTATGGCAGGAAAGGGGGTTAACTGATAAGGACTGCAGATGCAAGCTAGGAACCCCCCTGGGTGTAATCTTAAACTGACCATTTGTCCAGAACATCGTAAACTGGCCAAATACCATGAACCCCCCTCTTTACCATCAGACCAAGTGACGTCAGAAACGGAGAAGAAAACACTATATAACCCAAAAGTTTGTAACAGTACGGCTAACAATACTTCGGTTTTGTTGTTTCTTGCGGGAAACAAGACTTCGGCTTTATTGTTCCTTGCATGCAATAAACTCATTTGTTTTACTTCATCTCGGGATCAAGAACCTTATTTCTTCTGTTACAACAGTCCCCTACAAGTCTGATGTGCCCTACCACTGAGCAATTTCCATATGAGAATAGCCAGAGTGGAAACCCTCAGCTGGTGCCCTGTGAACTGTGTCACAGGAAGTTTGCTGTAGAGAGGTTGGAGAAACACAGCAAGATCTGCAAGAAGCTTCAGAATTCAAAGAGGAAGGTTTTTGACTCTTTCAAGCACAGGGCCAAGGGAACAGAACTGGAGACATACATCCATAAGAAGAAGGTTAGACCGCCAATCGTGGTAAGGGCTATCCTTAAACTCTTTCCAAGCTTCCCTTGTTTTCTCCTAGAGTCAGACTCAGCTTATAAATCAATGTAAACAATAAATAAGTGTTTTATGAAGTACTCTTCTGAAAAACTGCCGCAAAGGCACATTTGCCAGACAGAATAAATGGGTCTTAGTGACTTCTGAATTCTGTTGTAAAAATCTACATGAGATATCAAGCAAATAGCACTCACGGGAAACAAAACCATAACTAAATTGTACTCTCTACCCAATGACATGAAAGGTAGGCCCAGAAAGCTAAGTTATTACTGTATTGATATTTTCTTGCCTTGTGAATGGTTTGCAACCAGACTGTGTATGCAGTGCTAGTCTGGACTTTTTCTGGAAGCTGTTTCATTGGTTTCATTTCCTGTTCCCAGCTGAGAAAGAACAACTGGAGGCAGAAGCACGAGGATTTCATTCGGAGCATCAAATAGGCCAGGGAGGTGCAGCAGGTGATCACGCAAAGAGGGAAGGTTGTGAACCTGCCCCAGCCCCCCGCGAATCCAAACCCCGACTACGTGCCCTGCCCTCACTGCGGCCGGCGCTTTGCCCCCAGGCCGGCACAGAGGCACATCCCCAAGTGTCAGCACATCAGGAGCCGCCCTCCTCCTCCTCCTCACAGATGAAAACTGATGTGAAGAAGAGTAAAAGAGTCATGATCTTGGCTCACGACTCACGTCCTGCTTTTTCTTTTTAGAAATATATTTAGCACAGTTAATCCGTATGATGATAAAAAAAATGTTACCTTGTTTTAATAAAATGATTTTTTTTTTGGTGGACTGGTGTTTGCGTAACTGTGGTTATTTCAGTTTTTTTCCCTTGCGAAAATGTGTGTCGACCGTGAAAATAAATTTCAAGCTGTTCTTATCATTCATACACCTTGACCTCCTAAAAATAATTGTTCAACCTGGAACGTACAATTAGGAGGCAATAGAACAGGTCACATTGGCCTTGGAACCATCAAAAAGTAGTATTCACACATTCTCTGCATCAATTTTCCTTTAAAACAACTGAAAAAGCAAGGTAAAGTGTGATTGATTTTTTTAATGAAAGTTATTTGATTTAATTTATTTAATTTTCATAATATTTGAAATATGTTGGGATTAATGTGACTCAATATTATCTGCAGCTCTTACACTCCAGGCACCTGATAAAATGGAACGCAGTGTCTTTGCCTTACATGGCGCTCAGCTCTTCCTCAATCCCAGCAGAAGCAGCAGCCTCCGGGTCCTGCCTCATGCACAGCTTAAAATGCAACACCGAGTAATACAACAAACAACAGGGAAAACCATTCACGATCAGACACATCCGTTGATTGCTGGCTCTCAGTAAAGGGACATTGCTGTGGTCCACGCATGAATCTGTTTTCTAAGTGCCTTATCCAATACAGTGTTGAGGCCAGTTTTCCCAGAAGCCATCTAAAGGGGAACACACAATAACTTGTAAAACCTCCAATTTACATCACAAAATAGACTACATTTCAAGGTTAAAGAATTACCATGTTCTGCGATTCAGAACGAGGCAGCAAAACTTCCTGTAATCTGATGTGGCCCTGTGACATTGTAAAGGAGCAGGCTTGTGAATACATCTCGTTTAATCCAATGGAAATATTGCTCTCAACTTTTTTACATTTTTGCCAATAAATAATATTACATTGTTAACTCTGCATAAAGAACCTTGGAATGGAACGTTTTTTGCAGTGAAATGTTTGCTGCATAACCTATACCTTTTCTCTCCTACATCACATTGCATTAGTCATTACAGTGATTAGTGAGCAGGAAGGGCTGCATCACATCGCAATTTGTGTGGAACTTGAATGCGAATTTGTTACAACATGGCGTAACTTACAGTACTTTCACAAAATTCATGATTTTGTGCTCAATTTTGAGTTTATAAAGTTTTTCTATAATCTCAATGATTTTATTTTGTGACTGAAATTAAATACTTTTGTGTCTGCAAAATTGGGACTGTAGTTCCACCTTAACCTACTAGTACTGTATGTCTTTGGACTGTGGGAAGAAACTGGAGCACCTGGAAGAAATCCACACAAATGAAGGGAGAACATACAATTCCATCCAGACTGCACCCCAGGAATTGAACCCAGGACCCCAGCTCTGTGAACCACGGTGCCACCTCATTGCTATAGTCACTATAATTAATGTCAAAACTCATTTGCAAATGAGCCGCCTGGGATCCAAAAGGATCAAGACAAGGATCCAAACAAAGCACTATCCCATAGCTTGGCTTTGTACAGTATATCATACAGGGCTTGATGCAGAAGGCAGATAATCTAAGTCCATGCAATAATTGCTAAGGGAAAGTGACTTTGTGTTTTTGGAGGGAAGTCACTCAACATGGAGCTGTGTTAGTGAAATGATTGTTCTGATGTACGGCTGATGTCCAAACACTGAAAACATGATTGTGTATGTAATCGCACTCCTGAGCTCCATTGGGTATGGTTAAAATAACTTTTTATAGTTCATCACATTCAAAGTGTGTGTACCTGATGAAAGTGTAACACGCATTTGGAGGAGTTATTCAGGATTTTCTTTCATTCAACTATTTCAAGACCCATTATTTTCAGATGTTGTAGTATACGTGAATAATGAAAGGCCTTCATATTACACAATGAAGGAATGACTTCGCAGGTGTGAAGAATAAAAGATTAATTCATCTCACTTTGGGGAGTTTCACAATGGCCCTCCTTAAAGAAATGTGGGTTTGATTAAAGGAGTGAAGAAAAAGCACTGAATAATATTTGCTTCTGTAAACGTAATCATCTCAAAATATGGTTGAAGAAATTGAAGAAGGTTAAACATAATCCAAAACGTATAAGGTCAATTTAAGTACAACCAGAATTCTAGTGTTTATGCAATGCATCTGTGGGTTGATATGAAACTTAAACTAAATGAGGTTATCGAGAGCATATTCAGAGTACGGCTGTGGCCAGTTGTACTGTGAACTGCGAGGACCGTATCTTATCCTGAACTGGCTGTGCGAATACCGTCCTCTGCTGGCAGAAGGAATAGATTACAACGGCACTGTATTGGCGATTAGTCCTATTGCTAGAATATTGAAACAACAAGGAGTCCGCGGAGTCAAGCAATGCTGAATGAACAAGTACCTGAAATTCAATAGGATTTTGTGTATTGATTACAAATAGGTGTGAAATTCTCATGTACAGTGGTATTCATGGATTCCTTACACAAGCAGCCGTTGTTATGATACTTTCGTAATCTGAATATAAATCTGTTATCTACTTGAAACTGTAATTATTGAATAGATTAATGTCTTTGAAATGCTTCATTAACTGGGCAGTTTCCATGTTTGGAAATGTTTTTATTTTGATTGCTGATTGCTAGATACTGTATGTTTAATAGGCATGCTGTTAATATTTTCTACAAGAGCCAAATAAGACAGTTATGCTGTAGTAAGTTCTATATAAGTTATATAACATAAGTTATATTTTGTTCTGAGGTCAATTTGAATCTCATACTAAATAACTGGTGTCCTTTTATCTGAGAAACACTACCTGATTGATCACCTGATGCCTAGAAATTAGCATGCACAGTAGCCCAGCGTTTAGCATTGCTAGCTCACAGTGCTGAGGCCCTGGGTACACTTCTGGACCTGGGGTGCTATCTGTATGGAGCTTGTATGTTCTCCCCATGTTTGCATGAGTTTGCTTTGGGTGCTCCGGCTTCCTCCCACAGTTCAAAGAACTACTGGTAGGTTAATTGGCTTCTGGGATAATTGGTGAGTGTCTGTGTCTTCCCTGCATTGGACTACCATCCAGTCCCAGGTATCTCCTGCTTATTACTTTCTGAGGCTCTGGCTCCCCCGTGCCCCGCGACCCCCTGACCACCTGACCCTGAATTGGATGAAGCGGTTAGAAAATGGGTGGTTTCTGTTATGCTCTGGTCATGCTCTGCCATAGCAACAACTTGTAAAAAATGCAGATGCTAGGATTTAACTCAAAGAAGGAGCTCAGATCACTGTGTTGGCATCACTGTACAGGTGTCCGGTGTGTTTTAGAACATATGTTAAAATCTTATTTACTAACTTCTAGACTTTTTACCCCCCATATCAGTCTGCAGGTGCACAGTGGTCTGTGGACACCCTCCTTGCTCTGTCGTAAAACAGGAAATAAAAAGCAACTGGTTTTGACTTTAATGCACTGAGACTGTGGAACTCACAGAACTCTCTTGTCAGAAAGGCAGCTTCTAACAGCTTTTAAGTGAAGACTAAGAACACTTTTCTATTTTATTAAAATAGATGATATATGTTTTGTTTAAATATATGTTATAAATGTTAAAACGACAGCTCGTATAAGCTTGTATTTTTACCTTTCGATCATTTTTAGAATTGCTTTGAGTTGCTTTTACCATGATAAACAGTACAAAATATGAGGTGTTGAACTTGTCAAAAGTTTTAAAGCGCTTTATGACGTAAAGTGTGATGACAGTCCTTGGCGGTCTATGTAACAATTCTTCTTGAAGTAGGTCATCGGGCCAACAGTATATAAACATTACAGCTCAAGTGCTTTTGTATCTGAACGCTTTTAGGTAAGTAATTTAGCAGCTGCGGTATTAATCGTGATTTTAATGGCAAATTCAATTGCAGGTAAAATAAAAATGGCGGATAACTTTCTTTCTAGCTTCGTGAAGCGGTCGCGCCACATTATACATATATACCATAATAAGAAACATAATATGTACAGTAGAATTTTTCACCTTAAGCTGGCGCCCTTGTATTTGATTAGAAACTTGCATAATTTCTTAACTTGACCCCATTATCCTAAAAAAAAAACGGCCAGGCCCAGACCAAAGCATGAAGGCTGCGAGGATCGGGGGACTCTCATTTTTGGTCACAGCGTACAGTAGTAGATCAGTAACCTTTGTTTATCGTGATAACCTTTAATTATTTTCCAGTACTTTTTTAAATGATAAAACACATTGTCTCGCCAGTTTTGCTAAAGATACGGTTTTAGTGTTTACGCATAAATTTGTAAGCCGTAGGTTTAAATCTCGTGTTCTTATTTGCCGCATTTTCATCGTAAGAGAGGCGCTCGTTTGCGATTAAAATGAATCTGTGCCGGCTCCGAACATTAAAAAAACTATATCTAGACTGCAAATACATCCCAATCTTACTATCAACACGTTTTAAGAGCGCTCTCCTTTCCACCGGTATACAAGCTAAGAGAGAAATATTGGAAATCCCATCTGAAGTAGCCCTCGTCTCAGCTTCGGAGCTGTGAGCGATGGGAATCATAATTAAAAGGGGTACAGTTACTTTGAAAATGTGTATGTGATAAATTTAACTAAAATAAAAAGATAAATTATATAACACAGACTGCTTATCAATGTCCATGTGTTTAAGACGTATGAATCGGTTTTAAAACAGGCACACCCCTTTACTTCTCACAAATCCAACTGGAGTCTCAGTCCGTCGTTGCGATGAATTAGGAGCTCAGATGTAGGCTAAGTGATTGCAATTTACTTATTTAAAAGAACCACTTCAAATCAAAAGGGAGACATTTTGTAATGGTAGTTATCGTATTATACAGTATACGTAATTGAAGATATACAGTACATAAAGGGTATGAAAAGGTGTGAGCTTTTTCTGTATATTTAATATTTTATCTGACCCATTTGTAGAAACCGCCTACTCAGATTTAGTTAAGTGGTCTGCCACCATAAAGACAGAAAAATATAATGACACCCTGTTACATTAACTGTAAAATAAACGCCGTAACTGCGGCCATATGAAAATTTGGATAAAGATTATACAAACATCCTAAGGAGCTCTATGACATATGAGCGTTGTAATAATGGTTGGTGACCTGACGTAACAGTGCTCCCTGAATTACGTGATCTGTATATACCCAAATACAGGTATATCACCTAGGGAGATGCAGTCAAACATTGCATTGCTATCGTCGTGGTGAACTATTTCTCCGCTGTTTAAAACTTGTTTGGTAAGTGTCATCAAATATGCTTGTCAATTTGTAGCGAAATCGATATACTGTATCATAATCCTTCAGCTATCTATAATGTAGTGAAACGGCTAATTAATATTGATAAATTCCCTTATTCACAGTGACTTTTGCTCAAACCCCTGTTGCATAATGGGTTAATTTTATATAAAAAACATTTATATCATAGATATAATACAAGCTTTGAAATGAAATAGTACATTTCCAGGTTTCAGTTAAACATTTTTAAAAAAGCTCATGACTTCTCAGATGAAGATGAAAATCTTTCCAATATGTCAAATACGCTGCGGAGAAGAAGACGGGGAACAGCTATCGCTTCCAAGCCCAACAGGGCCCCGAGAAGAACATTGTGAGGTATGATCGGTCTTACCCCCTGAAGCCTATGGGTAACAGGAAAGTCTCCGGCCCTGGTGAGGTTCCGGCTGTGGACCGCCCGGAAGCACAGAGTGATTCCTTGTTTGCCCCCACCCCGCCTCAGGATGGTCATGAGAGGCCCTGCGAGAGGCCGGGCAGGAGGGGCTCCAGAGTACGCAAACCTAAGGACAGGACTGTCCTCCCCATGGTGGCGACCCCTCCAGGGCAATGCCTTCTCATGCCAATGGGAAGGAACACTTTCAGTTGCAAGAGGAGCTACGAAAAGTGGCCGAGGCAGAGGCCGCGCTGAAGGAGGAGCATCGCTGGAGGGAGGCCAGTCTGCAGGATGTGATGCGCCAGAAGGAGGCCATGATGAAGGACGAGATTCGCCAGAAGGAGGCCATGATGCAGGCGAAGCTCTTTAGAGCTCAGGAGGAGCTGAGGATGGTTCAGAGAGAGATGGAAGACTCCAGAGAGGTGGCCGGAAGGGAAAATAGAGGACTCCTGACCCGAAGGAAGACACTCCAGGCGAGGCAGAGCGAGCTTCGCCCCAGAGGACCGTGGGCCAACCACTGCTCTAAGGCCGTGCCTCTTCTGACCTGCAGAATGGAGAAGCAAAAAGCCTTCACTCCAAGGAAAGCCCTTCCTTTCAAAGGAGACAACCTTGATTATGGTTCTCCAATGGAAGACGGCGGATGCGCAGAATCGCACTTTCCCTCTGCGCTTTCCCATCAGGAGAGACGTCAAGTGAGCCCTTACAGCCGTGGGCTAGAAGACGTCCCCTGTGGAAGGAGAAAGTACCTCAAGAAAGCAAGGCTCCCTGAAAGTGACGTGTCAGCGGCACAGGCTGCGCAGGCCCACTTCAGAAATAACACCGCATGTCTGGATGAACAAACTCTGTCAGTGGAAAACAGATATTTGTCCCCTACAAGTCTGATGTGCCCTATCGCTGAGCAATTTCCATATGAGAATAGCCAGACTGGAAACCCTCAGCTGGTGCCCTGTGAACTGTGTCACAGGAAGTTTGCTGTAGAGAGGTTGGAGAAACACAGCAAGATCTGCAAGAAGCTTCAGAATTCAAAGAGGAAGGTTTTTGACTCTTTCAAGCACAGGGCCAAGGGAACAGAACTGGAGACATACATCCATAAGAAGAAGGTTAGACCGCCAATCGTGGTAAGGGCTATCCTTAAACTCTTTCCAAGCTTCCCTTGTTTTCTCCTAGAGTCAGACTCAGCTTATAAATCAATGTAAACAATAAATAAGTGTTTTATGAAGTACTCTTCTGAAAAACTGCCGCAAAGGCACATTTGCCAGACAGAATAAATGGGTCTTAGTGACCTCTGAATTCTGTTGTAAAAATCTACATGAGATATCAAGCAAATAGCACTCACGGGAAACAAAACCATAACTAAATTGTACTCTCTACCCAATGACATGAAAGGTAGGCCCAGAAAGCTACGTTATTACTGTATTGATATTTTCTTGCCTTGTGAATGGTTTGCGACCAGACTGTGTGCGCAGTGCTAGTCTGGACTTTTTCTGGAAGCTGTTTCATTGGTTTCATTTCCTGTTCCCAGCTGAGAAAGAACAACTGGAGGCAGAAGCACGAGGATTTCATTCGGAGCATCAAATAGGCCAGGGAGGTGCAGCAGGTGATCACGCAAGGAGGGAAGGTTGTGAACCTGCCCCAGCCCCCCGCGAATCCAAACCCCGACTACGTGCCCTGCCCTCACTGCGGCCGGCGCTTTGCCCCCAGGCCGGCACAGAGGCACATCCCCAAGTGTCAGCACATCAGGAGCCGCCCCCCTCCTCCTCCTCACAGATGAAAACTGATGTGAAGAAGAGTAAAAGAGTCATGATCTTGGCTCACGACTCACGTCCTGCTTTTTCTTTTTAGAAATATATTTAGCACAGTTCATCCGTATGATGATAAAAAAAATGTTACCTTGTTTTAATAAAATGATTTTTTTTTTGGTGGACTGGTGTTTGCGTAACTGTGGTTATTTCAGTTTTTTCCCTTGCGAAAATGTGTGTCGACCGTGAAAATAAATTTCAAGCTGTTCTTATCATTCATACACCTTGACTTCCTAAAATTAATTGTTCAAACTGGAACGTACAATTAGCAGGCAATAGAACAGGTCACATTGGCCTTGGAACCATCAAAAAGTAGTATTCACACATTCTCGGCATCAATTTTCCTTAAAAACAACTGAAAAAGCAAGGTAAAGAGTGATTGATTTTTTTAATGAAAGTTATTTGATTTAATTTATTTAATTTTCATAATATTTGAAATATGTTGGGATTAATGTGACTCAATATTATCTGCAGCTCTTACACTCCAGGCACCTGATAAAGTGGAACGCAGTGTCTTTGCCTTACATGGCGCTCAGCTCTTCCTCAATCCCAGCAGAAGCAGCAGCCTCCTGGTCCTGCCTCATGCACAGCTTAAAATGCAACACCGAGTAATACAACAAACAACAGGGAAAACCATTCACGATCAGACACATCCGTTGATTGCTGGCTCAGTAAAGGGACATTGCTGTGGTCCACGCATGAATCTGTTTTCTAAGTGCCTTATCCAATACAGTGTTGAGGCCAGTTTTCCCAGAAGCCATCTAAAGGGGAACACACAATAACTTATAAAACCTCCAATTTACATCACAAAATAGACTACATTTCAAGCTTAAAGAATTACCATGTTCTGCGATTCAGAACGAGGCAACAAAACTTCATGTAATCTGATGTGGCCCTGTGACATTGTAAAGGAGCAGGCTTGTGAATACATCTCGTTTAATCCAATGGAAATATTGCTCTCAACTTTTTTACGTTTTTGCCAATAAATAATATTACATTGTTAACTCTGCATAAAGAACCTTGGAATGGAACGTTTTTTGCAGTGAAATGTTTGCTGCATAACCTATACCTTTTCTCTCCTACATCACATTGCATTAGTCATTACAGTGATTAGTGAGCAGGAAGGGCTGCATCACATCGCAATTTGTGTGGAACTTGAATGCGAATTTGTTACAACATGGCGTAACTTACAGTACTTTCACAAAATTCATGATTTTGTGCTCAATTTTGAGTTTGTAAAGTTTTTCTATAATGTCAATGATTTTATTTTGTGACTGAAATTAAATACTTTTGTGTCTGCAAAATTGGGACTGTAGTTCCACCTTAACCTACTAGTACTGTATGTCTTTGGACTGTGGGAAGAAACTGGAGCACCTGGAAGAAATCCACACAAATGAAGGGAGAACATACAATTCCATCCAGACTGCACCCCAGGAATTGAACCCAGGACCCCAGCTCTGTGAACCACAGTGCCACCTCATTGCTATAGTCACTATTATTAATGTCAAAACTCATTTGCAAATGAGCAGCCTGGGATCCAAAAGGATCAAGACAAGGATCCAAACAAAGCACTCGCACTCCCGAGCTCCATTGGGTATGGTTAAAATAACTTTTTATAGTTCATCACATTCAAAGTGTGTGTACCTGATGAAAGTGTAACGCATTTGGAGGAGTTATTCAGGATTTTCTTTCATTCAACTATTTCAAGACCCATTATTTTCAGATGTTGTAGTATACGTGAATAATGAAAGGCCTTTATATTACACAATGAAGGAATGACTTCGCAGGTGTGAAGAATAAAAGATTAATTCAGCTCACTTTGGGGAGTTTCACAATGGCCCTCCTTAAAGAAATGTGGGTTTGATTAAAGGAGTGAAGAAAAAGCTGAATAATATTTGCTTCTGTAAACGTAATCATCTCAAAATATGGTTGAAGAAATTGAAGAAGGTTAAACATAATCCAAAACGTATACGGTCAATTTAAGTACAACCAGAATTCTAGTGTTTATGCAATGCATCTGTGGGTTGATATGAAATACGGCCGTTCTTAAACTAAACGAGGTTATCGAGAGCATATTCCGAGTACGGCTGTGGCCAGTTGTACTTTGATCTGCGAGGACCGTATCTTATCCTGAACTGGCTGTGCGAATACCGTCCTCTGCTGGCAGAAGGAATAGATTACAACGGCACTGTATTGGCGATTAGTCCTATTGCTAAAATATTGAAACAACAAGGAGTCCGTGGAGTCAAGCAATGCTGAATGAACAAGTACCTGAAATTCAATAGGATTTTGTGTATTGATTACAAATAGGTGTAAAATTCTCATGTACAGTGGTATTCATGGATTCCTTACACAAGCAGCCGTTGTTATGATACT
Organism: Lepisosteus oculatus; assembly: GCF_040954835.1. Taxonomy (NCBI): domain Eukaryota; kingdom Metazoa; phylum Chordata; class Actinopteri; order Semionotiformes; family Lepisosteidae; genus Lepisosteus; species Lepisosteus oculatus. Next base: position 115,745 of record NW_027167956.1, on the reverse strand, counting down.
TTCGTAATCTGAATATAAATCTTTTATCTACTTGAAACTGTAATTATTGAATAGATTAATGTCTTTGAAATGCTTCATTAACTGGGCAGTTTCCATGTTTGGAAATGTTTTTATTTTGATTGCTGATTGCTAGATACTGTATGTTTAATAGGCATGCTGTTAATATTTTCTACAAGAGCCAAATAAGACAGTTATGCTGTAGTAAGTTCTATATAAGTTATATAACATAAGTTATATTTTGTTCTGAGGTCAATTTGAATCTCATTCTAAATTACTGGTGTCCTTTTATCTGAGAAACACTACCTGATTGATCACCTGATGCCTAGAAATTAGCATGCACAGTAGCCCAGCGTTTAGCATTGCTAGCTCACAGTGCTGAGGCCCTGGGTACACTTCTGGACCTGGGGTGCTATCTGTATGGAGCTTGTATGTTCTCCCCATGTTTGCATGAGTTTGCTTTGGGTGCTCCGGCTTCCTCCCACAGTTCAAAGAACTACTGGTAGGTTAATTGGCTTCTGGGATAATTGGTGAGTGTCTGTGTCTTCCCTGCATTGGACTACCATCCAGTCCCAGGTATCTCCTGCTTATTACTTTCTGAGGCTCTGGCTCCCCCGTGCCCCGCGACCCCCTGACCCCCTGACCCTGAATTGGATGAAGCGGTTAGAAAATGGGTGGTTTCTGTTATGCTCTGGTCATGCTCTGCCATAGCAACAACTTGTAAAAAATGCAGATGCTAGGATTTAACTCAAAGAAGGAGCTCAGATCACTGTGTTGGCATCACTGTACAGGTGTCCGGTGTGTTTTAGAACATATGTTAAAATCTTATTTACTAACTTCTAGACTTTTTACCCCCCATATCAGCCTGCAGGTGCACAGTGGTCTGTGGACACCCTCCTTGCTCTGTCGTAAAACAGGAAATAAAAAGCAACTGGTTTTGACTTTAATGCACTGAGACTGTGGAACTCACAGAACTCTCTTGTCAGAAAGGCAGCTTCTAACAGCTTTTAAGTGAAGACTAAGAACACTTTTCTATTTTATTAAAATAGATGATATATGTTTTGTTTAAATATATGTTATAAATGTTAAAACGACAGCTCGTATAAGCTTGTATTTTTACCTTTCGATCATTTTTAGAATTGCTTTGAGTTGCTTTTACCATGATAAACAGTACAAAATATGAGGTGTTGAACTTGTCAAAAGTTTTAAAGCGCTTTATGACGTAAAGTGTGATGACAGTCCTTGGCGGTCTATGTAACAATTCTTCTTGAAGTAGGTCATCAGGCCAACAGTATATAAACATTACAGCTCAAGTGCTTTTGTATCTGAACGCTTTTAGGTAAGTAATTTAGCAGCTGCGGTATTAATCGTGATTTTAATGGCAAATTCAATTGCAGGTAAAATAAAAATGGCGGATAACTTTCTTTCTAGCTTCGTGAAGCGGTCGCGCCACATTATACATATATACCATAATAAGAAACATAATATGTACAATAGAATTTTTCACTTTAAGCTGGCATTATCCAGAACCGGGTCAGGGCCCGGACCCGGACCGTGCAGTGTGGTCCGTCGGCCTTCTAAAGATGTTTAGGAGATCGAGGCGCCCTTGGATTTGATTAGAAACTTGCATAATTTCTTAACTTGACCCCATTATCCTAAAAAAAAAACGGCCAGGCCCAGACCAAAGCATGAAGGCTGCGAGGATCGGGGGACTCTCATTTTTGGTCACAGCGTACAGTAGTAGATCAGTAACCTCTGTTTATCGTGATAACATTTAATTATTTTCCAGTACTTTTTTAAATGATAAAACACATTGTCTCGCCAGTTTTGCTAAAGATACGGTTTTAGTGTTTACGCATAAATTTGTAAGCCGTAGGTTTAAATCTCGTGTTCTTATTTGCCTCATTTTCATCGTAAGAGAGGCGCTCGTTTGCGATTTACGCGCTGAATATTGTAAGCAGAGGAGCCTTAAGGCACAGCCTCGCCTTAACACCATCGTTTGCATTGTTATTGTCATCCAGAAAAGCAGTCGTAAGAAAATGAATCTGTGCCAGCTCCGAACATTAAAAAAACTATATCTAGACTGCAAATACATCCCAATCTTACTATCAACACGTTTTAAGAGCCCTCTCCTTTCCACCGGTATACAAGCTAAGAGAGAAATGTTGGAAATCCCATCTGAAGTAGCCCTCGTCTCAGCTTCGGAGCTGTGAGCGATGGGGATCATAATTAAAAGGGGTACAGTTACTTTGAAATTGTGTATGTGATACTTAAATTTAAATAAAATAAAAAGATAAATTATATAACACAGACTGCTATCAATGTCCATGTGTTTAAGACGTATGAATCGGTTTTAAATCAGGCACACCCCTTTACTTCTCACAAATCCAACTGGAGTCTCAGTCCGTCGTCGCGATGAATTAGGAGCTCAGATGTAGGCTAAGTGATTGCAATTTACTTATTTAAAAGAACCACTTCAAATCAAAAGGGAGACATTTTGTAATGGTAGTTATCGTATTATACAGTATACGTAATTGTAGATATACAGTACATAAAGGGTATGAATAGGTGTGAGCTTTTACTGTATATTTAATATTTTATCTGACCCATTTGTAGAAACCGCCTACTCAGATTTAGTTAAGTGGTCTGCCACCATAAAGACAGAAAAATATAATGACATCCTGTTACATTAACTGTAAAATAAACGCCGTAACTGCGGCCATATGAAAATTTGGATAAAGATTATACAAACATCCTAAGGAGCTCTATGACATATGAGCGTCGTAATAATGGTTTACCCAAATACAGATATATCACATAGGGAGATGCAGTCAAACATTGCATTGCTATCGTCGTGGTGAACTATTTCTCCGCTGTTTGAGACTTGTTTGGTTAGTGTCATCAAATATTCTTGTCAATTTGTAGCGAAATCGATATACTGTATCATAATCCTTCAGCTATCTATAATGTAGTGAAACGGCTAATTAATATTGATAAATTCCCTTATTCACAGTGACTTTTGCTCAAACCCCTGTTGCATAATGGGTTAATTTTATATAAAAAACATTTATATCATAGATATAATACAAGCTTTGAAATGAAATAGTACATTTCCAGGTTTCAGTTAAACATTTTTAAAAAAGCTCATGACTTTAAGCATTCTGAACATTGAGAATGTTATTTGGGAATCAAATGTTTATTATAATGTTTATGTTTAAGATCTGTCTCCTACTGAGTCAGCATGCAGCATTCAACACCATTAGGTTTAATATTAAAAAGTTGTGTATTTCCTGAATTGTTTTTTTTATTCTTTTCTATTAGACCATACTAGACTGTGCAGGATATCATTTATTTGCAATTTTTGCCTTTTCCAGATACCTGGGAAACAAAGCTCATATCTCATTTGCCAATGGAGCCCAGTCCTAAGCCTGGTGCTCTGTCCCCCTCCCCGAAGGACACAGACTCGAATCGACCCGCGCCCTTAAGGCGACAGGATCTGATCTCCACGTACTGCCCGCCTCCCAAGATACAGCTTCTGAAGGACACCTTCCAAGAGAAACTGATGCAGGAAAAGGAGAAAAAAATGATCGCCATATACAATCGACGGCAGGAGGCGGCTCTACAGAAGATGAGAAAATCTTTCCAATATGTCAAATACGCTGCGGAGAAGAAGACGGGGAACAGCTATCGCTTCCAAACCCAACAGGGCCCCGAGAAGAACATTGTGGGGTATGATCGGTCTTACCCCCTGAAGCCTATGGGTAACAGGAAAGTCTCCGGCCCTGGTGAGGTTCGGGCTGTGGACCGCCCGGAAGCACAGAGTGATTCCTTGTTTGCCCCCACCTCGCCTCAGGAGGGTCATGAGAGGCCCTGCGGCAGGAGGGACTCAAGAGTACGCAAACCTAAGGACAGGACTGTCCTCCCCATGGTGGCGACCCCTCCAGGGCAATGCCCTTCTCATGCCAATGGGAAGGAGCACTTTCAGTTGCAAGAGGAGCTAAGAAAAATGGCCGAGGCAGAGGCCGCGCTGAAGGAGGAGCATCGCCGGAGGGAGGCCAGTCTGCAGGATGTGATGCCCCGGAAGGAGGCCATGATGAAGGACGAGATTCGCCAGAAGGAGGCCATGATGCAGGCGAAGCTCTTTAGAGCTCAGGAGGAGCTGAGGATGGTTCAGAGAGAGATGGAAGACTCCAGAGAGGTGGCCGGAAGGGAAAATAGAGGACTCCTGACCCGAAGGAAGACACTCCAGGCGAGGCAGAGCGAGCTTCGCCCCAGAGGACCGTGGGCCAACCACCGCTCTAAGGCCGTGCCTCTTCTGACCTGCAGAATGGAGAAGCAAAAAGCCTTCACTCCAAGGAAAGCCCTTCCTTTCAAAGGACACAACCTTGATTATGGTTCAATGGAAGACGGCGGATGCGCAGAATCGCACTTTCCCTCTGCGCTTTCCCATCGGGAGAGACGTCAAGTGAGCCCTTGCAGCCGTGTGCTAGAAGACGTCCCCTGTGGAAGGAGAAAGTACCTCAAGAAAGCAAGGCTCCCTGAAAGTGACGTGTCAGCGGCACAGGCCGCGCAGGCCCACTTCAGAAATAACACTGCATGTCTGGATGAACAAACTCTGTCAGTGGAAAACAGATATTTGTCCCCTACAAGTCTGATGTGCCCTATCGCTGAGCAATTTCCATATGAGAATAGCCAGAGTGGAAACCCTCAGCTGGTGCCCTGTGAACAGTGTCACAGGAAGTTTGCTGTAGAGAGGTTGGAGAAACACAGCAAGATCTGCAAGAAGCTTCAGAATTCAAAGAGGAAGGTTTTTGACTCTTTCAAGCACAGGGCCAAGGGAAAAGAACTGGAGACATACATCCATAAGAAGAAGGTTAGACCGCCAATCGTGGTAAGGGCTATCCTTAAACTCTTTCCAAGCTTCCCTTGTTTTCTCCTAGAGTCAGACTCAGCTTATAAATCAATGTAAACAATAAATAAGTGTTTTATGAAGTACTCTTCTGAAAAACTGCCGCAAAGGCACATTTGCCAGACAGAATAAATGGGTCTTAGTGACTTCTGAATTCTGTTGTAAAAATCTACATGAGATATCAAGCAAATAGCACTCACGGGAAACAAAACCATAACTAAATTGTACTCTCTACCCAATGACATGAAAGGTAGGCCCAGAAAGCTACGTTATTACTGTATTGATATTTTCTTGCCTTGTGAATGGTTTGCGACCAGACTGTGTACGCAGTGCTAGTCTGGACTTTTTCTGGAAGCTGTTTCATTGGTTTCATTTCCTGTTCCCAGCTGAGAAAGAACAACTGGAGGCAGAAGCACGAGGATTTCATTCGGAGCATCAAACAGGCCAGGGAGGTGCAGCAGGTGATCACGCAAGGAGGGAAGGTTGTGAACCTGCCCCAGCCCCCCGCGAATCCAAACCCCGACTACATGCCCTGCCCTCACTGCGGCCGGCGCTTTGCCCCCAGGCCGGCACAGTGGCACATCCCCAAGTGTCAGCACATCAGGAGCCGCCCTCCTCCTCCTCACAGATGAAAACTGATGTGAAGAAGAGTAAAAGAGTCATGATCTTGGCTCACGACTCACGTCCTGCTTTTTCTTTTTAGAAATATATTTAGCACAGTTCATCCGTATGATGATAAAAAAAATGTTACCTTGTTTTAATAAAATGATTTTTATTTGGTGGACTGGTGTTTGCGTAACTGTGGTTATTTCAGTTTTTTTCCCTTGCGAAAATGTGTGTCGACCGTGAAAATAAATTTCAAGCTGTTCTTATCATTCATACACCTTGACCTCCTAAAAATAATTGTTCAACCTGGAACGTACAATTAGCAGGCAATAGAACAGGTCACATTGGCCTTGGAACCATCAAAAAGTAGTATTCACACATTCTCTGCATCAATTTTCCTTTAAAAGAACTGAAAAAGCAAGGTAAAGTGTGATTGATTTTTTTAATGAAAGTTATTTGATTTAATTTATTTAATTTTCATAATATTTGAAATATGTTGGGATTAATGTGACTCAATATTATCTGCAGCTCTTACACTCCAGGCACCTGATAAAGTGGAACGCAGTGTCTTTGCCTTACATGGCGCTCAGCTCTTCCTCAATCCCAGCAGAAGCAGCAGCCTCCGGGTCCTGCCTCATGCACAGCTTAAAATGCAACACCGAGTAATACAACAAACAACAGGGAAAACCATTCACGATCAGACACATCCGTTGATTGCTGGCTCTGTTAATATTTTCTACAAGAGCCAAATAAGACAGTTATGCTGTAGTAAGTTCTATATAAGTTATATTTTCTTCTGAGGTCAATTTGAATCTCATACTAAATTACTGGTGTCCTTTTATCTGAGAAACACTACCTGATTGATCACCTGATGCCTAGAAATTAGCATGCACAGTAGCCCAGCGTTTAGCATTGCTAGCTCACAGTGCTGAGGCCCTGGGTACACTTATGGACCTGGGGTGCTATCTGTATGGAGCTTGTATGTTCTCCCCATGTTTGCATGAGTTTGCTTTGGGTGCTCCGGCTTCCTCCCACAGTTCAAAGAACTACTGGTAGGTTAATTGGCTTCTGGGATAATTGGTGAGTGTCTGTGTCTTCCCTACATTGGACTACCATCCAGTCCCAGGTATCTCCTGCTTATTACTTTCTGAGGCTCTGGCTCCCCCGTGACCCCCCGACCCCTGACCCCCTGACCCTGAATTGGATGAAGCGGTTAGAAAATGGGTGGTTTCTGTTAAGCTCTGGTCATGCTCTGCCATAGCAACAACTTGTAAAAAATGCAGATGCTAGGATTTAACTCAAAGAAGGAGCCAACCACCGCTCTAAGGCCGTGCCTCTTCTGACCTGCAGAATGGAGAAGCAAAAAGCCTTCACTCCAAGGAAAGCCCTTCCTTTCAAAGGAGACAACCTTGATTATGGTTCTCCAATGGAAGACGGCGGATGCGCAGAATCGCACTTTCCCTCTGCGCTTTCCCATCAGGAGAGACGTCAAGTGAGCCCTTGCAGCCGTGGGCTAGAAGACGTCCCCTGTGGAAGGAGAAAGTACCTCAAGAAAGCAAGGCTCCCTGAAAGTGACGTGTCAGCGGCACAGGCCGCGCAGGCCCACTTCGAATGAAATGCTCCGAATGAAATCCTCGTGCTTCTGCCTCCAGTTGTTCTTTCTCAGCTGGGAACAGGAAATGAAACCAATGAAACAGCTTCCAGAAAAAGTCCAGACTAGCACTGCGTACACAGTCTGGTCGCAAACCATTCACAAGGCAAGAAAATATCAATACAGTAATAACGTAGCTTTCTGGGCCTACCTTTCATGTCATTGGGTAGAGAGTACAATTTAGTTATGGTTTTGTTTCCCGTGAGTGCTATTTGCTTGATATCTCATGTAGATTTTTACAACAGAATTCAGAAGTCACTAAGACCCATTTATTCTGTCTGGCAAATGTGCCTTTGCGGCAGTTTTTCAGAAGAGTACTTCATAAAACACTTATTTATTGTTTACATTGATTTATAAGCTGAGTCTGACTCTAGGAGAAAACAAGGGAAGCTTGGAAAGAGTTTAAGGATAGCCCTTACCACGATTGGCGGTCTAACCTTCTTCTTATGGATGTATGTCTCCAGTTCTTTTCCCTTGGCCCTGTGCTTGAAAGAGTCAAAAACCTTCCTCTTTGAATTCTGAAGCTTCTTGCAGATCTTGCTGTGTTTCTCCAACCTCTCTACAGCAAACTTCCTGTGACACTGTTCACAGGGCACCAGCTGAGGGTTTCCACTCTGGCTATTCTCATATGGAAATTGCTCAGCAGTAGGGCACATCAGACTTGTAGGGGACAAATATCTGTTTTCCACTGACAGAGTTTGTTCATCCAGACATGCAGTGTTATTTCTGAAGTGGGCCTGCGCGGCCTGTGCCGCTGACACGTCACTTTCAGGGAGCCTTGCTTTCTTGAGGTACTTTCTCCTTCCACAGGGGACGTCTTCTAGCACACGGCTGCAAGGGCTCACTTGACGTCTCTCCCGATGGGAAAGCGCAGAGGGAAAGTGCGATTCTGCGCATCCGCCGTCTTCCATTGAACCATAATCAAGGTTGTGTCCTTTGAAAGGAAGGGCTTTCCTTGGAGTGAAGGCTTTTTGCTTCTCCATTCTGCAGGTCAGAAGAGGCACGGCCTTAGAGCGGTGGTTGGCCCACGGTCCTCTGGGGCGAAGCTCGCTCTGCCTCGCCTGGAGTGTCTTCCTTCGGGTCAGGAGTCCTCTATTTTCCCTTCCGGCCACCTCTCTGGACTCTTCCATCTCTCTCTGAACCATCCTCAGCTCCTCCTGAGCTCTAAAGAGCTTCGCCTGCATCATGGCCTCCTTCTGGCGAATCTCGTCCTTCATCATGGCCTCCTTCCGGGGCATCACATCCTGCAGACTGGCCTCCCTCCGGCGATGCTCCTCCTTCAGCCTCTGCCTCGGCCACTTTTCGTAGCTCCTCTTGCAACTGAAAGTGCTCCTTCCCATTGGCATGAGAAGGGCATTGCCCTGGAGGGGTCGCCACCATGGGGAGGACAGTCCTGTCCTTAGGTTTGCGTACTCTTGAGTCCCTCCTGCCCGGCCTCTCGCAGGGCCTCTCATGACCATCCTGAGGCGGGGTGGGGGCAAACAAGGAATCACTCTGTGCTTCCGGGCGGTCCACAGCCCGAACCTCACCAGGGCCGGAGACTTTCCTGTTACCCATAGGCTTCAGGGGGTAAGACCGATCATACCCCACAATGTTCTTCTCGGGGCCCTGTTGGGTTTGGAAGCGATAGCTGTTCCCCGTCTTCTTCTCCGCAGCGTATTTGACATATTGGAAAGATTTTCTCATCTTCTGTAGAGTCGCCTCCTGCCGTCGATTGTATATGGCGATCATTTTTTTCTCCTTTTCCTGCATCAGTTTCTCTTGGAAGGTGTCCTTCAGAAGCTGTATCTTGGGAGGCGGGCAGTACGTGGAGATCAGATCCTGTCGCCTTAAGGGCGCGGGTCGATTCGAGTCTGTGTCCTTCGGGGAGGGGGACAGAGCACCAGGCTTAGGACTGGGCTCCATTGGCAAATGAGATATGAGCTTTGTTTCCCAGGTATCTGGAAAAGGCAAAAATGGCAAATAAATGATATCCTGCACAGTCTAGTATGGTCTAATAGAAAAGAATAAAAAAAACAATTCAGGAAATACACAACTTTTTAATATTAAACCTAATGGTGTTGAATGCTGCATGCTGACTCAGTAGGAGACAGATCCTAAACATAAACATTATAATAAACATTTGTTTCCCAAATAACATTCTCAATGTTCAGAATGCTTAAAGTCATGAGCTTTTTTAAAAATGTTTAACTGAAACCTGGAAATGTACTATTTCATTTCAAAGCTTGTATTATATCTATGATATAAATGTTTTTTATATAAAATTAACCCATTATGCAACAGGGGTTTGAGCAAAAGTCACTGTGAATAAGGGAATTTATCAATATTAATTAGCCGTTTCACTACATTATAGATAGCTGAAGGATTATGATACAGTATATCGATTTCGCTACAAATTGACAAGAATATTTGATGACACTTACCAAACAAGTTTTAAACAGCGGAGAAATAGTTCACCACGACGATAGCAATGCAATGTTTGACTGCATCTCCCTATGTGATATATCTGTATTTGGGTATATACAGATCACGTAATTCAGGGAGCACTGTTACGTCAGGTCACCAACCATTATTACGACGCTCATATGTCATAGAGCTCCTTAGGATGTTTGTATAATCTTTATCCAAATTTTCATATGGCCGCAGTTACGGCGTTTATTTTACAGTTAATGTAACAGGGTGTCATTATATTTTTCTGTCTTTATGGTGGCAGACCACTTAAATAAATCTGAGTAGGCGGTTTCTACAAGTGGGTCAGATAAAATATTAAATATACAGTAAAAGCTCACACCTATTCATACCCTTTATGTACTGTATATCTACAATTACGTATACTGTATAATACGATAACTACCATTACAAAATGTCTCCCTTTTGATTTGAAGTGGTTCTTTTAAATAAGTAAATTGCAATCACTTAGCCTACATCTGAGCTCCTAATTCATCGCGACGACGGACTGAGACTCCAGTTGGATTTGTGAGAAGTAAAGGGGTGTGCCTGATTTAAAACCGATTCATACGTCTTAAACACATGGACATTGATAGCAGTCTGTGTTATATAATTTATCTTTTTATTTTATTTAAATTTAAGTATCACATACACATTTTCTAAGTAACTGTACCCCTTTTAATTATGATCCCCATCGCTCACAGCTCCGAAGCTGAGACGAGGGCTACTTCAGATGGGATTTCCAACATTTCTCTCTTAGCTTGTATACCGGTGGAAAGGAGAGGGCTCTTAAAACGTGTTGATAGTAAGATTGGGATGTATTTGCAGTCTAGATATAGTTTTTTTAATGTTCGGAGCCGGCACAGATTCATTTTCTTACGACTGCTTTTCTGGATGACAATAACAATGCAAACGATGGTGTTAAGGTGAGGCTGTGCCTTAAGGCTCCTCTGCTTACAATATTCAGCGCGTAAATCGCAAACGAGCGCCTCTCTTACGATGAAAATGAGGCAAATAAGAACACGAGATTTAAACCTACGGCTTACAAATTTATGCGTAAACACTAAAACCGTATCTTTAGCAAAACTGGCGAGACAATGTGTTTTATCATTTAAAAAAGTACTGGAAAATAATTAAAGGTTATCACGATAAACAGAGGTTACTGATCTACTACTGTACGCTGTGACCAAAAATGAGAGTCCCCCGATCCTTGCAGCCTTCATGCTTTGGTCTGGGCCTGGCCGTTTTTTTTTTAGGATAATTATGCAAGTTTCTAATCAAATCCAAGGGCGCCTCGATCTCCTAAACATCTTTAGAAGGCCGACGGACCACACTGCACGGTCCGGGTCCGGGCCCTGACCCGGTTCTGGATAATGCCAGCTTAAAGTGAAAAATTCTACTGTACATATTATGTTTCTTATTATTGTATATATGTATAATGTGGCGCGACCGCTTCACGAAGCTAGAAAGAAAGTTATCCGCCATTTTTATTTTACCTGCAATTGAATTTGCCATTAAAATCACGATTAATACCGCAGCTGCTAAATTACTTACCTAAAAGCGTTCAGATACAAAAGCACTTGAGCTGTAATGTTTATATACTGTTGGCCCGATGACCTACTTCAAGAAGAATTGTTACATAGACCGCCAAGGACTGTCATCACACTTTACGTCATAAAGCGCTTTAAAACTTTTGACAAGTTCAACACCTCATATTTTGTACTGTTTATCATGGTAAAAGCAACTCAAAGCAATTCTAAAAATGATCGAAAGGTAAAAATACAAGCTTATACGAGCTGTCGTTTTAACATTTATAACATATATTTAAACAAAACATATATAATCTATTTTAATAAAATAGAAAAGTGTTCTTAGTCTTCACTTAAAAGCTGTTAGAAGCTGCCTTTCTGACAAGAGAGTTCTGTGAGTTCCACAGTCTCAGTGCATTAAAGTCAAAACCAGTTGCTTTTTATTTCCTGTTTTACGACAGAGCAAGGAGGGTGTCCACAGACCACTGTGCACCTGCAGACTGATATGGGGGGTAAAAAGTCTAGAAGTTAGTAAATAAGATTTTAACATATGTTCTAAAACACACCGGACACCTGTACAGTGATGCCAACACAGTGATCTGAGCTCCTTCTTTGAGTTAAATCCTAGCATCTGCATTTTTTACAAGTTGTTGCTATGGCAGAGCATGACCAGAGCATAACAGAAACCACCCATTTTCTAACCGCTTCATCCAATTCAGGGTCAGGTGGTCAGGGGGTCGGGGGGTCACGGGGGAGCCAGAGACTCAGAAAGTAATAAGCAGGAGATACCTGGGACTGGATGGTAGTCCAATGCAGGGAAGACACAGACACTCACCAATTATCCCAGAAGCCAATTAACCTACCAGTAGTTCTTTGAACTTTGGGAGGAAGCTGGAGCACCCAAAGCAAACTCATGCAAACATGGGGAGAACATACAAGCTCCATACAGATAGCACCCCAGGTCCAGAAGTGTACCCAGGGCCTCAGCACTGTGAGCTAGCAATGCTAAACGCTGGGCTACTGTGCATGCTAATTTCTAGGCATCAGGTGATCAATCAGGTAGTGTTTCTCAGATAAAAGGACACCAGTAATTTAGTATGAGATTCAAATTGACCTCAGAACAAAATATAACTTATGTTATATAACTTATATAGAACTTACTACAGCATAACTGTCTTATTTGGCTCTTGTAGAAAATATTAACAGCATGCCTATTAAACATACAGTATCTAGCAATCAGCAATCAAAATAAAAACATTTCCAAACATGGAAACTGCCCAGTTAATGAAGCATTTCAAAGACATTAATCTATTCAATAATTACAGTTTCAAGTAGATAACAGATTTATATTCAGATTACGAAAGTATCATAACAACGGCTGCTTTTGTAAGGAATCTATGAATACCACTGTACATGAGAATTTCACATCTATTTGTAATCAATACACAAAATCCTATTGAATTTCAGGTACTTGTTCATTCAGCATTGCTTGACTCCGCGGACTCCTTGTTTTTTCAATATTCTAGCAATAGGACTAATCGCCAATACAGTGCCGTTGTAATCTATTCCTTCTGCCAGCAGAGGACGGTATTCGCACAGCCAGTTCAGGATAAGATACAGTCCTCGCAGTTCACAGTACAACTGGCCACAGCCATACTCGGAATATGCTCTCGATAACCTCGTTTAGTTTAAGAACGGCCGTATTTCATATCAACCCACAGATGCATTGCATAAACACTAGAATTCTGGTTGTACTTAAATTGACCTTATACGTTTTGGATTATGTTTAACCTTCTTCAATTTCTTCAACCATATTTTGAGATGATTACGTTTACAGAAGCAAATATTATTAAGTGCTTTTTCTTCACTCCTTTAATCAAACCCACATTTCTATAAGGAGGGCCATTGTGAAACTCCCCAAAGTGAGCTGAATTAATCTTTTATTCTTCACACCTGCGAAGTCATTCCTTCATTGTGTAATATGAAGGCCTTTCATTATTCACGTATACTACAACATCTGAAAATAATGGGTCTTGAAATAGTTGAATGAAAGAAAATCCTGAATAACTCCTCCAAATGCGTGTTACACTTTCATCAGGTACACACACTTTGAATGTGATGAACTATAAAAAGTTATTTTAACCATACCCAATGGAGCTCGGGAGTGCGATTGCATACACAATCATGTTTTCAGTGTTTGGACATCAGCCGTACATCAGAACAATCATTTCACTAACACAGCTCCATGTTGAGTGACTTCCCTCCAAAAACACAAAGTCACTTTCCCTTAGCAATTATTGCATGGACTTAGATTATCTGCCTTCTGCATCAAGCCCTGTATGATATACTGTACAAAGCCAAGCTTTGGGATAGTGCTTTGTTTGGATCCTTGTCTTGATCCTTTTGGATCCCAGGCTGCTCATTTGCAAATGAGTTTTGACATTAATTATAGTGACTATAGCAATGAGGTGGCACTGTGGTTCACAGAGCTGGGGTCCTGGGTTCAATTCCTGGGGTGCAGTCTGGATGGAATTGTATGTTCTCCCTTCATTTGTGTGCATTTCTTCCAGGTGCTCCAGTTTCTTCCCACAGTCCAAAGACATACAGTACTAGTAGGTTAAGGTGGAACTACAGTCCCAATTTTGCAGACACAAAAGTATTTAATTTCAGTCACAAAATAAAATCATTGACATTATAGAAAAACTTTACAAACTCAAAATTGAGCACAAAATCATGAATTTTGTGAAAGTACTGTAAGTTACGCCATGTTGTAACAAATTCGCATTCAAGTTCCACACAAATTGCGATGTGATGCAGCCCTTCCTGCTCACTAATCACTGTAATGACTAATGCAATGTGATGTAGGAGAGAAAAGGTATAGGTTATGCAGCAAACATTTCACTGCAAAAAACGTTCCATTCCAAGGTTCTTTATGCAGAGTTAACAATGTAATATTATTTATTGGCAAAAACGTAAAAAAGTTGAGAGCAATATTTCCATTGGATTAAACGAGATGTATTCACAAGCCTGCTCCTTTACAATGTCACAGGGCCACATCAGATTACAGGAAGTTTTGCTGCCTCGTTCTGAATCGCAGAACATGGTAATTCTTTAACCTTGAAATGTAGTCTATTTTGTGATGTAAATTGGAGGTTTTACAAGTTATTGTGTGTTCCCCTTTAGATGGCTTCTGGGAAAACTGGCCTCAACACTGTATTGGATAAGGCACTTAGAAAACAGATTCATGCGTGGACCACAGCAATGTCCCTTTACTGAGAGCCAGCAATCAACGGATGTGTCTGATCGTGAATGGTTTTCCCTGTTGTTTGTTGTATTACTCGGTGTTGCATTTTAAGCTGTGCATGAGGCAGGACCCGGAGGCTGCTGCTTCTGCTGGGATTGAGGAAGAGCTGAGCGCCATGTAAGGCAAAGACACTGCGTTCCACTTTATCAGGTGCCTGGAGTGTAAGAGCTGCAGATAATATTGAGTCACATTAATCCCAACATATTTCAAATATTATGAAAATTAAATAAATTAAATCAAATAACTTTCATTAAAAAAATCAATCACACTTTACCTTGCTTTTTCAGTTGTTTTAAAGGAAAATTGATGCAGAGAATGTGTGAATACTACTTTTTGATGGTTCCAAGGCCAATGTGACCTGTTCTATTGCCTGCTAATTGTACGTTCCAGGTTGAACAGTTATTTTTAGGAGGTCAAGGTGTATGAATGATAAGAACAGCTTGAAATTTATTTTCACGGTCGACACACATTTTCGCAAGGGAAACAAACTGAAATAACCACAGTTACGCAAACACCAGTCCACCAAAAAAAAATCATTTTATTAAAACAAGGTAACATTTTTTTTATCATCATACGGATGAACTGTGCTAAATATATTTCTAAAAAGAAAAAGCAGGACGTGAGTCGTGAGCCAAGATCATGACTCTTTTACTCTTCTTCACATCAGTTTTCATCTGTGAGGAGGAGGAGGGCGGCTCCTGATGTGCTGACACTTGGGGATGTGCCACTGTGCCGGCCTGGGGGCAAAGCGCCGGCCGCAGTGAGGGCAGGGCATGTAGTCGGGGTTTGGATTCGCGGGGGGCTGGGGCAGGTTCACAACCTTCCCTCCTTGCGTGATCACCTGCTGCACCTCTCTGGCCTATTTGATGCTCCGAATGAAATCCTCGTGCTTCTGCCTCCAGTTGTTCTTTCTCAGCTGGGAACAGGAAATGAAACCAATGAAACAGCTTCCAGAAAAAGTCCAGACTAGCACTGCGTACACAGTCTGGTCGCAAACCATTCACAAGGCAAGAAAATATTAATACAGTAATAACTTAGCTTTCTGGGCCTACCTTTCATGTCATTGGGTAGAGAGTACAATTTAGTTATGGTTTTGTTTCCCGTGAGTGCTATTTGCTTGATATCTCATGTAGATTTTTACAACAGAATTCAGAAGTCACTAAGACCCATTTATTCTGTCTGGCAAATGTGCCTTTGCGGCAGTTTTTCAGAAGAGTACTTCATAAAACACTTATTTATTGTTTACATTGATTTATAAGCTGAGTCTGACTCTAGGAGAAAACAAGGGAAGCTTGGAAAGAGTTTAAGGATAGCCCTTACCACGATTGGCGGTCTAACCTTCTTCTTATGGATGTATGTCTCCAGTTCTGTTCCCTTGGCCCTGTGCTTGAAAGATTCAAAAACCTTCCTCTTTGAATTCTGAAGCTTCTTGCAGATCTTGCTGTGTTTCTCCAACCTCTCTACAGCAAACTTCCTGTGACACTGTTCACAGGGCACCAGCTGAGGGTTTCCACTCTGGCTATTCTCATATGGAAATTGCTCAGCGATAGGGCAGATCAGACTTGTAGGGGACAAATATCTGTTTTCCACTGACAGAGTTTGTTCATCCAGACATGCAGTGTTATTTCTGAAGTGGGCCTGCGCGGCCTGTGCCGCTGACACGTCACTTTCAGGGAGCCTTGCTTTCTTGAGGTACTTTCTCCTTCCACAGGGGACGTCTTCTAGCCCACGGCTGCAAGGGCTCACTTGACGTCTCTCCTGATGGGAAAGCGCAGAGGGAAAGTGCGATTCTGCGCATCCGCCGTCTTCCATTGGAGAACCATAAACAAGGTTGTCTGCTTTGAAAGGAAGGGCTTTCCTTGGAGTGAAGGCTTTTTGCTTCTCCATTCTGCAGGTCAGAAGAGGCACGGCCTTAGAGCGGTGGTTGGCCCACGGTCCTCTGGGGCGAAGCTCGCTCTGCCTCGCCTGGGGTGTCTTCCTTCGGGTCAGGAGTCCTCTATTTTCCCTTCCGGCCACCTCTCTGGACTCTTCCATCTCTCTCTGAACCATCCTCAGCTCCTCCTGAGCTCTAAAGAGCTTCGCCTGCATCATGGCCTCCTTCTGGCGAATCTCGTCCTTCATCATGGCTTCCTTCCGGCGCATCACATCCTGCAGACTGGCCTCCCTCCGGCGATGCTCCTCCTTCAGCGCGGCCTCTGCCTCGGCCACTTTTCGTAGCTCCTCTTGCAACTGAAAGTGCTCCTTCCCATTGGCATGAGAAGGGCATTGCCCTGGAGGGGTCGCCACCATGGGGAGGACAGTCCTGTCCTTAGGTTTGCGTACTCTTGAGCACCTCCTGCCCGGCCTCTCGCAGGGCCTCTCATGACCATCCTGAGGCGGGGTGGGGGCAAACAAGGAATCACTCTGTGCGTCCGGGCGGTCCACAGCCCGAACCTCACCAGGGCCGGAGACTTTCCTGTTACCCATAGGCTTCAGGGGGTAAGACCGATCATACCCCACAATGTTCTTCTCGGGGCCCTGTTGGGTTTGGAAGCGATAGCTGTTCCCCGTCTTCTTCTCCGCAGCGTATTTGACATATTGGAAAGATTTTCTCATCTTCTGTAGAGCCGCCTCCTGCCGTCGATTGTATATGGCGATAATTTTTTTCTCCTTTTCCTGCATCAGTTTCTCTTGGAAGGTGTCCTTCAGAAGCTGTATCTTGGGAGGCGGGCAGTACGTGGAGATCAGATCCTGTCGCCTTAAGGGCGCGGGTCGATTCGAGTCTGTGTCCTTCGGGGAGGGGGACAGAGCACCAGGCTTAGGACTGGGCTCCATTGGCAAATGAGATATGAGCTTTGTTTCCCAGGTATCTGGAAAAGGCAAAAATGGCAAATAAATGATATCCTGCACAGTCTAGTATGGTCTAATAGAAAAGAATAAAAAAAACAATTCAGGAAATACACAACTTTTTAATATTAAACCTAATGGTGTTGAATGCTGCATGCTGACTCAGTAGGAGACAGATCCTAAACATAAACATTATAATAAACATTTGTTTCCCAAATAACATTCTCAATGTTCAGAATGCTTAAAGTCATGAGCTTTTTTAAAAATGTTTAACTGAAACCTGGAAATGTACTATTTCATTTCAAAGCTTGTATTATATCTATGATATAAATGTTTTTTATATAAAGTTAACCTATTATGCAACAGGGGTTTGAGCAAAAGTCACTGTGAATAAGGGAATTTATCAATATTAATTAGCCGTTTCACTACATTATAGATAGCTGAAGGATTATGATACAGTATATCGATTTCGCTACAAATTGACAAGAATATTTGATGACACTTACCAAACAAGTCTCAAACAGCGGAGAAATAGTTCACCACGACGATAGCAATGCAATGTTTGACTGCATCTCCCTATGTGATATATCTGTATTTGGGTAAATACAGATCACGTAATTCAGGGAGCACTGTTACGTCAGGTCACCAACCATTATTACGACGCTCATATGTCATAGAGCTCCTTAGGATGTTTGTATAATCTTTATCCAAATTTTCATATGGCCGCAGTTACGGCGTTTATTTTACAGTTAATGTAACAGGATGTCATTATATTTTTCTGTCTTTATGGTGGCAGACCACTTAACTAAATCTGAGAAGGCGGTTTCTACAAATGGGTCAGATAAAATATTAAATATACAGTAAAAGCTCACACCTATTCATACCCTTTATGTACTGTATATCTTCAATTACGTATACTGTATAATACGATAACTACCATTACAAAATGTCTCCCTTTTGATTTGAAGTGGTTCTTTTAAATAAGTAAATTGCAATCACTTAGCCTACATCTGAGCTCCTAATTCATCGCGACGATGGACTGAGACTCCAGTTGGATTTGTGAGAAGTAAAGGGTTGTGCCTGATTTAAAACCGATTCATACGTCTTAAACACATGGACATTGATAGCAGTCTGTGTTATATAATTTATCTTTTTATTTTATTTAAATTTAAGTATCACATACACATTTTCAAAGTAACTGTACCCCTTTTAATTATGATCCCCATCGCTCACAGCTCCGAAGCTGAGACGAGGGCTACTTCAGATGGGATTTCCAACATTTCTCTCTTAGCTTGTATACCGGTGGAAAGGAGAGGGCTCTTAAAACGTGTTGATAGTAAGATTGGGATGTATTTGCAGTCTAGATATAGTTTTTTTAATGTTCGGAGCTGGCACAGATTCATTTTCTTACGACTGCTTTTCTGGATGACAATAACAATGCAAACGATGGTGTTAAGGCGAGGCTGTGCCTTAAGGCTCCTCTGCTTACAATATTCAGCGCGTAAATCGCAAACGAGCGCCTCTCTTACGATGAAAATGAGGCAAATAAGAACACGAGATTTAAACCTATGGCTTACAAATTTATGCGTAAACACTAAAACCGTATCTTTAGCAAAACTGGCGAGACAATGTGTTTTATCATATAAAAAAGTACTGGAAAATAATTAAATGTTATCACGATAAACAGAGGTTACTGATCTACTACTGTACGCTGTGACCAAAAATGAGAGTCCCCCGATCCTCGCAGCCTTCATGCTTTGGTCTGGGCCTGGCCGTTTTTTTTTTAGGATAATGGGGTCAAGTTAAGAAATTATGCAAGTTTCTAATCAAATCCAAGGGCGCCTCGATCTCCTAAACATCTTTAGAAGGCCGACGGACCACACTGCACGGTCCGGGTCCGGGCCCTGACCCGGTTCTGGATAATGCCAGCTTAAAGTGAAAAATTCTATTGTACATATTATGTTTCTTATTATGGTATATATGTATAATGTGGCGCGACCGCTTCACGAAGCTAGAAAGAAAGTTATCCGCCATTTTTATTTTACCTGCAATTGAATTTGCCATTAAAATCACGATTAATACCGCAGCTGCTAAATTACTTACCTAAAAGCGTTCAGATACAAAAGCACTTGAGCTGTAATGTTTATATACTGTTGGCCTGATGACCTACTTCAAGAAGAATTGTTACATAGACCGCCAAGGACTGTCATCACACTTTACGTCATAAAGCGCTTTAAAACTTTTGACAAGTTCAACACCTCATATTTTGTACTGTTTATCATGGTAAAAGCAACTCAAAGCAATTCTAAAAATGATTGAAAGGTAAAAATACAAGCTTATACGAGCTGTCGTTTTAACATTTATAACATATATTTAAACAAAACATATATCATCTATTTTAATAAAATAGAAAAGTGTTCTTAGTCTTCACTTAAAAGCTGTTAGAAGCTGCCTTTCTGACAAGAGAGTTCTGTGAGTTCCACAGTCTCAGTGCATTAAAGTCAAAACCAGTTGCTTTTTATTTCCTGTTTTACGACAGAGCAAGGAGGGTGTCCACAGACCACTGTGCACCTGCAGGCTGATATGGGGGGTAAAAAGTCTAGAAGTTAGTAAATAAGATTTTAACATATGTTCTAAAACACACCGGACACCTGTACAGTGATGCCAACACAGTGATCTGAGCTCCTTCTTTGAGTTAAATCCTAGCATCTGCATTTTTTACAAGTTGTTGCTATGGCAGAGCATGACCAGAGCATAACAGAAACCACCCATTTTCTAACCGCTTCATCCAATTCAGGGTCAGGTGGTCAGGGGGTCGGGGGGTCACGGGGGAGCCAGAGACTCAGAAAGTAATAAGCAGGAGATACCTGGGACTGGATGGTAGTCCAATGCAGGGAAGACACAGACACTCACCAATTATCCCAGAAGCCAATTAACCTACCAGTAGTTCTTTGAACTTTGGGAGGAAGCTGGAGCACCCAAAGCAAACTCATGCAAACATGGGGAGAACATACAAGCTCCATACAGATAGCACCCCAGGTCCAGAAGTGTACCCAGGGCCTCAGCACTGTGAGCTAGCAATGCTAAACGCTGGGCTACTGTGCATGCTAATTTCTAGGCATCAGGTGATCAATCAGGTAGTGTTTCTCAGATAAAAGGACACCAGTAATTTAGTATGAGATTCAAATTGACCTCAGAACAAAATATAACTTATGTTATATAACTTATATAGAACTTACTACAGCATAACTGTCTTATTTGGCTCTTGTAGAAAATATTAACAGCATGCCTATTAAACATACAGTATCTAGCAATCAGCAATCAAAATAAAAACATTTCCAAACATGGAAACTGCCCAGTTAATGAAGCATTTCAAAGACATTAATCTATTCAATAATTACAGTTTCAAGTAGATAACAGATTTATATTCAGATTACGAAAGTATCATAACAACGGCTGCTTTTGTAAGGAATCTATGAATACCACTGTACATGAGAATTTCACATCTATTTGTAATCAATACACAAAATCCTATTGAATTTCAGGTACTTGTTCATTCAGCATTGCTTGACTCCGCGGACTCCTTGTTTTTTCAATATTCTAGCAATAGGACTAATCGCCAATACAGTGCCGTTGTAATCTATTCCTTCTGCCAGCAGAGGACGGTATTCGCACAGCCAGTTCAGGATAAGATACAGTCCTCGCAGTTCACAGTACAACTGGCCACAGCCATACTCGGAATATGCTCTCGATAACCTCGTTTAGTTTAAGAACGGCCGTATTTCATATCAACCCACAGATGCATTGCATAAACACTAGAATTCTGGTTGTACTTAAATTGACCTTATACGTTTTGGATTATGTTTAACCTTCTTCAATTTCTTCAACCATATTTTGAGATGATTACGTTTACAGAAGCAAATATTATTAAGTGCTTTTTCTTCACTCCTTTAATCAAACCCACATTTCTATAAGGAGGGCCATTGTGAAACTCCCCAAAGTGAGCTGAATTAATCTTTTATTCTTCACACCTGCGAAGTCATTCCTTCATTGTGTAATATGAAGGCCTTTCATTATTCACGTATACTACAACATCTGAAAATAATGGGTCTTGAAATAGTTGAATGAAAGAAAATCCTGAATAACTCCTCCAAATGCGTGTTACACTTTCATCAGGTACACACACTTTGAATGTGATGAACTATAAAAAGTTATTTTAACCATACCCAATGGAGCTCGGGAGTGCGATTGCATACACAATCATGTTTTCAGTGTTTGGACATCAGCCGTACATCAGAACAATCATTTCACTAACACAGCTCCATGTTGAGTGACTTCCCTCCAAAAACACAAAGTCACTTTCCCTTAGCAATTATTGCATGGACTTAGATTATCTGCCTTCTGCATCAAGCCCTGTATGATATACTGTACAAAGCCAAGCTTTGGGATAGTGCTTTGTTTGGATCCTTGTCTTGATCCTTTTGGATCCCAGGCTGCTCATTTGCAAATGAGTTTTGACATTAATTATAGTGACTATAGCAATGAGGTGGCACTGTGGTTCACAGAGCTGGGGTCCTGGGTTCAATTCCTGGGGTGCAGTCTGGATGGAATTGTATGTTCTCCCTTCATTTGTGTGCATTTCTTCCAGGTGCTCCAGTTTCTTCCCACAGTCCAAAGACATACAGTACTAGTAGGTTAAGGTGGAACTACAGTCCCAATTTTGCAGACACAAAAGTATTTAATTTCAGTCACAAAATAAAATCATTGACATTATAGAAAAACTTTACAAACTCAAAATTGAGCACAAAATCATGAATTTTGTGAAAGTACTGTAAGTTACGCCATGTTGTAACAAATTCGCATTCAAGTTCCACACAAATTGCGATGTGATGCAGCCCTTCCTGCTCACTAATCACTGTAATGACTAATGCAATGTGATGTAGGAGAGAAAAGGTATAGGTTATGCAGCAAACATTTCACTGCAAAAAACGTTCCATTCCAAGGTTCTTTATGCAGAGTTAACAATGTAATATTATTTATTGGCAAAAACGTAAAAAAGTTGAGAGCAATATTTCCATTGGATTAAACGAGATGTATTCACAAGCCTGCTCCTTTACAATGTCACAGGGCCACATCAGATTACATGAAGTTTTGCTGCCTCGTTCTGTATCGCAGAACATGGTAATTCTTTAACCTTGAAATGTAGTCTATTTTGTGATGTAAATTGGAGGTTTTATAAGTTATTGTGTGTTCCCCTTTAGATGGCTTCTGGGAAAACTGGCCTCAACACTGTATTGGATAAGGCACTTAGAAAACAGATTCATGCGTGGACCACAGCAATGTCCCTTTACTGAGCCAGCAATCAACGGATGTGTCTGATCGTGAATGGTTTTCCCTGTTGTTTGTTGTATTACTCGGTGTTGCATTTTAAGCTGTGCATGAGGAAGGACCAGGAGGCTGCTGCTTCTGCTGGGATTGAGGAAGAGCTGAGCGCCATGTAAGGCAAAGACACTGCGTTCCACTTTATCAGGTGCCTGGAGTGTAAGAGCTGCAGATAATATTGAGTCACATTAATCCCAACATATTTCAAATATTATGAAAATTAAATAAATTAAATCAAATAACTTTCATTAAAAAAATCAATCACTCTTTACCTTGCTTTTTCAGTTGTTTTTAAGGAAAATTGATGCCGAGAATGTGTGAATACTACTTTTTGATGGTTCCAAGGCCAATGTGACCTGTTCTATTGCCTGCTAATTGTACGTTCCAGGTTGAACAATTATTTTTAGGAGGTCAAGGTGTATGAATGATAAGAACAGCTTGAAATTTATTTTCACGGTCGACACACATTTTCGCAAGGGAAACAAACTGAAATAACCACAGTTACGCAAACACCAGTCCACCAAAAAAAAATCATTTTATTAAAACAAGGTAACATTTTTTTTATCATCATACGGATGAACTGTGCTAAATATATTTCTAAAAAGAAAAATCAGGACGTGAGTCGTGAGCCAAGATCATGACTCTTTTACTCTTCTTCACATCAGTTTTCATCTGTGAGGAGGAGGAGGGGGGCGGCTCGTGATGTGCTGACACTTGGGGATGTGCCTCTGTGCCGGCCTGGGGGCAAAGCGCCGGCCGCAGTGAGGGCAGGGCACGTAGTCGGGGTTTGGATTCGCGGGGGGCTGGGGCAGGTTCACAACCTTCCCTCCTTGCGTGATCACCTGCTGCACCTCCCTGGCCTATTTGATGCTCCGAATGAAATCCTCGTGCTTCTGCCTCCAGTTGTTCTTTCTCAGCTGGGAACAGGAAATGAAACCAATGAAACAGCTTCCAGAAAAAGTCCAGACTAGCACTGCGTACACAGTCTGGTCGCAAACCATTCACAAGGCAAGAAAATATCAATACAGTAATAACGTAGCTTTCTGGGCCTACCTTTCATGTCATTGGGTAGAGAGTACAATTTAGTTATGGTTTTGTTTCCCGTGAGTGCTATTTGCTTGATATCTCATGTAGATTTTTACAACAGAATTCAGAGGTCACTAAGACCCATTTATTCTGTCTGGCAAATGTGCCTTTGCGGCAGTTTTTCAGAAGAGTACGGGGTGGGGGCAAACAAGGAATCACTCTGTGCTTCCGGGCGGTCCACAGCCGGAACCTCACCAGGGCCGGAGACTTTCCTGTTACCCATAGGCTTCAGGGGGTTAGGGTTAGGGTTAGGGTTAGGGTTAGGGTAGGGGAACAAAGCTCTTTCTCCCAGATTTTCTCTAAAAAGGGACCATCTGGGACAAGGAGTGTTGCACTCTCCTTCCAACGACTGAAACCCTCCCAGTTTATTTTCTGATGTTCAGGCCTTGTGGAAAGGTAGTATGAAGTCTTTTGATCCACTCCGTTTCCTTTTTCTTTTTTTCCATCTCTGTCCAGTTGGGGTTGCTCTCCAGTCCTGTGGCCTCCAGCGCTTCCAGCCCGTGCTGTAGGAAGTG
Organism: Lepisosteus oculatus; assembly: GCF_040954835.1. Taxonomy (NCBI): domain Eukaryota; kingdom Metazoa; phylum Chordata; class Actinopteri; order Semionotiformes; family Lepisosteidae; genus Lepisosteus; species Lepisosteus oculatus. The sequence goes on along the minus strand of NW_027167956.1, from coordinate 91,492 downwards.
TGCCACCAGGTGAGTCCTCCTTTCCCGCTGGTTACGGATGTTGTACCTGTGTTGTGCCAGTCGGGTTCGGATGGAGTTACCTGTTTCCCCCACATAGGTTGGGTTGGGGTTGGGGTTAGGGTTAGGGGTTAGGGGTTAGGGTTAGGGTTAGGGTTAGGGTTAGGGTAGGGGAACAAAGCTCTTTCTCCCAGATTTTCTCTAAAAAGGGACCATCTGGGACAAGGAGTGTTGCACTCTCCTTCCAACGACTGAAACCCTCCCAGTTTATTTTCTGATGTTCAGGCCTTGTGCAAAGGTAGTATGAAGTCTTTTGATCCACTCCGTTTCCTTTTTCTTTCTTTCCATCTCTGTCCAGTTGGGGTTGCTCTCCAGTCCTGTGGCCTCCAGCGCTTCCAGCCCGTGCTGTAGGAAGTGTGCCACCAGGTGAGGCCTCCTTTACCGCTTGTTCCGGATGTTGTACCTGTGTTGTGCCAGTCGGGTTCGGATGGAGTTACCTGTTTCCCCCACATAGGTCACCCCGCACGTTTTGCACTGGATGCCATAGACAGCGTTATTGGTGTTTTCTGAGAGCGCCCTTTGCAACTGGAAGATTTCTTTGGTTTTGTTGTTTTGGATCGTTGTTTTCTGTTTGAAGTGTTTGGCTTTGGTGTATTTGATCTGTTTTGTACAGGTCAGGGTCAGGGTCAGGGTCAGGGTTAGGGTTAGGGTTAGGGGTTAGGGGTTAGGGTTAGGGTTAGGGTTAGGGTAGGGGAACAAAGCTCTTTCTCCCAGATTTTCTGTAAGAAGGGACCATCTGGGACAAGGAGTGTTGCACTCTCCTTCCAACGACTGAAACCTTCCCAGTTTATTTTCTGATGTTCAGGCCTTGTGGAAAGGTAGTATGAAGTCTTTTGATCCACTCCGTTTCCTTTTTCTTTTTTTCCATCTCTGTCCAGTTGGGGTTGCTCTCCAGTCCTGTGGCCTCCAGCGCTTCCAGCCCGTGCTGTAGGAAGTGTGCCACCAGGTGAGTCCTCCTTTCCCGCTGGTTACGGATGTTGTACCTGTGTTGTGCCAGTCGGGTTCGGATGGAGTTACCTGTTTCCCCCACATAGGTTGGGTTGGGGTTGGGGTTAGGGTTAGGGGTTAGGGGTTAGGGTTAGGGTTAGGGTTAGGGTAGGGGAACAAAGCTCTTTCTCCCAGATTTTCTCTAAAAAGGGACCATCTGGGACAAGGAGTGTTGCACTCTCCTTCCAACGACTGAAACCCTCCCAGTTTATTTTCTGATGTTCAGGCCTTGTGGAAAGGTAGTATGAAGTCTTTTGATCCACTCCGTTTCCTTTTTCTTTCTTTCCATCTCTGTCCAGTTGGGGTTGCTCTCCAGTCCTGTGGCCTCCAGCGCTTCCAGCCCGTGCATTAGGAGGTGTGCCACCAGGTGAGTCCTCCTTTCCCGCTGGTTCCGGATGTTGTACCTGTGTTGTGCCAGTCGGGTTCGGATGGAGTTACCTGTTTCCCCCACATAGGTCACCCCGCACGTTTTGCACTGGATGCCATAGACAGCGTTATTGGTGTTTTCTGAGAGCGCCCTTTGCAACTGGAAACTTTCTTTGGTTTTGTTGTTTTGGATCGTTGTTTTCTGTTTGAAGTGTTTGGCTTTTGGTGTATTTGATCTGTTTTGTACAGGTTTTAGTTTGCTTTGGACTAAATAATCCTGTAGGTTTTTGTTTTTTCTATATGCAGATATGATTTTGTGTTCCCTCAGTAGGTTTGTGTTTTCTAATATCGTGGTGAATGTAGACTTTAGTTTTTGGTTGGTTATTACGCTGAGTTGGGAGTATGTTGTGATGAGGGGTATTATTTTGCTGTCATCAGGTGTTTTTCTGTTTAGAAATGTTTGTGCCACATTTCTGAGGAAACTTCGTGTGTATCCTCTCAGGCGTAGAGCTTGGAAGAGTGTGTGTTTGGCTTCCTCAAAGTCTTGTTGTTGTGTGCAGATTTTGTGGAAGCGTAGGAGTTGTGATTTTACCAGTCCTTTGAAAGTATGTTTTGGATGGAAGCTGTCTTTGTGCAGTAAGCCGTGTGTGTCCGTGTCTTTGAAATATACCTTAATGTCCAGTTTGCCTGTGTTGTTGAAGGAGGAACCCTTGTATGTGGTGGTGTCTAGGAAATCTATCTGGTTTTCCTGCTTGGTGTATTTGATTTTAATGGACCTGTGGTGTGTGTTGAGGGTGTTAATGAATTCTTGAAAGGCCTGTGGGCCGTGCGTCCAGGTTCCCCAGATGTCGTCGAGGTACCTGAAGTAGTGTGTAGGTTTGTGTGTGCATTTTGGGAATACTGTGGCTTCCCAATGGGCCATATAGATGTCAGCATAGGCCGGAGCAAAGCGCTTCCCCATAGCAGTTCCTTTTATTTGTAAGTAGTGATGCTCTTCAAATTCAAAATCGTTTTTGTTGAGGCTAATTTCCAATAGCTTCAGAATTTGGGTTTCTGGTCTGTTGCGGTCAGGGTATTTGAGAAACCACTCCCGGACTGCTTTCAGTCCCTCCGTAGTTTCAATGTTGGTGTATAAACTGTCAATGTCAATGGTGAACAGGAAGGCTTCCTGTTGTATTGTAGTATTTTTGACTTTGGCTACAAAGTCATAGGTGTCTTTGATGTAACTTGGGTGGTGTTTAGAAATGGGGTTGAGGAAATGGTCTAGATATTCTGCTATTCTGTAGGATTCACTGTTGCAGTCGGACACTATGGGCCTCCCAGGTGGAATTTCGTAGGGGAGTGGCCATGTTTCTGGGGCTTTATGAATTTTTGGGAGGAGGTAGAAGATCCTCGGTCGTGGTGATTCCTCTCCTCTTAGGTAGAATGCCTGTTTTTTTGTTAGGTGTTTTAGTTCAACCAGAGTTTGTAGGATTTGCCCTATTTCTAGTGCTGTTTGTTTGTACAGCGGTTCTTCCAAAGTAGTATAGTGTTCCTGATTATTTAATTGTCTGTGTGCTTCTGCAATGTATTGTTCTCTATCCATGATAACTATTGCACTCCCTTTGTCTGCTGGTTTTATGACTATATGTTTGTTTTCCTTTAAATGTTTTAAGGCTACGGTTTCCTCCTTTGTTATGTTGTGTGAGTCCCTGTATGGTCGGAGTTTTTGTAGAATTGTGTTGTCCTCTTGGATTATTTCCTGGATTTCTGGTGGCAGTTGGTTTTCCCTTGGTTCCCAACTGGATTTAGGCAGGAAGGGAACCCTTTCTGTGTCGGTGTCTTTATCCTCAAAGAAGGCAGTCAGTTTAAGGCGACGGTGGTATTGTCGGATTTCGCTTTTCAGTCGGGTTTTCTGACCTTTCTTTGTCCCTACTGTGGGGACAAATGATAAGCCCTTATTGAGGAGGTTTATTTGTTCAGTTGTGGGCTGGAAGTTGTTGCTTAGATTTACAATGTTTTTTTTGTTCTTGTCCCCATCTTGTTCTGCGGCTTTGGGGCTTACCAGTTTAAATGTTGTGACCAGTGGTCTAGCATTTTTTGAGCTGTTGCGGTGGTCCAGTGAATTCCATCTCTTTCTGTCTTGAAAAGGGCTTCTTCCAGTTTGGGGAGGTATGGCATGTTTTGCTGTATGTGATTGTTTATTGTGTCCAGGTTTTTCCTGAATCCTGGTTCCAGGTCTCTGGAGTAATTAATCAGTGGGATGTATATTTCTGCAGATGGGAAGGTTCCCTTAGCTTCCCGTAGCATCTGTTGTAGTTGTTTGATGGCTGTTTCCTTTGCTTTTTGTGCCTTGTTATTGATTCCAAAGGACAGAATGATTTTCTCCACTCCTGTGTTGCGGGGGGTGTGTTGTAGGAGGTTTGCTGCATTGTAAAATGATGCTCCTGGGTAGCTTTCCATCTGTAGATCTGGATTTTCATAGGGGGGTATTCTTGATAAATTGGAGTCCCCTATGCAGAGCCAGCGTTTGTGGGTTTCCAGCTTCCAGTCCGTTAGCTTTCTTGTGGTCTTGTCATGTCGGTGTGGTCTGTATCTTGGTTGGGCTGGTGGTGGTGTGGGGGGGTAATAGTCGGGGTCGGAGTCAGGGTTAGGATCAGGGTCGGGGTTGGGATCAGGGTTGATGTCAGGGTTAAGATTAGGGTTAGGGTTAGGATCAGGGTCGGGGTTAGGATCAGGGTTAATGTCAGTGTCAGTGTTAGTATTAGGGTTAGGGTTAGGGTTAGGGTTAGGGGAACAAAGCTCTTTCTCCCAGATTTTCTCTAAAAAGGGACCATCTGGGACAAGGAGTGTTGCACTCTCCTTCCAACGACTGAAACCCTCCCAGTTTATTTTCTGATGTTCAGGCCTTGTGGAAAGGTAGTATGAAGTCTTTTGATCCACTCCGTTTCCTTTTTCTTTCTTTCCATCTCTGTCCAGTTGGGGTTGCTCTCCAGTCCTGTGGCCTCCAGCGCTTCCAGCCCGTGCTGTAGGAAGTGTGCCACCAGGTGCGTCCTCCTTTCCCGCTGGTTCCGGATGTTGTACCTGTGTTGTGCCAGTCGGGTTCGGATGGAGTTACCTGTTTCCCCCACATAGGTCATCCCGCACGTTTTGCACTGGATGCCATAGACAGCGTTATTGGTGTTTTCTGAGAGCGCCCTTTGCAACTGGAAGATTTCTTTGGTTTTGTTGTTTTGGATCGTTGTTTTCTGTTTGAAGTGTTTGGCTTTTGGTGTATTTGATCTGTTTTGTACAGGTTTTAGTTTGCTTTGGACTAAATAATCCTGTAGGTTTTTGTTTTTTCTATATGCAGATATGATTTTGTGTTCCCTCAGTAGGTTTGTGTTTTCTAATATCGTGGTGAATGTAGACTTCAGTTTTTGGTTGGTTATTACGCTGAGTTGGGAGTATGTTGTGATGAGGGGTATTATTTTGCTGTCATCAGGTGTTTTTCTGTTTAGAAATGTTTGTGCCACATTTCTGAGGAAACTTCGTGTGTATCCTCTCAGGCGTAGAGCTTGGAAGAGTGTGTGTTTGGCTTCCTCAAAGTCTTGTTGTTGTGTGCAGATTTTGTGGAAGCGTAGGAGTTGTGATTTTACCAGTCCTTTGAAAGTATGTTTTGGATGGAAGCTGTCTTTGTGCAGTAAGCCGTGTGTGTCCGTGTCTTTGAAATATACCTTAATGTCCAGTTTGCCTGTGTTGTTGAAGGAGGAACCCTTGTATGTGGTGGTGTCTAGGAAATCTATCTGGTTTTCCTGCTTGGTGTATTTGAGTTTAATGGACCTGTGGTGTGTGTTGAGGGTGTTAATGAATTCTTGAAAGGCCTGTGGGCCGTGCGTCCAGGTTCCCCAGATGTCGTCGAGGTACCTGAAGTAGTGTGTAGGTTTGTGTGTGCATTTTGGGAATACTGTGGCTTCCCAATGGGCCATATAGATGTCAGCATAGGCCGGAGCAAAGCGCTTCCCCATAGCAGTTCCTTTTATTTGTAAGTAGTGATGCTCTTCAAATTCAAAATCGTTTTTGTTGAGGCTAATTTCCAATAGCTTCAGAATTTGGGTTTCTGGTCTGTTGCGGTCAGGGTATTTGAGAAACCACTCCCGGACTGCTTTCAGTCCCTCCGTAGTTTCAATGTTGGTGTATAAACTGTCAATGTCAATGGTGAACAGGAAGGCTTCCTGTTGTATTGTAGTATTTTTTACTTTGGCTACAAAGTCATAGGTGTCTTTGATGTAACTTGGGTGGTGTTTAGAAATGGGGTTGAGGAAATGGTCTAGATATTCTGCTATTCTGTAGGATTCACTGTTGCAGTCGGACACTATGGGCCTCCCAGGTGGAATTTCGTAGGGGAGTGGCCATGTTTCTGGGGCTTTATGAATTTTTGGGAGGAGGTAGAAGATCCTCGGTCGTGGTGATTCCTCTCCTCTTAGGTAGAATGCCTGTTTTTTTGTTAGGTGTTTTAGTTCAACCAGAGTTTGTAGGATTTGCCCTATTTCTAGTGCTGTTTGTTGGTACAGAGGTTCTTCCAAAGTAGTATAGTGTTCCTGATTATTTAATTGTCTGTGTGCTTCTGCAATGTATTGTTCTCTATCCATGATAACTATTGCACTCCCTTTGTCTGCTGGTTTTATGACTATATGTTTGTTTTCCTTTAAATGTTTTAAGGCTACGGTTTCCTCCTTTGTTATGTTGTGTGAGTCCCTGTATGGTCGGAGTTTTTGTAGAAGTGTGTTGTCCTCTTGGATTATTTCCTGGATTTCTGGTGGCAGTTGGTTTTCCCTTGGTTCCCAACTGGATTTAGGCAGGAAGGGAACCCTTTCTGTGTCGGTGTCTTTATCCTCAAAGAAGGCAGTCAGTTTAAGGCGACGGTGGTATTGTCGGATTTCGCTTTTCAGTCGGGTTTTCTGACCTTTCTTTGTCCCTACTGTGGGGACAAATGATAAGCCCTTATTGAGGAGGTTTATTTGTTCAGTTGTGGGGTGGAAGTTGTTGCTTAGATTTACAATGTTTTTGTTGTTCTTGTCCCCATCTTGTTCTGCGGCTTTGGGGCTTACCAGTTTAAATGTTGTGACCAGTGGTCTAGCATTTTTTGAGCTGTTGCGGTGGTCCAGTGAATTCCATCTCTTTCTGTCTTGAAAAGGGCTTCTTCCAGTTTGGGGAGGTATGGCATGTTTTGCTGTATGTGATTGTTTATTGTGTCCAGGTTTTTCCTGAATCCTGGTTCCAGGTCTCTGGAGTAATTAATCAGTGGGATGTATATTTCTGCAGATGGGAAGGTTCCCTTAGCTTCCCGTAGCATCTGTTGTAGTTGTTTGATGGCTGTTTCCTTTGCTTTTTGTGCCTTGTTATTGATTCCAAAGGACAGAATGATTTTCTCCACTCCTGTGTTGCGGGGGGTGTGTTGTAGGAGGTTTGCTGCATTGTAAAATGATGCTCCTGGGTAGCTTTCCATCTGTAGATCTGGATTTTCATAGGGGGGTATTCTTGATAAATTGGAGTCCCCTATGCAGAGCCAGCGTTTGTGGGTTTCCAGCTTCCAGTCCGTTAGCTTTCTTGTGGTCTTGTCATGTCGGTGTGGTCTGTATCTTGGTTGGGCTGGTGGTGGTGTGGGGGGGTAATAGTCGGGGTCGGAGTCAGGGTTAGGATCAGGGTCGGGGTTGGGATCAGGGTTGATGTCAGGGTTAAGATTAGGGTTAGGGTTAGGATCAGGGTCGGGGTTAGGATCAGGGTTAATGTCAGTGTTAGTATTAGGGTTAGGGTTAGGATCAGGGTCGGGGTTAGGATCAGGGTTAATGTCAGTGTTAGTATTAGGGTTAGGGTTAGGATCAGGGTCGGGGTTAGGATCAGGGTTAATGTCAGTGTTAGTATTAGGGTTAGGGTTAGGATCAGGGTCGGGGTTAGGATCGGGGTTAATGTCAGGGTTAGGATTAGGGTTGGGTTAGGGTTAGGGTTAGGGTTGGTGTCGGGGTTGGTGTTAACGTCAGTATAAGCGTTAGGGTTAGGGCTGAGGTTAGGGTCAGAGCTAGAGTCCTGGGAGAGGTGTACCCTGGTGGTGCTGTTTGGGATACAGATTCCAGTTAGGGTGTTTCTCATGGTTCCCTCTTGTCTTCTCTGCTCTCTTCGGATCCTTTGTGGCATGGGGATCGGAGGAAAGTCATCTATTTCCGGAGTATATGCTCTGGCTCTCATGGGGCCAGATTGCTGGGTTGGATGTCTGCTTTCCCAGTGTCTCTTCACTGGTTCTGGATGGGATTCTGCCTGGGTTACGTATGTCTCTTCCGAGCCATTTACCTCTTCCCTGATTAGTGTGTCGAGTATTTGGAATCTGTTTGGAGACGTGGGGATAGTGGATTCCTTGTTGCTAAGTGTAGCAGTAACCATAGCTTGTGTATGGTCCAACGTGTCCTTCTGTATTTTCCTCCCATAATTTTTCTTTGCCCAGTTGGAGGCAACCGCGAAAGCTTGTTCCCAGCGGGGAAGCTCCAGGTCCTCCAGTCGTCTGGACAGATGTGTGAGAGTTTCCTCGTAGTGCTCTTCGAGGATCTGCAATGAGGTGTGGAGCCAGTTTTTGGCATTGCTTACTAGCTTCAAACATGTGAGTGCGGTTGGGTTGGCCGGTCTTATGAGGTGCTTGAGTTCCTCTGTCTTCCGTCGTAGGCTGGCGGGTGCCTGGTTCTCCCCTCCGGAAACTGCTGTGTTTTTTAGGTGGTGGACTGTCTGGATCATTTTGTAGATGATCCTGGTTCCTAGTTGGAAGGTATCCTGTCTGTTTGATGTGTTTGATGTGGTGTGGTTTGGTGTGTAGGCGGTGTGGGCGGCGGTGTGGAGAGTGACCGTACGGCAGCGTGCGTTGTCAACTCTGGGTTGACGCATACCATAACGATCCATACTTACCAGTAAAATGCCTAAAGCTTCGTTGGCACCGTTAGGTTTCCACTGTTAGGCAATTTACCTCTGTAGAGTCTGTGGCTCCGTGAAAAGGCAATCTTGCTTTTCTTTGTGTCGCGACGTTTCGACCTGCCTGGGTCTTCTTCAGGCGTTGTTATGGGGCACTGTGTCCCTGTTGGCCTGTTTTTATCTTGTTTTCAAAGGGGCGGTGAGTGTAGTTCCTCCCAGGGGGGTGGTTTGAATACTATTCCTTTTGTTTCTGTGTTTGTAGGTGCAGTTTCAGTGGGTGAATGGGTTTCTGCTTTCCTGCTTAGGATTATGTATGGGCCGTTAACCTCTCAATAGGCCGTTAGGGTCTTTTGTTTTCCTTCCTGGTAGGACTGGTGTGTGGGCTGTGAAAGTTTCAATTGGTTTTAGGTCTTCTTTTGTTTGTTGCCTGAGTGCTGAAACAGTGACTGTGAAGAGTTCCAGTCCCTGTAGGATCTGGCTAGTTAGGGTAGGGGAACAAAGCTCTTTCTCCCAGATTTTCTGTAAGAAGGGATCATCTGGGACAAGGAGTGTTGCACTCTCCTTCCAACGACTGAAACCTTCCCAGTTTATTTTCTGATGTTCAGGCCTTGTGGAAAGGTAGTATGAAGTCTTTTGATCCACTCCGTTTCATTTTTCTTTTTTTCCATCTCTGTCCAGTTGGGGTTGCTCTCCAGTCCTGTGGCCTCCAGCGCTTCCAGCCCGTGCTGTAGGAAGTGTGCCACCAGGTGAGTCCTCCTTTCCCGCTGGTTACGGATGTTGTACCTGTGTTGTGCCAGTCGGGTTCGGATGGAGTTACCTGTTTCCCCCACATAGGTTGGGTTGGGGTTGGGGTTAGGGGTTAGGGTTAGGGTTAGGGTTAGGGTAGGGGAACAAAGCTCTTTCTCCCAGATTTTCTCTAAAAAGGGACCATCTGGGACAAGGAGTGTTGCACTCTCCTTCCAACGACTGAAACCCTCCCAGTTTATTTTCTGATGTTCAGGCCTTGTGGAAAGGTAGTATGAAGTCTTTTGATCCACTCCGTTTCCTTTTTCTTTCTTTCCATCTCTGTCCAGTTGGGGTTGCTCTCCAGTCCTGTGGCCTCCAGCGCTTCCAGCCCGTGCTGTAGGAAGTGTGCCACCAGGTGAGTCCTCCTTTCCCGCTGGTTCCGGATGTTGTACCTGTGTTGTGCCAGTCGGGTTCGGATGGAGTTACCTGTTTCCCCCACATAGGTCACCCCGCACGTTTTGCACTGGATGCCATAGACAGCGTTATTGGTGTTTTCTGAGAGCGCCCTTTGCAACTGGAAAATTTCTTTGGTTTTGTTGTTTTGGATCGTTGTTTTCTGTTTGAAGTGTTTGGCTTTTGGTGTATTTGATCTGTTTTGTACAGGTTTTAGTTTGCTTTGGACTAAATAATCCTGTAGGTTTTTGTTTTTTCTATATGCAGATATGATTTTGTGTTCCCTCAGTAGGTTTGTGTTTTCTAATATCGTGGTGAATGTAGACTTTAGTTTTTGGTTGGTTATTACGCTGAGTTGGGAGTATGTTGTGATGAGGGGTATTATTTTGCTGTCATCAGGTGTTTTTCTGTTTAGAAATGTTTGTGCCACATTTCTGAGGAAACTTCGTGTGTATCCTCTCAGGCGTAGAGCTTGGAAGAGTGTGTGTTTGGCTTCCTCAAAGTCTTGTTGTTGTGTGCAGATTTTGTGGAAGCGTAGGAGTTGTGATTTTACCAGTCCTTTGAAAGTATGTTTTGGATGGAAGCTGTCTTTGTGCAGTAAGCCGTGTGTGTCCGTGTCTTTGAAATATACCTTAATGTCCAGTTTGCCTGTGTTGTTGAAGGAGGAACCCTTGTATGTGGTGGTGTCTAGGAAATCTATCTGGTTTTCCTGCTTGGTGTATTTGATTTTAATGGACCTGTGGTGTGTGTTGAGGGTGTTAATGAATTCTTGAAAGGCCTGTGGGCCGTGCGTCCAGGTTCCCCAGATGTCGTCGAGGTACCTGAAGTAGTGTGTAGGTTTGTGTGTGCATTTTGGGAATACTGTGGCTTCCCAATGGGCCATATAGATGTCAGCATAGGCCGGAGCAAAGCGCTTCCCCATAGCAGTTCCTTTTATTTGTAAGTAGTGATGCTCTTCAAATTCAAAATCGTTTTTGTTGAGGCTAATTTCCAATAGCTTCAGAATTTGGGTTTCTGGTCTGTTGCGGTCAGGGTATTTGAGAAACCACTCCCGGACTGCTTTCAGTCCCTCCGTAGTTTCAATGTTGGTGTATAAACTGTCAATGTCAATGGTGAACAGGAAGGCTTCCTGTTGTATTGTAGTATTTTTGACTTTGGCTACAAAGTCATAGGTGTCTTTGATGTAACTTGGGTGGTGTTTAGAAATGGGGTTGAGGAAATGGTCTAGATATTCTGCTATTCTGTAGGATTCACTGTTGCAGTCGGACACTATGGGCCTCCCAGGTGGAATTTCGTAGGGGAGTGGCCATGTTTCTGGGGCTTTATGAATTTTTGGGAGGAGGTAGAAGATCCTCGGTCGTGGTGATTCCTCTCCTCTTAGGTAGAATGCCTGTTTTTTTGTTAGGTGTTTTAGTTCAACCAGAGTTTGTAGGATTTGCCCTATTTCTAGTGCTGTTTGTTTGTACAGCGGTTCTTCCAAAGTAGTATAGTGTTCCTGATTATTTAATTGTCTGTGTGCTTCTGCAATGTATTGTTCTCTATCCATGATAACTATTGCACTCCCTTTGTCTGCTGGTTTTATGACTATATGTTTGTTTTCCTTTAAATGTTTTAAGGCTACGGTTTCCTCCTTTGTTATGTTGTGTGAGTCCCTCTATGGTCGGAGTTTTTGTAGAATTGTGTTGTCCTCTTGGATTATTTCCTGGATTTCTGGTGGCAGTTGGTTTTCCCTTGGTTCCCAACTGGATTTAGGCAGGAAGGGAACCCTTTCTGTGTCGGTGTCTTTATCCTCAAAGAAGGCAGTCAGTTTAAGGCGACGGTGGTATTGTCGGATTTCGCTTTTCAGTCGGGTTTTCTGACCTTTCTTTGTCCCTACTGTGGGGACAAATGATAAGCCCTTATTGAGGAGGTTTATTTGTTCAGTTGTGGGCTGGAAGTTGTTGCTTAGATTTACAATGTTTTTTTTGTTCTTGTCCCCATCTTGTTCTGCGGCTTTGGGGCTTACCAGTTTAAATGTTGTGACCAGTGGTCTAGCATTTTTTGAGCTGTTGCGGTGGTCCAGTGAATTCCATCTCTTTCTGTCTTGAAAAGGGCTTCTTCCAGTTTGGGGAGGTATGGCATGTTTTGCTGTATGTGATTGTTTATTGTGTCCAGGTTTTTCCTGAATCCTGGTTCCAGGTCTCTGGAGTAATTAATCAGTGGGATGTATATTTCTGCAGATGGGAAGGTTCCCTTAGCTTCCCGTAGCATCTGTTGTAGTTGTTTGATGGCTGTTTCCTTTGCTTTTTGTGCCTTGTTATTGATTCCAAAGGACAGAATGATTTTCTCCACTCCTGTGTTGCGGGGGGTGTGTTGTAGGAGGTTTGCTGCATTGTAAAATGATGCTCCTGGGTAGCTTTCCATCTGTAGATCTGGATTTTCATAGGGGGGTATTCTTGATAAATTGGAGTCCCCTATGCAGAGCCAGCGTTTGTGGGTTTCCAGCTTCCAGTCCGTTAGCTTTCTTGTGGTCTTGTCATGTCGGTGTGGTCTGTATCTTGGTTGGGCTGGTGGTGGTGTGGGGGGGTAATAGTCGGGGTCGGAGTCAGGGTTAGGATCAGGGTCGGGGTTGGGATCAGGGTTGATGTCAGGGTTAAGATTAGGGTTAGGGTTAGGATCAGGGTCGGGGTTAGGATCAGGGTTAATGTCAGTGTCAGTGTTAGTATTAGGGTTAGGGTTAGGGTTAGGGTTAGGGTTAGGGGAACAAAGCTCTTTCTCCCAGATTTTCTCTAAAAAGGGACCATCTGGGACAAGGAGTGTTGCACTCTCCTTCCAACGACTGAAACCCTCCCAGTTTATTTTCTGATGTTCAGGCCTTGTGGAAAGGTAGTATGAAGTCTTTTGATCCACTCCGTTTCCTTTTTCTTTCTTTCCATCTCTGTCCAGTTGGGGTTGCTCTCCAGTCCTGTGGCCTCCAGCGCTTCCAGCCCGTGCTGTAGGAAGTGTGCCACCAGGTGCGTCCTCCTTTCCCGCTGGTTCCGGATGTTGTACCTGTGTTGTGCCAGTCGGGTTCGGATGGAGTTACCTGTTTCCCCCACATAGGTCATCCCGCACGTTTTGCACTGGATGCCATAGACAGCGTTATTGGTGTTTTCTGAGAGCGCCCTTTGCAACTGGAAGATTTCTTTGGTTTTGTTGTTTTGGATCGTTGTTTTCTGTTTGAAGTGTTTGGCTTTTGGTGTATTTGATCTGTTTTGTACAGGTTTTAGTTTGCTTTGGACTAAATAATCCTGTAGGTTTTTGTTTTTTCTATATGCAGATATGATTTTGTGTTCCCTCAGTAGGTTTGTGTTTTCTAATATCGTGGTGAATGTAGACTTCAGTTTTTGGTTGGTTATTACGCTGAGTTGGGAGAATGTTGTGATGAGGGGTATTATTTTGCTGTCATCAGGTGTTTTTCTGTTTAGAAATGTTTGTGCCACATTTCTGAGGAAACTTCGTGTGTATCCTCTCAGGCGTAGAGCTTGGAAGAGTGTGTGTTTGGCTTCCTCAAAGTCTTGTTGTTGTGTGCAGATTTTGTGGAAGCGTAGGAGTTGTGATTTTACCAGTCCTTTGAAAGTATGTTTTGGATGGAAGCTGTCTTTGTGCAGTAAGCCGTGTGTGTCCGTGTCTTTGAAATATACCTTAATGTCCAGTTTGCCTGTGTTGTTGAAGGAGGAACCCTTGTATGTGGTGGTGTCTAGGAAATCTATCTGGTTTTCCTGCTTGGTGTATTTGAGTTTAATGGACCTGTGGTGTGTGTTGAGGGTGTTAATGAATTCTTGAAAGGCCTGTGGGCCGTGCGTCCAGGTTCCCCAGATGTCGTCGAGGTACCTGAAGTAGTGTGTAGGTTTGTGTGTGCATTTTGGGAATACTGTGGCTTCCCAATGGGCCATATAGATGTCAGCATAGGCCGGAGCAAAGCGCTTCCCCATAGCAGTTCCTTTTATTTGTAAGTAGTGATGCTCTTCAAATTCAAAATCGTTTTTGTTGAGGCTAATTTCCAATAGCTTCAGAATTTGGGTTTCTGGTCTGTTGCGGTCAGGGTATTTGAGAAACCACTCCCGGACTGCTTTCAGTCCCTCCGTAGTTTCAATGTTGGTGTATAAACTGTCAATGTCAATGGTGAACAGGAAGGCTTCCTGTTGTATTGTAGTATTTTTGACTTTGGCTACAAAGTCATAGGTGTCTTTGATGTAACTTGGGTGGTGTTTAGAAATGGGGTTGAGGAAATGGTCTAGATATTCTGCTATTCTGTAGGATTCACTGTTGCAGTCGGACACTATGGGCCTCCCAGGTGGAATTTCGTAGGGGAGTGGCCATGTTTCTGGGGCTTTATGAATTTTTGGGAGGAGGTAGAAGATCCTCGGTCGTGGTGATTCCTCTCCTCTTAGGTAGAATGCCTGTTTTTTTGTTAGGTGTTTTAGTTCAACCAGAGTTTGTAGGATTTGCCCTATTTCTAGTGCTGTTTGTTGGTACAGAGGTTCTTCCAAAGTAGTATAGTGTTCCTGATTATTTAATTGTCTGTGTGCTTCTGCAATGTATTGTTCTCTATCCATGATAACTATTGCACTCCCTTTGTCTGCTGGTTTTATGACTATATGTTTGTTTTCCTTTAAATGTTTTAAGGCTACGGTTTCCTCCTTTGTTATGTTGTGTGAGTCCCTGTATGGTCGGAGTTTTTGTAGAAGTGTGTTGTCCTCTTGGATTATTTCCTGGATTTCTGGTGGCAGTTGGTTTTCCCTTGGTTCCCAACTGGATTTAGGCAGGAAGGGAACCCTTTCTGTGTCGGTGTCTTTATCCTCAAAGAAGGCAGTCAGTTTAAGGCGACGGTGGTATTGTCGGATTTCGCTTTTCAGTCGGGTTTTCTGACCTTTCTTTGTCCCTACTGTGGGGACAAATGATAAGCCCTTATTGAGGAGGTTTATTTGTTCAGTTGTGGGGTGGAAGTTGTTGCTTAGATTTACAATGTTTTTGTTGTTCTTGTCCCCATCTTGTTCTGCGGCTTTGGGGCTTACCAGTTTAAATGTTGTGACCAGTGGTCTAGCATTTTTTGAGCTGTTGCGGTGGTCCAGTGAATTCCATCTCTTTCTGTCTTGAAAAGGGCTTCTTCCAGTTTGGGGAGGTATGGCATGTTTTGCTGTATGTGATTGTTTATTGTGTCCAGGTTTTTCCTGAATCCTGGTTCCAGGTCTCTGGAGTAATTAATCAGTGGGATGTATATTTCTGCAGATGGGAAGGTTCCCTTAGCTTCCCGTAGCATCTGTTGTAGTTGTTTGATGGCTGTTTCCTTTGCTTTTTGTGCCTTGTTATTGATTCCAAAGGACAGAATGATTTTCTCCACTCCTGTGTTGCGGGGGGTGTGTTGTAGGAGGTTTGCTGCATTGTAAAATGATGCTCCTGGGTAGCTTTCCATCTGTAGATCTGGATTTTCATAGGGGGGTATTCTTGATAAATTGGAGTCCCCTATGCAGAGCCAGCGTTTGTGGGTTTCCAGCTTCCAGTCCGTTAGCTTTCTTGTGGTCTTGTCATGTCGGTGTGGTCTGTATCTTGGTTGGGCTGGTGGTGGTGTGGGGGGGTAATAGTTGGGGTCGGAGTCAGGGTTAGGATCAGGGTCGGGGTTGGGATCAGGGTTGATGTCAGGGTTAAGATTAGGGTTAGGGTTAGGATCAGGGTCGGGGTTAGGATCAGGGTTAATGTCAGTGTCAGTGTTAGTATTAGGGTTAGGGTTAGGGTTAGGGTTAGGGTTAGGGGAACAAAGCTCTTTCTCCCAGATTTTCTCTAAAAAGGGACCATCTGGGACAAGGAGTGTTGCACTCTCCTTCCAACGACTGAAACCCTCCCAGTTTATTTTCTGATGTTCAGGCCTTGTGGAAAGGTAGTATGAAGTCTTTTGATCCACTCCGTTTCCTTTTTCTTTCTTTCCATCTCTGTCCAGTTGGGGTTGCTCTCCAGTCCTGTGGCCTCCAGCGCTTCCAGCCCGTGCTGTAGGAAGTGTGCCACCAGGTGCGTCCTCCTTTCCCGCTGGTTCCGGATGTTGTACCTGTGTTGTGCCAGTCGGGTTCGGATGGAGTTACCTGTTTCCCCCACATAGGTCAACCCGCACGTTTTGCACTGGATGCCATAGACAGCGTTATTGGTGTTTTCTGAGAGCGCCCTTTGCAACTGGAAGATTTCTTTGGTTTTGTTGTTTTGGATCGTTGTTTTCTGTTTGAAGTGTTTGGCTTTTGGTGTATTTGATCTGTTTTGTACAGGTTTTAGTTTGCTTTGGACTAAATAATCCTGTAGGTTTTTGTTTTTTCTATATGCAGATATGATTTTGTGTTCCCTCAGTAGGTTTGTGTTTTCTAATATCGTGGTGAATGTAGACTTCAGTTTTTGGTTGGTTATTACGCTGAGTTGGGAGTATGTTGTGATGAGGGGTATTATTTTGCTGTCATCAGGTGTTTTTCTGTTTAGAAATGTTTGTGCCACATTTCTGAGGAAACTTCGTGTGTATCCTCTCAGGCGTAGAGCTTGGAAGAGTGTGTGTTTGGCTTCCTCAAAGTCTTGTTGTTGTGTGCAGATTTTGTGGAAGCGTAGGAGTTGTGATTTTACCAGTCCTTTGAAAGTATGTTTTGGATGGAAGCTGTCTTTGTGCAGTAAGCCGTGTGTGTCCGTGTCTTTGAAATATACCTTAATGTCCAGTTTGCCTGTGTTGTTGAAGGAGGAACCCTTGTATGTGGTGGTGTCTAGGAAATCTATCTGGTTTTCCTGCTTGGTGTATTTGAGTTTAATGGACCTGTGGTGTGTGTTGAGGGTGTTAATGAATTCTTGAAAGGCCTGTGGGCCGTGCGTCCAGGTTCCCCAGATGTCGTCGAGGTACCTGAAGTAGTGTGTAGGTTTGTGTGTGCATTTTGGGAATACTGTGGCTTCCCAATGGGCCATATAGATGTCAGCATAGGCCGGAGCAAAGCGCTTCCCCATAGCAGTTCCTTTTATTTGTAAGTAGTGATGCTCTTCAAATTCAAAATCGTTTTTGTTGAGGCTAATTTCCAATAGCTTCAGAATTTGGGTTTCTGGTCTGTTGCGGTCAGGGTATTTGAGAAACCACTCCCGGACTGCTTTCAGTCCCTCCGTAGTTTCAATGTTGGTGTATAAACTGTCAATGTCAATGGTGAACAGGAAGGCTTCCTGTTGTATTGTAGTATTTTTGACTTTGGCTACAAAGTCATAGGTGTCTTTGATGTAACTTGGGTGGTGTTTAGAAATGGGGTTGAGGAAATGGTCTAGATATTCTGCTATTCTGTAGGATTCACTGTTGCAGTCGGACACTATGGGCCTCCCAGGTGGAATTTCGTAGGGGAGTGGCCATGTTTCTGGGGCTTTATGAATTTTTGGGAGGAGGTAGAAGATCCTCGGTCGTGGTGATTCCTCTCCTCTTAGGTAGAATGCCTGTTTTTTTGTTAGGTGTTTTAGTTCAACCAGAGTTTGTAGGATTTGCCCTATTTCTAGTGCTGTTTGTTGGTACAGAGGTTCTTCCAAAGTAGTATAGTGTTCCTGATTATTTAATTGTCTGTGTGCTTCTGCAATGTATTGTTCTCTATCCATGATAACTATTGCACTCCCTTTGTCTGCTGGTTTTATGACTATATGTTTGTTTTCCTTTAAATGTTTTAAGGCTACGGTTTCCTCCTTTGTTATGTTGTGTGAGTCCCTGTATGGTCGGAGTTTTTGTAGAAGTGTGTTGTCCTCTTGGATTATTTCCTGGATTTCTGGTGGCAGTTGGTTTTCCCTTGGTTCCCAACTGGATTTAGGCAGGAAGGGAACCCTTTCTGTGTCGGTGTCTTTATCCTCAAAGAAGGCAGTCAGTTTAAGGCGACGGTGGTATTGTCGGATTTCGCTTTTCAGTCGGGTTTTCTGACCTTTCTTTGTCCCTACTGTGGGGACAAATGATAAGCCCTTATTGAGGAGGTTTATTTGTTCAGTTGTGGGGTGGAAGTTGTTGCTTAGATTTACAATGTTTTTGTTGTTCTTGTCCCCATCTTGTTCTGCGGCTTTGGGGCTTACCAGTTTAAATGTTGTGACCAGTGGTCTAGCATTTTTTGAGCTGTTGCGGTGGTCCAGTGAATTCCATCTCTTTCTGTCTTGAAAAGGGCTTCTTCCAGTTTGGGGAGGTATGGCATGTTTTGCTGTATGTGATTGTTTATTGTGTCCAGGTTTTTCCTGAATCCTGGTTCCAGGTCTCTGGAGTAATTAATCAGTGGGTTGTATATTTCTGCAGATGGGAAGGTTCCCTTAGCTTCCCGTAGCATCTGTTGTAGTTGTTTGATGGCTGTTTCCTTTGCTTTTTGTGCCTTGTTATTGATTCCAAAGGACAGAATGATTTTCTCCACTCCTGTGTTCCGGGGGGTGTGTTGTAGGAGGTTTGCTGCATTGTAAAATGATGCTCCTGGGTAGCTTTCTATCTGTAGATCTGGATTTTCATAGGGGGGTATTCTTGATAAATTGGAGTCCCCTATGCAGAGCCAGCGTTTGTGGGTTTCCAGCTTCCAGTCCGTTAGCTTTCTTGTGGTCTTGTCATGTCGGTGTGGTCTGTATCTTGGTTGGGCTGGTGGTGGTGTGGGGGGGTAATAGTCGGGGTCGGAGTCAGGGTTAGGATCAGGGTCGGGGTTAGGATCAGGGTTGATGTCAGTGTTAGTATTAGGGTTAGGGTTAGGATCAGGGTCGGGGTTAGGATCAGGGTTAATGTCAGTGTTAGTATTAGGGTTAGGGTTAGGATCAGGGTCGGGGTTAGGATCAGGGTTAATGTCAGTGTTAGTATTAGGGTTAGGGTTAGGATCAGGGTCGGGGTTAGGATCGGGGTTAATGTCAGGGTTAGGATTAGGGTTGGGGATAAGGTTAGGGTTAGGGTTGGTGTCGGGGTTGGTGTTAACGTCAGTATAAGCGTTAGGGTTAGGGCTGAGGTTAGGGTCAGAGCTAGAGTCCTGGGAGAGGTGTACCCTGGTGGTGCTGTTTGGGATACAGATTCCAGTTAGGGTGTTTCTCATGGTTCCCTCTTGTCTTCTCTGCTCTCTTCGGATCCTTTGTGGCATGGGGATCGGAGGAAAGTCATCTATTTCCGGAGTATATGCTCTGGCTCTCATGGGGCCAGATTGCTGGGTTGGATGTCTGCTTTCCCAGTGTCTCTTCACTGGTTCTGGATGGGATTCTGCCTGGGTTACGTATGTCTCTTCCGAGCCATTTACCTCTTCCCTGATTAGTGTGTCGAGTATTTGGAATCTGTTTGGAGACGTGGGGATAGTGGATTCCTTGTTGCTAAGTGTAGCAGTAACCATAGCTTGTGTATGGTCCAACATGTCCTTCTGTATTTTCCTCCCATAATTTTTCTTTGCCCAGTTGGAGGCAACCGCGAAAGCTTGTTCCCAGCGGGGAAGCTCCAGGTCCTCCAGTCGTCTGGACAGATGTGTGAGAGTTTCCTCGTAGTGCTCTTCGAGGATCTGCAATGAGGTGTGGAGCCAGTTTTTGGCATTGCTTACTAGCTTCAAACATGTGAGTGCGGTTGGGTTGGCCGGTCTTATGAGGTGCTTGAGTTCCTCTGTCTTCCGTCGTAGGCTGGCGGGTGCCTGGTTCTCCCCTCCGGAAACTGCTGTGTTTTTTAGGTGGTGGACTGTCTGGATCATTTTGTAGATGATCCTGGTTCCTAGTTGGAAGGTATCCTGTCTGTTTGATGTGTTTGATGTGGTGTGGTTTGGTGTGTAGGCGGTGTGGGCGGCGGTGTGGAGAGTGACCGTACGGCAGCGTGCGTTGTCAACTCTGGGTTGACGCATACCATAACGATCCATACTTACCAGTAAAATGCCTAAAGCTTCGTTGGCACCGTTAGGTTTCCACTGTTAGGCAATTTACCTCTGTAGAGTCTGTGGCTCCGTGAAAAGGCAATCTTGCTTTTCTTTGTGTCGCGACGTTTCGACCTGCCTGGGTCTTCTTCAGGCGTTGTTATGGGGCACTGTGTCCCTGTTGGCCTGTTTTTATCTTGTTTTCAAAGGGGCGGTGAGTGTAGTTCCTCCCAGGGGGGTGGTTTGAATACTATTCCTTTTGTTTCTGTGTTTGTAGGTGCAGTTTCAGTGGGTGAATGGGTTTCTGCTTTCCTGCTTAGGATTATGTATGGGCCGTTAACCTCTCAATAGGCCGTTAGGGTCTTTTGTTTTCCTTCCTGGTAGGACTGGTGTGTGGGCTGTGAAAGTTTCAATTGGTTTTAGGTCTTCTTTTGTTTGTTGCCTGAGTGCTGAAACAGTGACTGTGAAGAGTTCCAGTCCCTGTAGGATCTGGCTAGTTAGGGTAGGGGAACAAAGCTCTTTCTCCCAGATTTTCTGTAAGAAGGGACCATCTGGGACAAGGAGTGTTGCACTCTCCTTCCAACGACTGAAACCTTCCCAGTTTATTTTCTGATGTTCAGGCCTTGTGGAAAGGTAGTATGAAGTCTTTTGATCCACTCCGTTTCCTTTTTCTTTTTTTCCATCTCTGTCCAGTTGGGGTTGCTCTCCAGTCCTGTGGCCTCCAGCGCTTCCAGCCCGTGCTGTAGGAAGTGTGCCACCAGGTGAGTCCTCCTTTCCCGCTGGTTACGGATGTTGTACCTGTGTTGTGCCAGTCGGGTTCGGATGGAGTTACCTGTTTCCCCCACATAGGTTGGGTTGGGGGTTAGGGGTTAGGGTTAGGGTTAGGGTTAGGGTTAGGGTAGGGGAACAAAGCTCTTTCTCCCAGATTTTCTCTAAAAAGGGACCATCTGGGACAAGGAGTGTTGCACTCTCCTTCCAACGACTGAAACCCTCCCAGTTTATTTTCTGATGTTCAGGCCTTGTGGAAAGGTAGTATGAAGTCTTTTGATCCACTCCGTTTCCTTTTTCTTTCTTTCCATCTCTGTCCAGTTGGGGTTGCTCTCCAGTCCTGTGGCCTCCAGCGCTTCTAGCCCGTGCTGTAGGAAGTGTGCCACCAGGTGAGTCCTCCTTTCCCGCTGGTTCCGGATGTTGTACCTGTGTTGTGCCAGTCGGGTTCGGATGGAGTTACCTGTTTCCCCCACATAGGTCACCCCGCACGTTTTGCACTGGATGCCATAGACAGCGTTATTGGTGTTTTCTGAGAGCGCCCTTTGCAACTGGAAAATTTCTTTGGTTTTGTTGTTTTGGATCGTTGTTTTCTGTTTGAAGTGTTTGGCTTTTGGTGTATTTGATCTGTTTTGTACAGGTTTTAGTTTGCTTTGGACTAAATAATCCTGTAGGTTTTTGTTTTTTCTATATGCAGATATGATTTTGTGTTCCCTCAGTAGGTTTGTGTTTTCTAATATCGTGGTGAATGTAGACTTTAGTTTTTGGTTGGTTATTACGCTGAGTTGGGAGTATGTTGTGATGAGGGGTATTATTTTGCTGTCATCAGGTGTTTTTCTGTTTAGAAATGTTTGTGCCACATTTCTGAGGAAACTTCGTGTGTATCCTCTCAGGCGTAGAGCTTGGAAGAGTGTGTGTTTGGCTTCCTCAAAGTCTTGTTGTTGTGTGCAGATTTTGTGGAAGCGTAGGAGTTGTGATTTTACCAGTCCTTTGAAAGTATGTTTTGGATGGAAGCTGTCTTTGTGCAGTAAGCCGTGTGTGTCCGTGTCTTTGAAATATACCTTAATGTCCAGTTTGCCTGTGTTGTTGAAGGAGGAACCCTTGTATGTGGTGGTGTCTAGGAAATCTATCTGGTTTTCCTGCTTGGTGTATTTGATTTTAATGGACCTGTGGTGTGTGTTGAGGGTGTTAATGAATTCTTGAAAGGCCTGTGGGCCGTGCGTCCAGGTTCCCCAGATGTCGTCGAGGTACCTGAAGTAGTGTGTAGGTTTGTGTGTGCATTTTGGGAATACTGTGGCTTCCCAATGGGCCATATAGATGTCAGCATAGGCCGGAGCAAAGCGCTTCCCCATAGCAGTTCCTTTTATTTGTAAGTAGTGATGCTCTTCAAATTCAAAATCGTTTTTGTTGAGGCTAATTTCCAATAGCTTCAGAATTTGGGTTTCTGGTCTGTTGCGGTCAGGGTATTTGAGAAACCACTCCCGGACTGCTTTCAGTCCCTCCGTAGTTTCAATGTTGGTGTATAAACTGTCAATGTCAATGGTGAACAGGAAGGCTTCCTGTTGTATTGTAGTATTTTTGACTTTGGCTACAAAGTCATAGGTGTCTTTGATGTAACTTGGGTGGTGTTTAGAAATGGGGTTGAGGAAATGGTCTAGATATTCTGCTATTCTGTAGGATTCACTGTTGCAGTCGGACACTATGGGCCTCCCAGGTGGAATTTCGTAGGGGAGTGGCCATGTTTCTGGGGCTTTATGAATTTTTGGGAGGAGGTAGAAGATCCTCGGTCGTGGTGATTCCTCTCCTCTTAGGTAGAATGCCTGTTTTTTTGTTAGGTGTTTTAGTTCAACCAGAGTTTGTAGGATTTGCCCTATTTCTAGTGCTGTTTGTTTGTACAGCGGTTCTTCCAAAGTAGTATAGTGTTCCTGATTATTTAATTGTCTGTGTGCTTCTGCAATGTATTGTTCTCTATCCATGATAACTATTGCACTCCCTTTGTCTGCTGGTTTTATGACTATATGTTTGTTTTCCTTTAAATGTTTTAAGGCTACGGTTTCCTCCTTTGTTATGTTGTGTGAGTCCCTGTATGGTCGGAGTTTTTGTAGAATTGTGTTGTCCTCTTGGATTATTTCCTGGATTTCTGGTGGCAGTTGGTTTTCCCTTGGTTCCCAACTGGATTTAGGCAGGAAGGGAACCCTTTCTGTGTCGGTGTCTTTATCCTCAAAGAAGGCAGTCAGTTTAAGGCGACGGTGGTATTGTCGGATTTCGCTTTTCAGTCGGGTTTTCTGACCTTTCTTTGTCCCTACTGTGGGGACAAATGATAAGCCCTTATTGAGGAGGTTTATTTGTTCAGTTGTGGGGTGGAAGTTGTTGCTTAGATTTACAATGTTTTTGTTGTTCTTGTCCCCATCTTGTTCTGCGGCTTTGGGGCTTACCAGTTTAAATGTTGTGACCAGTGGTCTAGCATTTTTTGAGCTGTTGCGGTGGTCCAGTGAATTCCATCTCTTTCTGTCTTGAAAAGGGCTTCTTCCAGTTTGGGGAGGTATGGCATGTTTTGCTGTATGTGATTGTTTATTGTGTCCAGGTTTTTCCTGAATCCTGGTTCCAGGTCTCTGGAGTAATTAATCAGTGGGATGTATATTTCTGCAGATGGGAAGGTTCCCTTAGCTTCCCGTAGCATCTGTTGTAGTTGTTTGATGGCTGTTTCCTTTGCTTTTTGTGCCTTGTTATTGATTCCAAAGGACAGAATGATTTTCTCCACTCCTGTGTTGCGGGGGGTGTGTTGTAGGAGGTTTGCTGCATTGTAAAATGATGCTCCTGGGTAGCTTTCCATCTGTAGATCTGGATTTTCATAGGGGGGTATTCTTGATAAATTGGAGTCCCCTATGCAGAGCCAGCGTTTGTGGGTTTCCAGCTTCCAGTCCGTTAGCTTTCTTGTGGTCTTGTCATGTCGGTGTGGTCTGTATCTTGGTTGGGCTGGTGGTGGTGTGGGGGGGTAATAGTCGGGGTCGGAGTCAGGGTTAGGATCAGGGTCGGGGTTGGGATCAGGGTTGATGTCAGGGTTAAGATTAGGGTTAGGGTTAGGATCAGGGTCGGGGTTAGGATCAGGGTTAATGTCAGTGTCAGTGTTAGTATTAGGGTTAGGGTTAGGGTTAGGGTTAGGGTTAGGGGAACAAAGCTCTTTCTCCCAGATTTTCTCTAAAAAGGGACCATCTGGGACAAGGAGTGTTGCACTCTCCTTCCAACGACTGAAACCCTCCCAGTTTATTTTCTGATGTTCAGGCCTTGTGGAAAGGTAGTATGAAGTCTTTTGATCCACTCCGTTTCCTTTTTCTTTCTTTCCATCTCTGTCCAGTTGGGGTTGCTCTCCAGTCCTGTGGCCTCCAGCGCTTCCAGCCCGTGCTGTAGGAAGTGTGCCACCAGGTGCGTCCTCCTTTCCCGCTGGTTCCGGATGTTGTACCTGTGTTGTGCCAGTCGGGTTCGGATGGAGTTACCTGTTTCCCCCACATAGGTTGGGTTGGGGGTTAGGGGTTAGGGTTAGGGTTAGGGTTAGGGTTAGGGTAGGGGAACAAAGCTCTTTCTCCCAGATTTTCTCTAAAAAGGGACCATCTGGGACAAGGAGTGTTGCACTCTCCTTCCAACGACTGAAACCCTCCCAGTTTATTTTCTGATGTTCAGGCCTTGTGGAAAGGTAGTATGAAGTCTTTTGATCCACTCCGTTTCCTTTTTCTTTCTTTCCATCTCTGTCCAGTTGGGGTTGCTCTCCAGTCCTGTGGCCTCCAGCGCTTCCAGCCCGTGCTGTAGGAAGTGTGCCACCAGGTGAGTCCTCCTTTCCCGCTGGTTCCGGATGTTGTACCTGTGTTGTGCCAGTCGGGTTCGGATGGAGTTACCTGTTTCCCCCACATAGGTCACCCCGCACGTTTTGCACTGGATGCCATAGACAGCGTTATTGGTGTTTTCTGAGAGCGCCCTTTGCAACTGGAAAATTTCTTTGGTTTTGTTGTTTTGGATCGTTGTTTTCTGTTTGAAGTGTTTGGCTTTTGGTGTATTTGATCTGTTTTGTACAGGTTTTAGTTTGCTTTGGACTAAATAATCCTGTAGGTTTTTGTTTTTTCTATATGCAGATATGATTTTGTGTTCCCTCAGTAGGTTTGTGTTTTCTAATATCGTGGTGAATGTAGACTTTAGTTTTTGGTTGGTTATTACGCTGAGTTGGGAGTATGTTGTGATGAGGGGTATTATTTTGCTGTCATCAGGTGTTTTTCTGTTTAGAAATGTTTGTGCCACATTTCTGAGGAAACTTCGTGTGTATCCTCTCAGGCGTAGAGCTTGGAAGAGTGTGTGTTTGGCTTCCTCAAAGTCTTGTTGTTGTGTGCAGATTTTGTGGAAGCGTAGGAGTTGTGATTTTACCAGTCCTTTGAAAGTATGTTTTGGATGGAAGCTGTCTTTGTGCAGTAAGCCGTGTGTGTCCGTGTCTTTGAAATATACCTTAATGTCCAGTTTGCCTGTGTTGTTGAAGGAGGAACCCTTGTATGTGGTGGTGTCTAGGAAATCTATCTGGTTTTCCTGCTTGGTGTATTTGATTTTAATGGACCTGTGGTGTGTGTTGAGGGTGTTAATGAATTCTTGAAAGGCCTGTGGGCCGTGCGTCCAGGTTCCCCAGATGTCGTCGAGGTACCTGAAGTAGTGTGTAGGTTTGTGTGTGCATTTTGGGAATACTGTGGCTTCCCAATGGGCCATATAGATGTCAGCATAGGCCGGAGCAAAGCGCTTCCCCATAGCAGTTCCTTTTATTTGTAAGTAGTGATGCTCTTCAAATTCAAAATCGTTTTTGTTGAGGCTAATTTCCAATAGCTTCAGAATTTGGGTTTCTGGTCTGTTGCGGTCAGGGTATTTGAGAAACCACTCCCGGACTGCTTTCAGTCCCTCCGTAGTTTCAATGTTGGTGTATAAACTGTCAATGTCAATGGTGAACAGGAAGGCTTCCTGTTGTATTGTAGTATTTTTGACTTTGGCTACAAAGTCATAGGTGTCTTTGATGTAACTTGGGTGGTGTTTAGAAATGGGGTTGAGGAAATGGTCTAGATATTCTGCTATTCTGTAGGATTCACTGTTGCAGTCGGACACTATGGGCCTCCCAGGTGGAATTTCGTAGGGGAGTGGCCATGTTTCTGGGGCTTTATGAATTTTTGGGAGGAGGTAGAAGATCCTCGGTCGTGGTGATTCCTCTCCTCTTAGGTAGAATGCCTGTTTTTTTGTTAGGTGTTTTAGTTCAACCAGAGTTTGTAGGATTTGCCCTATTTCTAGTGCTGTTTGTTTGTACAGCGGTTCTTCCAAAGTAGTATAGTGTTCCTGATTATTTAATTGTCTGTGTGCTTCTGCAATGTATTGTTCTCTATCCATGATAACTATTGCACTCCCTTTGTCTGCTGGTTTTATGACTATATGTTTGTTTTCCTTTAAATGTTTTAAGGCTACGGTTTCCTCCTTTGTTATGTTGTGTGAGTCCCTGTATGGTCGGAGTTTTTGTAGAATTGTGTTGTCCTCTTGGATTATTTCCTGGATTTCTGGTGGCAGTTGGTTTTCCCTTGGTTCCCAACTGGATTTAGGCAGGAAGGGAACCCTTTCTGTGTCGGTGTCTTTATCCTCAAAGAAGGCAGTCAGTTTAAGGCGACGGTGGTATTGTCGGATTTCGCTTTTCAGTCGGGTTTTCTGACCTTTCTTTGTCCCTACTGTGGGGACAAATGATAAGCCCTTATTGAGGAGGTTTATTTGTTCAGTTGTGGGGTGGAAGTTGTTGCTTAGATTTACAATGTTTTTGTTGTTCTTGTCCCCATCTTGTTCTGCGGCTTTGGGGCTTACCAGTTTAAATGTTGTGACCAGTGGTCTAGCATTTTTTGAGCTGTTGCGGTGGTCCAGTGAATTCCATCTCTTTCTGTCTTGAAAAGGGCTTCTTCCAGTTTGGGGAGGTATGGCATGTTTTGCTGTATGTGATTGTTTATTGTGTCCAGGTTTTTCCTGAATCCTGGTTCCAGGTCTCTGGAGTAATTAATCAGTGGGATGTATATTTCTGCAGATGGGAAGGTTCCCTTAGCTTCCCGTAGCATCTGTTGTAGTTGTTTGATGGCTGTTTCCTTTGCTTTTTGTGCCTTGTTATTGATTCCAAAGGACAGAATGATTTTCTCCACTCCTGTGTTGCGGGGGGTGTGTTGTAGGAGGTTTGCTGCATTGTAAAATGATGCTCCTGGGTAGCTTTCCATCTGTAGATCTGGATTTTCATAGGGGGGTATTCTTGATAAATTGGAGTCCCCTATGCAGAGCCAGCGTTTGTGGGTTTCCAGCTTCCAGTCCGTTAGCTTTCTTGTGGTCTTGTCATGTCGGTGTGGTCTGTATCTTGGTTGGGCTGGTGGTGGTGTGGGGGGGTAATAGTCGGGGTCGGAGTCAGGGTTAGGATCAGGGTCGGGGTTGGGATCAGGGTTGATGTCAGGGTTAAGATTAGGGTTAGGGTTAGGATCAGGGTCGGGGTTAGGATCAGGGTTAATGTCAGTGTCAGTGTTAGTATTAGGGTTAGGGTTAGGGTTAGGGTTAGGGTTAGGGTTAGGGTTAGGGGAACAAAGCTCTTTCTCCCAGATTTTCTCTAAAAAGGGACCATCTGGGACAAGGAGTGTTGCACTCTCCTTCCAACGACTGAAACCCTCCCAGTTTATTTTCTGATGTTCAGGCCTTGTGGAAAGGTAGTATGAAGTCTTTTGATCCACTCCGTTTCCTTTTTCTTTCTTTCCATCTCTGTCCAGTTGGGGTTGCTCTCCAGTCCTGTGGCCTCCAGCGCTTCCAGCCCGTGCTGTAGGAAGTGTGCCACCAGGTGCGTCCTCCTTTCCCGCTGGTTCCGGATGTTGTACCTGTGTTGTGCCAGTCGGGTTCGGATGGAGTTACCTGTTTCCCCCACATAGGTTGGGTTGGGGGTTAGGGGTTAGGGTTAGGGTTAGGGTTAGGGTTAGGGTAGGGGAACAAAGCTCTTTCTCCCAGATTTTCTCTAAAAAGGGACCATCTGGGACAAGGAGTGTTGCACTCTCCTTCCAACGACTGAAACCCTCCCAGTTTATTTTCTGATGTTCAGGCCTTGTGGAAAGGTAGTATGAAGTCTTTTGATCCACTCCGTTTCCTTTTTCTTTCTTTCCATCTCTGTCCAGTTGGGGTTGCTCTCCAGTCCTGTGGCCTCCAGCGCTTCCAGCCCGTGCTGTAGGAAGTGTGCCACCAGGTGAGTCCTCCTTTCCCGCTGGTTCCGGATGTTGTACCTGTGTTGTGCCAGTCGGGTTCGGATGGAGTTACCTGTTTCCCCCACATAGGTCACCCCGCACGTTTTGCACTGGATGCCATAGACAGCGTTATTGGTGTTTTCTGAGAGCGCCCTTTGCAACTGGAAAATTTCTTTGGTTTTGTTGTTTTGGATCGTTGTTTTCTGTTTGAAGTGTTTGGCTTTTGGTGTATTTGATCTGTTTTGTACAGGTTTTAGTTTGCTTTGGACTAAATAATCCTGTAGGTTTTTGTTTTTTCTATATGCAGATATGATTTTGTGTTCCCTCAGTAGGTTTGTGTTTTCTAATATCGTGGTGAATGTAGACTTTAGTTTTTGGTTGGTTATTACGCTGAGTTGGGAGTATGTTGTGATGAGGGGTATTATTTTGCTGTCATCAGGTGTTTTTCTGTTTAGAAATGTTTGTGCCACATTTCTGAGGAAACTTCGTGTGTATCCTCTCAGGCGTAGAGCTTGGAAGAGTGTGTGTTTGGCTTCCTCAAAGTCTTGTTGTTGTGTGCAGATTTTGTGGAAGCGTAGGAGTTGTGATTTTACCAGTCCTTTGAAAGTATGTTTTGGATGGAAGCTGTCTTTGTGCAGTAAGCCGTGTGTGTCCGTGTCTTTGAAATATACCTTAATGTCCAGTTTGCCTGTGTTGTTGAAGGAGGAACCCTTGTATGTGGTGGTGTCTAGGAAATCTATCTGGTTTTCCTGCTTGGTGTATTTGATTTTAATGGACCTGTGGTGTGTGTTGAGGGTGTTAATGAATTCTTGAAAGGCCTGTGGGCCGTGCGTCCAGGTTCCCCAGATGTCGTCGAGGTACCTGAAGTAGTGTGTAGGTTTGTGTGTGCATTTTGGGAATACTGTGGCTTCCCAATGGGCCATATAGATGTCAGCATAGGCCGGAGCAAAGCGCTTCCCCATAGCAGTTCCTTTTATTTGTAAGTAGTGATGCTCTTCAAATTCAAAATCGTTTTTGTTGAGGCTAATTTCCAATAGCTTCAGAATTTGGGTTTCTGGTCTGTTGCGGTCAGGGTATTTGAGAAACCACTCCCGGACTGCTTTCAGTCCCTCCGTAGTTTCAATGTTGGTGTATAAACTGTCAATGTCAATGGTGAACAGGAAGGCTTCCTGTTGTATTGTAGTATTTTTGACTTTGGCTACAAAGTCATAGGTGTCTTTGATGTAACTTGGGTGGTGTTTAGAAATGGGGTTGAGGAAATGGTCTAGATATTCTGCTATTCTGTAGGATTCACTGTTGCAGTCGGACACTATGGGCCTCCCAGGTGGAATTTCGTAGGGGAGTGGCCATGTTTCTGGGGCTTTATGAATTTTTGGGAGGAGGTAGAAGATCCTCGGTCGTGGTGATTCCTCTCCTCTTAGGTAGAATGCCTGTTTTTTTGTTAGGTGTTTTAGTTCAACCAGAGTTTGTAGGATTTGCCCTATTTCTAGTGCTGTTTGTTTGTACAGCGGTTCTTCCAAAGTAGTATAGTGTTCCTGATTATTTAATTGTCTGTGTGCTTCTGCAATGTATTGTTCTCTATCCATGATAACTATTGCACTCCCTTTGTCTGCTGGTTTTATGACTATATGTTTGTTTTCCTTTAAATGTTTTAAGGCTACGGTTTCCTCCTTTGTTATGTTGTGTGAGTCCCTGTATGGTCGGAGTTTTTGTAGAATTGTGTTGTCCTCTTGGATTATTTCCTGGATTTCTGGTGGCAGTTGGTTTTCCCTTGGTTCCCAACTGGATTTAGGCAGGAAGGGAACCCTTTCTGTGTCGGTGTCTTTATCCTCAAAGAAGGCAGTCAGTTTAAGGCGACGGTGGTATTGTCGGATTTCGCTTTTCAGTCGGGTTTTCTGACCTTTCTTTGTCCCTACTGTGGGGACAAATGATAAGCCCTTATTGAGGAGGTTTATTTGTTCAGTTGTGGGGTGGAAGTTGTTGCTTAGATTTACAATGTTTTTGTTGTTCTTGTCCCCATCTTGTTCTGCGGCTTTGGGGCTTACCAGTTTAAATGTTGTGACCAGTGGTCTAGCATTTTTTGAGCTGTTGCGGTGGTCCAGTGAATTCCATCTCTTTCTGTCTTGAAAAGGGCTTCTTCCAGTTTGGGGAGGTATGGCATGTTTTGCTGTATGTGATTGTTTATTGTGTCCAGGTTTTTCCTGAATCCTGGTTCCAGGTCTCTGGAGTAATTAATCAGTGGGATGTATATTTCTGCAGATGGGAAGGTTCCCTTAGCTTCCCGTAGCATCTGTTGTAGTTGTTTGATGGCTGTTTCCTTTGCTTTTTGTGCCTTGTTATTGATTCCAAAGGACAGAATGATTTTCTCCACTGCTGTTTTGCGGGGGGTGTGTTGTAGGAGGTTTGCTGCATTGTAAAATGATGCTCCTGGGTAGCTTTCCATCTGTAGATCTGGATTTTCATAGGGGGGTATTCTTGATAAATTGGAGTCCCCTATGCAGAGCCAGCGTTTGTGGGTTTCCAGCTTCCAGTCCGTTAGCTTTCTTGTGGTCTTGTCATGTCGGTGTGGTCTGTATCTTGGTTGGGCTGGTGGTGGTGTGGGGGGGTAATAGTCGGGGTCGGAGTCAGGGTTAGGATCAGGGTCGGGGTTGGGATCAGGGTTGATGTCAGGGTTAAGATTAGGGTTAGGGTTAGGATCAGGGTCGGGGTTAGGATCAGGGTTAATGTCAGTGTCAGTGTTAGTATTAGGGTTAGGGTTAGGGTTAGGGTTAGGGTTAGGGGAACAAAGCTCTTTCTCCCAGATTTTCTCTAAAAAGGGACCATCTGGGACAAGGAGTGTTGCACTCTCCTTCCAACGACTGAAACCCTCCCAGTTTATTTTCTGATGTTCAGGCCTTGTGGAAAGGTAGTATGAAGTCTTTTGATCCACTCCGTTTCCTTTTTCTTTCTTTCCATCTCTGTCCAGTTGGGGTTGCTCTCCAGTCCTGTGGCCTCCAGCGCTTCCAGCCCGTGCTGTAGGAAGTGTGCCACCAGGTGCGTCCTCCTTTCCCGCTGGTTCCGGATGTTGTACCTGTGTTGTGCCAGTCGGGTTCGGATGGAGTTACCTGTTTCCCCCACATAGGTCATCCCGCACGTTTTGCACTGGATGCCATAGACAGCGTTATTGGTGTTTTCTGAGAGCGCCCTTTGCAACTGGAAGATTTCTTTGGTTTTGTTGTTTTGGATCGTTGTTTTCTGTTTGAAGTGTTTGGCTTTTGGTGTATTTGATCTGTTTTGTACAGGTTTTAGTTTGCTTTGGACTAAATAATCCTGTAGGTTTTTGTTTTTTCTATATGCAGATATGATTTTGTGTTCCCTCAGTAGGTTTGTGTTTTCTAATATCGTGGTGAATGTAGACTTCAGTTTTTGGTTGGTTATTACGCTGAGTTGGGAGTATGTTGTGATGAGGGGTATTATTTTGCTGTCATCAGGTGTTTTTCTGTTTAGAAATGTTTGTGCCACATTTCTGAGGAAACTTCGTGTGTATCCTCTCAGGCGTAGAGCTTGGAAGAGTGTGTGTTTGGCTTCCTCAAAGTCTTGTTGTTGTGTGCAGATTTTGTGGAAGCGTAGGAGTTGTGATTTTACCAGTCCTTTGAAAGTATGTTTTGGATGGAAGCTGTCTTTGTGCAGTAAGCCGTGTGTGTCCGTGTCTTTGAAATATACCTTAATGTCCAGTTTGCCTGTGTTGTTGAAGGAGGAACCCTTGTATGTGGTGGTGTCTAGGAAATCTATCTGGTTTTCCTGCTTGGTGTATTTGAGTTTAATGGACCTGTGGTGTGTGTTGAGGGTGTTAATGAATTCTTGAAAGGCCTGTGGGCCGTGCGTCCAGGTTCCCCAGATGTCGTCGAGGTACCTGAAGTAGTGTGTAGGTTTGTGTGTGCATTTTGGGAATACTGTGGCTTCCCAATGGGCCATATAGATGTCAGCATAGGCCGGAGCAAAGCGCTTCCCCATAGCAGTTCCTTTTATTTGTAAGTAGTGATGCTCTTCAAATTCAAAATCGTTTTTGTTGAGGCTAATTTCCAATAGCTTCAGAATTTGGGTTTCTGGTCTGTTGCGGTCAGGGTATTTGAGAAACCACTCCCGGACTGCTTTCAGTCCCTCCGTAGTTTCAATGTTGGTGTATAAACTGTCAATGTCAATGGTGAACAGGAAGGCTTCCTGTTGTATTGTAGTATTTTTGACTTTGGCTACAAAGTCATAGGTGTCTTTGATGTAACTTGGGTGGTGTTTAGAAATGGGGTTGAGGAAATGGTCTAGATATTCTGCTATTCTGTAGGATTCACTGTTGCAGTCGGACACTATGGGCCTCCCAGGTGGAATTTCGTAGGGGAGTGGCCATGTTTCTGGGGCTTTATGAATTTTTGGGAGGAGGTAGAAGATCCTCGGTCGTGGTGATTCCTCTCCTCTTAGGTAGAATGCCTGTTTTTTTGTTAGGTGTTTTAGTTCAACCAGAGTTTGTAGGATTTGCCCTATTTCTAGTGCTGTTTGTTGGTACAGAGGTTCTTCCAAAGTAGTATAGTGTTCCTGATTATTTAATTGTCTGTGTGCTTCTGCAATGTATTGTTCTCTATCCATGATAACTATTGCACTCCCTTTGTCTGCTGGTTTTATGACTATATGTTTGTTTTCCTTTAAATGTTTTAAGGCTACGGTTTCCTCCTTTGTTATGTTGTGTGAGTCCCTGTATGGTCGGAGTTTTTGTAGAAGTGTGTTGTCCTCTTGGATTATTTCCTGGATTTCTGGTGGCAGTTGGTTTTCCCTTGGTTCCCAACTGGATTTAGGCAGGAAGGGAACCCTTTCTGTGTCGGTGTCTTTATCCTCAAAGAAGGCAGTCAGTTTAAGGCGACGGTGGTATTGTCGGATTTCGCTTTTCAGTCGGGTTTTCTGACCTTTCTTTGTCCCTACTGTGGGGACAAATGATAAGCCCTTATTGAGGAGGTTTATTTGTTCAGTTGTGGGGTGGAAGTTGTTGCTTAGATTTACAATGTTTTTGTTGTTCTTGTCCCCATCTTGTTCTGCGGCTTTGGGGCTTACCAGTTTAAATGTTGTGACCAGTGGTCTAGCATTTTTTGAGCTGTTGCGGTGGTCCAGTGAATTCCATCTCTTTCTGTCTTGAAAAGGGCTTCTTCCAGTTTGGGGAGGTATGGCATGTTTTGCTGTATGTGATTGTTTATTGTGTCCAGGTTTTTCCTGAATCCTGGTTCCAGGTCTCTGGAGTAATTAATCAGTGGGATGTATATTTCTGCAGATGGGAAGGTTCCCTTAGCTTCCCGTAGCATCTGTTGTAGTTGTTTGATGGCTGTTTCCTTTGCTTTTTGTGCCTTGTTATTGATTCCAAAGGACAGAATGATTTTCTCCACTCCTGTGTTCCGGGGGGTGTGTTGTAGGAGGTTTGCTGCATTGTAAAATGATGCTCCTGGGTAGCTTTCTATCTGTAGATCTGGATTTTCATAGGGGGGTATTCTTGATAAATTGGAGTCCCCTATGCAGAGCCAGCGTTTGTGGGTTTCCAGCTTCCAGTCCGTTAGCTTTCTTGTGGTCTTGTCATGTCGGTGTGGTCTGTATCTTGGTTGGGCTGGTGGTGGTGTGGGGGGGTAATAGTCGGGGTCGGAGTCAGGGTTAGGATCAGGGTCGGGGTTAGGATCAGGGTTGATGTCAGTGTTAGTATTAGGGTTAGGGTTAGGATCAGGGTCGGGGTTAGGATCAGGGTTAATGTCAGTGTTAGTATTAGGGTTAGGGTTAGGATCAGGGTCGGGGTTAGGATCAGGGTTAATGTCAGTGTTAGTATTAGGGTTAGGGTTAGGATCAGGGTCGGGGTTAGGATCGGGGTTAATGTCAGGGTTAGGATTAGGGTTGGGGATAAGGTTAGGGTTAGGGTTGGTGTCGGGGTTGGTGTTAACGTCAGTATAAGCGTTAGGGTTAGGGCTGAGGTTAGGGTCAGAGCTAGAGTCCTGGGAGAGGTGTACCCTGGTGGTGCTGTTTGGGATACAGATTCCAGTTAGGGTGTTTCTCATGGTTCCCTCTTGTCTTCTCTGCTCTCTTCGGATCCTTTGTGGCATGGGGATCGGAGGAAAGTCATCTATTTCCGGAGTATATGCTCTGGCTCTCATGGGGCCAGATTGCTGGGTTGGATGTCTGCTTTCCCAGTGTCTCTTCACTGGTTCTGGATGGGATTCTGCCTGGGTTACGTATGTCTCTTCCGAGCCATTTACCTCTTCCCTGATTAGTGTGTCGAGTATTTGGAATCTGTTTGGAGACGTGGGGATAGTGGATTCCTTGTTGCTAAGTGTAGCAGTAACCATAGCTTGTGTATGGTCCAACGTGTCCTTCTGTATTTTCCTCCCATAATTTTTCTTTGCCCAGTTGGAGGCAACCGCGAAAGCTTGTTCCCAGCGGGGAAGCTCCAGGTCCTCCAGTCGTCTGGACAGATGTGTGAGAGTTTCCTCGTAGTGCTCTTCGAGGATCTGCAATGAGGTGTGGAGCCAGTTTTTGGCATTGCTTACTAGCTTCAAACATGTGAGTGCGGTTGGGTTGGCCGGTCTTATGAGGTGCTTGAGTTCCTCTGTCTTCCGTCGTAGGCTGGCGGGTGCCTGGTTCTCCCCTCCGGAAACCGCTGTGTTTTTTAGGTGGTGGACTGTCTGGATCATTTTGTAGATGATCCTGGTTCCTAGTTGGAAGGTATCCTGTCTGTTTGATGTGTTTGATGTGGTGTGGTTTGGTGTGTAGGCGGTGTGGGCGGCGCTGTGGAGAGTGACCGTACGGCAGCGTGCGTTGTCAACTCTGGGTTGACGCATACCATAACGATCCATACTTACCAGTAAAATGCCTAAAGCTTCGTTGGCACCGTTAGGTTTCCACTGTTAGGCAATTTACCTCTGTAGAGTCTGTGGCTCCGTGAAAAGGCAATCTTGCTTTTCTTTGTGTCGCGACGTTTCGACCTGCCTGGGTCTTCTTCAGGCGTTGTTATGGGGCACTGTGTCCCTGTTGGCCTGTTTTTATCTTGTTTTCAAAGGGGCGGTGAGTGTAGTTCCTCCCAGGGGGGTGGTTTGAATACTATTCCTTTTGTTTCTGTGTTTGTAGGTGCAGTTTCAGTGGGTGAATGGGTTTCTGCTTTCCTGCTTAGGATTATGTATGGGCCGTTAACCTCTCAATAGGCCGTTAGGGTCTTTTGTTTTCCTTCCTGGTAGGACTGGTGTGTGGGCTGTGAAAGTTTCAATTGGTTTTAGGTCTTCTTTTGTTTGTTGCCTGAGTGCTGAAACAGTGACTGTGAAGAGATCCAGTCCCTGTAGGATCTGGCTAGTTAGGGTAGGGGAACAAAGCTCTTTCTCCCAGATTTTCTGTAAGAAGGGACCATCTGGGACAAGGAGTGTTGCACTCTCCTTCCAACGACTGAAACCTTCCCAGTTTATTTTCTGATGTTCAGGCCTTGTGGAAAGGTAGTATGAAGTCTTTTGATCCACTCCGTTTCCTTTTTCTTTTTTTCCATCTCTGTCCAGTTGGGGTTGCTCTCCAGTCCTGTGGCCTCCAGCGCTTCCAGCCCGTGCTGTAGGAAGTGTGCCACCAGGTGAGTCCTCCTTTCCCGCTGGTTACGGATGTTGTACCTGTGTTGTGCCAGTCGGGTTCGGATGGAGTTACCTGTTTCCCCCACATAGGTTGGGTTGGGGTTAGGGGTTAGGGTTAGGGTTAGGGTTAGGGTTAGGGTAGGGGAACAAAGCTCTTTCTCCCAGATTTTCTCTAAAAAGGGACCATCTGGGACAAGGAGTGTTGCACTCTCCTTCCAACGACTGAAACCCTCCCAGTTTATTTTCTGATGTTCAGGCCTTGTGGAAAGGTAGTATGAAGTCTTTTGATCCACTCCGTTTCCTTTTTCTTTCTTTCCATATCTGTCCAGTTGGGGTTGCTCTCCAGTCCTGTGGCCTCCAGCGCTTCCAGCCCGTGCTGTAGGAAGTGTGCCACCAGGTGAGTCCTCCTTTCCCGCTGGTTCCGGATGTTGTACCTGTGTTGTGCCAGTCGGGTTCGGATGGAGTTACCTGTTTCCCCCACATAGGTCACCCCGCACGTTTTGCACTGGATGCCATAGACTGCGTTATTGGTGTTTTCTGAGAGCGCCCTTTGCAACTGGAAAATTTCTTTGGTTTTGTTGTTTTGGATCGTTGTTTTCTGTTTGAAGTGTTTGGCTTTTGGTGTATTTGATCTGTTTTGTACAGGTTTTAGTTTGCTTTGGACTAAATAATCCTGTAGGTTTTTGTTTTTTCTATATGCAGATATGATTTTGTGTTCCCTCAGTAGGTTTGTGTTTTCTAATATCGTGGTGAATGTAGACTTTAGTTTTTGGTTGGTTATTACGCTGAGTTGGGAGTATGTTGTGATGAGGGGTATTATTTTGCTGTCATCAGGTGTTTTTCTGTTTAGAAATGTTTGTGCCACATTTCTGAGGAAACTTCGTGTGTATCCTCTCAGGCGTAGAGCTTGGAAGAGTGTGTGTTTGGCTTCCTCAAAGTCTTGTTGTTGTGTGC
The DNA here is from genome assembly GCF_040954835.1 of Lepisosteus oculatus. Lineage (NCBI taxonomy): Eukaryota > Metazoa > Chordata > Actinopteri > Semionotiformes > Lepisosteidae > Lepisosteus > Lepisosteus oculatus. The sequence goes on along the minus strand of NW_027167956.1, from coordinate 55,576 downwards.
AGATTTTGTGGAAGCGTAGGAGTTGTGATTTTACCAGTCCTTTGAAAGTATGTTTTGGATGGAAGCTGTCTTTGTGCAGTAAGCCGTGTGTGTCCGTGTCTTTGAAATATACCTTAATGTCCAGTTTGCCTGTGTTGTTGAAGGAGGAACCCTTGTATGTGGTGGTGTCTAGGAAATCTATCTGGTTTTCCTGCTTGGTGTATTTGATTTTAATGGACCTGTGGTGTGTGTTGAGGGTGTTAATGAATTCTTGAAAGGCCTGTGGGCCGTGCGTCCAGGTTCCCCAGATGTCGTCGAGGTACCTGAAGTAGTGTGTAGGTTTGTGTGTGCATTTTGGGAATACTGTGGCTTCCCAATGGGCCATATAGATGTCAGCATAGGCCGGAGCAAAGCGCTTCCCCATAGCAGTTCCTTTTATTTGTAAGTAGTGATGCTCTTCAAATTCAAAATCGTTTTTGTTGAGGCTAATTTCCAATAGCTTCAGAATTTGGGTTTCTGGTCTGTTGCGGTCAGGGTATTTGAGAAACCACTCCCGGACTGCTTTCAGTCCCTCCGTAGTTTCAATGTTGGTGTATAAACTGTCAATGTCAATGGTGAACAGGAAGGCTTCCTGTTGTATTGTAGTATTTTTGACTTTGGCTACAAAGTCATAGGTGTCTTTGATGTAACTTGGGTGGTGTTTAGAAATGGGGTTGAGGAAATGGTCTAGATATTCTGCTATTCTGTAGGATTCACTGTTGCAGTCGGACACTATGGGCCTCCCAGGTGGAATTTCGTAGGGGAGTGGCCATGTTTCTGGGGCTTTATGAATTTTTGGGAGGAGGTAGAAGATCCTCGGTCGTGGTGATTCCTCTCCTCTTAGGTAGAATGCCTGTTTTTTTGTTAGGTGTTTTAGTTCAACCAGAGTTTGTAGGATTTGCCCTATTTCTAGTGCTGTTTGTTTGTACAGCGGTTCTTCCAAAGTAGTATAGTGTTCCTGATTATTTAATTGTCTGTGTGCTTCTGCAATGTATTGTTCTCTATCCATGATAACTATTGCACTCCCTTTGTCTGCTGGTTTTATGACTATATGTTTGTTTTCCTTTAAATGTTTTAAGGCTACGGTTTCCTCCTTTGTTATGTTGTGTGAGTCCCTGTATGGTCGGAGTTTTTGTAGAAGTGTGTTGTCCTCTTGGATTATTTCCTGGATTTCTGGTGGCAGTTGGTTTTCCCTTGGTTCCCAACTGGATTTAGGCAGGAAGGGAACCCTTTCTGTGTCGGTGTCTTTATCCTCAAAGAAGGCAGTCAGTTTAAGGCGACGGTGGTATTGTCGGATTTCGCTTTTCAGTCGGGTTTTCTGACCTTTCTTTGTCCCTACTGTGGGGACAAATGATAAGCCCTTATTGAGGAGGTTTATTTGTTCAGTTGTGGGGTGGAAGTTGTTGCTTAGATTTACAATGTTTTTGTTGTTCTTGTCCCCATCTTGTTCTGCGGCTTTGGGGCTTACCAGTTTAAATGTTGTGACCAGTGGTCTAGCATTTTTTGAGCTGTTGCGGTGGTCCAGTGAATTCCATCTCTTTCTGTCTTGAAAAGGGCTTCTTCCAGTTTGGGGAGGTATGGCATGTTTTGCTGTATGTGATTGTTTATTGTGTCCAGGTTTTTCCTGAATCCTGGTTCCAGGTCTCTGGAGTAATTAATCAGTGGGATGTATATTTCTGCAGATGGGAAGGTTCCCTTAGCTTCCCGTAGCATCTGTTGTAGTTGTTTGATGGCTGTTTCCTTTGCTTTTTGTGCCTTGTTATTGATTCCAAAGGACAGAATGATTTTCTCCACTCCTGTGTTGCGGGGGGTGTGTTGTAGGAGGTTTGCTGCATTGTAAAATGATGCTCCTGGGTAGCTTTCCATCTGTAGATCTGGATTTTCATAGGGGGGTATTCTTGATAAATTGGAGTCCCCTATGCAGAGCCAGCGTTTGTGGGTTTCCAGCTTCCAGTCCGTTAGCTTTCTTGTGGTCTTGTCATGTCGGTGTGGTCTGTATCTTGGTTGGGCTGGTGGTGGTGTGGGGGGGTAATAGTCGGGGTCGGAGTCAGGGTTAGGATCAGGGTCGGGGTTGGGATCAGGGTTGATGTCAGGGTTAAGATTAGGGTTAGGGTTAGGATCAGGGTCGGGGTTAGGATCAGGGTTAATGTCAGTGTCAGTGTTAGTATTAGGGTTAGGGTTAGGGTTAGGGTTAGGGTTAGGGTTAGGGGAACAAAGCTCTTTCTCCCAGATTTTCTCTAAAAAGGGACCATCTGGGACAAGGAGTGTTGCACTCTCCTTCCAACGACTGAAACCCTCCCAGTTTATTTTCTGATGTTCAGGCCTTGTGGAAAGGTAGTATGAAGTCTTTTGATCCACTCCGTTTCCTTTTTCTTTCTTTCCATCTCTGTCCAGTTGGGGTTGCTCTCTAGTCCTGTGGCCTCCAGCGCTTCCAGCCCGTGCTGTAGGAAGTGTGCCACCAGGTGCGTCCTCCTTTCCCGCTGGTTCCGGATGTTGTACCTGTGTTGTGCCAGTCGGGTTCGGATGGAGTTACCTGTTTCCCCCACATAGGTCATCCCGCACGTTTTGCACTGGATGCCATAGACAGCGTTATTGGTGTTTTCTGAGAGCGCCCTTTGCAACTGGAAGATTTCTTTGGTTTTGTTGTTTTGGATCGTTGTTTTCTGTTTGAAGTGTTTGGCTTTTGGTGTATTTGATCTGTTTTGTACAGGTTTTAGTTTGCTTTGGACTAAATAATCCTGTAGGTTTTTGTTTTTTCTATATGCAGATATGATTTTGTGTTCCCTCAGTAGGTTTGTGTTTTCTAATATCGTGGTGAATGTAGACTTCAGTTTTTGGTTGGTTATTACGCTGAGTTGGGAGTATGTTGTGATGAGGGGTATTATTTTGCTGTCATCAGGTGTTTTTCTGTTTAGAAATGTTTGTGCCACATTTCTGAGGAAACTTCGTGTGTATCCTCTCAGGCGTAGAGCTTGGAAGAGTGTGTGTTTGGCTTCCTCAAAGTCTTGTTGTTGTGTGCAGATTTTGTGGAAGCGTAGGAGTTGTGATTTTACCAGTCCTTTGAAAGTATGTTTTGGATGGAAGCTGTCTTTGTGCAGTAAGCCGTGTGTGTCCGTGTCTTTGAAATATACCTTAATGTCCAGTTTGCCTGTGTTGTTGAAGGAGGAACCCTTGTATGTGGTGGTGTCTAGGAAATCTATCTGGTTTTCCTGCTTGGTGTATTTGAGTTTAATGGACCTGTGGTGTGTGTTGAGGGTGTTAATGAATTCTTGAAAGGCCTGTGGGCCGTGCGTCCAGGTTCCCCAGATGTCGTCGAGGTACCTGAAGTAGTGTGTAGGTTTGTGTGTGCATTTTGGGAATACTGTGGCTTCCCAATGGGCCATATAGATGTCAGCATAGGCCGGAGCAAAGCGCTTCCCCATAGCAGTTCCTTTTATTTGTAAGTAGTGATGCTCTTCAAATTCAAAATCGTTTTTGTTGAGGCTAATTTCCAATAGCTTCAGAATTTGGGTTTCTGGTCTGTTGCGGTCAGGGTATTTGAGAAACCACTCCCGGACTGCTTTCAGTCCCTCCGTAGTTTCAATGTTGGTGTATAAACTGTCAATGTCAATGGTGAACAGGAAGGCTTCCTGTTGTATTGTAGTATTTTTGACTTTGGCTACAAAGTCATAGGTGTCTTTGATGTAACTTGGGTGGTGTTTAGAAATGGGGTTGAGGAAATGGTCTAGATATTCTGCTATTCTGTAGGATTCACTGTTGCAGTCGGACACTATGGGCCTCCCAGGTGGAATTTCGTAGGGGAGTGGCCATGTTTCTGGGGCTTTATGAATTTTTGGGAGGAGGTAGAAGATCCTCGGTCGTGGTGATTCCTCTCCTCTTAGGTAGAATGCCTGTTTTTTTGTTAGGTGTTTTAGTTCAACCAGAGTTTGTAGGATTTGCCCTATTTCTAGTGCTGTTTGTTGGTACAGAGGTTCTTCCAAAGTAGTATAGTGTTCCTGATTATTTAATTGTCTGTGTGCTTCTGCAATGTATTGTTCTCTATCCATGATAACTATTGCACTCCCTTTGTCTGCTGGTTTTATGACTATATGTTTGTTTTCCTTTAAATGTTTTAAGGCTACGGTTTCCTCCTTTGTTATGTTGTGTGAGTCCCTGTATGGTCGGAGTTTTTGTAGAAGTGTGTTGTCCTCTTGGATTATTTCCTGGATTTCTGGTGGCAGTTGGTTTTCCCTTGGTTCCCAACTGGATTTAGGCAGGAAGGGAACCCTTTCTGTGTCGGTGTCTTTATCCTCAAAGAAGGCAGTCAGTTTAAGGCGACGGTGGTATTGTCGGATTTCGCTTTTCAGTCGGGTTTTCTGACCTTTCTTTGTCCCTACTGTGGGGACAAATGATAAGCCCTTATTGAGGAGGTTTATTTGTTCAGTTGTGGGGTGGAAGTTGTTGCTTAGATTTACAATGTTTTTGTTGTTCTTGTCCCCATCTTGTTCTGCGGCTTTGGGGCTTACCAGTTTAAATGTTGTGACCAGTGGTCTAGCATTTTTTGAGCTGTTGCGGTGGTCCAGTGAATTCCATCTCTTTCTGTCTTGAAAAGGGCTTCTTCCAGTTTGGGGAGGTATGGCATGTTTTGCTGTATGTGATTGTTTATTGTGTCCAGGTTTTTCCTGAATCCTGGTTCCAGGTCTCTGGAGTAATTAATCAGTGGGATGTATATTTCTGCAGATGGGAAGGTTCCCTTAGCTTCCCGTAGCATCTGTTGTAGTTGTTTGATGGCTGTTTCCTTTGCTTTTTGTGCCTTGTTATTGATTCCAAAGGACAGAATGATTTTCTCCACTCCTGTGTTCCGGGGGGTGTGTTGTAGGAGGTTTGCTGCATTGTAAAATGATGCTCCTGGGTAGCTTTCTATCTGTAGATCTGGATTTTCATAGGGGGGTATTCTTGATAAATTGGAGTCCCCTATGCAGAGCCAGCGTTTGTGGGTTTCCAGCTTCCAGTCCGTTAGCTTTCTTGTGGTCTTGTCATGTCGGTGTGGTCTGTATCTTGGTTGGGCTGGTGGTGGTGTGGGGGGGTAATAGTCGGGGTCGGAGTCAGGGTTAGGATCAGGGTCGGGGTTAGGATCAGGGTTGATGTCAGTGTTAGTATTAGGGTTAGGGTTAGGATCAGGGTCGGGGTTAGGATCAGGGTTAATGTCAGTGTTAGTATTAGGGTTAGGATCAGGGTCGGGGTTAGGATCAGGGTTAATGTCAGTGTTAGTATTAGGGTTAGGGTTAGGATCAGGGTCGGGGTTAGGATCGGGGTTAATGTCAGGGTTAGGATTAGGGTTGGGGATAAGGTTAGGGTTAGGGTTGGTGTCGGGGTTGGTGTTAACGTCAGTATAAGCGTTAGGGTTAGGGCTGAGGTTAGGGTCAGAGCTAGAGTCCTGGGAGAGGTGTACCCTGGTGGTGCTGTTTGGGATACAGATTCCAGTTAGGGTGTTTCTCATGGTTCCCTCTTGTCTTCTCTGCTCTCTTCGGATCCTTTGTGGCATGGGGATCGGAGGAAAGTCATCTATTTCCGGAGTATATGCTCTGGCTCTCATGGGGCCAGATTGCTGGGTTGGATGTCTGCTTTCCCAGTGTCTCTTCACTGGTTCTGGATGGGATTCTGCCTGGGTTACGTATGTCTCTTCCGAGCCATTTACCTCTTCCCTGATTAGTGTGTCGAGTATTTGGAATCTGTTTGGAGACGTGGGGATAGTGGATTCCTTGTTGCTAAGTGTAGCAGTAACCATAGCTTGTGTATGGTCCAACGTGTCCTTCTGTATTTTCCTCCCATAATTTTTCTTTGCCCAGTTGGAGGCAACCGCGAAAGCTTGTTCCCAGCGGGGAAGCTCCAGGTCCTCCAGTCGTCTGGACAGATGTGTGAGAGTTTCCTCGTAGTGCTCTTCGAGGATCTGCAATGAGGTGTGGAGCCAGTTTTTGGCATTGCTTACTAGCTTCAAACATGTGAGTGCGGTTGGGTTGGCCGGTCTTATGAGGTGCTTGAGTTCCTCTGTCTTCCGTCGTAGGCTGGCGGGTGCCTGGTTCTCCCCTCCGGAAACCGCTGTGTTTTTTAGGTGGTGGACTGTCTGGATCATTTTGTAGATGATCCTGGTTCCTAGTTGGAAGGTATCCTGTCTGTTTGATGTGTTTGATGTGGTGTGGTTTGGTGTGTAGGCGGTGTGGGCGGCGCTGTGGAGAGTGACCGTACGGCAGCGTGCGTTGTCAACTCTGGGTTGACGCATACCATAACGATCCATACTTACCAGTAAAATGCCTAAAGCTTCGTTGGCACCGTTAGGTTTCCACTGTTAGGCAATTTACCTCTGTAGAGTCTGTGGCTCCGTGAAAAGGCAATCTTGCTTTTCTTTGTGTCGCGACGTTTCGACCTGCCTGGGTCTTCTTCAGGCGTTGTTATGGGGCACTGTGTCCCTGTTGGCCTGTTTTTATCTTGTTTTCAAAGGGGCGGTGAGTGTAGTTCCTCCCAGGGGGGTGGTTTGAATACTATTCCTTTTGTTTCTGTGTTTGTAGGTGCAGTTTCAGTGGGTGAATGGGTTTCTGCTTTCCTGCTTAGGATTATGTATGGGCCGTTAACCTCTCAATAGGCCGTTAGGGTCTTTTGTTTTCCTTCCTGGTAGGACTGGTGTGTGGGCTGTGAAAGTTTCAATTGGTTTTAGGTCTTCTCTTGTTTGTTGCCTGAGTGCTGAAACAGTGACTGTGAAGAGATCCAGTCCCTGTAGGATCTGGCTAGTTAGGGTAGGGGAACAAAGCTCTTTCTCCCAGATTTTCTGTAAGAAGGGACCATCTGGGACAAGGAGTGTTGCACTCTCCTTCCAACGACTGAAACCTTCCCAGTTTATTTTCTGATGTTCAGGCCTTGTGGAAAGGTAGTATGAAGTCTTTTGATCCACTCCGTTTCCTTTTTCTTTCTTTCCATCTCTGTCCAGTTGGGGTTGCTCTCCAGTCCTGTGGCCTCCAGCGCTTCCAGCCCGTGCTGTAGGAAGTGTGCCACCAGGTGAGTCCTCCTTTCCCGCTGGTTACGGATGTTGTACCTGTGTTGTGCCAGTCGGGTTCGGATGGAGTTACCTGTTTCCCCCACATAGGTTGGGTTGGGGTTAGGGGTTAGGGTTAGGGTTAGGGTTAGGGTTAGGGTAGGGGAACAAAGCTCTTTCTCCCAGATTTTCTCTAAAAAGGGACCATCTGGGACAAGGAGTGTTGCACTCTCCTTCCAACGACTGAAACCCTCCCAGTTTATTTTCTGATGTTCAGGCCTTGTGGAAAGGTAGTATGAAGTCTTTTGATCCACTCCGTTTCCTTTTTCTTTCTTTCCATCTCTGTCCAGTTGGGGTTGCTCTCCAGTCCTGTGGCCTCCAGCGCTTCCAGCCCGTGCTGTAGGAAGTGTGCCACCAGGTGAGTCCTCCTTTCCCGCTGGTTCCGGATGTTGTACCTGTGTTGTGCCAGTCGGGTTCGGATGGAGTTACCTGTTTCCCCCACATAGGTCACCCCGCATGTTTTGCACTGGATGCCATAGACAGCGTTATTGGTGTTTTCTGAGAGCGCCCTTTGCAACTGGAAAATTTCTTTGGTTTTGTTGTTTTGGATCGTTGTTTTCTGTTTGAAGTGTTTGGCTTTTGGTGTATTTGATCTGTTTTGTACAGGTTTTAGTTTGCTTTGGACTAAATAATCCTGTAGGTTTTTGTTTTTTCTATATGCAGATATGATTTTGTGTTCCCTCAGTAGGTTTGTGTTTTCTAATATCGTGGTGAATGTAGACTTTAGTTTTTGGTTGGTTATTACGCTGAGTTGGGAGTATGTTGTGATGAGGGGTATTATTTTGCTGTCATCAGGTGTTTTTCTGTTTAGAAATGTTTGTGCCACATTTCTGAGGAAACTTCGTGTGTATCCTCTCAGGCGTAGAGCTTGGAAGAGTGTGTGTTTGGCTTCCTCAAAGTCTTGTTGTTGTGTGCAGATTTTGTGGAAGCGTAGGAGTTGTGATTTTACCAGTCCTTTGAAAGTATGTTTTGGATGGAAGCTGTCTTTGTGCAGTAAGCCGTGTGTGTCCGTGTCTTTGAAATATACCTTAATGTCCAGTTTGCCTGTGTTGTTGAAGGAGGAACCCTTGTATGTGGTGGTGTCTAGGAAATCTATCTGGTTTTCCTGCTTGGTGTATTTGATTTTAATGGACCTGTGGTGTGTGTTGAGGGTGTTAATGAATTCTTGAAAGGCCTGTGGGCCGTGCGTCCAGGTTCCCCAGATGTCGTCGAGGTACCTGAAGTAGTGTGTAGGTTTGTGTGTGCATTTTGGGAATACTGTGGCTTCCCAATGGGCCATATAGATGTCAGCATAGGCCGGAGCAAAGCGCTTCCCCATAGCAGTTCCTTTTATTTGTAAGTAGTGATGCTCTTCAAATTCAAAATCGTTTTTGTTGAGGCTAATTTCCAATAGCTTCAGAATTTGGGTTTCTGGTCTGTTGCGGTCAGGGTATTTGAGAAACCACTCCCGGACTGCTTTCAGTCCCTCCGTAGTTTCAATGTTGGTGTATAAACTGTCAATGTCAATGGTGAACAGGAAGGCTTCCTGTTGTATTGTAGTATTTTTGACTTTGGCTACAAAGTCATAGGTGTCTTTGATGTAACTTGGGTGGTGTTTAGAAATGGGGTTGAGGAAATGGTCTAGATATTCTGCTATTCTGTAGGATTCACTGTTGCAGTCGGACACTATGGGCCTCCCAGGTGGAATTTCGTAGGGGAGTGGCCATGTTTCTGGGGCTTTATGAATTTTTGGGAGGAGGTAGAAGATCCTCGGTCGTGGTGATTCCTCTCCTGTTAGGTAGAATGCCTGTTTTTTTGTTAGGTGTTTTAGTTCAACCAGAGTTTGTAGGATTTGCCCTATTTCTAGTGCTGTTTGTTTGTACAGCGGTTCTTCCAAAGTAGTATAGTGTTCCTGATTATTTAATTGTCTGTGTGCTTCTGCAATGTATTGTTCTCTATCCATGATAACTATTGCACTCCCTTTGTCTGCTGGTTTTATGACTATATGTTTGTTTTCCTTTAAATGTTTTAAGGCTACGGTTTCCTCCTTTGTTATGTTGTGTGAGTCCCTGTATGGTCGGAGTTTTTGTAGAATTGTGTTGTCCTCTTGGATTATTTCCTGGATTTCTGGTGGCAGTTGGTTTTCCCTTGGTTCCCAACTGGATTTAGGCAGGAAGGGAACCCTTTCTGTGTCGGTGTCTTTATCCTCAAAGAAGGCAGTCAGTTTAAGGCGACGGTGGTATTGTCGGATTTCGCTTTTCAGTCGGGTTTTCTGACCTTTCTTTGTCCCTACTGTGGGGACAAATGATAAGCCCTTATTGAGGAGGTTTATTTGTTCAGTTGTGGGGTGGAAGTTGTTGCTTAGATTTACAATGTTTTTTTTGTTCTTGTCCCCATCTTGTTCTGCGGCTTTGGGGCTTACCAGTTTAAATGTTGTGACCAGTGGTCTAGCATTTTTTGAGCTGTTGCGGTGGTCCAGTGAATTCCATCTCTTTCTGTCTTGAAAAGGGCTTCTTCCAGTTTGGGGAGGTATGGCATGTTTTGCTGTATGTGATTGTTTATTGTGTCCAGGTTTTTCCTGAATCCTGGTTCCAGGTCTCTGGAGTAATTAATCAGTGGGATGTATATTTCTGCAGATGGGAAGGTTCCCTTAGCTTCCCGTAGCATCTGTTGTAGTTGTTTGATGGCTGTTTCCTTTGCTTTTTGTGCCTTGTTATTGATTCCAAAGGACAGAATGATTTTCTCCACTCCTGTGTTGTGGGGGGTGTGTTGTAGGAGGTTTGCTGCATTGTAAAATGATGCTCCTGGGTAGCTTTCCATCTGTAGATCTGGATTTTCATAGGGGGGTATTCTTGATAAATTGGAGTCCCCTATGCAGAGCCAGCGTTTGTGGGTTTCCAGCTTCCAGTCCGTTAGCTTTCTTGTGGTCTTGTCATGTCGGTGTGGTCTGTATCTTGGTTGGGCTGGTGGTGGTGTGGGGGGGTAATAGTCGGGGTCGGAGTCAGGGTTAGGATCAGGGTCGGGGTTGGGATCAGGGTTGATGTCAGGGTTAAGATTAGGGTTAGGGTTAGGATCAGGGTCGGGGTTAGGATCAGGGTTAATGTCAGTGTCAGTGTTAGTATTAGGGTTAGGGTTAGGGTTAGGGTTAGGGTTAGGGTTAGGGGAACAAAGCTCTTTCTCCCAGATTTTCTCTAAAAAGGGACCATCTGGGACAAGGAGTGTTGCACTCTCCTTCCAACGACTGAAACCCTCCCAGTTTATTTTCTGATGTTCAGGTCTTGTGGAAAGGTAGTATGAAGTCTTTTGATCCACTCCGTTTCCTTTTTCTTTCTTTCCATCTCTGTCCAGTTGGGGTTGCTCTCCAGTCCTGTGGCCTCCAGCGCTTCCAGCCCGTGCTGTAGGGTTAGGGTTAGGGTTAGGGTTAGGGTTAGGGTTAGGGTAGGGGAACAAAGCTCTTTCTCCCAGATTTTCTCCAAAAAGGGACCATCTGGGACAAGGAGTGTTGCACTCTCCTTCCAACGACTGAAACCCTCCCAGTTTATTTTCTGATGTTCAGGCCTTGTGGAAAGGTAGTATGAAGTCTTTTGATCCACTCCGTTTCCTTTTTCTTTCTTTCCATCTCTGTCCAGTTGGGGTTGCTCTCCAGTCCTGTGGCCTCCAGCGCTTCCAGCCCGTGCTGTAGGAAGTGTGCCACCAGGTGAGTCCTCCTTTCCCGCTGGTTCCGGATGTTGTACCTGTGTTGTGCCAGTCGGGTTCGGATGGAGTTACCTGTTTCCCCCACATAGGTCACCCCGCACGTTTTGCACTGGATGCCATAGACAGCGTTATTGGTGTTTTCTGAGAGCGCCCTTTGCAACTGGAAGATTTCTTTGGTTTTGTTGTTTTGGATCGTTGTTTTCTGCTTGAAGTGTTTGGCTTTTGGTGTATTTGATCTGTTTTGTACAGGTTTTAGTTTGCTTTGGACTAAATAATCCTGTAGGTTTTTGTTTTTTCTATATGCAGATATGATTTTGTGTTCCCTCAGTAGGTTTGTGTTTTCTAATATCGTGGTGAATGTAGACTTTAGTTTTTGGTTGGTTATTACGCTGAGTTGGGAGTATGTTGTGATGAGGGGTATTATTTTGCTGTCATCAGGTGTTTTTCTGTTTAGAAATGTTTGTGCCACATTTCTGAGGAAACTTCGTGTGTATCCTCTCAGGCGTAGAGCTTGGAAGAGTGTGTGTTTGGCTTCCTCAAAGTCTTGTTGTTGTGTGCAGATTTTGTGGAAGCGTAGGAGTTGTGATTTTACCAGTCCTTTGAAAGTATGTTTTGGATGGAAGCTGTCTTTGTGCAGTAAGCCGTGTGTGTCCGTGTCTTTGAAATATACCTTAATGTCCAGTTTGCCTGTGTTGTTGAAGGAGGAACCCTTGTATGTGGTGGTGTCTAGGAAATCTATCTGGTTTTCCTGCTTGGTGTATTTGAGTTTAATGGACCTGTGGTGTGTGTTGAGGGTGTTAATGAATTCTTGAAAGGCCTGTGGGCCGTGCGTCCAGGTTCCCCAGATGTCGTCGAGGTACCTGAAGTAGTGTGTAGGTTTGTGTGTGCATTTTGGGAATACTGTGGCTTCCCAATGGGCCATATAGATGTCAGCATAGGCCGGAGCAAAGCGCTTCCCCATAGCAGTTCCTTTTATTTGTAAGTAGTGATGCTCTTCAAATTCAAAATCGTTTTTGTTGAGGCTAATTTCCAATAGCTTCAGAATTTGGGTTTCTGGTCTGTTGCGGTCAGGGTATTTGAGAAACCACTCCCGGACTGCTTTCAGTCCCTCCGTAGTTTCAATGTTGGTGTATAAACTGTCAATGTCAATGGTGAACAGGAAGGCTTCCCGTTGTATTGTAGCATTTTTGACTCTAGCTACAAAGTCATAGGTGTCTTTGATGTAACTTGGGTGGTGTTTAGAAATGGGGTTGAGGAAATGGTCTAGATATTCTGCTATTCTATAGGATTCACTGTTGCAGTCGGACACTATGGGCCTCCCAGGTGGAATTTCGTAGGGGAGTGGCCATGTTTCTGGGGCTTTATGAATTTTTGGGAGGAGGTAGAAGATCCTCGGTCGTGGTGATTCCTCTCCTCTTAGGTAGAATGCCTGTTTTTTTGTTAGGTGTTTTAGTTCAACCAGAGTTTGTAGGATTTGCCCTATTTCTAGTGCTGTTTGTTTGTACAGCGGTTCTTCCAAAGTAGTATAGTGTTCCTGATTATTTAATTGTCTGTGTGCTTCTGCAATGTATTGTTCTCTATCCATGATAACTATTGCACTCCCTTTGTCTGCTGGTTTTATGACTATATGTTTGTTTTCCTTTAAATGTTTTAAGGCTACGGTTTCCTCCTTTGTTATGTTGTGTGAGTCCCTGTATGGTCGCAGTTTTTGTAGAATTGTGTTGTCCTCTTGGATTATTTCCTGGATTTCTGGTGGCAGTTGGTTTTCCCTTGGTTCCCAACTGGATTTAGGCAGGAAGGGAACCCTTTCTGTGTCGGTGTCTTTATCCTCAAAGAAGGCAGTCAGTTTAAGGCGACGGTGGTATTGTCGGATTTCGCTTTTCAGTCGGGTTTTCTGACCTTTCTTTGTCCCTACTGTGGGGACAAATGATAAGCCCTTATTGAGGAGGTTTATTTGTTCAGTTGTGGGGTGGAAGTTGTTGCTTAGATTTACAATGTTTTTGTTGTTCTTGTCCCCATCTTGTTCTGCGGCTTTGGGGCTTACCAGTTTAAATGTTGTGACCAGTGGTCTAGCATTTTTTGAGCTGTTGCAGTGGTCCAGTGAATTCCATCTCTTTCTGTCTTGAAAAGGGCTTCTTCCAGTTTGGGGAGGTATGGCATGTTTTGCTGTATGTGATTGTTTATTGTGTCCAGGTTTTTCCTGAATCCTGGTTCCAGGTCTCTGGAGTAATTAATCAGTGGGATGTATATTTCTGCAGATGGGAAGGTTCCCTTAGCTTCCCGTAGCATCTGTTGTAGTTGTTTGATGGCTGTTTCCTTTGCTTTTTGTGCCTTGTTATTGATTCCAAAGGACAGAATGATTTTCTCCACTCCTGTGTTCCGGGGGGTGTGTTGTAGGAGGTTTGCTGCATTGTAAAATGATGCTCCTGGGTAGCTTTCTATCTGTAGATCTGGATTTTCATAGGGGGGTATTCTTGATAAATTGGAGTCCCCTATGCAGAGCCAGCGTTTGTGGGTTTCCAGCTTCCAGTCCGTTAGCTTTCTTGTGGTCTTGTCATGTCGGTGTGGTCTGTATCTTGGTTGGGCTGGTGGTGGTGTGGGGGGGTAATAGTCGGGGTCGGAGTCAGGGTTAGGATCAGGGTCGGGGTTAGGATCAGGGTTGATGTCAGGGTTAAGATTAGGGTTAGGGTTAGGATCAGGGTCGGGGTTAGGATCAGGGTTAATGTCAGTGTTAGTATTAGGGTTAGGGTTAGGATCAGGGTCGGGGTTAGGATCAGGGTTAATGTCAGTGTTAGTATTAGGGTTAGGGTTAGGATCAGGGTCGGGGTTAGGATCGGGGTTAATGTCAGGGTTAGGATTAGGGTTGGGGATAAGGTTAGGGTTAGGGTTGGTGTCGGGGTTGGTGTTAACGTCAGTATAAGCGTTAGGGTTAGGGCTGAGGTTAGGGTCAGAGCTAGAGTCCTGGGAGAGGTGTACCCTGGTGGTGCTGTTTGGGATACAGATTCCAGTTAGGGTGTTTCTCATGGTTCCCTCTTGTCTTCTCTGCTCTCTTCGGATCCTTTGTGGCATGGGGATCGGAGGAAAGTCATCTATTTCCGGAGTATATGCTCTGGCTCTCATGGGGCCAGATTGCTGGGTTGGATGTCTGCTTTCCCAGTGTCTCTTCACTGGTTCTGGATGGGATTCTGCCTGGGTTACGTATGTCTCTTCCGAGCCATTTACCTCTTCCCTGATTAGTGTGTCGAGTATTTGGAATCTGTTTGGAGACGTGGGGATAGTGGATTCCTTGTTGCTAAGTGTAGCAGTAACCATAGCTTGTGTATGGTCCAACGTGTCCTTCTGTATTTTCCTCCCATAATTTTTCTTTGCCCAGTTGGAGGCAACCGCGAAAGCTTGTTCCCAGCGGGGAAGCTCCAGGTCCTCCAGTCGTCTGGACAGATGTGTGAGAGTTTCCTCGTAGTGCTCTTCGAGGATCTGCAATGAGGTGTGGAGCCAGTTTTTGGCATTGCTTACTAGCTTCAAACATGTGAGTGCGGTTGGGTTGGCCGGTCTTATGAGGTGCTTGAGTTCCTCTGTCTTCCGTCGTAGGCTGGCGGGTGCCTGGTTCTCCCCTCCGGAAACTGCTGTGTTTTTTAGGTGGTGGACTGTCTGGATCATTTTGTAGATGATCCTGGTTCCTAGTTGGAAGGTATCCTGTCTGTTTGATGTGTTTGATGTGGTGTGGTTTGGTGTGTAGGCGGTGTGGGCGGCGGTGTGGAGAGTGACCGTACGGCAGCGTGCGTTGTCAACTCTGGGTTGACGCATACCATAACGATCCATACTTACCAGTAAAATGCCTAAAGCTTCGTTGGCACCGTTAGGTTTCCACTGTTAGGCAATTTACCTCTGTAGAGTCTGTGGCTCCGTGAAAAGGCAATCTTGCTTTTCTTTGTGTCGCGACGTTTCGACCTGCCTGGGTCTTCTTCAGGCGTTGTTATGGGGCACTGTGTCCCTGTTGGCCTGTTTTTATCTTGTTTTCAAAGGGGCGGTGAGTGTAGTTCCTCCTAGGGGGGTGGTTTGAATCCTATTCCTTTTGTTTCTGTGTGAGTAGGTGCAGTTTCAGTGGGTGAATGGGTTTCTGCTTTCCTGCTTAGGATTATGTATGGGCCGTTAACCTCTCAATAGGCCGTTAGGGTCTTTTGTTTTCCTTCCTGGTAGGACTGGTGTGTGGGCTGTGAAAGTTTCAATTGGTTTTAGGTCTTCTTTTGTTTGTTGCCTGAGTGCTGGAACAGTGACTGTGAAGAGTTCCAGTCCCTGTAGGATCTGGCTAGTTAGGGTAGGGGAACAAAGCTCTTTCTCCCAGATTTTCTCCAAAAAGGGACCATCTGGGACAAGGAGTGTTGCACTCTCCTTCCAACGACTGAAACCCTCCCAGTTTATTTTCTGATGTTCAGGCCTTGTGGAAAGGTAGTATGAAGTCTATTGATCCACTCCGTTTCCTTTTTCTTTCTTTCCATCTCTGTCCAGTTGGGGTTGCTCTCCAGTCCTGTGGCCTCCAGCGCTTCCAGCCCGTGCTGTAGGAAGTGTGCCACCAGGTGAGTCCTCCTTTCCCGCTGGTTCCGGATGTTGTACCTGTGTTGTGCCAGTCGGGTTCGGATGGAGTTACCTGTTTCCCCCACATAGGTCACCCCGCACGTTTTGCACTGGATGCCATAGACAGCGTTATTGGTGTTTTCTGAGAGCGCCCTTTGCAACTGGAAGATTTCTTTGGTTTTGTTGTTTTGGATCGTTGTTTTCTGTTTGAAGTGTTTGGCTTTTGGTGTATTTGATCTGTTTTGTACAGGTTTTAGTTTGCTTTGGACTAAATAATCCTGTAGGTTTTTGTTTTTTCTATATGCAGATATGATTTTGTGTTCCCTCAGTAGGTTTGTGTTTTCTAATATCGTGGTGAATGTAGACTTTAGTTTTTGGTTGGTTATTACGCTGAGTTGGGAGTATGTTGTGATGAGGGGTATTATTTTGCTGTCATCAGGTGTTTTTCTGTTTAGAAATGTTTGTGCCACATTTCTGAGGAAACTTCGTGTGTATCCTCTCAGGCGTAGAGCTTGGAAGAGTGTGTGTTTGGCTTCCTCAAAGTCTTGTTGTTGTGTGCAGATTTTGTGGAAGCGTAGGAGTTGTGATTTTACCAGTCCTTTGAAAGTATGTTTTGGATGGAAGCTGTCTTTGTGCAGTAAGCCGTGTGTGTCCGTGTCTTTGAAATATACCTTAATGTCCAGTTTGCCTGTGTTGTTGAAGGAGGAACCCTTGTATGTGGTGGTGTCTAGGAAATCTATCTGGTTTACCTGCTTGGTGTATTTGAGTTTAATGGACCTGTGGTGTGTGTTGAGGGTGTTAATGAATTCTTGAAAGGCCTGTGGGCCGTGCGTCCAGGTTCCCCAGATGTCGTCGAGGTACCTGAAGTAGTGTGTAGGTTTGTGTGTGCATTTTGGGAATACTGTGGCTTCCCAATGGGCCATATAGATGTCAGCATAGGCCGGAGCAAAGCGCTTCCCCATAGCAGTTCCTTTTATTTGTAAGTAGTGATGCTCTTCAAATTCAAAATCGTTTTTGTTGAGGCTAATTTCCAATAGCTTCAGAATTTGGGTTTCTGGTCTGTTGCGGTCAGGGTATTTGAGAAACCACTCCCGGACTGCTTTCAGTCCCTCCGTAGTTTCAATGTTGGTGTATAAACTGTCAATGTCAATGGTGAACAGGAAGGCTTCCCGTTGTATTGTAGCATTTTTGACTTTGGCTACAAAGTCATAGGTGTCTTTGATGTAACTTGGGTGGTGTTTAGAAATGGGGTTGAGGAAATGGTCTAGATATTCTGCTATTCTATAGGATTCACTGTTGCAGTCGGACACTATGGGCCTCCCAGGTGGAATTTCGTAGGGGAGTGGCCATGTTTCTGGGGCTTTATGAATTTTTGGGAGGAGGTAGAAGATCCTCGGTCGTGGTGATTCCTCTCCTCTTAGGTAGAATGCCTGTTTTTTTGTTAGGTGTTTTAGTTCAACCAGAGTTTGTAGGATTTGCCCTATTTCTAGTGCTGTTTGTTTGTACAGCGGTTCTTCCAAAGTAGTATAGTGTTCCTGATTATTTAATTGTCTGTGTGCTTCTGCAATGTATTGTTCTCTATCCATGATAACTATTGCACTCCCTTTGTCTGCTGGTTTTATGACTATATGTTTGTTTTCCTTTAAATGTTTTAAGGCTACGGTTTCCTCCTTTGTTATGTTGTGTGAGTCCCTGTATGGTCGCAGTTTTTGTAGAATTGTGTTGTCCTCTTGGATTATTTCCTGGATTTCTGGTGGCAGTTGGTTTTCCCTTGGTTCCCAACTGGATTTAGGCAGGAAGGGAACCCTTTCTGTGTCGGTGTCTTTATCCTCAAAGAAGGCAGTCAGTTTAAGGCGACGGTGGTCTTGTCGGATTTCGCTTTTCAGTCGGGTTTTCTGACCTTTCTTTGTCCCTACTGTGGGGACAAATGATAAGCCCTTATTGAGGAGGTTTATTTGTTCAGTTGTGGGGTGGAAGTTGTTGCTTAGATTTACAATGTTTTTGTTGTTCTTGTCCCCATCTTGTTCTGCGGCTTTGGGGCTTACCAGTTTAAATGTTGTGACCAGTGGTCTAGCATTTTTTGAGCTGTTGCAGTGGTCCAGTGAATTCCATCTCTTTCTGTCTTGAAAAGGGCTTCTTCCAGTTTGGGGAGGTATGGCATGTTTTGCTGTATGTGATTGTTTATTGTGTCCAGGTTTTTCCTGAATCCTGGTTCCAGGTCTCTGGAGTAATTAATCAGTGGGATGTATATTTCTGCAGATGGGAAGGTTCCCTTAGCTTCCCGTAGCATCTGTTGTAGTTGTTTGATGGCTGTTTCCTTTGCTTTTTGTGCCTTGTTATTGATTCCAAAGGACAGAATGATTTTCTCCACTCCTGTGTTCCGGGGGGTGTGTTGTAGGAGGTTTGCTGCATTGTAAAATGATGCTCCTGGGTAGCTTTCTATCTGTAGATCTGGATTTTCATAGGGGGGTATTCTTGATAAATTGGAGTCCCCTATGCAGAGCCAGCGTTTGTGGGTTTCCAGCTTCCAGTCCGTTAGCTTTCTTGTGGTCTTGTCATGTCGGTGTGGTCTGTATCTTGGTTGGGCTGGTGGTGGTGTGGGGGGGTAATAGTCGGGGTCGGAGTCAGGGTTAGGATCAGGGTCGGGGTTAGGATCAGGGTTGATGTCAGGGTTAAGATTAGGGTTAGGGTTAGGATCAGGGTCGGGGTTAGGATCAGGGTTAATGTCAGTGTTAGTATTAGGGTTAGGGTTAGGATCAGGGTCGGGGTTAGGATCAGGGTTAATGTCAGTGTTAGTATTAGGGTTAGGGTTAGGATCAGGGTCGGGGTTAGGATCGGGGTTAATGTCAGGGTTAGGATTAGGGTTGGGGATAAGGTTAGGGTTAGGGTTGGTGTCGGGGTTGGTGTTAACGTCAGTATAAGCGTTAGGGTTAGGGCTGAGGTTAGGGTCAGAGCTAGAGTCCTGGGAGAGGTGTACCCTGGTGGTGCTGTTTGGGATACAGATTCCAGTTAGGGTGTTTCTCATGGTTCCCTCTTGTCTTCTCTGCTCTCTTCGGATCCTTTGTGGCATGGGGATCGGAGGAAAGTCATCTATTTCCGGAGTATATGCTCTGGCTCTCATGGGGCCAGATTGCTGGGTTGGATGTCTGCTTTCCCAGTGTCTCTTCACTGGTTCTGGATGGGATTCTGCCTGGGTTACGTATGTCTCTTCCGAGCCATTTACCTCTTCCCTGATTAGTGTGTCGAGTATTTGGAATCTGTTTGGAGACGTGGGGATAGTGGATTCCTTGTTGCTAAGTGTAGCAGTAACCATAGCTTGTGTATGGTCCAACGTGTCCTTCTGTATTTTCCTCCCATAATTTTTCTTTGCCCAGTTGGAGGCAACCGCGAAAGCTTGTTCCCAGCGGGGAAGCTCCAGGTCCTCCAGTCGTCTGGACAGATGTGTGAGAGTTTCCTCGTAGTGCTCTTCGAGGATCTGCAATGAGGTGTGGAGCCAGTTTTTGGCATTGCTTACTAGCTTCAAACATGTGAGTGCGGTTGGGTTGGCCGGTCTTATGAGGTGCTTGAGTTCCTCTGTCTTCCGTCGTAGGCTGGCGGGTGCCTGGTTCTCCCCTCCGGAAACCGCTGTGTTTTTTAGGTGGTGGACTGTCTGGATCATTTTGTAGATGATCCTGGTTCCTAGTTGGAAGGTATCCTGTCTGTTTGATGTGTTTGATGTGGTGTGGTTTGGTGTGTAGGCGGTGTGGGCGGCGCTGTGGAGAGTGACCGTACGGCAGCGTGCGTTGTCAACTCTGGGTTGACGCATACCATAACGATCCATACTTACCAGTAAAATGCCTAAAGCTTCGTTGGCACCGTTAGGTTTCCACTGTTAGGCAATTTACCTCTGTAGAGTCTGTGGCTCCGTGAAAAGGCAATCTTGCTTTTCTTTGTGTCGCGACGTTTCGACCTGCCTGGGTCTTCTTCAGGCGTTGTTATGGGGCACTGTGTCCCTGTTGGCCTGTTTTTATCTTGTTTTCAAAGGGGCGGTGAGTGTAGTTCCTCCTAGGGGGGTGGTTTGAATCCTATTCCTTTTGTTTCTGTGTGAGTAGGTGCAGTTTCAGTGGGTGAATGGGTTTCTGCTTTCCTGCTTAGGATTATGTATGGGCCGTTAACCTCTCAATAGGCCGTTAGGGTCTTTTGTTTTCCTTCCTGGTAGGACTGGTGTGTGGGCTGTGAAAGTTTCAATTGGTTTTAGGTCTTCTTTTGTTTGTTGCCTGAGTGCTGGAACAGTGACTGTGAAGAGTTCCAGTCCCTGTAGGATCTGGCTAGTTAGGGTAGGGGAACAAAGCTCTTTCTCCCAGATTTTCTCCAAAAAGGGACCATCTGGGACAAGGAGTGTTGCACTCTCCTTCCAACGACTGAAACCCTCCCAGTTTATTTTCTGATGTTCAGGCCTTGTGGAAAGGTAGTATGAAGTCTTTTGATCCACTCCGTTTCCTTTTTCTTTCTTTCCATCTCTGTCCAGTTGGGGTTGCTCTCCAGTCCTGTGGCCTCCAGCGCTTCCAGCCCGTGCTGTAGGAAGTGTGCCACCAGGTGAGTCCTCCTTTCCCGCTGGTTCCGGATGTTGTACCTGTGTTGTGCCAGTCGGGTTCGGATGGAGTTACCTGTTTCCCCCACATAGGTCACCCCGCACGTTTTGCACTGGATGCCATAGACAGCGTTATTGGTGTTTTCTGAGAGCGCCCTTTGCAACTGGAAGATTTCTTTGGTTTTGTTGTTTTGGATCGTTGTTTTCTGTTTGAAGTGTTTGGCTTTTGGTGTATTTGATCTGTTTTGTACAGGTTTTAGTTTGCTTTGGACTAAATAATCCTGTAGGTTTTTGTTTTTTCTATATGCAGATATGATTTTGTGTTCCCTCAGTAGGTTTGTGTTTTCTAATATCGTGGTGAATGTAGACTTTAGTTTTTGGTTGGTTATTACGCTGAGTTGGGAGTATGTTGTGATGAGGGGTATTATTTTGCTGTCATCAGGTGTTTTTCTGTTTAGAAATGTTTGTGCCACATTTCTGAGGAAACTTCGTGTGTATCCTCTCAGGCGTAGAGCTTGGAAGAGTGTGTGTGTAGGGTTAGGGTTAGGGTTAGGGTTAGGGTTAGGGTTAGGGTTAGGGGAACAAAGCTCTTTCTCCCAGATTTTCTCTAAAAAGGGACCATCTGGGACAAGGAGTGTTGCACTCTCCTTCCAACGACTGAAACCCTCCCAGTTTATTTTCTGATGTTCAGGCCTTGTGGAAAGGTAGTATGAAGTCTTTTGATCCACTCCGTTTCCTTTTTCTTTCTTTCCATCTCTGTCCAGTTGGGGTTGCTCTCCAGTCCTGTGGCCTCCAGCGCTTCCAGCCCGTGCTGTAGGGTCAGGGTCAGGGTCAGGGTCAGGGTTAGGGGTTAGGGGTTAGGGGTTAGGGGTTAGGGTTAGGGTTAGGGTTAGGGTTAGGGGAACAAAGCTCTTTCTCCCAGATTTTCTCTAAAAAGGGACCATCTGGGACAAGGAGTGTTGCACTCTCCTTCCAACTACTGAAACCCTCCCAGTTTATTTTCTGATGTTCAGGCCTTGTGGAAAGGTAGTATGAAGTCTTTTGATCCACTCCGTTTCCTTTTTCTTTCTTTCCATCTCTGTCCAGTTGGGGTTGCTCTCCAGTCCTGTGGCCTCCAGCGCTTCCAGCCCGTGCTGTAGGAAGTGTGCCACCAGGTGAGTCCTCCTTTCCCGCTGGTTCCGGATGTTGTTCCTGTGTTGTGCCAGTCGGGTTCGGATGGAGTTACCTGTTTCCCCCACATAGGTCACCCCGCACGTTTTGCACTGGATGCCATAGACAGCGTTATTGGTGTTTTCTGAGAGCGCCCTTTGCAACTGGAAGATTTCTTTGGTTTTGTTGTTTTGGATCGTTGTTTTCTGTTTGAAGTGTTTGGCTTTTGGTGTATTTGATCTGTTTTGTACAGGTTTTAGTTTGCTTTGGACTAAATAATCCTGTAGGTTTTTGTTTTTTCTATATGCAGATATGATTTTGTGTTCCCTCAGTAGGTTTGTGTTTTCTAATATCGTGGTGAATGTAGACTTCAGTTTTTGGTTGGTTATTACGCTGAGTTGGGAGTATGTTGTGATGAGGGGTATTATTTTGCTGTCATCAGGTGTTTTTCTGTTTAGAAATGTTTGTGCCACATTTCTGAGGAAACTTCGTGTGTATCCTCTCAGGCGTAGAGCTTGGAAGAGTGTGTGTTTGGCTTCCTCAAAGTCTTGTTGTTGTGTGCAGATTTTGTGGAAGCGTAGGAGTTGTGATTTTACCAGTCCTTTGAAAGTATGTTTTGGATGGAAGCTGTCTTTGTGCAGTAAGCCGTGTGTGTCCGTGTCTTTGAAATATACCTTAATGTCCAGTTTGCCTGTGTTGTTGAAGGAGGAACCCTTGTATGTGGTGGTGTCTAGGAAATCTATCTGGTTTTCCTGCTTGGTGTATTTGAGTTTAATGGACCTGTGGTGTGTGTTGAGGGTGTTAATGAATTCTTGAAAGGCCTGTGGGCCGTGCGTCCAGGTTCCCCAGATGTCGTCGAGGTACCTGAAGTAGTGTGTAGGTTTGTGTGTGCATTTTGGGAATACTGTGGCTTCCCAATGGGCCATATAGATGTCAGCATAGGCCGGAGCAAAGCGCTTCCCCATAGCAGTTCCTTTTATTTGTAAGTAGTGATGCTCTTCAAATTCAAAATCGTTTTTGTTGAGGCTAATTTCCAATAGCTTCAGAATTTGGGTTTCTGGTCTGTTGCGGTCAGGGTATTTGAGAAACCACTCCCGGACTGCTTTCAGTCCCTCCGTAGTTTCAATGTTGGTGTATAAACTGTCAATGTCAATGGTGAACAGGAAGGCTTCCTGTTGTATTGTAGCATTTTTGACTTTGGCTACAAAGTCATAGGTGTCTTTGATGTAACTTGGGTGGTGTTTAGAAATGGGGTTGAGGAAATGGTCTAGATATTCTGCTATTCTGTAGGATTCACTGTTGCAGTCGGACACTATGGGCCTCCCAGGTGGAATTTCGTAGGGGAGTGGCCATGTTTCTGGGGCTTTATGAATTTTTGGGAGGAGGTAGAAGATCCTCGGTCGTGGTGATTCCTCTCCTCTTAGGTAGAATGCCTGTTTTTTTGTTAGGTGTTTTAGTTCAACCAGAGTTTGTAGGATTTGCCCTATTTCTAGTGCTGTTTGTTTGTACAGCGGTTCTTCCAAAGTAGTATAGTGTTCCTGATTGTTTAATTGTCTGTGTGCTTCTGCAATGTATTGTTCTCTATCCATGATAACTATTGCACTCCCTTTGTCTGCTGGTTTTATGACTATATGTTTGTTTTCCTTTAAATGTTTTAAGGCTACGGTTTCCTCCTTTGTTATGTTGTGTGAGTCCCTGTATGGTCGGAGTTTTTGTAGAATTGTGTTGTCCTCTTGGATTATTTCCTGGATTTCTGGTGGCAGTTGGTTTTCCCTTGGTTCCCAACTGGATTTAGGCAGGAAGGGAACCCTTTCTGTGTCGGTGTCTTTATCCTCAAAGAAGGCAGTCAGTTTAAGGCGACGGTGGTATTGTCGGATTTCGCTTTTCAGTCGGGTTTTCTGACCTTTCTTTGTCCCTACTGTGGGGACAAATGATAAGCCCTTATTGAGGAGGTTTATTTGTTCAGTTGTGGGGTGGAAGTTGTTGCTTAGATTTACAATGTTTTTGTTGTTCTTGTCCCCATCTTGTTCTGCGGCTTTGGGGCTTACCAGTTTAAATGTTGTGACCAGTGGTCTAGCATTTTTTGAGCTGTTGCGGTGGTCCAGTGAATTCCATCTCTTTCTGTCTTGAAAAGGGCTTCTTCCAGTTTGGGGAGGTATGGCATGTTTTGCTGTATGTGATTGTTTATTGTGTCCAGGTTTTTCCTGAATCCTGGTTCCAGGTCTCTGGAGTAATTCATCAGTGGGATGTATATTTCTGCAGATGGGAAGGTTCCCTTAGCTTCCCGTAGCATCTGTTGTAGTTGTTTGATGGCTGTTTCCTTTGCTTTTTGTGCCTTGTTATTGATTCCAAAGGACAGAATGATTTTCTCCACTCCTGTGTTCCGGGGGGTGTGTTGTAGGAGGTTTGCTGCATTGTAAAATGATGCTCCTGGGTAGCTTTCTATCTGTAGATCTGGATTTTCATACGGGGGTATTCTTGATAAATTGGAGTCCCCTATGCAGAGCCAGCGTTTGTGGGTTTCCAGCTTCCAGTCCGTTAGCTTTCTTGTGGTCTTGTCATGTCGGTGTGGTCTGTATCTTGGTTGGGCTGGTGGTGGTGTGGGGGGGTAATAGTCGGGGTCGGAGTCAGGGTTAGGATCAGGGTCGGGGTTAGGATCAGGGTTGATGTCAGGGTTAAGATTAGGGTTAGGGTTAGGATCAGGGTCGGGGTTAGGATCAGGGTTAATGTCAGTGTTAGTATTAGGGTTAGGGTTAGGATCAGGGTCGGGGTTAGGATCAGGGTTAATGTCAGTGTTAGTATTAGGGTTAGGGTTAGGATCAGGGTCGGGGTTAGGATCGGGGTTAATGTCAGGGTTAGGATTAGGGTTGGGGATAAGGTTAGGGTTAGGGTTGGTGTCGGGGTTGGTGTTAACGTCAGTATAAGCGTTAGGGTTAGGGCTGAGGTTAGGGTCAGAGCTAGAGTCCTGGGAGAGGTGTACCCTGGTGGTGCTGTTTGGGATACAGATTCCAGTTAGGGTGTTTCTCATGGTTCCCTCTTGTCTTCTCTGCTCTCTTCGGATCCTTTGTGGCATGGGGATCGGAGGAAAGTCATCTATTTCCGGAGTATATGCTCTGGCTCTCATGGGGCCAGATTTCTGGGTTGGATGTCTGCTTTCCCAGTGTCTCTTCACTGGTTCTGGATGGGATTCTGCCTGGGTTACGTATGTCTCTTCCGAGCCATTTACCTCTTCCCTGATTAGTGTGTCGAGTATTTGGAATCTGTTTGGAGACGTGGGGATAGTGGATTCCTTGTTGCTAAGTGTAGCAGTAACCATAGCTTGTGTATGGTCCAACGTGTCCTTCTGTATTTTCCTCCCATAATTTTTCTTTGCCCAGTTGGAGGCAACCGCGAAAGCTTGTTCCCAGCGGGGAAGCTCCAGGTCCTCCAGTCGTCTGGACAGATGTGTGAGAGTTTCCTCGTAGTGCTCTTCGAGGATCTGCAATGAGGTGTGGAGCCAGTTTTTGGCATTGCTTACTAGCTTCAAACATGTGAGTGCGGTTGGGTTGGCCGGTCTTATGAGGTGCTTGAGTTCCTCTGTCTTCCGTCGTAGGCTGGCGGGTGCCTGGTTCTCCCCTCCGGAAACTGCTGTGTTTTTTAGGTGGTGGACTGTCTGGATCATTTTGTAGATGATCCTGGTTCCTAGTTGGAAGGTATCCTGTCTGTTTGATGTGTTTGATGTGGTGTGGTTTGGTGTGTAGGCGGTGTGGGCTGCGGTGTGGAGAGTGACTGTACGGCAGCGTGCGTTGTCAACTCTGGGTTGACGCATACCATAACGATCCATACTTACCAGTAAAATGCCTAAAGCTTCGTTGGCACCGTTAGGTTTCCACTGTTAGGCAATTTACCTCTGTAGAGTCTGTGGCTCCGTGAAAAGGCAATCTTGCTTTTCTTTGTGTCGCGACGTTTCGACCTGCCTGGGTCTTCTTCAGGCGTTGTTATGGGGCACTGTGTCCCTGTTGGCCTGTTTTTATCTTGTTTTCAAAGGGGCGGTGAGTGTAGTTCCTCCTAGGGGGGTGGTTTGAATCCTATTCCTTTTGTTTCTGTGTGAGTAGGTGCAGTTTCAGTGGGTGAATGGGTTTCTGCTTTCCTGCTTAGGATTATGTATGGGCCGTTAACCTCTCAATAGGCCGTTAGGGTCTTTTGTTTTCCTTCCTGGTAGGACTGGTGTGTGGGCTGTGAAAGTTTCAATTGGTTTTAGGTCTTCTTTTGTTTGTTGCCTGAGTGCTGGAACAGTGACTGTGAAGAGTTCCAGTCCCTGTAGGATCTGGCTAGTTAGGGTAGGGGAACAAAGCTCTTTCTCCCAGATTTTCTCTAAAAAGGGACCATCTGGGACAAGGAGTGTTGCACTCTCCTTCCAACGACTGAAACCCTCCCAGTTTATTTTCTGATGTTCAGGCCTTGTGGAAAGGTAGTATGAAGTCTTTTGATCCACTCCGTTTCCTTTTTCTTTCTTTCCATCTCTGTCCAGTTGGGGTTGCTCTCCAGTCCTGTGGCCTCCAGCGCTTCCAGCCCGTGCTGTAGGAAGTGTGCCACCAGGTGAGTCCTCCTTTCCCGCTGGTTCCGGATGTTGTTCCTGTGTTGTGCCAGTCGGGTTCGGATGGAGTTACCTGTTTCCCCCACATAGGTCACCCCGCACGTTTTGCACTGGATGCCATAGACAGCGTTATTGGTGTTTTCTGAGAGCGCCCTTTGCAACTGGAAGATTTCTTTGGTTTTGTTGTTTTGGATCGTTGTTTTCTGTTTGAAGTGTTTGGCTTTTGGTGTATTTGATCTGTTTTGTACAGGTTTTAGTTTGCTTTGGACTAAATAATCCTGTAGGTTTTTGTTTTTTCTATATGCAGATATGATTTTGTGTTCCCTCAGTAGGTTTGTGTTTTCTAATATCGTGGTGAATGTAGACTTCAGTTTTTGGTTGGTTATTACGCTGAGTTGGGAGTATGTTGTGATGAGGGGTATTATTTTGCTGTCATCAGGTGTTTTTCTGTTTAGAAATGTTTGTGCCACATTTCTGAGGAAACTTCGTGTGTATCCTCTCAGGCGTAGAGCTTGGAAGAGTGTGTGTTTGGCTTCCTCAAAGTCTTGTTGTTGTGTGCAGATTTTGTGGAAGCGTAGGAGTTGTGATTTTACCAGTCCTTTGAAAGTATGTTTTGGATGGAAGCTGTCTTTGTGCAGTAAGCCGTGTGTGTCCGTGTCTTTGAAATATACCTTAATGTCCAGTTTGCCTGTGTTGTTGAAGGAGGAACCCTTGTATGTGGTGGTGTCTAGGAAATCTATCTGGTTTTCCTGCTTGGTGTATTTGAGTTTAATGGACCTGTGGTGTGTGTTGAGGGTGTTAATGAATTCTTGAAAGGCCTGTGGGCCGTGCGTCCAGGTTCCCCAGATGTCGTCGAGGTACCTGAAGTAGTGTGTAGGTTTGTGTGTGCATTTTGGGAATACTGTGGCTTCCCAATGGGCCATATAGATGTCAGCATAGGCCGGAGCAAAGCGCTTCCCCATAGCAGTTCCTTTTATTTGTAAGTAGTGATGCTCTTCAAATTCAAAATCGTTTTTGTTGAGGCTAATTTCCAATAGCTTCAGAATTTGGGTTTCTGGTCTGTTGCGGTCAGGGTATTTGAGAAAGCACTCCCGGACTGCTTTCAGTCCCTCCGTAGTTTCAATGTTGGTGTATAAACTGTCAATGTCAATGGTGAACAGGAAGGCTTCCTGTTGTATTGTAGCATTTTTGACTTTGGCTACAAAGTCATAGGTGTCTTTGATGTAACTTGGGTGGTGTTTAGAAATGGGGTTGAGGAAATGGTCTAGATATTCTGCTATTCTGTAGGATTCACTGTTGCAGTCGGACACTATGGGCCTCCCAGGTGGAATTTCGTAGGGGAGTGGCCATGTTTCTGGGGCTTTATGAATTTTTGGGAGGAGGTAGAAGATCCTCGGTCGTGGTGATTCCTCTCCTCTTAGGTAGAATGCCTGTTTTTTTGTTAGGTGTTTTAGTTCAACCAGAGTTTGTAGGATTTGCCCTATTTCTAGTGCTGTTTGTTTGTACAGCGGTTCTTCCAAAGTAGTATAGTGTTCCTGATTGTTTAATTGTCTGTGTGCTTCTGCAATGTATTGTTCTCTATCCATGATAACTATTGCACTCCCTTTGTCTGCTGGTTTTATGACTATATGTTTGTTTTCCTTTAAATGTTTTAAGGCTACGGTTTCCTCCTTTGTTATGTTGTGTGAGTCCCTGTATGGTCGGAGTTTTTGTAGAATTGTGTTGTCCTCTTGGATTATTTCCTGGATTTCTGGTGGCAGTTGGTTTTCCCTTGGTTCCCAACTGGATTTAGGCAGGAAGGGAACCCTTTCTGTGTCGGTGTCTTTATCCTCAAAGAAGGCAGTCAGTTTAAGGCGACGGTGGTATTGTCGGATTTCGCTTTTCAGTCGGGTTTTCTGACCTTTCTTTGTCCCTACTGTGGGGACAAATGATAAGCCCTTATTGAGGAGGTTTATTTGTTCAGTTGTGGGGTGGAAGTTGTTGCTTAGATTTACAATGTTTTTGTTGTTCTTGTCCCCATCTTGTTCTGCGGCTTTGGGGCTTACCAGTTTAAATGTTGTGACCAGTGGTCTAGCATTTTTTGAGCTGTTGCGGTGGTCCAGTGAATTCCATCTCTTTCTGTCTTGAAAAGGGCTTCTTCCAGTTTGGGGAGGTATGGCATGTTTTGCTGTATGTGATTGTTTATTGTGTCCAGGTTTTTCCTGAATCCTGGTTCCAGGTCTCTGGAGTAATTCATCAGTGGGATGTATATTTCTGCAGATGGGAAGGTTCCCTTAGCTTCCCGTAGCATCTGTTGTAGTTGTTTGATGGCTGTTTCCTTTGCTTTTTGTGCCTTGTTATTGATTCCAAAGGACAGAATGATTTTCTCCACTCCTGTGTTCCGGGGGGTGTGTTGTAGGAGGTTTGCTGCATTGTAAAATGATGCTCCTGGGTAGCTTTCTATCTGTAGATCTGGATTTTCATAGGGGGGTATTCTTGATAAATTGGAGTCCCCTATGCAGAGCCAGCGTTTGTGGGTTTCCAGCTTCCAGTCCGTTAGCTTTCTTGTGGTCTTGTCATGTCGGTGTGGTCTGTATCTTGGTTGGGCTGGTGGTGGTGTGGGGGGGTAATAGTCGGGGTCGGAGTCAGGGTTAGGATCAGGGTCGGGGTTAGGATCAGGGTTGATGTCAGGGTTAAGATTAGGGTTAGGGTTAGGATCAGGGTCGGGGTTAGGATCAGGGTTAATGTCAGTGTTAGTATTAGGGTTAGGGTTAGGATCAGGGTCGGGGTTAGGATCAGGGTTAATGTCAGTGTTAGTATTAGGGTTAGGGTTAGGATCAGGGTCGGGGTTAGGATCGGGGTTAATGTCAGGGTTAGGATTAGGGTTGGGGATAAGGTTAGGGTTAGGGTTGGTGTCGGGGTTGGTGTTAACGTCAGTATAAGCGTTAGGGTTAGGGCTGAGGTTAGGGTCAGAGCTAGAGTCCTGGGAGAGGTGTACCCTGGTGGTGCTGTTTGGGATACAGATTCCAGTTAGGGTGTTTCTCATGGTTCCCTCTTGTCTTCTCTGCTCTCTTCGGATCCTTTGTGGCATGGGGATCGGAGGAAAGTCATCTATTTCCGGAGTATATGCTCTGGCTCTCATGGGGCCAGATTTCTGGGTTGGATGTCTGCTTTCCCAGTGTCTCTTCACTGGTTCTGGATGGGATTCTGCCTGGGTTACGTATGTCTCTTCCGAGCCATTTACCTCTTCCCTGATTAGTGTGTCGAGTATTTGGAATCTGTTTGGAGACGTGGGGATAGTGGATTCCTTGTTGCTAAGTGTAGCAGTAACCATAGCTTGTGTATGGTCCAACGTGTCCTTCTGTATTTTCCTCCCATAATTTTTCTTTGCCCAGTTGGAGGCAACCGCGAAAGCTTGTTCCCAGCGGGGAAGCTCCAGGTCCTCCAGTCGTCTGGACAGATGTGTGAGAGTTTCCTCGTAGTGCTCTTCGAGGATCTGCAATGAGGTGTGGAGCCAGTTTTTGGCATTGCTTACTAGCTTCAAACATGTGAGTGCGGTTGGGTTGGCCGGTCTTATGAGGTGCTTGAGTTCCTCTGTCTTCCGTCGTAGGCTGGCGGGTGCCTGGTTCTCCCCTCCGGAAACTGCTGTGTTTTTTAGGTGGTGGACTGTCTGGATCATTTTGTAGATGATCCTGGTTCCTAGTTGGAAGGTATCCTGTCTGTTTGATGTGTTTGATGTGGTGTGGTTTGGTGTGTAGGCGGTGTGGGCGGCGGTGTGGAGAGTGACCGTACGGCAGCGTGCGTTGTCAACTCTGGGTTGACGCATACCATAACGATCCATACTTACCAGTAAAATGCCTAAAGCTTCGTTGGCACCGTTAGGTTTCCACTGTTAGGCAATTTACCTCTGTAGAGTCTGTGGCTCCGTGAAAAGGCAATCTTGCTTTTCTTTGTGTCGCGACGTTTCGACCTGCCTGGGTCTTCTTCAGGCGTTGTTATGGGGCACTGTGTCCCTGTTGGCCTGTTTTTATCTTGTTTTCAAAGGGGCGGTGAGTGTAGTTCCTCCTAGGGGGGTGGTTTGAATCCTATTCCTTTTGTTTCTGTGTGAGTAGGTGCAGTTTCAGTGGGTGAATGGGTTTCTGCTTTCCTGCTTAGGATTATGTATGGGCCGTTAACCTCTCAATAGGCCGTTAGGGTCTTTTGTTTTCCTTCCTGGTAGGACTGGTGTGTGGGCTGTGAAAGTTTCAATTGGTTTTAGGTCTTCTTTTGTTTGTTGCCTGAGTGCTGGAACAGTGACTGTGAAGAGTTCCAGTCCCTGTAGGATCTGGCTAGTTAGGGTAGGGGAACAAAGCTCTTTCTCCCAGATTTTCTCTAAAAAGGGACCATCTGGGACAAGGAGTGTTGCACTCTCCTTCCAACGACTGAAACCCTCCCAGTTTATTTTCTGATGTTCAGGCCTTGTGGAAAGGTAGTATGAAGTCTTTTGATCCACTCCGTTTCCTTTTTCTTTCTTTCCATCTCTGTCCAGTTGGGGTTGCTCTCCAGTCCTGTGGCCTCC
This sequence comes from Lepisosteus oculatus, assembly GCF_040954835.1. NCBI lineage: Eukaryota > Metazoa > Chordata > Actinopteri > Semionotiformes > Lepisosteidae > Lepisosteus > Lepisosteus oculatus. The sequence goes on along the minus strand of NW_027167956.1, from coordinate 25,413 downwards.
AGCGCTTCCAGCCCGTGCTGTAGGAAGTGTGCCACCAGGTGAGTCCTCCTTTCCCGCTGGTTCCGGATGTTGTTCCTGTGTTGTGCCAGTCGGGTTCGGATGGAGTTACCTGTTTCCCCCACATAGGTCACCCCGCACGTTTTGCACTGGATGCCATAGACAGCGTTATTGGTGTTTTCTGAGAGCGCCCTTTGCAACTGGAAGATTTCTTTGGTTTTGTTGTTTTGGATCGTTGTTTTCTGTTTGAAGTGTTTGGCTTTTGGTGTATTTGATCTGTTTTGTACAGGTTTTAGTTTGCTTTGGACTAAATAATCCTGTAGGTTTTTGTTTTTTCTATATGCAGATATGATTTTGTGTTCCCTCAGTAGGTTTGTGTTTTCTAATATCGTGGTGAATGTAGACTTCAGTTTTTGGTTGGTTATTACGCTGAGTTGGGAGTATGTTGTGATGAGGGGTATTATTTTGCTGTCATCAGGTGTTTTTCTGTTTAGAAATGTTTGTGCCACATTTCTGAGGAAACTTCGTGTGTATCCTCTCAGGCGTAGAGCTTGGAAGAGTGTGTGTTTGGCTTCCTCAAAGTCTTGTTGTTGTGTGCAGATTTTGTGGAAGCGTAGGAGTTGTGATTTTACCAGTCCTTTGAAAGTATGTTTTGGATGGAAGCTGTCTTTGTGCAGCAAGCCGTGTGTGTCCGTGTCTTTGAAATATACCTTAATGTCCAGTTTGCCTGTGTTGTTGAAGGAGGAACCCTTGTATGTGGTGGTGTCTAGGAAATCTATCTGGTTTTCCTGCTTGGTGTATTTGAGTTTAATGGACCTGTGGTGTGTGTTGAGGGTGTTAATGAATTCTTGAAAGGCCTGTGGGCCGTGCGTCCAGGTTCCCCAGATGTCGTCGAGGTACCTGAAGTAGTGTGTAGGTTTGTGTGTGCATTTTGGGAATACTGTGGCTTCCCAATGGGCCATATAGATGTCAGCATAGGCCGGAGCAAAGCGCTTCCCCATAGCAGTTCCTTTTATTTGTAAGTAGTGATGCTCTTCAAATTCAAAATCGTTTTTGTTGAGGCTAATTTCCAATAGCTTCAGAATTTGGGTTTCTGGTCTGTTGCGGTCAGGGTATTTGAGAAAGCACTCCCGGACTGCTTTCAGTCACTCCGTAGTTTCAATGTTGGTGTATAAACTGTCAATGTCAATGGTGAACAGGAAGGCTTCCTGTTGTATTGTAGCATTTTTGACTTTGGCTACAAAGTCATAGGTGTCTTTGATGTAACTTGGGTGGTGTTTAGAAATGGGGTTGAGGAAATGGTCTAGATATTCTGCTATTCTGTAGGATTCACTGTTGCAGTCGGACACTATGGGCCTCCCAGGTGGAATTTCGTAGGGGAGTGGCCATGTTTCTGGGGCTTTATGAATTTTTGGGAGGAGGTAGAAGATCCTCGGTCGTGGTGATTCCTCTCCTCTTAGGTAGAATGCCTGTTTTTTTGTTAGGTGTTTTAGTTCAACCAGAGTTTGTAGGATTTGCCCTATTTCTAGTGCTGTTTGTTTGTACAGCGGTTCTTCCAAAGTAGTATAGTGTTCCTGATTGTTTAATTGTCTGTGTGCTTCTGCAATGTATTGTTCTCTATCCATGATAACTATTGCACTCCCTTTGTCTGCTGGTTTTATGACTATATGTTTGTTTTCCTTTAAATGTTTTAAGGCTACGGTTTCCTCCTTTGTTATGTTGTGTGAGTCCCTGTATGGTCGGAGTTTTTGTAGAATTGTGTTGTCCTCTTGGATTATTTCCTGGATTTCTGGTGGCAGTTGGTTTTCCCTTGGTTCCCAACTGGATTTAGGCAGGAAGGGAACCCTTTCTGTGTCGGTGTCTTTATCCTCAAAGAAGGCAGTCAGTTTAAGGCGACGGTGGTATTGTCGGATTTCGCTTTTCAGTCGGGTTTTCTGACCTTTCTTTGTCCCTACTGTGGGGACAAATGATAAGCCCTTATTGAGGAGGTTTATTTGTTCAGTTGTGGGGTGGAAGTTGTTGCTTAGATTTACAATGTTTTTGTTGTTCTTGTCCCCATCTTGTTCTGCGGCTTTGGGGCTTACCAGTTTAAATGTTGTGACCAGTGGTCTAGCATTTTTTGAGCTGTTGCGGTGGTCCAGTGAATTCCATCTCTTTCTGTCTTGAAAAGGGCTTCTTCCAGTTTGGGGAGGTATGGCATGTTTTGCTGTATGTGATTGTTTATTGTGTCCAGGTTTTTCCTGAATCCTGGTTCCAGGTCTCTGGAGTAATTCATCAGTGGGATGTATATTTCTGCAGATGGGAAGGTTCCCTTAGCTTCCCGTAGCATCTGTTGTAGTTGTTTGATGGCTGTTTCCTTTGCTTTTTGTGCCTTGTTATTGATTCCAAAGGACAGAATGATTTTCTCCACTCCTGTGTTCCGGGGGGTGTGTTGTAGGAGGTTTGCTGCATTGTAAAATGATGCTCCTGGGTAGCTTTCTATCTGTAGATCTGGATTTTCATAGGGGGGTATTCTTGATAAATTGGAGTCCCCTATGCAGAGCCAGCGTTTGTGGGTTTCCAGCTTCCAGTCCGTTAGCTTTCTTGTGGTCTTGTCATGTCGGTGTGGTCTGTATCTTGGTTGGGCTGGTGGTGGTGTGGGGGGGTAATAGTCGGGGTCGGAGTCAGGGTTAGGATCAGGGTCGGGGTTAGGATCAGGGTTGATGTCAGGGTTAAGATTAGGGTTAGGGTTAGGATCAGGGTCGGGGTTAGGATCAGGGTTAATGTCAGTGTTAGTATTAGGGTTAGGGTTAGGATCAGGGTCGGGGTTAGGATCAGGGTTAATGTCAGTGTTAGTATTAGGGTTAGGGTTAGGATCAGGGTCGGGGTTAGGATCAGGGTTAATGTCAGTGTTAGTATTAGGGTTAGGGTTAGGATCAGGGTCGGGGTTAGGATCGGGGTTAATGTCAGGGTTAGGATTAGGGTTGGGGATAAGGTTAGGGTTAGGGTTGGTGTCGGGGTTGGTGTTAACGTCAGTATAAGCGTTAGGGTTAGGGCTGAGGTTAGGGTCAGAGCTAGAGTCCTGGGAGAGGTGTACCCTGGTGGTGCTGTTTGGGATACAGATTCCAGTTAGGGTGTTTCTCATGGTTCCCTCTTGTCTTCTCTGCTCTCTTCGGATCCTTTGTGGCATGGGGATCGGAGGAAAGTCATCTATTTCCGGAGTATATGCTCTGGCTCTCATGGGGCCAGATTTCTGGGTTGGATGTCTGCTTTCCCAGTGTCTCTTCACTGGTTCTGGATGGGATTCTGCCTGGGTTACGTATGTCTCTTCCGAGCCATTTACCTCTTCCCTGATTAGTGTGTCGAGTATTTGGAATCTGTTTGGAGACGTGGGGATAGTGGATTCCTTGTTGCTAAGTGTAGCAGTAACCATAGCTTGTGTATGGTCCAACGTGTCCTTCTGTATTTTCCTCCCATAATTTTTCTTTGCCCAGTTGGAGGCAACCGCGAAAGCTTGTTCCCAGCGGGGAAGCTCCAGGTCCTCCAGTCGTCTGGACAGATGTGTGAGAGTTTCCTCGTAGTGCTCTTCGAGGATCTGCAATGAGGTGTGGAGCCAGTTTTTGGCATTGCTTACTAGCTTCAAACATGTGAGTGCGGTTGGGTTGGCCGGTCTTATGAGGTGCTTGAGTTCCTCTGTCTTCCGTCGTAGGCTGGCGGGTGCCTGGTTCTCCCCTCCGGAAACTGCTGTGTTTTTTAGGTGGTGGACTGTCTGGATCATTTTGTAGATGATCCTGGTTCCTAGTTGGAAGGTATCCTGTCTGTTTGATGTGTTTGATGTGGTGTGGTTTGGTGTGTAGGCGGTGTGGGCGGCGGTGTGGAGAGTGACCGTACGGCAGCGTGCGTTGTCAACTCTGGGTTGACGCATACCATAACGATCCATACTTACCAGTAAAATGCCTAAAGCTTCGTTGGCACCGTTAGGTTTCCACTGTTAGGCAATTTACCTCTGTAGAGTCTGTGGCTCCGTGAAAAGGCAATCTTGCTTTTCTTTGTGTCGCGACGTTTCGACCTGCCTGGGTCTTCTTCAGGCGTTGTTATGGGGCACTGTGTCCCTGTTGGCCTGTTTTTATCTTGTTTTCAAAGGGGCGGTGAGTGTAGTTCCTCCTAGGGGGGTGGTTTGAATCCTATTCCTTTTGTTTCTGTGTGAGTAGGTGCAGTTTCAGTGGGTGAATGGGTTTCTGCTTTCCTGCTTAGGATTATGTATGGGCCGTTAACCTCTCAATAGGCCGTTAGGGTCTTTTGTTTTCCTTCCTGGTAGGACTGGTGTGTGGGCTGTGAAAGTTTCAATTGGTTTTAGGTCTTCTTTTGTTTGTTGCCTGAGTGCTGGAACAGTGACTGTGAAGAGTTCCAGTCCCTGTAGGATCTGGCTAGTTAGGGTAGGGGAACAAAGCTCTTTCTCCCAGATTTTCTCTAAAAAGGGACCATCTGGGACAAGGAGTGTTGCACTCTCCTTCCAACGACTGAAACCCTCCCAGTTTATTTTCTGATGTTCAGGCCTTGTGGAAAGGTAGTATGAAGTCTTTTGATCCACTCCGTTTCCTTTTTCTTTCTTTCCATCTCTGTCCAGTTGGGGTTGCTCTCCAGTCCTGTGGCCTCCAGCGCTTCCAGCCCGTGCTGTAGGAAGTGTGCCACCAGGTGAGTCCTCCTTTCCCGCTGGTTCCGGATGTTGTTCCTGTGTTGTGCCAGTCGGGTTCGGATGGAGTTACCTGTTTCCCCCACATAGGTCACCCCGCACGTTTTGCACTGGATGCCATAGACAGCGTTATTGGTGTTTTCTGAGAGCGCCCTTTGCAACTGGAAGATTTCTTTGGTTTTGTTGTTTTGGATCGTTGTTTTCTGTTTGAAGTGTTTGGCTTTTGGTGTATTTGATCTGTTTTGTACAGGTTTTAGTTTGCTTTGGACTAAATAATCCTGTAGGTTTTTGTTTTTTCTATATGCAGATATGATTTTGTGTTCCCTCAGTAGGTTTGTGTTTTCTAATATCGTGGTGAATGTAGACTTCAGTTTTTGGTTGGTTATTACGCTGAGTTGGGAGTATGTTGTGATGAGGGGTATTATTTTGCTGTCATCAGGTGTTTTTCTGTTTAGAAATGTTTGTGCCACATTTCTGAGGAAACTTCGTGTGTATCCTCTCAGGCGTAGAGCTTGGAAGAGTGTGTGTTTGGCTTCCTCAAAGTCTTGTTGTTGTGTGCAGATTTTGTGGAAGCGTAGGAGTTGTGATTTTACCAGTCCTTTGAAAGTATGTTTTGGATGGAAGCTGTCTTTGTGCAGTAAGCCGTGTGTGTCCGTGTCTTTGAAATATACCTTAATGTCCAGTTTGCCTGTGTTGTTGAAGGAGGAACCCTTGTATGTGGTGGTGTCTAGGAAATCTATCTGGTTTTCCTGCTTGGTGTATTTGAGTTTAATGGACCTGTGGTGTGTGTTGAGGGTGTTAATGAATTCTTGAAAGGCCTGTGGGCCGTGCGTCCAGGTTCCCCAGATGTCGTCGAGGTACCTGAAGTAGTGTGTAGGTTTGTGTGTGCATTTTGGGAATACTGTGGCTTCCCAATGGGCCATATAGATGTCAGCATAGGCCGGAGCAAAGCGCTTCCCCATAGCAGTTCCTTTTATTTGTAAGTAGTGATGCTCTTCAAATTCAAAATCGTTTTTGTTGAGGCTAATTTCCAATAGCTTCAGAATTTGGGTTTCTGGTCTGTTGCGGTCAGGGTATTTGAGAAAGCACTCCCGGACTGCTTTCAGTCACTCCGTAGTTTCAATGTTGGTGTATAAACTGTCAATGTCAATGGTGAACAGGAAGGCTTCCTGTTGTATTGTAGCATTTTTGACTTTGGCTACAAAGTCATAGGTGTCTTTGATGTAACTTGGGTGGTGTTTAGAAATGGGGTTGAGGAAATGGTCTAGATATTCTGCTATTCTGTAGGATTCACTGTTGCAGTCGGACACTATGGGCCTCCCAGGTGGAATTTCGTAGGGGAGTGGCCATGTTTCTGGGGCTTTATGAATTTTTGGGAGGAGGTAGAAGATCCTCGGTCGTGGTGATTCCTCTCCTCTTAGGTAGAATGCCTGTTTTTTTGTTAGGTGTTTTAGTTCAACCAGAGTTTGTAGGATTTGCCCTATTTCTAGTGCTGTTTGTTTGTACAGCGGTTCTTCCAAAGTAGTATAGTGTTCCTGATTGTTTAATTGTCTGTGTGCTTCTGCAATGTATTGTTCTCTATCCATGATAACTATTGCACTCCCTTTGTCTGCTGGTTTTATGACTATATGTTTGTTTTCCTTTAAATGTTTTAAGGCTACGGTTTCCTCCTTTGTTATGTTGTGTGAGTCCCTGTATGGTCGGAGTTTTTGTAGAATTGTGTTGTCCTCTTGGATTATTTCCTGGATTTCTGGTGGCAGTTGGTTTTCCCTTGGTTCCCAACTGGATTTAGGCAGGAAGGGAACCCTTTCTGTGTCGGTGTCTTTATCCTCAAAGAAGGCAGTCAGTTTAAGGCGACGGTGGTATTGTCGGATTTCGCTTTTCAGTCGGGTTTTCTGACCTTTCTTTGTCCCTACTGTGGGGACAAATGATAAGCCCTTATTGAGGAGGTTTATTTGTTCAGTTGTGGGGTGGAAGTTGTTGCTTAGATTTACAATGTTTTTGTTGTTCTTGTCCCCATCTTGTTCTGCGGCTTTGGGGCTTACCAGTTTAAATGTTGTGACCAGTGGTCTAGCATTTTTTGAGCTGTTGCGGTGGTCCAGTGAATTCCATCTCTTTCTGTCTTGAAAAGGGCTTCTTCCAGTTTGGGGAGGTATGGCATGTTTTGCTGTATGTGATTGTTTATTGTGTCCAGGTTTTTCCTGAATCCTGGTTCCAGGTCTCTGGAGTAATTCATCAGTGGGATGTATATTTCTGCAGATGGGAAGGTTCCCTTAGCTTCCCGTAGCATCTGTTGTAGTTGTTTGATGGCTGTTTCCTTTGCTTTTTGTGCCTTGTTATTGATTCCAAAGGACAGAATGATTTTCTCCACTCCTGTGTTCCGGGGGGTGTGTTGTAGGAGGTTTGCTGCATTGTAAAATGATGCTCCTGGGTAGCTTTCTATCTGTAGATCTGGATTTTCATAGGGGGGTATTCTTGATAAATTGGAGTCCCCTATGCAGAGCCAGCGTTTGTGGGTTTCCAGCTTCCAGTCCGTTAGCTTTCTTGTGGTCTTGTCATGTCGGTGTGGTCTGTATCTTGGTTGGGCTGGTGGTGGTGTGGGGGGGTAATAGTCGGGGTCGGAGTCAGGGTTAGGATCAGGGTCGGGGTTAGGATCAGGGTTGATGTCAGGGTTAAGATTAGGGTTAGGGTTAGGATCAGGGTCGGGGTTAGGATCAGGGTTAATGTCAGTGTTAGTATTAGGGTTAGGGTTAGGATCAGGGTCGGGGTTAGGATCAGGGTTAATGTCAGTGTTAGTATTAGGGTTAGGGTTAGGATCAGGGTCGGGGTTAGGATCAGGGTTAATGTCAGTGTTAGTATTAGGGTTAGGGTTAGGATCAGGGTCGGGGTTAGGATCGGGGTTAATGTCAGGGTTAGGATTAGGGTTGGGGATAAGGTTAGGGTTAGGGTTGGTGTCGGGGTTGGTGTTAACGTCAGTATAAGCGTTAGGGTTAGGGCTGAGGTTAGGGTCAGAGCTAGAGTCCTGGGAGAGGTGTACCCTGGTGGTGCTGTTTGGGATACAGATTCCAGTTAGGGTGTTTCTCATGGTTCCCTCTTGTCTTCTCTGCTCTCTTCGGATCCTTTGTGGCATGGGGATCGGAGGAAAGTCATCTATTTCCGGAGTATATGCTCTGGCTCTCATGGGGCCAGATTTCTGGGTTGGATGTCTGCTTTCCCAGTGTCTCTTCACTGGTTCTGGATGGGATTCTGCCTGGGTTACGTATGTCTCTTCCGAGCCATTTACCTCTTCCCTGATTAGTGTGTCGAGTATTTGGAATCTGTTTGGAGACGTGGGGATAGTGGATTCCTTGTTGCTAAGTGTAGCAGTAACCATAGCTTGTGTATGGTCCAACGTGTCCTTCTGTATTTTCCTCCCATAATTTTTCTTTGCCCAGTTGGAGGCAACCGCGAAAGCTTGTTCCCAGCGGGGAAGCTCCAGGTCCTCCAGTCGTCTGGACAGATGTGTGAGAGTTTCCTCGTAGTGCTCTTCGAGGATCTGCAATGAGGTGTGGAGCCAGTTTTTGGCATTGCTTACTAGCTTCAAACATGTGAGTGCGGTTGGGTTGGCCGGTCTTATGAGGTGCTTGAGTTCCTCTGTCTTCCGTCGTAGGCTGGCGGGTGCCTGGTTCTCCCCTCCGGAAACTGCTGTGTTTTTTAGGTGGTGGACTGTCTGGATCATTTTGTAGATGATCCTGGTTCCTAGTTGGAAGGTATCCTGTCTGTTTGATGTGTTTGATGTGGTGTGGTTTGGTGTGTAGGCGGTGTGGGCGGCGGTGTGGAGAGTGACCGTACGGCAGCGTGCGTTGTCAACTCTGGGTTGACGCATACCATAACGATCCATACTTACCAGTAAAATGCCTAAAGCTTCGTTGGCACCGTTAGGTTTCCACTGTTAGGCAATTTACCTCTGTAGAGTCTGTGGCTCCGTGAAAAGGCAATCTTGCTTTTCTTTGTGTCGCGACGTTTCGACCTGCCTGGGTCTTCTTCAGGCGTTGTTATGGGGCACTGTGTCCCTGTTGGCCTGTTTTTATCTTGTTTTCAAAGGGGCGGTGAGTGTAGTTCCTCCTAGGGGGGTGGTTTGAATCCTATTCCTTTTGTTTCTGTGTGAGTAGGTGCAGTTTCAGTGGGTGAATGGGTTTCTGCTTTCCTGCTTAGGATTATGTATGGGCCGTTAACCTCTCAATAGGCCGTTAGGGTCTTTTGTTTTCCTTCCTGGTAGGACTGGTGTGTGGGCTGTGAAAGTTTCAATTGGTTTTAGGTCTTCTTTTGTTTGTTGCCTGAGTGCTGGAACAGTGACTGTGAAGAGTTCCAGTCCCTGTAGGATCTGGCTAGTTAGGGTAGGGGAACAAAGCTCTTTCTCCCAGATTTTCTCTAAAAAGGGACCATCTGGGACAAGGAGTGTTGCACTCTCCTTCCAACGACTGAAACCCTCCCAGTTTATTTTCTGATGTTCAGGCCTTGTGGAAAGGTAGTATGAAGTCTTTTGATCCACTCCGTTTCCTTTTTCTTTCTTTCCATCTCTGTCCAGTTGGGGTTGCTCTCCAGTCCTGTGGCCTCCAGCGCTTCCAGCCCGTGCTGTAGGAAGTGTGCCACCAGGTGAGTCCTCCTTTCCCGCTGGTTCCGGATGTTGTTCCTGTGTTGTGCCAGTCGGGTTCGGATGGAGTTACCTGTTTCCCCCACATAGGTCACCCCGCACGTTTTGCACTGGATGCCATAGACAGCGTTATTGGTGTTTTCTGAGAGCGCCCTTTGCAACTGGAAGATTTCTTTGGTTTTGTTGTTTTGGATCGTTGTTTTCTGTTTGAAGTGTTTGGCTTTTGGTGTATTTGATCTGTTTTGTACAGGTTTTAGTTTGCTTTGGACTAAATAATCCTGTAGGTTTTTGTTTTTTCTATATGCAGATATGATTTTGTGTTCCCTCAGTAGGTTTGTGTTTTCTAATATCGTGGTGAATGTAGACTTCAGTTTTTGGTTGGTTATTACGCTGAGTTGGGAGTATGTTGTGATGAGGGGTATTATTTTGCTGTCATCAGGTGTTTTTCTGTTTAGAAATGTTTGTGCCACATTTCTGAGGAAACTTCGTGTGTATCCTCTCAGGCGTAGAGCTTGGAAGAGTGTGTGTTTGGCTTCCTCAAAGTCTTGTTGTTGTGTGCAGATTTTGTGGAAGCGTAGGAGTTGTGATTTTACCAGTCCTTTGAAAGTATGTTTTGGATGGAAGCTGTCTTTGTGCAGTAAGCCGTGTGTGTCCGTGTCTTTGAAATATACCTTAATGTCCAGTTTGCCTGTGTTGTTGAAGGAGGAACCCTTGTATGTGGTGGTGTCTAGGAAATCTATCTGGTTTTCCTGCTTGGTGTATTTGAGTTTAATGGACCTGTGGTGTGTGTTGAGGGTGTTAATGAATTCTTGAAAGGCCTGTGGGCCGTGCGTCCAGGTTCCCCAGATGTCGTCGAGGTACCTGAAGTAGTGTGTAGGTTTGTGTGTGCATTTTGGGAATACTGTGGCTTCCCAATGGGCCATATAGATGTCAGCATAGGCCGGAGCAAAGCGCTTCCCCATAGCAGTTCCTTTTATTTGTAAGTAGTGATGCTCTTCAAATTCAAAATCGTTTTTGTTGAGGCTAATTTCCAATAGCTTCAGAATTTGGGTTTCTGGTCTGTTGCGGTCAGGGTATTTGAGAAAGCACTCCCGGACTGCTTTCAGTCCCTCCGTAGTTTCAATGTTGGTGTATAAACTGTCAATGTCAATGGTGAACAGGAAGGCTTCCTGTTGTATTGTAGCATTTTTGACTTTGGCTACAAAGTCATAGGTGTCTTTGATGTAACTTGGGTGGTGTTTAGAAATGGGGTTGAGGAAATGGTCTAGATATTCTGCTATTCTGTAGGATTCACTGTTGCAGTCGGACACTATGGGCCTCCCAGGTGGAATTTCGTAGGGGAGTGGCCATGTTTCTGGGGCTTTATGAATTTTTGGGAGGAGGTAGAAGATCCTCGGTCGTGGTGATTCCTCTCCTCTTAGGTAGAATGCCTGTTTTTTTGTTAGGTGTTTTAGTTCAACCAGAGTTTGTAGGATTTGCCCTATTTCTAGTGCTGTTTGTTTGTACAGCGGTTCTTCCAAAGTAGTATAGTGTTCCTGATTGTTTAATTGTCTGTGTGCTTCTGCAATGTATTGTTCTCTATCCATGATAACTATTGCACTCCCTTTGTCTGCTGGTTTTATGACTATATGTTTGTTTTCCTTTAAATGTTTTAAGGCTACGGTTTCCTCCTTTGTTATGTTGTGTGAGTCCCTGTATGGTCGGAGTTTTTGTAGAATTGTGTTGTCCTCTTGGATTATTTCCTGGATTTCTGGTGGCAGTTGGTTTTCCCTTGGTTCCCAACTGGATTTAGGCAGGAAGGGAACCCTTTCTGTGTCGGTGTCTTTATCCTCAAAGAAGGCAGTCAGTTTAAGGCGACGGTGGTATTGTCGGATTTCGCTTTTCAGTCGGGTTTTCTGACCTTTCTTTGTCCCTACTGTGGGGACAAATGATAAGCCCTTATTGAGGAGGTTTATTTGTTCAGTTGTGGGGTGGAAGTTGTTGCTTAGATTTACAATGTTTTTGTTGTTCTTGTCCCCATCTTGTTCTGCGGCTTTGGGGCTTACCAGTTTAAATGTTGTGACCAGTGGTCTAGCATTTTTTGAGCTGTTGCGGTGGTCCAGTGAATTCCATCTCTTTCTGTCTTGAAAAGGGCTTCTTCCAGTTTGGGGAGGTATGGCATGTTTTGCTGTATGTGATTGTTTATTGTGTCCAGGTTTTTCCTGAATCCTGGTTCCAGGTCTCTGGAGTAATTCATCAGTGGGATGTATATTTCTGCAGATGGGAAGGTTCCCTTAGCTTCCCGTAGCATCTGTTGTAGTTGTTTGATGGCTGTTTCCTTTGCTTTTTGTGCCTTGTTATTGATTCCAAAGGACAGAATGATTTTCTCCACTCCTGTGTTCCGGGGGGTGTGTTGTAGGAGGTTTGCTGCATTGTAAAATGATGCTCCTGGGTAGCTTTCTATCTGTAGATCTGGATTTTCATAGGGGGGTATTCTTGATAAATTGGAGTCCCCTATGCAGAGCCAGCGTTTGTGGGTTTCCAGCTTCCAGTCCGTTAGCTTTCTTGTGGTCTTGTCATGTCGGTGTGGTCTGTATCTTGGTTGGGCTGGTGGTGGTGTGGGGGGGTAATAGTCGGGGTCGGAGTCAGGGTTAGGATCAGGGTCGGGGTTAGGATCAGGGTTGATGTCAGGGTTAAGATTAGGGTTAGGGTTAGGATCAGGGTCGGGGTTAGGATCAGGGTTAATGTCAGTGTTAGTATTAGGGTTAGGGTTAGGATCAGGGTCGGGGTTAGGATCAGGGTTAATGTCAGTGTTAGTATTAGGGTTAGGGTTAGGATCAGGGTCGGGGTTAGGATCAGGGTTAATGTCAGTGTTAGTATTAGGGTTAGGGTTAGGATCAGGGTCGGGGTTAGGATCGGGGTTAATGTCAGGGTTAGGATTAGGGTTGGGGATAAGGTTAGGGTTAGGGTTGGTGTCGGGGTTGGTGTTAACGTCAGTATAAGCGTTAGGGTTAGGGCTGAGGTTAGGGTCAGAGCTAGAGTCCTGGGAGAGGTGTACCCTGGTGGTGCTGTTTGGGATACAGATTCCAGTTAGGGTGTTTCTCATGGTTCCCTCTTGTCTTCTCTGCTCTCTTCGGATCCTTTGTGGCATGGGGATCGGAGGAAAGTCATCTATTTCCGGAGTATATGCTCTGGCTCTCATGGGGCCAGATTTCTGGGTTGGATGTCTGCTTTCCCAGTGTCTCTTCACTGGTTCTGGATGGGATTCTGCCTGGGTTACGTATGTCTCTTCCGAGCCATTTACCTCTTCCCTGATTAGTGTGTCGAGTATTTGGAATCTGTTTGGAGACGTGGGGATAGTGGATTCCTTGTTGCTAAGTGTAGCAGTAACCATAGCTTGTGTATGGTCCAACGTGTCCTTCTGTATTTTCCTCCCATAATTAGGGTTAGGGTTAGGGCTAGGGTTAGGGCTAGGGTTAGGGTTAGGGTTAGGGTTAATGTTAGGGTTAGGGTTAGGGTTAGGGTTAGGGTTAGGGTTAGGGTTAGGGTTAGGGTCAGGGTTAGGGTTAGGGTTAGGGTAGGGGAACAAAGCTCTTTCTCCCAGATTTTCTCTAAAAAGGGACCATCTGGGACAAGGAGTGTTGCACTCTCCTTCCAACGACTGAAACCCTCCCAGTTTATTTTCTGATGTTCAGGCCTTGTGGAAAGGTAGTATGAAGTCTTTTGATCCACTCCGTTTCCTTTTTCTTTCTTTCCATCTCTGTCCAGTTGGGGTTGCTCTCCAGTCCTGTGGCCTCCAGCGCTTCCAGCCCGTGCTGTAAGAAGTGTGCCACCAGGTGAGTCCTCCTTTCCCGCTGGTTCCGGATGTTGTACCTGTGTTGTGCCAGTCGGGTTCGGATGGAGTTACCTGTTTCCCCCACATAGGTCACCCCGCACGTTTTGCACTGGATGCCATAGACAGCGTTATTGGTGTTTTCTGAGAGCGCCCTTTGCAACTGGAAGATTTCTTTGGTTTTGTTGTTTTGGATCGTTGTTTTCTGTTTGAAGTGTTTGGCTTTTGGTGTATTTGATCTGTTTTGTACAGGTTTTAGTTTGCTTTGGACTAAATAATCCTGTAGGTTTTTGTTTTTTCTATATGCAGATATGATTTTGTGTTCCCTCAGTAGGTTTGTGTTTTCTAATATCGTGGTGAATGTAGACTTTAGTTTTTGGTTGGTTATTACGCTGAGTTGGGAGTATGTTGTGATGAGGGGTATTATTTTGCTGTCATCAGGTGTTTTTCTGTTTAGAAATGTTTGTGCCACATTTCTGAGGAAACTTCGTGTGTATCCTCTCAGGCGTAGAGCTTGGAAGAGTGTGTGTTTGGCTTCCTCAAAGTCTTGTTGTTGTGTGCAGATTTTGTGGAAGCGTAGGAGTTGTGATTTTACCAGTCCTTTGAAAGTATGTTTTGGATGGAAGCTGTCTTTGTGCAGTAAGCCGTGTGTGTCCGTGTCTTTGAAATATACCTTAATGTCCAGTTTGCCTGTGTTGTTGAAGGAGGAACCCTTGTATGTGGTGGTGTCTAGGAAATCTATCTGGTTTTCCTGCTTGGTGTATTTGAGTTTAATGGACCTGTGGTGTGTGTTGAGGGTGTTAATGAATTCTTGAAAGGCCTGTGGGCCGTGCGTCCAGGTTCCCCAGATGTCGTCGAGGTACCTGAAGTAGTGTGTAGGTTTGTGTGTGCATTTTGGGAATACTGTGGCTTCCCAATGGGCCATATAGATGTCAGCATAGGCCGGAGCAAAGCGCTTCCCCATAGCAGTTCCTTTTATTTGTAAGTAGTGATGCTCTTCAAATTCAAAATCGTTTTTGTTGAGGCTAATTTCCAATAGCTTCAGAATTTGGGTTTCTGGTCTGTTGCGGTCAGGGTATTTGAGAAACCACTCCCGGACTGCTTTCAGTCCCTCCGTAGTTTCAATGTTGGTGTATAAACTGTCAATGTCAATGGTGAACAGGAAGGCTTCCTGTTGTATTGTAGCATTTTTGACTTTGGCTACAAAGTCATAGGTGTCTTTGATGTAACTTGGGTGGTGTTTAGAAATGGGGTTGAGGAAATGGTCTAGATATTCTGCTATTCTGTAGGATTCACTGTTGCAGTCGGACACTATGGGCCTCCCAGGTGGAATTTCGTAGGGGAGTGGCCATGTTTCTGGGGCTTTATGAATTTTTGGGAGGAGGTAGAAGATCCTCGGTCGTGGTGATTCCTCTCCTCTTAGGTAGAATGCCTGTTTTTTTGTTAGGTGTTTTAGTTCAACCAGAGTTTGTAGGATTTGCCCTATTTCTAGTGCTGTTTGTTTGTACAGCGGTTCTTCCAAAGTAGTATAGTGTTCCTGATTGTTTAATTGTCTGTGTGCTTCTGCAATGTATTGTTCTCTATCCATGATAACTATTGCACTCATGGAGAAGGACTCAACGTGTCCTTCTGTATTTTCCTCCCATAATTAGGGTTAGGGTTAGGGTTAGGGTTAGGGTTAGGGCTAGGGTTAGGGCTAGGGTTAGGGCTAGGGTTAGGGCTAGGGTTAGGGCTAGGGTTAGGGCTAGGGTTAGGGTTAGGGTTAGGGTTAGGGTTAGGGTTAGGGTTAGGGTTAGGGTTAGGGTTAGGGTTAGGGTTAGGGTTTGGGTTAGGGTAGGGGAACAAAGCTCTTTCTCCCAGATTTTCTCTAAAAAGGGACCATCTGGGACAAGGAGTGTTGCACTCTCCTTCCAACGACTGAAACCCTCCCAGTTTATTTTCTGATGTTCAGGCCTTGTGGAAAGGTAGTATGAAGTCTTTTGATCCACTCCGTTTCCTTTTTCTTTCTTTCCATCTCTGTCCAGTTGGGGTTGCTCTCCAGTCCTGTGGCCTCCAGCGCTTCCAGCCCGTGCTGTAAGAAGTGTGCCACCAGGTGAGTCCTCCTTTCCCGCTGGTTCCGGATGTTGTTCCTGTGTTGTGCCAGTCGGGTTCGGATGGAGTTACCTGTTTCCCCCACATAGGTCACCCCGCACGTTTTGCACTGGATGCCATAGACAGCGTTATTGGTGTTTTCTGAGAGCGCCCTTTGCAACTGGAAGATTTCTTTGGTTTTGTTGTTTTGGATCGTTGTTTTCTGTTTG